>NW_025814833.1:17675555-18328611 GCF_022079265.1 Lynx rufus
CAACTAAATAATCAAAAAAGTTGAGGCAGGGGCCAGGAAACCCCATAAAAGGACACTTGAAATCCTGGCATGTCAGTAGTCTCTACCATGCTACCTCACCTCTGGTCAAATAGCACTTTAGAATTTTTCTGTTGGGTTTTCATTCCCAAGGACATAACTCCCAACTCAACTGGAAGTCATGGGGTCATTAAGACCATGCTTCCTTTGTATTCTCCAGAATGCCTATCATAGATCTATAAGCATTTAGCATGTGTTCTAAGGACCACCTGAATTGAGATGACATTTAGTGGCATTAAATTCAAAATCCAAAATGGTAAAGATGAGGGAAACTTGGCTTGGTTGAAAGAACTAACAGTTTGGCCTCAACCTGAGTTGAAAGAGGGACTATTCACTCTATCATACTCTTCCCACACCCAGGAGAGTGCTTTAGATACAGCAGGTGCTCCACAAATATTTGTTAAAAGGATGGATGAAAGGCTAAATACATTAACACAAACTCAGGCAGTGTTATGCTAGGAAATAATGCTCCAGTGACAAGAAGCAAACAGTTTATTTTTCATTCTGTCTTCGTCAGATATCTGGGGTACCATGTCTATTTCTAGACAATCTAATTGAAGAGAGGCATCGCTAACTAGAATCCTGTGGGGGATAGACCAAAATTGTGAGTGTTCCAGAAATAGTATTAGACACCAGTGGAGTTCAACCTGATGGAGAGATGAAGAGGGGGGTATAACAACAGCCTTGCAATACTTGGAGGGCCGTCATGCAGAAGAAGGAACAGAATTGCTTTACGTACTCTAGCAGATAGTGCTAAAGGTTGGGAGTCCTAGAGAAACAAATTTCAGCTCAGAATAAGAAAGTGCTTTCTTACAATAATTAATGTCCCGTGCTGGAGTAGGCTAACTGAAATGGTTGTACACTCCCCTCCAGTCGCATTTTTTTTTTTTTCCGGGCAGGTAAAGGGTAATCACATAGCAGGATATTGTAGGGGAGATTTCTGAATTGAGAAGAAGATTGAACTGAGGAAGTGTTTTTCCAACTAGATTGCAACCCATTAGTGGAGCCATGAAATCAATTTGGTGGGTCCTGACTGGCGCTTCTTTCTTTTTTCCGGTGAATTAGAATACAATAGAAAGTATCAGAGAGCATCGCAGGTCACAAAGATGCAAAGATGAGTGCGGTGTTGAGTAGCCTATTTTGGAACCATGTTTACATATGTATGAATGTACCTACTGGGCCACAGCGTGACATGCTCTTCTTACCATGGGTTGCGATCGAAATTGTTTGAAACCCACTGCACCGAGACCTTTTCCAGTTTTCATATCTGGTGTCTAAGAATGCTTGTCTCTGTTGCAGAGGTCCAAAATTGCTGTCTATGAGAAAATGTGGTCTTACATGAAATCAGCAGAGCCATCTGTGTTTACCAAAACAACAGCAGACGGAGTGGCCCGGGTGCGGAAGTCCAAGGGAAAGTTCGCCTTCCTGCTGGAGTCAACCATGAATGAGTACATTGAGCAGAGAAAACCGTGTGATACCATGAAAGTTGGTGGAAATCTGGATTCCAAAGGCTATGGTGTGGCAACCCCTAAAGGCTCAGCATTAAGGTGGGTGGAATAATATAACAATATCCGTGTTGTTATAGTATTCCACCTACCCTGATGCATTTTGTTGTCATTTTCTTTCTTGTGGATTTTGAGGTAACTTTTAAAAGTTTAAAATCTACAATATTCCATGGAGTTAAATAAGACGGTAAATTATGGTTTCATCTATTTAATGCATCCATTTTTTTTTAATGTTCTCTCTCTGTGTTGTCCTCTCTGACTGTTTGTTGCTGTTTTAATTTTACAGTTCAACGGCTTTTTCAATTTAAATGGTAAAAGCCAAGTTATGGTGCCATATGTGACGAATGTTAATTGCATGGATGTGGTGTTCTTGTTACTTTTTTTCTCAAAGACAACTTCCCCATCCCGCACACTTCGGTTTTGAGCAAATGTTACCCTCCATGCCACCTTCCAATATTTAACCCTGTATTCGCTGTACAGACATTTTTCTAGCTCCACGTTCTGTGAAATTTAGCCAATTTGTCCTCTTGTGCTCCTTTTTATACGTTAACGATTTCCTACGCATTTGTGCATTTTCTTACAAGTTATGTTTTATCGTTTCAAGAAATGCTGTTAACCTGGCAGTATTAAAACTGAATGAGCAAGGCCTCTTGGACAAATTGAAAAACAAATGGTGGTACGACAAAGGAGAGTGCGGCAGCGGGGGCGGTGACTCCAAGGTCAGCCTCAATGTCACCACAACCGGGTACCCTTAGTGACGAGTAATCGGCAAGACTGTTATCTTATTACTGAGGAGAGAGCACAAGACGCACACAGAGAGTGGAATGACCAGGTTATTCCGCTGCCTGGCAGCTTTGGGAACCAGAAAGACTTTGGGGCACTGCCCGCATTTTTGATCTAACTTGGGTCCCTTCTTAAACTCCCAGACAGAGGCTCCCCCTCCACACCCCTCCCTTCCCCTCACACGCCAGACCGGTTGCCTTATGAAGGCCACGGTGTGGGTCTCCACGGCCTAGGCTCTCAAGAGCCCAAGGCTTTTCCTTGAGACTGTCCCCGCCTGCCTCACATGAGCGGTGTGAGAAGTCAAATCTATCTACTGAAAAGTCGGGTTACGGCCTTTTTTTTCCCCCTAAGGCATGATGGTTGCTCACCGAGGTTGATTGGTTGATTAGAGTTGCCTTCTTCAGTCGTGTGTATGAGTGATGAGATGTTGTTCTTCATATGCGGTGGCCTATTTAAGCTGGCCCCACTTAACTTGAAAAGCCAAAGAACGAGCTCGGTTTCAAGTTAAATGGGGTCTTTCTTCAGTAGGCCACCCCATATACAGACTCGGCAAAGATATTTTGTATCTTTAAACAAGCGCGTCGCCTAACCGTGATACTCCATGTGTATGAATCCCTGATTTGGCTTCTCCTTAGCCGTGTTCTTGGTTCAGGTAGGTCTAATTGTTATCCAGGCTGCCATCATGAGAAAACCCATCTCACTTGGCATTCCTTTGGCTCCATAATGCTCTTCGGGACTAGAAAGAACGAATAACCCTCATCCAAGCAACGAGAAGTAGTTGCAAGCTCAGAAGCCATGACAGCAAGTAGTGGAAGGACACGTTGGGTAAGTACAGGAGAGGACCTGAGAACACAATCCTCCATGACCCAAAGGGCATGACAATTATATTGAAGCATGTAAGATCGACTCTTGTACAACCAAGATACCATGGGCATCTCTTAAGGTGAAGAACAGTGTTTCCCACACACAGGCCAACAGACAGGCAAGCCAAACCTTTTCTCCTTCGGAGACAATGGTTCCACCTCTGCTCTCCTCTTTCCCTCTCCATTCTGCAGGATCCTGATGGAAAAGTTAGTTTGCCAGTCTGCAGGATAACATGGGTTTGGAAACACTGATACAGAGCACAGAGCACTTTCAAAGTGATAAATTCAAATACAACTTTCTTCAACACATAATCTTACCAGGCATTGGTGAGGTCTTTTACTGTAAAACCTTGATTAACCAGAACTCACCTAACCACTACCCCAACTAACTGAATTGCCCCTCCTCAGTACTCCACATTGATGAGAAAGCAGCAATAGTACCAAAACAGAAGACTGCAACGAATTGATCTTTTGTTGTTGTTGTTAATCATTTGCCACGAGATGACCTGTGGTTAGGTCACATTCAGCTTTGTCTCCCATATCTTCTATCCGGATTGACCCTCAAACATTAGAGGCTGCTTCCCGGAGGCGAGAAAGTGGATACAAGCATTTTGAGGAAAAAAAAAAAAAAAGGTCATTAGCCAAGAATGAAACAAAATGAGTACTCTTATCGAAAATTCCATTCATCCCTTATGGATTCCAATTAATCAAGGTTTTACCGTGTGTCAGAAAGCAGTAACTTCCTTTCCCACCAGTGTGAACTGATGACAATCACAGTTTAGCCAAGCTTTGGGCTCCTTTGAGGTTTACAATGGCTAACCTGACACCTAGAGTATTTAGCACCTTCTTCTTGGTCTTTTTCTCATGTTGTTAGCAGGCCACGGAGAACCTAATTAGATCATGCAGGATGAAACCCGAGCTGGATTGGATACACTGCTCTCGAGAATTCACTCAGCATGGTTACGAAGGAGCCATGGACTGTGTCAAGATCCACATGATGCCAAGTGCCCAGAAGTTTTCAAATAACCAGATGTGTGATGTTACACAAACCAAAAAAATCTGCATGTATTTGGCCGAATGTTTACTTTCCACCCAGATGTTTTGGTATATCATGAAGACCCCTAGCACTTTAGACCAGCTATTTGCTAATTACAACGAGCAATCAAGCTTTTCTCTTTCCTCAGCTGATACTGCTGCAAAGTTATCAAGTAACTTTATTGCCAGCCCACGATTTCCAGATTATCTGATTTTTGATATGCAAATAGAGAAAGATCTCAGTAGAGCCTAAATGTTTCCAACTTCTTTGGCGTTAGTGCTACCTGCCAGGCATCTCTCAAATCGCTTGTTTTGGTCATCCCTCCAGCCAGCCTTTTGAAATAAGTCAACCCTTTTCTCAGCTCTGGATAATAGTAAAATGAGTGCTGCCTATCCAACGATTGCTTATTCTGTTTCCGGATTACAAGGAGCTTGCCTTTATCTTCTTCCTCCTTGCTACCTACGGTTCTCTGGGAGTGAGCAAGAGTATCGGGAAAGGGGCCAAGAGAGGTTTGTTAAGCAAATGAAGACTTTAGATTGTCAGTTGAAGTTTTTCCTTAAGAGAACAAATTTTTTTCTCAAATGTTGCAAGCATGTGTTAGATACAATCATATCGGTCACAGACCTATCCGCTAAAGTATGTCTCACAAGGACCTCCACTGTGGCAACGTAGTATAGTGAGTTTGAATTACAAAACAGACGTAAAGTAATAAAACCGTCCTTCTTCAAACCTGTTTTGTAATTTAGGACTTTCCCATTCAGACAGTCCTTCCCCTCCGTCAGTCCAGATCCATGCAGTTTAACTGAATTAGTAAAATGCCTTGGGAATTACACTTCCTGATTGTATTCCATCCCCAGTTAACATGACAACTGACTGTTGAATACATACCATCATTTCACAGAGAATGAGACCCAGAGATGGTGGTGACTTTGAGAAGGTCACACAGCTAATGCTGCCACAAATCTCTGCTGACTTTCAGGGTCACCTCTTGCGATGATACTGCAGACAGCAATTTATCACATGTACCCATCCAATGAGCAATGTGAATCTGATTGCATGTGATAGATTTCCCTAAGAATCAGGTTCATTCACAACTACCTGGCTTACAAGGCAAATGGCATATTTAAGCCATTTCAGCCCTCAGTACTGATTACTAAAAATGACAATAATCACAAAGCCTGACATTTATGAGTGCTTTTACTTTTGCAAAAACACTCCCACACCTATTATCTCTGAAACGGGGAGAGGTGGAAAGACCTGTAATACTTATCTCTTGGTCTCTCTCCTGCGACCTTAAAATAACGCTAATATGGGCAGTTATGTTAAATTGTTGACTTTAACCCCCTGGCATGAGCCATCATGCGTTCTAAGCCTAGTCTCAAAAAGTTACTCCTCTTTGGAAGGAACCAGCAATATTTTCGGGCTGTTTTAAATGTGCACGTGCCCAAACTAATGAAATAGATATTTACTTCATTTTTGAATACAGGGGATTAAGACAAGGTCAGTCACTGAGGTGGCCCCTGAGCCAGACCTATAGGCTAGAACTGAAACACTGCTTGGTTTCACCAGTTTCCTGAACGGGGGCTAATAGGACCCCAACAAATCATACCTGATCCTTCCTTGATGGCCTACAAATGTACAGGCAAGGATCATGAAAGTTAGAGGCGTGGTCGGGGAATTTTTAACCTGCGAATCACCCTTTGTGTTAGCGCGTTATCATGGCGTGTGCGCAAATGCGGTAATTAAGAGCTAGTAGGTGGTTTCGGTAATAAACCCCAAGCACCAGGGCTTTGTGACACAGCCAGCGAAAGCCTGTCGCTGTGAATCACAGCAGAATGGGGATTTAGCTGCTGAATGACCACATAAGCACAGTCAGCCTCCCTCCACAGCTGCCCGTCACCTCAGACTTTCAAATTCTTCTGATCTGCCCCCACCCACCCTGCTTCACTCCCTTACTCTTGGGGAAAGGGCACCAGCTTAGCTTTCCTGAGTAGACTTACCTTACTAGAGGGGGTCTGGTCTGTGAAAGAAGCTATCTGTGACTGGAGTGACAAGGCGTTATGGACCCTACCCTACCTCACCCTAAAGTGGCCCTGGCTTCAGTTCCATCTAGGGATTCAGACTTCCAGTGTCTGTATGTTGCAAGCTGGAAACCGGCAGGCTTTGTGCTTTGGGGGAACATTGGAGCAGAACGTTTAAATGGAACCATTCTGAACCCCTTGACCGGAAGGAGAGCTGTATGATAGGTGCCTTAGCTTGCAAGGCGTCTAGGGAAGTAAGCGATGACGATGCGATATGCAGTTAAACTTTGATCGATTGAAGAAGTGGTTGAATGATCATTATGATTTCTAGGATATTGGTAGAGAAATGCAGCGGGGTTATATTCAAAACTATACAGGGACTAGAATAAACTAACCAATGTGACCCTAGGGAAGGAAGCGCTTAGGGAACTTGCTTTCAGAAACTCAAAAAGTGGCTTGCAGTGAAAATGAGTTGTGTTTCTTTTCACGTGGGTGCTTTTATAGTACCTGGAAAGAGTTTGTTCTCTTAAGAAATTCAAAGTCATCCTTCCTTCTAATCGCTAGCAGACATTTTTTTAAACCTCAGGCATTTGCTTAGCAAGTCTCGTATCCAAAGATAGTAAAAAGTTGGTGGTACTTAGATGAATGAGGTGGTGCTATGTTTCCCATATGTATAAATGAGATCCTCCGTTTTGTGTGTATTTCTTCTTCCATGTATGTCTACAATCCTCCTCTCCTATGCCGCCGTCTCTTAACCGCTTCTCTTCCACACCCAGAATTCTTTGACATTCTTGGGCCTTGGGTAACGGATGTGAATCTACATCTGCCTTTTACCTGCAACAAGATGGACCTTTTATTGGCAGGAGCCATCCCTAAAGGTAGACATTTTGGATGCCCAGGGTTAAGACGGATCCCAATGACTCTTTATTGACACTGTTATGTGTGTAGGCAAGAATCATTACAGATCGATGGCACTTCCTGGGTCTTAGAAGAAGTTCCTGTGAATCACCGAGGCTGGTTTGGGATCAAGGAGTAGGGTGAGTATGTTATGCTCTTCGTTGGTTTGCATGTCTCTGTGCTGGTGCTGCCTCCTGGAAGTATGAAGAACCTGACAGTTTTCTTTCCTGGTAGTGACTAAATTTGCTCCTTGAACTTACTCAGGTCTTCTTCCCAAGAGCAAACCCTCACTTTCTCTCAAGTGGCTGCTTCAAGCAAGGGACCTTTTTGCCTTAAGAACTGAACCAGTCCAGTGACTGCCAAAACCATTGATTTTGCCAGATGGTGTTAAAGAATAAATTCTACCACCGGAAAAAAAAAATGTAATCCAGAAAAAAAAATTAATTAATCCATTCTCATGATTTTTTTTTTAATTGACTGCGTGGCCTTAACATGATTTCTATGATTAAGACATGATTAGTTGCCTTTGGTGTTATCCTGATAACTTGAATGTGTTTCTTATTGACAAATAATGACCAAATGTTCAACACCAGAGCTACAGAAAGAGCAGCAGGAGTGAAAGGCCTGAAGGTAAGAATGCTATTGTACAATTGCCAAGAGGAAAGACACCGCTGCCGTGGCAGAGTGAAACGGTGTGTGTCTATACCCTTTCTGCCCCACTAAGACCAAATCGTTTGGTTTCCCTTCATTTGGAGAGAAGGTTATAGAACCACACTCTCCGAAAGGCAAGACAGCCATGGAAAAGAAACATGAAAGATTTGAAATGATTGAAATACATGCACTGTGGGTGGGAAGTTGGTGGAATGGGGGTGGGGGGAAAATTTATGGAGAACAATTGAAATCCATTCTCTTTTGACTTTCTAGAGAGCGGTATAGCATTTGGCCCTTGGCACATGAGGCAAATCCCCATTGGTCACAGGTGGCAAAAGTGTGTTCCAAGTGCTAAATTCACCTTAAAGCTTCATTTCATCTGGCCTTGAAGCAAATATTTCTCAAAATATAAAACTAAGGCAATAGCATACTTTACATTGAAAAGAAAGAGAGGGAGAGAATGAGAGGGAAAATACGGACTCTGCTTGTGCGTCCTGTCTAGTAACATCACTGCTGGAAAGTGCAGATAAGTGGATGCTGGAATGCGTGCTAGGAGAGGGTGGTATGTGCCCTGGCATGGCAGCAAGTAGTCAGGTTTCAGATCTGATATCCAGACCCCATTTGTTGTGATCTAATGGAGTGTAAGCTAAGACTGATTATCTTTCTATGGCTCACGGTCAAGAGAGGCCTATGGGGGGCCGGGGGCTGGGGAAGAAAGAAGATGCTGGCACCCATCATATTCAACTCTCAGTGAACGTTTTGCCTAGAGTCGGGGGCATGACCTCGACATCTTCAGAAACACATGTCATGTGGGTTTCCGATCTAATGTGAGGTCAGTTTCTGTCTTCTCAGTCTATGCTTTTCTTTCTCGGTGCCACTGGGATGGACCAAAGGAAACACATTTATACATAATAAAACCCAACCAAATTTGATAGTTTGAGTTTTTAATGGATCTCAAAACAGAGTTTTCCAGTGCATCATGTCCGTTATGACTTGGGGAAATATCTGTGGCCACGTTTTAACCAAAACTGTTGTCTCCAGATGCTTAACAACTTCCCTGAGCCCCTTCTCTCCATCAGGGATGAATTGAGTGAGTCTTCCCAGACAAATTGGGGTGTGTGAGATAGTCCACGGGCAACCATGGTTTTGGATTCCTGTTCCACATGGAGAGGTTGGACAAAGGCCGGGTTTGGCAGAAATCACCAGTGAAATCCGCAACTTGTAGAATCAAGGGGTCTATCCCGTTGAATTTGAGAGATTATCATCTGGAAATGCACTGGCTTCACTCACATATCCACAAGTAACTTCTGTAGCCCAGATGCTCATCAATAGGTTTCAGTCACTAGCATTGTTAGGCCCTTAGTAAAATGACTCACAGCTTTCAACTCCCGATGTTATATGCATGCATTATTGAATTTGCTCTTTGCACTTATATTAAATTATGATCTCATTAGCAAGGAGTTAAATCGGTTTGAGCTACATTTGTGAACTACACAGATATAAATTCTCACTCAGAGGGAGCTTCTAGCAACTAAGCTCTGCATGACTGCCAATCATCAGGGCTGCCCCTGGGACTGAGGGTTGCTTGGGTGGCCAGAGCCCAGTAATGCCAGCAGTCATAGGTACGTGCTCCCAGGTTGTGGAGAAAGCTCACGCTGATCCAAGGGTAGAAGAATTGAAATAAACCCCCATTCTCCTAGAATCCTATATCCAGAAAGCCCTGTGAAAAGAATCAGATAGAGACTTTTTTTTTAAGACTCCAGATTCTGGTATAGTCTAGGGCATATTTTGAGCTGCAGTGACCTCCAACAGCTACCGTACGGAGAGGTCACATATCCCAAGATAACCAACAGAAAACAATATGAAGGACCTCAGAGCAAATCCTTCCATCTAGCAAGGAATCCTCTCCTGCTTGGTCATCAGGTGGCTTCAACTTAATAAATCAAGACCTACCTGGGCAGAGCTGTCTACAGCTGCCTGAGTGCACATGCCTGTGATTTCCCGAGTGATGCTAGGAGTTTTCCAGAAAAATCTAGGGAAGGAAGTGAGCGATTGGGAAAGGTGAGTTGTCACCATGAAAAGCTGAAAGATCTCCAGCAGAAAAGCCAGTGAAAGAGACGATGGATATCCTCCCTCCACCAGGCTGCAGACAGTTCTAAAAAGTCACCCCCCAAAAATCACTAGGTACCAAGAAGCAAGTGTCAGTAACTTGGAGTGAGGTTTAGATGAGGCATAAGGCGAGGGGAGGGCTTCCAGCTTAGGTTGTGATAAGCTTCCATTTTCATCATCCGGACACCGTGTTTGTTAGAGCAGGTTCTTAATTATGCAAATACACCACCCTTACTCATCTATTTCTTTTACTTCTCTGTGAGCTCCTTGTCTTTCTCTGTAACCTACATATTTACCCATATATCTATCCCTCTCCCTCCTAAGGGCGCCATTGAAGATCTTCTGGCGTCATTAATTAAGCAGACATTTGCTCTTTAGGTGTCCCCGCTCAGAGATGAGAAGTGAAGCCACTGAGAGCAGGATATGTCCCACAGTCTCTAGGGTAAACAAACTGTACTGCACCCCAGGTTCCTATATTTTTCAGGCTCAGAGACATATATCTACAGTACAGATTTTTATACCAACCCTTTCAGGATCGTCATTTGGAGGAATCAGCTTGGTCATTAGCTCACTAGGCCATTTTTTCTTCTTTCCCCCTCTGGCGAGACTCCACACCCTCCCATCACTCCGCACATTTCTCTCTTTGTTCATGACTCCAAACTGCCTATTTGGGGCATTTCCTGAACTTGAAATTGAAAAATAAATAAATTGGACACTTCTTTGGAAATAGAGCAAAAATTTTAGTTACTTTTTTTTAAATAAATAGTTCCTACCTTCACAGAAAAGAAAATGGTCTTCTTGTCCTAAAATAGTCTCCAGATGCAATGCTGGCCATCACTGAGAGAACACTGAACTGGTTGGCACAGCCCAGGAATGAGCTGGGAACCTGGACAACCGCCACCTGGGGCTGGATGCTTTGGATTAGTGAGCACAGTCCTTTGTGGCTGAGGTACTGCCCAGTGCGGATGGCAGAGATAAGCAAAAATTTGTATCAGCCAGTTAGGGTTGTTGTTGTTGTTGTTGTTGTTGTTTCAAAAGTAGAACTCCTTTTCACGGCGCTACGAATTATAGGGACTACCTCTATTAAAAGAGAGCGAAAGAGAGATGCCACTCCATGCCTGTCCCCCATACTCAGGATCCACTGTCCCACCACAGCTCAGAACTGCCCTCACATCCTTTTAAATGACTCTCTAACTCACATTTGCTCTTACCCTCTCCATCCGATCCACAATCCATATACATGTCTATGACTCGGGCGCGGCACACGCCGTTCTCTCCTTGAGGGAGCTTTACACTCTCTGAACATTGTTTAAACAAAATGGAACAAAGGGTTGGAGTTTGTAAGTAGTTACTCTGGTTCATTTCCCATTTCCCAAGAAGCTTTGCATTTTAACGAGGAATGATGTCCACACGTAGAGGGGTGTGATTCTCATGGTGGAATTTCAGGTACCCGTGAGGAAAATAGTTTGGGACAGCGGGATATTCCCAGACCCCCTGAAATTACATCACCAAGCTCTCCTGTTCGCTCCCTGAGCCTCCTGACCCTTGCCTTTGTCTTGGGAGGGCTGTACTCAGCAGAAGGTTCGTAGCCAGCCCTTCAGAGGGGAGAATTCCTGAGTGATTTCCATGATAGGAATCTGACCTACTTTTTAAATTCTTTCTGTTCTCTATTGAGGTGAGTACAATAAATATATCTGACTTATAATTCTCTTAGGTACTAGTTAAGGGCCTGCAGTAATTGCTGTGAAACATTCCCCTGGAGACATATAGCCGCAGCACGCTGAACGGCCCGCTGCAAGATACGCCCTTGCTAGGTTGAGAGCTACTTGGAGTACGGTGGTCCCCAAAGACAAACTTCATTATGAACATCCAAGCGCAAAGAACAAATCTAAGGAGCACTGCTACCCTTTTGTGTGTTCCATTGGAGAATGCACAGTGCAGAGTTGAATATATAGTAATTTGCCCTCTGGCCTGCCCCATAATTTGCTGTGCAAGTTTAAGCAGATTGCTTAACCTATCTGTGCTTCAATTTCTTCACTTACAAAGTAGAGACCATAAATCTACCTTCTTAGAGTAATCGTTAAGCTCGAACAACAATAATTATGATAATTTTGTAAAACACCAGGCTGAAAACAAAGCACTAAAAGAGAGTTATCTACTCAAAACAAGTATTTGTTGAGAGAATGATTCTAAGCAGGGATGCAAATACCTAAGCCATGGTCCCTGCACTTGGAAAGCACATGGTCTAGTGGGAGTTACAAGACATGGGTATAAATTATAAGGCCAGGAAGAAGATGAAGGAGGGAAGAAAATATTGAGGTGGGGAGAAATGGTTTCATGGGGAAAGTGATGTTTAAAATGACCAAATGCCCACCTAATTCCTCTTTCTTTAAAATACCAAAGTGTGTGTGTGTGTGTGTGTGTGTGTGTGTGTGTGTGTGTTGGGGGAGGGTGTCAACACATTCATTTGATTTGGATTGATCTGGGCAGTACATCCAGTAAAGTACAGTAAGAGAGAAAACGGCAGTTTTGCTCTGCCATCTCGGAAATTTATTCCCCCCTGCAGCAACCAACAGTTCTAGGAGATTTGGGCCTTTAAAGTATTTTCTTTTCTTGGCAGCTATCCTCACCTTGTTCAGTGGTATTGTCTGTGATTTCTGATGACCGTTTTCATGCTCCTTGGCTGCGCTGCTGCTTGGAATGTTTGTTTTTCTCCTTCATTTTTATTTAGAAGTTCCCACACGCCCATTGGTTTGCTGCAGATTTCATAAGCCCTGCGATTTTCTTTTTCCCCAAAGACTAAACTTCTAAAAGTATATCATTTGTCAGATTGCTCTAAAGTCCCTGGGCATTGGATGAGGTCTGGCTGCTCTGGGACAAACTCGGCACAGTTGACACTCGGGGCTTAGTTGTGGCCGCTGTCCTGTGCCAAGTGGGGCGTTGAGCAGCATCCCTGGCCTCTGCCCACTAGACGCCCGCAGGGCCCCCTCACCCAGCTGTGACTCTAGAAAAATGACTCTAGACTTTGCCAAATATCCCCCTGGAGGACAAAATGACCCCTGATTGAGAACCATTGCACTAACTTCACCTCCACTGTGACCGCGGAGGCCGTAGCGACGGAGAGCGGTTAGCTGCCATTCTGTGGAAGCCACCGGATGGCCCACACCGGGGACAGGCCATTTGTCAGAAGTAGGACCCCAAATTGCTGGCCTACTGAGCCTGGGTTTTGGTAAGAGCGGACGGTGGCAACCCAGAACAGGCCCCGGCACGGGAAAAGCCTTCCATCCTCCAAAACCAGTGCTCCTCAAACTTTCTTTTGTTCCAGGACCCCTTTACACACTTAAAAAGTATAGGGAACTCCAAAAAGATTTTGTTGATGTGTGTCCTACTAATATTTACCGTATCTGAAATTAAAATGGAATTTTAAAAGAATGTACTCATTAATTTATTTTAAAAATAAAAAACCCAATATATGTTAACATAAATAACATGCTTTTTATGAAAACTATACTTTTCCAAAACAAAATTAGTAAGGAGTCCCATGATTTCCAAATCTCTTTAATATCTGGCTTCCTATAAGAGAATCGGATTCTCTTCAATTCAATTCAAGCAATTCATTCAATTGCTTTTTCATTGCAATATCACATGTCATGAAGCCTCCAGGAAACTCCACTGTACCTCATGAGACAATAAGAGCGAGAAGGGTGAGGGATGTCTTAGTGTTATTATAAAAACAGTTTTGACCAGGCAGACCCTCTGATGAAAAGGTTTCAGGGATTTCTCCAGGGGTTTTTGGACCACACGTTGAGAACTATTACTCTGAGCAAACATGTAACAAACACTATTATCAACCTTGTTCCCTTGATGGTTGACAAGCTTCTTTAAAACCCAGGATCTCTAGAGAGAGATCGCTATTTGGACCATAGTGTGAGTGCCTTAGACCAGTCTGCTCTGTTCCTGAGATCTAGTGAGAGCCACTGTACTGAAGAAATGGGGTGAAGTCATTTGAAGAACATAGTACTTTGAGGGAGGACAGGGACTGGTAAGGACTTAGCAGGATGAGGACACTGCACCCTTTGCAGGAAGACACAGAAAGGGGAAAGAACGTGCTTTGTGATTTTTCCTGTGGTCCTGATGGAATCGGGCACCCAGGTGCTATTGGGAAGCATCCCCCTGCCATCTGAGCCTGTGTGCCAGTGAGCACTGGGGGAGAGGTGGTGATAACACAAAACCTATAAGGGGAAAGGAGAAACCAAAGGGGGCCAGACAGCGGGAAGCAGGGGAGAAGGCGGTTCCAACACTGATCTCAGGGCCACACACGGCCTGTCCGTCCTTTAAGTCTTAGACTTGGGGCGCCTGGGTGGCTCAGTCGGTTGAGCGTCCGACTTCGGCTCAGGTCATGATCTCACAGCTCGTGAGTTCGAGCCCCGCGTCGGGCTCTGTGCTGACAGCCCAGAGCCTGGAGCCTGCTTCTGCTTCTGTGTCTCCCTCTCTCTCTGCCCCTAACCCACTCACATTCTGTCTCTGTCTCTCTCAAAAATAAATAAACATTTAAAAAAAAATTTTTTTTAAAGTCTTAGACTTGGGGCACCTGGCTGGCTTAGTTGGTAGACCGTGCAACTCTTGATCTCAGGGATATAAGTTCAAGCCCCACATTGGGTGTAGAGATTCCTTAAAAACTAAACATTTTTAAAAATAAACAAATAAATAAATAAATAAATAAATAAGATTAAAAGTCTAAGACTTGACTTTCACTGCCAAGAATATTTTAAAGAGGCTCAAAGTTTTATTTGAGTATCTTTTGTTGCTTTGCATCCCAAGCAAATCTGGTTGGCATTTGAGAAAGCTAAGGTTCTGGGCAATGATTGAAGGAACTTGTTTAAAGTATAAAAAGGACCTCAATTTGCCGGTGAGATACAAAATGCTGATGTCCTGGCTGCCAGGCCCAGCACCAACCGAGAAAGGGTCATCTCTCTGACACTCAAGGTTTACGGTTTTTCAAATCTCAAGTACTCTGCAATTGCATATTGTTTTAAATGATGATACATTTCTCAGAATGTCTCAGGATGAGATGGTCTCTCTGCTCTCAACAGCCAAGGGGGAAAGAAAGGAAACAGGCTTGGGGTCTGTCAGAGTCTGATAGAGGCCAGATCTCTGAGACTATAGAAAGTCTTACCAGTGAGTGGATACGTTGGTGGGTCCAACTTATCCCAGATAAGCTAAGAAACTCTATGGCATGTCCATAGTAACAGAAACGTGTCTGCTTTCCTTCTCGTAAGTTGGTGGCATTCAGAATAACACGCTCTGGTATTGGCAGTATTGCTCATGTGAATCTGAACACACGGTAGTTTATTGCCTCGTAACACAATTATGCCACCCTCTCTATATAATGCATTTGTTATCTGAAGTTGTGAGAGATGCTTGATTTAAAATTCATTAGCTCTAGAAAGATGACAAGGTAAAGGTCATTATTCCTATTTTGCAGCTGAAGAAATTGCGAAGGGAAGAAATCTTAACCTGGGGACCAGTAGGGTTTCCTGCGTTTGCTCAGTGGCTCTGACTGCAGGCCTTGCACTTTAAGAGGTGGAGGGCTAGGGAGCCATGGCTGGCCTCCTGGGGATGCAGCAGCCTCTCAGTTGAAGCAGTCTTCTCTTACTAGAACAGCTTACCTAAAGTGTTCCTCTACGATACTACCCACAGTTGGCCATTTTAGACCGGGCCATATTAATAATCCGCTGTTAAACAACCTGCTTCACCCTCCGGTCATCTGAGCTGACTGCAGACCTTCGGCCATATCAGAGAGACAGCCAGTCAGTAACAAAAAGAAGCCACGGGCCAGTTCTCTTGTTGTTGAAAGCGCCCCCATCCAAAACTCAGAGCTCCACGTTATACTATCACTCCTAAGACCGGTCCGTGCATGAGGGTGGAGTGACGACACGTGTACAGTACGGTTCTTTCTGAGATCATGTGCATCTGGGCGACAGCTGTGTGTACTAGACGACAACGGGTCAGAAGGCATGTTACTCACGTAGAATCCATATCCTATTCTATTCAGAGTCATCCCTTTGTCTGGTTCCGCATATGGAAACGCTTCCCCTTCCAGCCCCATCCCCTTCCCCACTCCTCCATAGAACTCGCTTTCTGTCTGGAAGTACAACAAGACACCCGGTTAGATCAAACCTAACCCACCTCCGTCACAAAGCTACCGCAAGCTGCCGCCGACGATTGTCACCTGAGGGGAGACCCCCCCCTCACCACACACAGCCTATCCGAGGAGTGCCTTTGTTTTTTCCTATCCTCATTATTTAACAGTGTGTGCCGATTACTCAAAGCGATATGGGCAGGCCCTGGTAAACATAGCGTTGCTGTAGTGTTAACTTTTTATAAGGTAATGCTCAGGTTGCCTGCAGTGTCTAAAATTACTCTGTGGCCAGGGCCCCCTGCTTTATCGCTTTCTATAGTTTTAAAGTAGTTTGAAGCTTGAATAACATAAAATAACATAATATAATGTTATTTATGTTATTTCCCACGTGAAGAACGCCTGTAAACCTTGCAGTATTGAAACTCAGTGAACAAGGCATCTTAGACAAGCTGAAAAACAAATGGTGGTACGATAAGGGGGAGTGTGGAGCCAAGGACTCCGGGAGTAAGGTCAGTCGCTGAAGGTCTTTTTGTACTGATTAGCAATCACGTTTTGAACCACTGTTTATTTTCCACCCCCAAACGGCTTTCCTTCCCAACACACACTCCCTGACACAGTGGGACCCCTTTATAACACCGGCGCTAAAGGGACCAGGCCCACAGCAGCCTCTAGGCCTGCCAGGTGACATCAACCCTTGACCCGGAAGGAGCAATTGTTGACATGGCCACGCAATCCGGCCCAACGCACTTCCAAAGCTGTAAAATACCGAGCTGTGTTATAAAGGGGTTTTACTGTATTTCACATTTCGAAAGCTCAAAGAGAAAAATCTAACAACCACAACAACCCCTCCCCCCCCCAAAAAAAAGATCCATTTGTGACAGTACTTTTTCTTTACCTGTTACCGTGTCAGAGACTTTATAGTTGTAAATTCCTTTGGTTGTTAATATATTATGTCGATCCCATCTGAAAACAGTCAAAGAAATAAATAACCAAGACTGGTCTCTGTAAGCAGAATGCTTAGTCTCCTCCCAGCTGCTATCGTATTGAGTTCAGCCTCTATTTGGATCTCAAATATAATTAAGTCTGTCACACTCCTCTCTTCCAAAGGTGTCATTTGAATCTCTGTACGTAATACTTTTGAAATTGAGTCGCATGCTCCTTAAGGGTATACATTGTCAGGATAACATCACATTGAGAAGCATGAAACACTCTTCCCCGCCTCCTTCCTGCCCCCCTTTGCTCCCCTAAGAAAGTTCTTTTTAGTTTCAGTTTTTTGCCTCGCCTTTTTTTGAACTAATATTGTGGTATCAGTTAATTCATTTCATGAAGTGCCACTCATTTTCCCTGTGCCGTGAACCATTTTGCTACTGGTTTTCCACAGCCCACAACGGGAAATTCTGTGAAGCTTAAATGCAAAGAACGCAAAACTCTTCCTTGTTGCTACAGCACAGCATGGGTTCTGTCAAAGGCCACGTCTCCCCCGTCAAATACCGCATGCATAGAACAATCTCCTGGCAGAGGGAGGGTTACCAGCACTGGTCCATCTCCAGATGGACTGTGGAACCTCCTGGCAGATAGCCTCACCAGCCTCCTTCCGGAGATGATCCACTGTCTCATCAGTGACAGAAACTCTTACCACTTCTCCAGTTACCTGTCTTTTATGCTGGAAGAGTGACTATCTGCAAGTTTATTGTGGACATGAGGCACGCATACCCCGGCCCTCCCCAGCCGTGCACTTTGATTCCTATTGGCCTTTTTATGGAGGTAAACAAGTATGGGACTGGCTCTCATAAAAATAGCATCAGGACATGGCCACGTCATCTCTCCATTTAATCCTTTAAATGGTACCAGGACTAGATGAGCCACAGGAGTGCTGAGCGCCAGCTTACAGCCATCAATCTGCTCACCGCGTTGTCATTTGAGTAAGATACTCAATTCACCCACTTAACAATGTGGGCATTCCATTCGATTGCATTCAGCAGCAAAATGGTTACATTCCCTCTAAAAAGACTACAAAATGCTATTTTATTTATTTATTTTTTTCAAAGAAAGGCTCCTGGCCCTTGGTGTGTCCTACCTCAAGGTAGGGCTCAAGACACCAACTTTTTTCTTTCCATTGTTCAGCAGTTCAGTTTTTGCTCTTTCATACAGGCAGATAGCTTAGTCAGATTTGCACAGTTTGACCTGAACGTCACTGACCGGCTTCCTCAATTCCCCCCCCCCATTTTAAATAGAAAACAGACAAGTGTAGTATTTTTTTAATTACTCACTACATTCCCTGGAGTAAAGCTAAAAACGAGCTGGATTTATTTATTTATTTATTTACTTACTTATTTATTTTCATCATCAGCCTCCTGGAGAAGCTTTCTGATTGGTGTGTGGAGCCAATTCAGGACCCAGTGGGTCCTCCTGACAGTTTCCCTAAACTCTCAGGAAGATGGAAGGGAGCCAGTTCTTTATGCTGTGCCCTCGTTCCAGCAGCACAAAGACTTGCCGCCCTGAGGATGAGAACTTAGCAACCAGTCCCCGAAGGGAGCAATTCCTCAGCCACCAGGGGAAAGGGGAAAGCTAATAATCCCTTTAAACAAACCCTTGTGAAGTCACTCCCCAGATAAGAGTGTCAGGCACCTCTAATATTCTCACCTGGTAGCTTAAAGACAAGCCGTTGACAAGTTTGTCACAGGGAGAACAAGGGAGAAAGGGGTGTTGCGGGCCAGAGAGGGGAAAGAGTGCTTCAAGTCCCCAAATGAGAAGAGTGTTAACATTTATAGAGATTATGCCACGGCTCAACTCTGGCAAATGGCACCTTGAGGCTGGCAGAGGAACACATTGTGCTTGTGTTTACACTTTTGCTCCCGTGGCCAAGTGCTGTTTTATTTAGTTGCTGACACCGTTCGGAGGCACCGAAGGAATTAAGGAGTCCAAATAAAAGAACATCTAGGCGAGGATCACAACTGTCAACAGAAGCACAATCTACCATCTTGCGGGCCGCTGTGAAACAGCAGCCCGTTGCCAGAGTCGAGCCATAACACTTACATCAATGTTTAGTTGTTTTACAACCGAGAACTATCCTATATTGTTGTCATGTGTTATAATGTCCCATTGCTTTTGTTGCCCCCAAGAACTAATCACGTTGTTCATTTCTCTTAGGACAAGACCAGCGCTCTGAGCCTGAGCAATGTGGCAGGCGTTTTCTATATACTTGTCGGAGGTCTGGGGCTGGCCATGATGGTGGCTTTGATAGAATTCTGTTACAAATCACGGGCAGAGTCCAAACGCATGAAACTCACAAAGAACACCCAAAACTTTAAGCCTGCTCCTGCCACCAACACTCAAAATTACGCTACATACAGAGAAGGCTACAACGTGTATGGAACAGAGAGTGTTAAGATCTAGGGGTACGGTCAAGGTCTAGTAAACTAATCAGCCTTACATGACTGTATGTGAATCTCTTTTTTCTTTCTTTGTGTTTTTTACTTCGGTTTATTGTTTCAAGTATTGTCCAGTCTCTGCAACCATTTGTTTCTTTGAAAACAATGGTTGTGCTTTCTCGTCGGGCAGTAGCGCTTTTCTAATAGCACCGTCGTAATTCTACTGTGGCCTGCAACCCAAAAGGAAGAGAAATTCTCTAGAGCTGCGCTGTTCCGTGGAAATATTTGTGAGCTGCCCATGTGAACCACAGGTGTAATCTGAAGCGCTCTAGTAGCTACACTTCTTTAAAGCAACACAAGTGAAATTAACTTAATGAGACATTGTATTTGACCCAATATACCCAAGATATCGTTCCAACATGTTATCGATATATAAAACGAATGAAATATCTTACATTATTTTCTTCACCCTAAGTCTTGGAAATCTGGGGTGTGTTTTATCCTCACGGCACATCTCAACGTGTCCTAGCCACCTATTGAGGGTTCGGTAGTCACGTGTGGCTGCCGTTTTGGACAGCGCAGTTCTACAGAGAGCAGCCGTTCTGGAACTGATGGTAAAATGAGGAATGGAGGCAGGGCGTTGCCCCCTTCAGAAAGGCAGTGCTTCCATGGGGCACGGCGGTTCTCTTAAGTGTAAGCCTGAGACCATTTCTCGAATCTTTGAGTTCCTTTGTTGTCCGTTTCTTGGAAGCAGTATTCAGGTAAGTGTCTCCCAAAGAACAGTTGAGGCTCCCTGCTGCTGGCTGCTCCAAATCCATACTTAGATAAACCTGACTGGTGCCACCTTGACTGGGAGCTACAGCCAACTCCCCAGCCTTCCTCTAACCAATAACTCAGACACGTGCAAAGGCAAGCTTGAAGTAGAATGATCGTCTATCTGTCCACTCTGGACGTGTTAAAAAGAATACAGTCTTGCTGTTATCTTCAAGTGCATCTGTCGTCACCAACATGCCTCTCTGCAAGGAAAGAGAACAATTAGCAACTTCGTAGCCCTTACTTATTTCAGGTGGGAGATTTGTTACCCCACAAATCAACGACACCATGAATTTCCTGAATGCGCTTGAATTTCTACAAATGCAGTATTTGTGTTTTTGGTCCCGTTGTATTTCACACCGTGGAGCTAAATTCAGCCAATTTTTAAATAATATTTCATCCAAACAAATCCTGTGTCTTCACCACGGAAAGTATTATCTTGTTTGAGGAAGTTGCTGGTTGTCCTTTCCTGCTATAGACTGCAAGCCTGTGCCACAACATACCCAGTACACCGAGCTAACCCCCTGAGTGTTCCCAGCACATCGCTGATTGTACAGT
Source organism: Lynx rufus (assembly GCF_022079265.1). Lineage (NCBI taxonomy): Eukaryota > Metazoa > Chordata > Mammalia > Carnivora > Felidae > Lynx > Lynx rufus. The sequence goes on from NW_025814833.1 coordinate 17,696,362, forward strand.
ACGCAGGTTCGTCTGTAATTAGTGTTGTTTGCGTGCAAGTGTTTAATGTTCAGGGTGCTTAAAATATTTTACTCTTGAGTAGCTTCTATTGGTCCATTACAATTTGGGGCACATGATCTGCTTTTCCGTAGGGTAGTGCTGGGTGATTTCAGCTTTCCTTAATTATCCCAAATTCTGAGATACTGGCATCCAAAAAAAAAAAAAAAAAAGAAAGAAAGAATACATCTGAAATCCTCATAACAGGTTTTCAAGTTTTTCACATCTATTGCCTCGTTTGAGGTAAGGGGTCGCAAAGTGTTTTCCCTTTCGTGGCAGTTCTGGAACTAGGGCCCAGACGCTCTTCCTCCTCCAGTAGTCTCTTCGCAAATCCATTCTGCCTCTAACCACCGGCGGCCTGGTGGTTTCCAGGAACCTTGAAGTTCCAATGGGATCCCATCAAACCGAAGGCAGATCCGAAGTCTGTGTCCCAGTTTTTTACAAAAAAGGCACACACCTCACTTCTTATGCATTCGACACGAGGTAGTATAGTCAATCTCTCCTACTTTCCCCACAAAGACTCTTTCTGAGACAGGATCAGGACTCAGGGTCACACAGCCTCCAGACCCTCTCTATTAGCAGCCATTCCATCTGAGAATCCATGTTCTGCTGGACCACAATAGCCTCAACCTCTCATTCAAGCCCCAGAAGAGTGCCTCTTAAATGTCAGTGTGCCTCGTGAATCACCTGGAGAACTTATAAAAATGCGGATTCTGGGGCACCTGGGTGGCTCAGCCAGTTAAACGTCCAACTCTTGATCTCGGCTCAGGTCATAATCTTGCAGTTCGTGAGTTGGAGCCCCGCATCCGGCATCTGCGCTGACGGTGCGGGGCCTGCTTGAGACTCTGTCCCTCCTTCTCTCCGCCCCTCCCCTGCTGGTGCTTGCTCTCAATACGTAAACTTTAAAAAAAATGCAGATTCTGATTCAGCAGGTCTGGGATGCTACCTGAGAGGCTACACTTCTCACAATCTCCCGGGCATTGTTGGTGCCGCTGGTCCAGGGAGAGTAAGATTCTAGAGAAAACTGTCTCAGGGCATGTAATTTAAGGAAAGAAAGGAAAGAGGGAGGGAAGGACAGAGGGGAAAGAAAAGACAAGAAAGAAAGGGAAAGAAAGAAACTTGGGGTCAGCAAACCTGTGGGCAGAATGTTGCAGTCCTGAAGTGAATGCCCTGAAGTGAAATTGCCACAGCTTCTGACTTGCTCTCTTTTCTTTAGTCACCTTGGTTGTTGATCCATTTTCTGAAGCAAAATTCAGGCTACATGACACAAAACTCACATTTTAATAGACATCAGTGCCAGTGTGGTTACGGCCCAGTTAGCTAGTACCTTGGCAACTATCCCTAGGATGAAAAGAAAAGCTGAGAAAAGCCTCTACAAACGAGTCTGTCCTCTGAGCCTATGTGAAGTCCCCAGACAAGAAGGAGGAACCTCACAGGATGCCAGAAGAATCCTTCCACGTGTCAGTCCAAGAGGCACAAAGCAAGCTGAGCAGGAAACAGAAACCTCTCTGCTGTCCTCAGCCAGTTTGGTAATGTAATGGTAGGGGAGTGTTGGTTAAGTGAAGGGTGAGCCCTTTATCCATTCATCTTTTAATTCCCAGGAAGTTCTCGGAGTCGGCCTAGATCTGTCAAGGTCTATGCAGGGGCACAGAGATCAAGAGGCACCCTGAGATTTGACTTTTATTGCCAATTATCAGAGCCAGCCTTAGGAGTTAGGGGTGCCAGTAACTCTTGAGGAAACATGACCCCAGGGCAAATCACCTGCAAAAATATGATTGAGCTGAAACGTGGTTAATAAAAAACATCCTTGGGGTGCCTGGGTGGCTCAGTCAGGTAAGCGTCCGAAGCTCAGGTCGCGCACTCACGGTTCTGGCATTCGAGCCCCTCGTCAGGCTCTGCGCTCTGGCTCCCTCTCCCTCTGCCCCTCCCCCACTCGCACACCTGTGTTCTCACTCTCTCTCAAAAATAAATAAACTTAAAAAAAAACCAAACACGTCCTTTGAAAGCAGAGTCATCTCCCCTTCTGTATGGGTGAGAATAGTCAGGATTATTGGACTTGTGGGAAGGCGTGCCTCAGCCTCAGAGCCGGCGCCCGGGAGGGAGCGCACAGCCTCCCCACTGCCTGTTGCCTCTCTGGGTTACTGACCAACTCCCGGAAGCGTGGCCCCCAAAGCGTGCCTTGGCAGGTGACTGACTCACCGCACCCCAGGGTTGACTCTGCTAACTGTCTCAAGAGATTCTTCCCAATTTCCTCATTGCTGTCAAGAACTACTTCTAGCTTCTTTGGTTTCTTCAACAGTGTTTTTGAAATGCTTCTCATTTTCAAGACCTCAAGCTGCCTGAAGTTAAAGAAAAAGATTTCCATTTTTCCTCTACGATGCTTCTGCTTAGCCTTCCCAGAATATGTTAACTTTGTTCATACAACCCATTTTCAAAAGGATCAATTTTCCTTCTGCAGCCTACGCATAGGCTGGGGCTATGGTTCCCCAGACCATTTGCTGGGGAAAGTTTCCCACTTGAAGAGTTCATCTCAAGGTTACATGGAAACCACGTTCTGGATAACTGAGGTGGTGATGTTCTTTGTTCCCAGAGGACTCTTCACGATGATACTTCATCGGTCCCCATTTAAAAGCAGGAAACAGAGGCAGTGACAGATGTAGGGGCTGTCCCAAAGTTATGCAGCTATGAAATGACATGCCATGGCCAATGGAGAGGGAGGATGGGGACTCCGATCTTTCCGCTCTAGATACAAAAATTTCTCCAAGCTTCTGAGACAAATATGACTCTGGACTCTAGAGATTCCAAGGAAGAGGTTTACCTACTTCCATGTCATTCTCATTCTGCCCTCTTTGGGGGCTTTTGGCCTTCAGGTGCGTCTTTGACATTCTTCTTACAGATACTTGCCTTCCAGGGCCAGCGGTGGAATGTGACTATGTCATTCCCTCGGGCAAAGCTCATTGTTAGCTCAAGACAAAAAGAAGGGTTCCCTTCGTGTACAGGGAAAGGATGGAGAAGAGGCAGAAAAGTGAAGGCAGAAAAGCGCCCTTAAGTCTTCAGAGTCAGGGGCAAATGAATCCCCTGCACTAGTGAATGCCTCCTACAGGAAGGCAGCACCAGCATCCCAATCAGGTCCGTAATATCTGGGCAAAGACCCCACCGATGCCGGCCAAGCCCCTTCATGGGTATCACTGTTCTGGCCCCTTTCTGGAATGTGCTGTCTCTTTGAAGTCCGTGTGCTATTTTCAGATTTGAATAACTAAGGTTGTAGGTATTGAGAGAGCCAAGCTGTCACCTTTCCGGCAATGAACGGCACATTTCCTTCTCACAGTCAAATGGATTCCAGTCAAGCAAGCCACAGAACATTGTTTATCCTCTGTCTTAGGTAAACAGTCCTCTGTCATAGGGTCTGCAATCAGAATACACTCCGCGGGTTAGTTGTCCTGAATACCTACATATAAGTGCTCCTAAGGCTTTCTAGTATACCTGCATCCTAAGTGATCAGTGCCCTAAGTTAGACTTCATGTAACGTCTGTATATTCCTTAGTGCAATGCCCGGTGGAGAAGGAACGTAATTTAACCTATTGCAAAGCATTTGCATCAGGTCAAAGAATTTAAGCAGACTTGTTGCCTAAAGCCAGTCAATCTGGGTGCGGCCCCAGAGATGCCCATCTGAGAAAACATTCACGGTTCTTGTCCAAGATAGACTGAGCCATAATAGACTTTGCAATCCCTACAAGAAAGCCCGTTCAAATGTAAGTTTCCCCTTGTCTTTGCAGATCCCGCCCCGTTGGAGGCATGTGATGAGAGGAATCACCGAAAACGTGGCCGCTTCAAGGATCCTGAGCCAGACTTCACTCTCCCTGGTGTCGGGCATGACACGAATATTGTTGATGGTGCAATGACCTTTCAATAGGAAAAACGGATCGTTTTTCCCTTCAGTGCCTTATGGAACACTCTGAGACTCGCGACAATGCAAACCATCACTGAAATCGTTTTGCTTTGCTTGAAAAAAATTAAAATAAAACCAACAAAAAACATGGACATGCAAGATTCCAGTATGCGGAAAAAAATCGTATTACAAAAAGTCAATTCAACAAAAGCCATTCTTTGATACCACTGCTCAGTATACAAACACCATGTTCTTTAATACACACACACACACACACACACACGCACGCACACACGCACGCACGCACGCACGCACACAAATTTAAAATTCCAATTCAGCCAATAGGCCCATCTCAGCTAAAATAATTAATTCCTCCTGATTAAAAAAAAAAAAATCTCTGACTCCCTGTGTTTGGGAAGACAGACTGGCATTTCTTCTAGGATCTGCTGACCAGATGTTTTTGGTATTTCCTGTTGGTAGTGATGTTCTGTGCACCCTATTTCCTTTCAACGTTGCTGAAATGTGTATATCTTTAGAATGTAAATGCAACACTTAAGAAAATTCAAACACTTTTGGAAAAGGGACTCAACCGTGACTTCTCTGTGTTCTTGAAATGGTTTTGTGCGAATGCTTTGATAACTTCCCACTCGGTGAAGGGATTCCCAGAGCTTTCGAAATGGACTTGTGTGTGTAGCAAGGGGCGAGGCACGATCAGGCGTACCTCTCGGTGCTTTCCTACAATGGATCCCGGGGCTTTCCAAGAAGCCTGGAATTGCAGCTCACAGATCTGTTTTTCTTGCTTTGGTGTGCGTTTTAAGTCAATACAGCTGAGTCTTTAGCATTGAGGTGAGGGAAATGCTGCCTACACTCCCAAATGTGTTTAGAATATCTTTCTCAGAAACAACACTGTGTTTAAGCTCCGCTTTTCTCTGCTAAGTATGCCTTTCAAGTGTACACCTCGGAGACAGGACCGCGTTGCAAGGCGGGCCAGTGGGTTCAGACCACGGTTGTCGGTCTGACTTTACTCTTGCTAGGTCTGTCTTCCCAGCTGTTGCCTGTGACTGCCCGTGGCTCTCCGTCAGACTGCATGTGTCCTTTTCTAGTTTGCAAAGACTAAAATGCATTCCCAAACCTACTGCTAAACCGAGGGCCTCAGCATCACTCCCAGGTCCTTGCTCGGAGCAGTCTCTCCACTGACTTTCTCAGAAGATCGCGCCACTGCTCCACGGGCTATGAAGTAACTGCGTACCTGCCGTTGGCATCATCAGAACAGTCAGAGGAAATAGTCTCCGCTCACTAATTACCTCCTATATAATGACGTATGCTTTCTGTAGTTCAGTAGTTTGCTCTCATCAGTGACGTGCATTGGGAAGTTTCCAGACTGTAAAAACTAGGAGCTTGAATTCATTTCCCAAGTGTGACCTTTAGATGCCTAGTTGACTCGCTGCCCATTTGCTCTTGTCTTCAGAAAAGGAAGGAGGAAGTCTCGTTCCGATGAAACGTTTTCAGAAAAGTGTAATATAAACTTTCATTCCAAAAATGGTGTCATAAGCGAGTAACTCACCTGTCAAATTTTAAATGGTATTGAACAAAAAAAAAAAAAAAAGGAAGCTGTTGTGTTTTCGTTTTTGTTTTGTTTTCATGAAACTGTGATTTTCAACTTCTGAATGCTATAATGTCCAGAGCAGGAAGCTAACGCTGTGCAAATATGAAGTTGTATAAAACAAATCAACCGACCTACACACAAATGTTTTCGTAGGCACTGTATAAGGAGAGATGTATGTTTATGGACTCAAATCAGTTTTTCAGAGGAAACTTTGCTGGGAATGAAGAGGCGGATAAATTGGTTTGTTATTTTTTAAAAACTTGCATGTTTAAAAAACAAACATTGATTGCTTCAAATTTCTGCTACTAACTTCAAGCTATGGGAGTTTGGCGGTAGTCACTTGAGGATTTTTTTTTTTCCAATTCTTTTCTTTTTGTTGTTAAAGCTGTACTTCAGTGAACAGAAAAATTGCCAAGCCAACTAATGGCCGTAAAAGCGTAAATTGCATGTGTGGGCATAAACTACGGAGCCTCATTGCCGTGAGGTATTGTACAAAGTTTTAATACATTTTGTAAATAAAATTGTAAAGAAAGAAGTCTGTTTCTGTGCTTTGACAGTTTAAAACGGACGTGGATACAGGTGCCAGGAAGTTATTATTCATCAATTTACTTCCCACCGGAGGCTTTGCCAATGATACCACAGTTACCTCGCCGGTGGTTTTCATAAAAGATTACGCCGCTCCCCTCCCCCGCCCCAACTCATCTGCGACCACAGTCACGCTCCGAGCCCTCATCCTAACTATACATTCCATTGGAAAAACCTTCATTCCAGCAAGCGTCACCGATCTAGAGTTCAGAGAGAAACAATGAATGCAGGACTATATTGATTCTACAGTGTTTCTGAGGGAGAGACAAAAGGCTGCTAATCAAGTCTGATTTGTAGACTCTGAACATGGAGTACAGTTTTACCCAATACATAAAGCAAGTGTTTAAATATAGGCCAGTTTTATATGATGGCCGCCCTAGAAAACAGGAGATAATGATAGGAAAGGAAGGGATAATTTGCGGCTGGGCCAGCAACAAAGAAAAGTACAGCTGAGATGCTAGAGAGGGGAAGGAAGGAAGCCATCTGGGGTCGGGGAGTGTGGAACAGAGAGCACGAGGCCTTGGAGACAAAGAAAACTCAGAGTGGGAAAGGAAATCGCCCAGAAGAGTCTGAAGTATAGGCTGATATAAACACGCTGAGGTTAATTTGGCCTGGAGGCTTCGGCACATTACTCCAATCTTCACCGTCGTCAGAAATGCCGATTGGCTGACGAACCGTCACGCTTTACAGCTCTTCAGCTGCTTTCCTTTTCTTCGATTAGGTCGCCCCCGGCGGTCCCACCAGAAGAGAACTGATTCTCTAGGGAGCAGATTCCGTGACTAGATTGGAGTGATGGTTCCCTAGCTGGCTGATAAAATCAATTCAAGTACCAAATGATGCCCCCGGATCTTCTGAAATAATAGATTCCTATTTTAACGGGAACTTCAATCCCTTACCCCAAAGGAATAGCCACTCTCAGGTACTGTGGCAGATGACGATGGAGTGCAGTTTGGGTTAGCAGGGGTTTGGGGTTTTTTTCCTCCGTGGAGGAAGGGACAAGCAAAAAAAGATAGTCTTTCTCAGGCCAGACTGTAGGCAGCTATATATCTTGCTTACACATAGGGTCATCCTTGCCCACCAACCAGGTCTGCAAACGGGTCTTGAGTTTCAAATGTCACACTCCCCCTGCGCACAAAAGGACAATGCCTTTTGGTCCCTGCACTGGTCTCCTTGCCTGTCAAGACTCACATCTGACTGCACCGTATGGTAAAATCTTCCAAAAGGAAGGGCAAAGACATTTAAGGAAACCTTGGTAGGCTCGTGGAAGAACAGCGCGGCCCATCACCTTCCTGCCATTGGGTGGGAACAAAGGGTTCACTGTGACTTGGGGACATGAGCCTGGAGGAGGAGAACGAATTAGAAGCAAGAAGCAGAAGCATTATTCCTCAGAATGCAGACTCAGTCAAACAGAAGATCTATCAATCCTCGGTCCCATGAGGGTCGTGAACCAGTTACACCACCAAAAGTTACTCTCCACTGGAGCCAGAGCCAGCTATTCGGCTACTCTGGGCAAGACCCCTCCCCTCTTACCCTTACCCTTACCCTCCTGGACTGGGCTTTTGGGGAAGCAATTTACCAGCAGATCACTTGGCAGATATGACACCCAGCAGCAGTATATCTGCATTCGGCTGTGGGCACACACAGCACTTGGCGACCCGACAGGAAATCTCTTTTGAATCCGGGGCCACTGGAGGGACTTACAGTTACCCCCTCCCCACCCCCATCATTTCGGACTGGAAGAAAGGCAAGGTCTTGGAAGAGAGTGACCAGTGGCGCCCAGAATTCAATGGAACTTGCCTCTAGAACTGAAGGTGAAAGAATGAGGCGCTAAGAGACTTCCTGTACACCTAAGACTCGGAGTCCGAGACGTGACGTTCCTATTCAGCGAAGACGTGTGGCACGCTTCTGGGCTCTCTCGAAAGGCTCCCTGGGAGGGCACTATTGTCAGGAGAGGTTGGAGGGAGGTCTTATGCGAGGTCTGTCATTGTCCCGAACCTGCTGCCGCTTCCTTAGCATCCTCTAAACCGAGGGTTCACAAACTCATTTGGACCGGCAAGACGCCCAAGCTCTTTGACAGGTGTTGTCCTTATAACTTCACAGATGATACGGTAGCAAACTTGGCTCCTGCCCTCAGGAGGCTTGCAGTCTTGGTGGAAAGGTAGAGGATGAATCGACATCCATTCATGCCCAGCGCTTTGCTCAGACGAAGAACTGTAAGGAGCCTAAAGTGAAGACTTTCTGTCTGCCTCTTCACTTGGATCCGTGCTTCCTAATACACCCGGGTGGAGCCCGATTTCTAATATAAACAGGTGGAACTTTTGTGCCTCCAAAGCCGTGAGCCTTCTCAACTGAGGAGTCACACCTGGGCCCTGCAGGCCGCTAGCTGCCGAGAACCTCACAATGACCACTTTCCTGCCAGTCTGCCCACCCTCTGAGCAGCGGATATTTGCTCATGTATTGACTCACGATGCCCTCACTATAAAAGTATAAAAGAACCTGCAATGTCAGCCTAAGAAATAATCCTCTCCCCGTGTCAGCAGATTTGACAAAATTAGCCTTGCAGTGGTTTCACTGAGTTTCAATCCTGGAGCAAAAATGACTGATTTAAATTTTTCCTAATAAATATGCATTAAGCCTGAACAAGCCAAAGCCCTGGCAGTAGCTCACCGGAAGCTTGAATGTAGGCTGATGGGGGAGACAATTTTGCAAATACTTCCAAACAACATTGCCATCTTCCCCCATGAGAGTGCTAATTTTCTTGAAAGGCTGCAAACCCTCTCCCAACCTAGTAGTGGCTCGTAAGGTCTACATTTCCCCCCCACTTACAATATAGTTTTGGAAAAGCTTGTTATTCCCCATCATTGGACTATGGCTTCCACCCCACCGCTCTACGAGAACTGTTTTTGACAAGGTCATCAGTAAACTGTATTCCTATTTGATTTTTTAGCATTTATTTATTTTTTGAGAGAGACAGAGCATGAGTGGGGGAGGGGCAGAGAAAGAGGGAGTCACAGAATCCAAAGCAGGCCCCAGGCTCTGAGCCGTCAGCACGGAGCCCGACGCGGGGCTCGAACTCACGACCCGCGAGATGATGACCTGAGCCGAAGTCGGATGCTTAACTGACTGAGCCACCCAGGTGCCCCAGCATACTTTATAGCAAGTGATCACAAACTTTGGCCCACAGGATAAATGTGGCCCACCACCTGTTTTCATTAATAAAGTTTTATTGGAAAACAGGCACACCCATTCACTTACATCTCGTCTGTGGCCACTCTCAGCCTACAATGGCAGAATTGAAAGGATGCAACAGTATTGCCCACAAAGCCTAAACTATTTACTAACTTGCTCTTTACATAAAAAGCTCACTAACCCCTACTGGACCCCATTCGATAGTCATTGTCTTACTTGGCCACTTTCCAGAATTTGATGCTATTAGCCTGTCCCACCTTGAAAATGTCTATTCCTTTGACTTCCATGACAGCACTCTCTCCTGGTTTTCCTCCTACCCTGCTACTGCTAATTTCTCTCCTGCTTCCTGCTCTCCTCTTCTAAATCTTAATGTCAATGTTCTCCTGAGTTCCACCATGTTTCTTCCTCTCTTCTCACTTTGTACACTCTCCCTGGGTGCTATCCCATAGTTTCCATTTCCACCTATATTATGATGTCTCTCTAGTCCTCATTTCCATCTCAAAACTTTCTCCTGAGCACCAAGGCAGTATAGCCCAATGTCTGTGGTACCTCCTCACTTGGACAATCCCATAAGCACATCAAACTGAATATGCCCAACATAGGAACTGTTTGCTCTTACCCTCACCCCACTGCTAAACCAGAGTTCCCACTAAAAGTCTCCATCCTGATTTAAAACCCCATTGATAGAGAGTAGAGTGAGATAGAAGAATAAATCCAATAAACTTTAAAATTGGTAGGTGTAACAATCTGAGAAAAAATGGGCTTGCACTTAGAAGCAGAATTCTCAGTACAGTGACAATGAAAAAACAAATGGGTCAGTTTAACATCAACTTGTACAGCTGTAAGATGTATGTAATGAAAAGTAAGTGTATGATTTTTCTTACCTTTTGGATCTCAGAATCATAATACGGTTTGTGCTCATGTGGAAGAGAACCAACTAGAGCTGTCACCAAAGAAGGAACATGCAGGGACGCCTGGGTGGCTCAGTCAGTTAAGTGTCTGACTTTTGGTTTCAGCTCAGCGCATCATCTCACGGTTAGTGGGTTCGGGGCCCACATCGGGCTCTGTGCTGGCAGCCGGCACGGAGCTTGCTTGGGATTCTGTCTATCCCTCTCTCTGCCACTCCCCCTCCTCAAAATAAATAAATAAACATTTCAGAAAAAAGGAATGTGTACATTCCAAACAAGCTACCTAGATCACTTTTGGAAACATAATACAAAAAGATGGTTCTGATCACCCTCAGAGAGATATGAGGTAGGACCCGGATGGAATCAAAGAAAGAACAAGGGAAGGATGGAGGAGGGGGGTGCTCCTTCCTTATCCTTGCCACGGCCATAGAGAGCTGGGCCGTGCAGAGAGGACCATGGGACAGGGCGATAATCACCACCATAAACCCAAACACCCAATCCAGGAACCAAAGCCTGGTTATCAACCTTGTGTGCACCCTCCCTCATTTTCACCCTCAGACAAGTCTTGGCTCTGATAATCCATCCCTAGCTTAGTTTGAGCTTGTGACACTTTCCATATGGCCAAATGCAACAGTCTCTTAACTGTTCCCTTTGTTTCTAGTTTTTAATCCCCCAATTCACCCTCCACTCCGCAGCCAGAATGATTCTTTGGATCTCATCACTTTTCATTGCCCTTTGGCTAAGACTAAATCCCTTAGTTTATCATAAAAGGCCTTTCATTAAAAAAAAATTTTGATGTATATTTATTTTTGAGAGAGAGCACACAAGCAGGGGAGGGGCAGAGAGCGAGAGGGAGACACAGCCTACAGCACAGGACCCAACACGGGGCTCAAACTCATGAACCATGAGATCGTGAGCTGAACCGAAGTCAGACACTTAACCAACTGAGAGCCACCCAGGAGCCCCCATGAAAGACCTTTCATAATCTGCCTCCTGCCTATTTCTTCAGCTTCCTTGTTCACCACCCCTTCACCTCCGTTCTCTACTGAGGCCTCGTCATATCCAACTACTTAACATTCCTGGCGCTGCCGTGTCTTTTCGTGCTTCCATGGTTTTGCACACGCTTCTCCACCTGCCTGGAAGTCCCTTCCCCTCGCTTTTATGCCTGATTAACTCATAGTTTGTCTTTAAGACCAAATTGGCATCATTTCCTCTGGGAAACCTTCCCTGACCATCCTCTGCCCCCAGGATTGGTTTACAGACTCTTTCTCAGTATTCTGTCCCAGTAGTACTTGCCTTTTTCCTAGTGCTAAGATGTTATATCGTCTTCCCTACTAGATCACTGGAATACACCGTGGGCAGTCTCTCTTAGTCATTTCCATAAGTGAAACAGAATTGTAAATGTTTGATGAACAAATGAATGGAATGTGGAAATGAAAAAAATAACCCAGAGGCATAACTTAGGAAGCAGTGTTGAGGACAGAGAAGTGCCACCTTATACTGTACAAAATGAAAATGAAAAAAACTCACAAACTCTGTAACCGAAGGAGTCCACCTTCCACATCATTATCATTAAAGGTAGTTTTTCAAAGCCTGCCATCTTCTCAATGTCCCTCATCCCCCAAAAGAAGCCCCGCCTCATCTCCAGCTATCCAAGCAGCCAGGCCCTCAACTTCCTTTGGATGCAGAGTATGTCCTGCACTGGGCACCATCGCCACCCCTATGGGTCTCCTCCCTGGCCGATGCCCCAAGCTGCTACACTCCTCCGAGGTCATGTATTCACTCATGGGACACCCAGGTATGCAAATCTAATCTCCTTTGTGAGACTCACCACTGGATAGTGGGTGGGCAACATAAATTGTAGTCGGAACAGATAAATTTAGCTCATACACAGCGGTATTAGGCTCAGTCCATGTGGCAGACATAATTATGCACTCTTCATCCTCCCCCTTAAAGAAATGACTTACTGCCCAGCTGCAAGCGGTGTAGGCACCTGACAGCCTCCAGCTGTTAGCACCTTCAGACTCCACCTAAGCTTTTGAACTCAGATCACGTTCTTATTGGGGCAGCCTGCAGCCAGTGACTGAGCAAAATGGTGATAAAGTCACACTGTCTCCGGGTAACCCCCAGCTAGTGACTAAGCAAATCAGTGGTACAAGAACCTAGTCATGTCCACCCAACACAGGACTTCTCTAGTGAGCAATCTTGATTCCAGAAAGCCCCGTTGGGCTGGTAGAGACTTTAGCAGGTCCACGCCACAGTCTGACGGCCCCATGCTCAATTTTGCTTCTTTGTCCCTCTTCTTTCCCAGCTGTAATTCTCTAATTAGCCTTTTGCATTCCTAACTCCTCAACACCTGCTTCTTTGAGAGTCCAACCCGTGACATTTGGTAGCAGAAGTGGTCCCAAGAAAGCAGGCTGTGCATGGGGTTCAAGGATTGGATCCTTCACCCCTAGGGTCGTAATGAGGACCCTATTCCCGGTGGGAAGCTGTGCCCAGACAGCCCCTGGCACGAGGCAGCAGCCTAATTGTTAAAGCTTTCATCTGTGGTGTTTTGGAAGCACATTGGAGAAGTGCCAGTGGAGAAGAGACACTAGCTGGTGGAATGATTCTATGGGAGAATTATAAATATAAAGAAAATGGAAACTGATACTTGTTATTCAGTCACACTGATGCCCTAAAAACAGAGAATAGAAAGCTGAGTGCAAATAACAATTAAAAACTAAATGTGAGAACCCAACAGTCTCTTTAGCTTACAGATACTCTCATTTCATGCAGTGGTGAGCATAAAAAGGCGAAGCTCAAACCCAGCATTTGATCATTAGAGTAGCTGAATTTCAAGGATAGCTGAATGGTCCACTGAGGCAGGTATGTTATGCGAAAGTCAGGGTCCTTAGCTGGGAAAACCCAGCACCCTGACACAGAGGGTGGGGACATCTAAGTGGAAGCTCCTGAAGATTTTGACTCCCCGGTCTTCTCTGAAACTTCTGTGGCCACTCCTCCCAAATAAGAGCTAGTACTTCCTCTGTATGAGGAGACAATACAGAGGTCTTTCCCACACAAAACAACAGGCCTAGAAGCAGCATGGCCCTCCCAAGAACTAGCTAACCCTGACAGAGGAGGAAAGGGACTACACCCTGAAGGAACTAGGAGATGGAACCAGCACAGGCTGGCAGGAGTCAAGGGAGTACCCGTGGGGCTAGATTCTGAAGGTGCTTGATCAAGAGCTGCTTTGTGTCAAGACTGGATAAGGGAGAGTTCGTTGACTTGGGGGCACTTTCTTGGGATACAAGACTTAACACCCTAGCGGAGAGCCCAGAGGTTGGTTTAAGCTCGCAGTTTATAGGTGTCTCCTCGATAAGCCTAGATAAAACAGTAGCCCACACTGAGTGATATTGAAAACTCCTGAATTATTGTGGCAGATGGTAGAGGAAGGAATGAAAAGGCTGAGGGGGAAGTTGACATACTAGAGTGGACATATCATATGAGGCCAGAGGACCCACTGGAGGACCATGTTCCGTGTAAGGGCTAAGGGAACACAGCATTCATCAAGGCCATGAGGAATGCTGGTGAGCGGGACAGAAGCATCAGCAAGAAGCTCAGTGGTGGCTCTCCTTGCAGGCCAGGGCAGATGATAGTGGAGGCTGTCCCTGAATCCCTGAAAGAAATGGAAAAGGTAAGCAACCCTCTCTACCTCCCAGCAATAGAGTCCTGGGGATAGTGTTTAGTCACCAGCAGCCAGGGGCTGGTCAATATTGGAACAACAGACAAGAAAAGAGTGGCAACCATGCGGGCCTGATTTGTATAAAGTTAAAGAGAGGGTTGATAAAACACAGCACTCCTCGATGCAAATAGATAGGCAAACCGGGTATTGTTTAACATGTATAATAAAATAAAAAGGGTAAGAATAAATGAGACAAAATTTGAGGTCAGTCTCCCCAATTAGCAAAATCGTGATTCCTAGTCCGGTTTCCAGATCTAAGCTAATTTTTAGTTCCAGAACCCACTGACTGAAGAGATGGCCCAGGGGAAGAGCCCTGCAACACCATCCCTTCCCCCAGTCATGACCAAAGGGACGCACAGTCATCTACTTGGGTAAATTTACTGTACATACTGCCCATTTATTGTACATTGTGGAAAGAGAAATATCCAGACATTTAAAGGCCTATTAAACCAAGAATCTGAATTGATATTGACACTTGGAGACATGAAACATCATCATGTCCCCTTGTTAGATTGGGGTCACATGCAGGTCAGGTAATAAATGGAGTCCTGGCCAAGGCCGCACTTCTAGTGGATCCATGGGGTCTGCTGGCTCACCTGATGGTCATTTTCATGGTACCTGAATATGTAGTTGGGATTGACATATTTGGCAGTTGGAGTAATCCCTACGTTGAGTCCTTGCTATAGTGGAGAAAGCCAAGTAGAAGTTTCTAAAGCTGCCTCCCTACCCCCAGGGACTGAACAAGGTAGTACATCAAAAGTAATATCACATCTCGAGGGAGATGGTGGAAATCACTGTCACTTGTAAAGATTTAAACAATGCAAGGTTGGCAGTTCCTATAATATCCTGCTTAATTAAAAAATCTAGTCCCCGAATTAACTAAGATGGATCCTGGAGAATGACTATAGACTACTGCCAACTCAACCAAGAATTAACCCCCCTGGGTGGCTCAGTCAGTTAAGTGTCTGACTCTTGGTTTCAGCTCAGGTCATGATCTCATGGTTCGTGGCATCAAGCCCCATGTTGGGTTCTGTGCTGACAGGGCAGAGCCTGCTTGGGATTCTCTCTTCCTCTCTCTCTCTCTCTGCCCCTCCTCTGCTCATGTTTCTCTCTCTCTCTCTCTCTCTCTCTCTCTCTCTCTCACTTTCTCTCTGTCTCTGTCTCTCTTTCTCAAAATAAATAAACTAAACAAATTTTTAAGAATTAGCCCCATGGCTTCAGGTATATGACATGCAGCTGTTGATTTGGTAAATGTCTTCTTTCCTATTTCAATCAGGAAAAAGGATCAGAAACAGGGAGCATTTGTATGAAAAAGACAACAAATACACGTACGATTTTGCCTCAGAGCTAATTAATTCTCATACCCTGTGTCATAATGGAGTCCAAAGAGATACGGACCATTTGGACATCCCTCAGGACATGATCACATTGATCTCTTACATCGATTGACCTCATCATGCCAATCCAGAAGAATAAGCAGGAGGTGACCAGCATGATGATGGCCTTGATAAGATACATGCTCCACAGGGTGAGAAATAAATGCTTTAAAGATTCAGGGACCTAATAATTCAGTACAGTTTTCAGGAGGTGTAAGATCAGAGGCATGCAGGAATATCCTCTCCCAAGTAAGAGACAAAATGCTGAATCTTGTAAACCCTACTACAAAGAAGTAAACACAATGTCTGATAGGTCTGTTTGGATTCTGGAGGCAAGACATTCATACACAGGCATACTGCTGTGGCCCATACAGTGGGCGAAACAAAAGGCTGACAGTTTTGAGCGGGGTCTACATCAAGGAAGGACATATTATTCCCATCTCCTGCCGATTAGGGTCAATTATGCCTGATAGGATGGTGGGTCCTCTTCTTGGGTGCTGGTCATTGGACACAGGGAACACAAAGGATCCAAGTGTCAGTTGTAGCTTATAGGCCAATGAGATCCTTGTTGTGTCCCCCTGGGGAGAGTGAGCCCCTTTACACTGTAAAGCATAGAGTTACAGTGACAGGAGACACAAAATCCTCCATTGGATCACTGGGAGTGATAGCTAGTGGGGCCATTCCTGTTTCCACTCTTTGGTTCCTGAACCCTCTATTTTTTCTATCAGGGATACAGCACCATATAGAAGCTTCCAAATTCATTCATTCCTCCTGAGTGTCGTCTCTGAAATTGTATCTTTAGGAGAGAGATTTGACAATATGATAAATCAACCATGCCTTGATGTGAGAGTTGCATTTACCATTTGATCATCACAAGCCTATGATGCGGGTCCTCTTATTTTCTCCATTTTACAAATGAGGATACTGAGGCATAGACAGGTTAAGAAACTTGCTAAACACAACTTGTAAGCGGCAGGATATTTTAATGGGACCATCCTGCAGAAGTGCTACTACAAACCAAAGGAGTGAGCGTCTAATAGTAAAATTTCAAGCCTGCTGATTGGTTCATTTCTAGAGTCAGTGGCACCAAGAACATCCCACCCAAAGATTTTTTTTAGCATTCTTTCCAAAAGGAATTGCCATCCCAAGATCTTCCAAGGTCTTGATTAGAAGCTCTAGCCTTGACAAATATCCTGGTGAAATGCCAGGCTCCTCCAATGTTGCAAGTAATGAGCACCATGCCATTGGCCTTCCCTTGCTCATCACTCCTGGCCTACACCTGACCCTCAACAGGGATCGTGCCTTAATGCTGATCATGTTATCATGGAAACATAAAGCCCTAAAACCATCTGAGAGAAACAGTTGGTAGGTTTTAATGTGTCTTTCCCCTATTCTATTTTCTCTGGTGGGATTTACTTACAGGCATAAATATGAAAAATACGTATCACATACGATGATTTACAATTATTAAAATTAAATAAGAGAAAATCTTTGGCATTCACATTCATTTTCTCATTCGGAAGAGACATCCCATTCTACTGATTGCAATATAAATAAGTTTGGAATAATGATCGTGATATTCCATTAAACTAATGGATTCAATCTCATAAGTCATTTTTATGGATAAAATTTAAAATACTGTATTAATTCCAAACAGAATACATTTGCAGTTTGTTCCGGGAAAACAGATTACTACAT
Source organism: Lynx rufus (assembly GCF_022079265.1). Classification (NCBI taxonomy): domain Eukaryota; kingdom Metazoa; phylum Chordata; class Mammalia; order Carnivora; family Felidae; genus Lynx; species Lynx rufus. Next base: position 17,713,373 of record NW_025814833.1, read on the forward strand.
GTAATGTCAACAGTCATTACTTCCTGATGTTATTTACCTGATCCCAATTTCCGAGCTAATACCACCGTGTGTGTAATGAATAATGCACAGTGTGAGATGTACACTGTGCAAAACACATCGTATATAGTAGTTACTGGGATGTACATTGCCTAATAAGATAATCTGTATTTCTTCCCTGCCCCTCACTCTCTTCCCACTATTTTTAATCTAACATAGGCCTAAAAGAAATATTTGGCGGGGAGGGGACAGGATGTTCAAAGTGAGCAAAGTTTTTCGATTATTTATTTATTATTGAGATATAAATGAACAGACATAATCATTACCCAGATCAAGATATGGAAAGTTTTCAGAACCCCACAATGTGCCCCTGTGTCCCCTCCCCACCATACCCAGAAGGTAACCACTATTCTGATTTTATCACCATAGATTAGTTCCAAAGTGAGTAACTTCTTTTTAATTTTCATCTTTTTAAAAATTTATTTATTTATTTTGAGAGAGCGAGAGAGAACACGTGGGGAGGGGCAGAGAAAGAGGGAGAGAGAGAGAACCCCAAGCAAGTTCTGCACTGTCAGCACAGAGCCCCATGCAGGGCTGGAACTCAGGAACCATGAGATCATGACCTGAGCTGAAACCAAGAGTCAAAAGCTTAACCGACTGAGCCACCCAGGCGCCCCAAGTAACTTCTTAAAACTGCAAAATCAGTGCCTAAAAATCTCCTAAAGCGAAGATTGATGTTATTTGTCACAGCTGCCAAGGCAGCTCAGGTGAAAGTCCGTCACCGTTAGCAGTGCAGTTTAACAAAACCTTTGCTTTTTTTAGGAAGCTGATAAAGTACAATTGACCCTTGAACAACACAGGGCTTAGTGGTGCCGACCCCCGCCTAGTTGAGAATCCGCATTCAACTCTTGACTCCCCCCAAAACTTAACTATTAATAGCCTACTGTTAACCAGAAGCCTTGCCAATAACATAAAGTGTCAAGTAACACATATTTTGTATATTATATGTATTAAATACTGTATTCTTACAATCAAGGAAGCTAGAGAAAAGAAAATGTTATTAAGAAACTCATAAGGAAGACGGGTGCCTGGGTGGCTCAGTTGGTTGAGCATCCAACTCTTGATTTCGGCTCAGGCCATGATCCCAGGGTTGTGGGATTGAGCCTGCCATCAGGCTCTGCACTGAGCATGGAACCTGCTTAAAATTCTCTCTCTGCCTCCCCCTGCCCCTCTCCCTGGCTCACTCTCTCTCTCCAAAAAATAAAAAAAATAAATTAAAAAATTAGAAAATAATAAGGAAGAGAAAGACATTTACAGTACTGTACTATATTTATTGAAAAAAATCTATATATAAGTGGACCAGCACAGTTCAAACCTGTGTTGTTCAAGGGTCTACTGTAGTTCAAAGTTATCCAAACCTCCAGCCTTGCTTCTTCCTTTAGAGTCTTTAAAGCAGTTCCTTTGGTGTTTATTTCCCTGTCTCCCTCACCCCTCATTCTGCCTCCCTTGTATGGAGAGCTAACCGTACACCTCTCTTCCCAACTCCACACTCAGTGTTCAACTGGAGGTTTTACAATTGGCCATAGTGGAAGTATTTATACTGCAGAAATAGGCAAACGTTACAAACTAGGGCCTCCCAGCCCCCCGGGATAAACATGAAACATTTGTCACCACTGACCACTACACCACACACACACACACACACACACACACACACACACACACACTACATTCAAATCATGTCAAATTGCTTCAAAGAGCTTTGGAGATTAAAAATGCTATCCAGTCACACAGAATAGAGTCAACCACAGAAAGCTTCGTAGGAACAAGTTCCAATCAGCCAGTTCTTTCATATTCAGAACAGCTTGTCATGGTTTGGATTTGCAATAATCACGATTTTGTGAATTGACCCCTCCTCCTAAATTTAAATGCATGGCAATTTTTAAATGGAGGTAAACTATCGTTAACCTTGCTTGAAAATTTTTGTGCGACAGCCTTAGGGACACAATAGCACGTTGCAGAAATAGTTGAAAATTCACTGTCTGGATCAGGATTTTAGTAACTCAAGTCTGTACTATAATCTCCATGTTTTGTCACCAAACCAAACAATAAGTTCACGGGGTCAAGAGCGGTGTCTTCTCCCCAGAAATTCTTCACAATGCTTAGCACAGTGTCAGGATTTGAGCAGATGCCAGGTAACAATGCATGAACTTCACTGTTTTCTCCCCTTTTTCCTTTTCCATCCCATCCCCTTAATCAACTACCCTACACTTCCTCAGAGCTACTCCCTAACCCACCCAATCACCCAAATAAACTCTACCAGTATTCACAATAGCCAAGATATGGAATCCACCCAAATGTCCATCAACAGATGAATGGATAAAGAAAATGTGGTGTATAACATATAAGGAAATAATATTCAGCCTAAAAAAAAAGGGAGGAAATCCAATCATTTGTGACAACATGGATGAGCCTTGAGGACATTATGCTAAGTGAAATAATCCTGTCTCAGGAGGACTTATACTGTATGACTCCATTTATATGAGGTATCTAAAAGAGTCAAACTCCTAGAAGTAGAGAATAGTATGGTGCTTACCAAAGGCTGGAAGGGAGAGGGAAATGGGGTATGATTGTTCAAGGAGTATAAAGTTTCAGTTATGCAAGGTGAAAGCCTTCTAGACATCTGCCAAACAACACAGTTCCTAGAGTTAACAACATGGTATTGTGCACTTAAAATCATGTGGAGAGAGTAGATCTCATATTGAGTGTTCTTATCACAACAAAAAAGCAGGGGGTGCAAGGAAACTTTTAGAGGTGATGGATAGGTTTTCTTACCTTGGCTGTAGTGATGGTATCATGGCTGAAAGCACATGTCCAAACTCATCAGTTGTATCCATTCAAAATGCACAGGTTTTTTTTTTTTTTTGTATATCAATTATACCTCAATAAAAGTGCTTTTTATTTTTTATTATTTTTTTAGTAATTTATTGTCAAGTTGGCTAACATACAGTGTATACAGTGTATTTGTGGCTCCAGGAGTAGATTCCCGTGATTCATCCCTTACATACAACACCCAGTGCTCATCCCAACAAGTGTCCTCCTCAATGCCCCTCGCCCATTTTCCCCGCCCCCCACCCCCCATCAACCCTGTTTGTTGTCTGTTTTTAAGAGTCTCTTATGGTTTGCCTCCCTTTCTGTAACTTATTTTTCCTTCCCTTCCCCAATGGTCTTCTGTTAAGTTTCTCAAATTCCACATATAAGTGAAAATATATGATATCTGTCTTTCTCTGACTGACTTATTTTACTTTATTTTAAAGGTGCTTTTTAAATTTAAAAAAACTTACCATAAAAATTAAGATGACTATTGGGAGGCTTGGGTGGCTCAGTCGGTTAAGCATCCGACTTTGGCTCAGGTCATGATCTCATGGTTCATGAATTCAAGCCCCATGTCAGTCTCTGTGTTGACAGCTCAGAGCCTGGAGCCTGCTTTGGAATTTGTAAATCCCTCTGTCTCTGCCCCTCCTTCACCCATGCTCTGTCTCTCGCTGTCTCTCAAAAAATAAATAAATGTTAAAAAAAATGAAAAGGAAATTAAGATGACTATTATAATTATACTGTATTTCAGGAACAGAGTACACTCATCTGACAAATTTTTAAGCACACACATGATCAAGGGCATTGATCTACATATGTAGATGCATACAAAGACGTTTAGACACAAACCCTGGCATGAAGGAGATTCAAGGCAGAGTAGATAAAATACATATATAAGAAAACCTGATATCAATAGAAAAATGACCCAGATGAAATGCTACCAGAGTTTTAAGAGGGAAAGATGGGTTTGGGACACGCTGAATTGGAATCGCAAGAGAAACAGCAAATAATCAAAGCAGGAAAGCACAAGAGCACATACCAGGAATCGTAGTTTGTGTAGAGTACAGGATGTGAGGAGAGAAACAGTATAAAGTGACACTGGAAGGTGGAGGTCAGATTATACAGGATATCAATATTTTGCTGAGGAGCTTGAACTTTAAAGTACGCCAGATTATACTGCAGCAAAACCCCCAAAATCAGTGATTTCAAACAACAAGGTTTCTTTCCTCCTCATTCTACATATCCATTGTGAGTAGTCTGGGGGCCTCTCACTCATGGATCCAGACCAACAGAACAGCCACCACCTGGAGCCAGAGAGACAGAGAATGGGGCAAATTGCACACCGACTCTTACAGTTTCTGCCCCAAGATGTCATGCATCAGTTCTCACACTTCATTGGCTAAAGAAGGTCACACGATCACACCTAACGTCAAGGGGCTGGAGTATGATCATTTCAAGTATGATCCTACCGTGTGCCTCGACAGGTGGACAGGCGATATATTTGGTGAACAGCACTGATGACCATCACGGTCTTTTATAAAGGGGAGGACATGCTCCTTTTTAGATATCCGAAAGATCACTTTAGCAGCATGCATTGGATGGATTGGGGGAAGGCTGACCTGGAGGCACGGAGCCTAGTCAGGAGGCTGATGCAGTATTCCAGGCGAGAGATGGTGATGGTTTGATCTAGAGCAAGGTAGAATTAGGGAGAAGAGGACTGATGCAAGGGACATTTAATGAGATACTAAGGAGAATCAACAGGACTAAAACAAAGGATTGAGCAGTAGGAGGAGTAACTCGGGCTGTTGTTGGTACATATCTGGTGGACAGACATCATGGTGGTGGCCAGGACTGTTGGTTATGGCTGGAAGTGGAGAGTCCTGATGGACAGATGTGATAAGCAGGGCTTAAAGGGTGTGGGCAGGGTTAGTGAGTTGTCAGTGGTTGTTGATTATTGGTGGTGAGCTGGTGGCTGGTGGGTGTGGGTGATGAAATTCAGGTTGACCCATTCATTCTTTAGTCGGGTGTTCTTTAACCTCCATGCTTTTGGAGGTTTTCCAGACTTTTTCCTGTGGTTGATTTCAAGTTTCATAGCATTGTGATCTGAAAGTATGCATGGTAGGATCTCAATTCTTTTATACTTATTAAGGGCTGTTTTATGACCCAGTATGTGATCTATCTTGGAGAATGTTCCATGGCACTCGTGAAGAAAGTATATTCTGTTGCTTTGGGGTGCAGAGTTCTAAATATATCTGTCAAGTCCATCTGATCCAATGTATCATTCAGGGCCCTTGTTTCTTTACTGATCCTGTGTCTAGATGATCTGTCCATTGTTGTACGTGGAGTATTAAAGTCCCCTGCAATGACCACATTCTTATCAATAAGGTTGCTTATGTTTGTGATTAATTGTCTTATATATTTGGGGGCTCCCGTATTCGGCGCATAGACATTTATAATTGTTAGCTCTTCCTGATGGATAGACCCTGTAAATATTATATAATGCCCTTCTTCATCTCTTTTTACAGCCTGTAATTTAAAGCCTAGTTTGTCTGATATAAGTATGGCTACTCCAGCTTTCTTTTGACTTCCAGTAGCATGATAGATAGTTCTCCATCCCCTCACTTTCAATCTGAAGGTGTCCTCAAGTCTAAAATGAGTCTCTTGTAGACAGCAAATAGATGGGTCTTGTTTTTTTATCCATTCTGATACCCTATGTCTTTTGGTTGGCGCATTTAGTCCATTTACATTCAGTGTTATTATTGCAAGATATGGGTTTAGAGTCAATGTGATGTGTGTAGGTTTCATGCTTGTAGTGATGTCTCTGGTACTTTGTGGTCCTTGCAACATTTCACTCACAGAATCCCCCTTAAGATCTCTTATAGGGCTGGTCTAGTGGTGATAAATTCCTTCAGTGTTTATTTGATTGGGAAAACCTTTATCTCTCCTTCTATTCTGAATGACAGACTTGCTGGATAAAGGATTCTCGGCTGCATATTTTTTCTGTTCATCACATTGAAGATTTCCTGCCTTTCCTTTCTGGCCTGCCAAGTTTCAGTAGAGAGATCGGTCACGAGTCTTATAGGTCTCCCTTTATATGTTAGAGCGTGTTTATCCCTAGCTGCTTTCAGAATTTTCTATCCTTGTATTTTGCCAGTTTCACTATGATATTTTGTGCAGAAGATCGATTCAAGTTACGTCTGAAGGGAGTTCTCTGTGCCTCTTGGATATCAATGCCTTTTTCCTTCCCCAGATCAGGGAAGTTCTCAGCCATGATTTGTTCAAGTACACCTTCAGCCCCTTTCTCTCTCTATTCTTCCTCTGGAATTCCTATGATATGGATATTGTTTGGTTTGATTGCATCACTTAGTTCTCCAATTCTCCCCTCATACTCCTGGATTGTTTTATCTCTCTTTTTCTCAGCTTCCTCTTTTTCCATTATTCTATCTTCTAATTCACCTATTCTCTCCTCTCCCTCTTCAATCCTTGCTATGGCCGCCTCCATTTTATTTTGCACCTCATTTATAGCATTTTTTAGCTCCTCATGACTATTTCTTAGTCCCTTGATCTCTGTAGCAATAGATTCTCTGCCGTCCTCTACGCTTTTTTCAAGCCCAGCAATTAATTTTATGACTATTATTCTAAATTCTTGTTCCGTTATATTGCTTAAATCGTTATTGATCAATTCGTTAGCTGGTACCACTTCCTGGAGTTTCTATTGAAGAGAATTCTTCTGTTTTGTCATTTTGGGTAGTCCCTGTGGTGGCTCCAAACTGCAGGGCTCTTCCCCTGTGCTGCCCAGAGTAACTTATGTTGGTGGGCAGGGCCGCAGTCCAGTCAGAGTGGCTAAAATGAACAAATTAGGAGACTATAGATGCTGGAGAGGATGTGGAGAAATGGAACCCTCTTGCACTCTTGGTGGTATTGCAAACTGGTGCAGCCTCTCTGGAAAACAGTATGGAAGTTCCTCAAAAAATTAAAAATAGATCTACCCTATGACCCAGCAATAGCACTGCTAGGAATTTACCCAAGGGATACAGGAGTGCTGATGTATAGGGGCACTTGTGCCCCAATGTTTATAGCAGCATTCTCAACAATAGCCAGATTATGGAAAGAGCCTAAATGTTCATCAATTGATGAATGGATAAAGAAATTGTGGTTTATATACACAATGGAATACTACTTGGCAATGAGAAAGAATGAAATCTGGCCTTTTGTAGCAACGTGGATGGAACTGGAGAGTGTTATGCTAAGTGAAATAAGTCATACAGAGAAAGACAGATACCATATGTTTTCACTCTTATGTGGATCCTGAGAAACTTAACCGAAGACCATGGGGGAGGGGAAGGAAAAAAAAAAGTTAGAGAGGGAGGGAGCCAAACCATTAGAGACTCTTAAAAACTGAGAATAAACTGAGGGTTGATGGGGGGATGGGAGGGAGGGGAGGGTGGGTGATGGGTATTGAGGAGGGCACCTGTTGGGATGCGCACTGGGTGTTGTATGGAAACCAATTTGACAATAAATTTCATATTAAAAAATAAATAAATACATACATACATACATACATACATACATAAAATTTTAAAAAAGAAATTCAGTATAGCTGGAGTATAACCTATGAGGTGGGGAGTAGCAGGAGTTTAGACCGGATGGGAAAGGGAAGGCCTTGGCCACCTTGGCAAGAGATGTGAATTTTATCATAAAGATAATAGGAGCCACTTAATCATTTTAAAGATATATGTTTGATACACAGGCAGGTATAAAGGTATCAAGTACATGGTCAGGTATAAGTGAGACAATTATGCGGTAGAGTAAGGCCAAAGGTGGCTGACCAACCAATGGTATGTATACATTTGACACAGCACAAGAGCAGAGTAGTGCGTTGTCTAATGCAGACTGTGCCATCATAACTAATATCTACTTGACAACTGGACAAAGGTGAATTGGAATTATACCTGGTTTCTCATACAGGATTTCTTCCCAATTTTTTTTCATTTCATTCTCATTTTTCCTGTTCATTTCCTGCCACTCAGTGCAATTATTCAACTGTCGAGCATGTGCACAGGAACCAAGTGTAGAGAAGCCTCTACTATTTCTACCAGCCAGAAACTGTCCTGGTGGATGGCCCTCAAAATCCATCCTTAGGAGAAAAACTGTCTGAGTTCAGAGCAACAGGAGACCATTTGGTGATGGCTGCAAAGAAGTCTAAGAAGTTAGCCAATGTTGGCAGGATGAAAAACTCAGATCTCAAGTTGCTTTCTAGAAGCAATTTCAATTCTGTCATCTCCATGATTTGTGTTAATGCAAAATTCATCACACTTTAAAGCTCCAAAATTTGAGCAACAAGATGTAAAGAAACCATAGAAATAAAAGGAAAATTAGTCACGGAGATACTCCTATTTGGTAGAGTTCCACAGCTGACTTAGAGACAAGTGGTAACTGACACTTTGTAGCCATTGAAGCAAAATGAAGTATCTTAGAAGCAGCTAACATGCTACATTAATAATTTTAGAGCACTTTATAGAAAAACAGTTTTAAAGCCAGCAGCTAAATATTTTGAAATAAATCAGAAAATATTTCATATGGAGCTCTTAATGTAGTCTAAGAGAGGATAGGAAGGAAAAAAACATTCTAGTTTGTAAAAAAATATTTAGCAGAGGCAAGAAAGATACATCTAAGGGGACTATTAAGTATGTGTATTTATGCCCACAGCTACACAGAGCAGAACCACTTTATGAGTGTTCACCATGTGCCAAGGCACCATATGACACAATTTGTATATTGTTATCTCATTAATCCTTTCAACTTGCTTTGAGGTAGAGTAGTTACATCAGATATTGTCTATAGGTACTTCAGTCCACATCTGGCCTTCTATAATCTCCCCTGTACTGCCGAAAGGTAGAAAACCTACATTACCAAGACTCTCTTTGCCAGATAGGCTGTGGTTAGCTTTGGCCAGGAGAAGACCCTTCCATCTTCTCCTGGAGAAGGAGGGAAGGGGGAGGCCATTCTGCATTTGGCTCCACCCTTTCCCTCCTGCTTCACTGCATAAGTGACTCCAGGTAGCACCAGCAAAATTCTGTTGGTTTGCTGACCAACAGAATTGTGAGTACATAAAATGATTAGGGCTTTAAGCCCCTAAGTTTTGGGATGAATGGTCATGAAACCAAGCTACCTGAGCCATTGCTTAGCTATGAATGGACAATACTGCACCTCCAGGCTCCAAAGATGTGAAATAACAAAAAGTTCACAGCATGCAAATGCTGATTACTTGAGACCTGAGAGGAAAACATTCACTCTCAAGAAAAATATCCCAAACATCCCCAATTAATTCGAAATACATTCTCCCATTTGAAAAACATCAATCGGGGGGCGGGGGGGGGTCAAGATGGTAGAATAGCATGGAAGTTTTTTTGCATCTCATGCCCATGAAATACAGCCAGATCAACACTAAGCCATCCTGCACACCTAGAAAACTGATTTGAGGATTAACACAACAATCTGCACAACCTGAACCATAGAACTCGGCAGGTATGCAGCATGGAGAGGTGAACTGGGGGAGAGGGAAGCTGCAGAGGGCAGGGACTCTTTTTGCTGGCAGAGAGAGGATGGAGATGGGGGAGAGTATAAGAAAAGCACCCCTGTCAAAAGGAGCTGGAGAGAAACTGGAAATAGCTGCAGGGACTGAACAAAAAGGGAAAAAGGAGACAGGAGAGGGTTTAAATTCCATTAAGACTCTATAAACAGGGGGAGCACAGAGTCTGAAACTCTGCAGCTCGACAGCTGGGGGTGCTCTCGTGGGAAGGGCAAACCCCCAGGAACAGGGTGAGGTCCAGGGTCCTCGGACCACATGGGGAGAGGTGGTTCCCCTGCTGGGAGGACATTTGGTAGAAGCTGTGCACATCCCCCCCACACAGCCCCATAGCCAAAGGTCCCAGCAGACCCGAGAGAACAACCACATTTGCTGGTGCTGTAACAAGGACATTAAGGGGAAAGCCTGATGCCAGATGCATGTTGTGACTTACCATAATCCCTGAAATGCTACTGCTACACAACCACGTGAACTATTTCTGGGGCGGGCTGGCACCCAGCCACAGTCTCTGGGCATCAGCAGCATCACAGTCTCATGAATGTTCCTGGGGGCAGGCCAGCACCCAGCCATTGCTTGATGAGACCCTCCCCCAGAGGTTCTGAGCAGGTCAAAGCTGAAGTCCCTCAGAAGTGAAGGGTTGAAAACACAGCCACATCTGAGATAAAACCCATGAGGGAGGTGTTGCCTGGAAACCTGACAGCTTGGTCAAGGACAGTGTAAAAGCGGGGAATGGATGGAAGCTGGAGACAAAGGACAGGTGCGCAATTGCTGATCGGGGAGAACAGAGTTCCAATACTAGAGTCTGGGTAGCTGGGTGATGCCATTTTCACCCCTTCAGCGCATGCACATACACACCTACAAGTGCCACAACAATCCACCCCAGTAAGCAAAGCAGCGCCGTCTAGTGGAGAACGGAGCTGTTATACTAAGCCCCGCCCAACTGGGCCAACCTTGCTCTTCAGGAATACCACAAATCTCTCCACCTGATAGGTTTATGAACTATAAAGTGCTTCAGAGTTTGACTTCAAGGGGGAAAATATGTCATTTCAATTGTATTTCGGTCTGTTCACTGGTCCATCTATTCAATTTTTTTCCTTTTTCATTCTTTTTCTTGAATACAGAAAGAGAAAAAATTTATTTTTATTTTCAATTTTTCTTAAAAATATTTTTCTTTATTTTTTTCTTTATTTTTAATTTTTGTAAATTTTTCAAATTCTATTTTACTTCCATCATTTTGTTTTATTCTATTTCATTCTATTCATTTTTTCAAATGTTCAAACATTTTCCTTTTTTTTCTTTCTCCTTGTTACTCTAATCTATCAAGCTCCTTTCAACACCCAGACCAAAACACACCTAGGATATAGCATCATTTATTTGATTTTTTTGTGTTGTTTTTAATTTTTTAATTTTAATTTTTTTTTACTGTATTAATTCCTTTTCTTCCTTCAAAATGACTAAATGAAGGAATTCACCCCCAAAGAAAGAGCAGGACGTATGATGGCAGGGATGTAATCAACATAAACACAAGCAAGATGTCTGAACCAGAATTTAGAATCACGATAATAAGAATAAGAGCTGGGGTTGAAAACAGATTGGAATCCCTTTCTGTGGAGATAAGAGAAGTAAAAGCTAGTCAGGATGAAATAAAAAATGCTATAACTGAGCTGCAATCTCCAATGGATGCCATGGCGGCAAGGATGGATGAGGCAGAATTGAGAATCAGCGATACAGAGGACAAACTTATAGAGAATAATGAAGCAGTAAAAAAGAGGGAGATTAAGGCAAAAGAGCATGATTTAAGAATTAGAGAAATCAGTGACTCATTAAAAAGGAACAACATCAGAATCATAGGGGTCCCAGAGGAGGAAGAGAGAGAAATAGAGGTAGAAGGGTTATGTGAGCAGATCATAGCAGAAAACTTTCTTAACCTGGGGAAAGACACAGACATCAAAATCCAGGAAGCACAGAGGACTCCCATTAGATTCAACAAAAACCGACCATCAACAAGGCATATCATAGTCAAATTCACAAAATACTCAGACAAGGAGAGAATCATGAAACCAGCAAGGGAAAAAAAGTCCTTAACCTACAAGGGAACACAGATCAGGTTTGCAGCAGACCTATCCACAGAAACTTAGCAGGCCAGAAAGGAGTGGCAGGGTATATTCAATGGCCTGAATTGGAAAAATATGTAGCCAAGAATTCTTTATCCAGCAAGACTGTCATTCAAACTAGAAAGAGAGATTAAAAGTTTCCCAGACAAACAAAAATTAAAGGAGTTTGTGACCACTAAACCAGCCCTGCAAGAAAGGGGGACTCTCTGAAGGGAGAAGGGATGAAAAAACCAAACAAATAAAGACCAAAAGCAAAAAAGACTAGAAAGGACCAGAGAACACCACCAGAAACGCCAACTCTACAAGCAACATAATGGCAATAAATTCATATCTTTCAGGACTCACTCTAAATGTCAGTGGACTAAATACTCCAATCACAAGACATATGGTAACAAAATTGATAAGAAAATAAAATCTATCTATATGCTGTTTACAAGAGACCCACTTTAGATCTAAAGACACCTTCAGATTGAAAGTAAGGGAATGGAGAACCATCTAGCGTGCCAACGGTCATCAAAGGAAAGCCGGAGTAGCCATACGTATATCAGACAATGTAGACTTTAAAATAAAGACTGTATCAAGAGATGAAGAAGGACATTATATCATAATTAAGGGGTCTATCCACCAAGAAGGACTATAATTGTAAACATTTATGCTTCAAATGTGAGAGCGCCCAAATATAGAAATCAATTAATCACAAACATAAAGAAACTCATTGATAGTAATACCATAATAGTAGGGGACTTCAACACCCCACTGACAGCAATGGGCAGATCATCTAATCAAAAACTCAACAAGGAAACAATGGCTTTGAATGACACACTGGGCCAGATGGACTTAACAGATATATTCAGAACATTTCATCCTAAAGCAGTGGAATATACATTCTTCTCCAATGCACATGGAACATTCTCCAGAATAGACCACATACTGGGACACAAATAAGCCCTCAACAAGTACAAAAGATCGAGATCATACTGTGCAGATTTTCAGACCACAACGCTATGAAACTCGAAATCAACCACAAGAAAAAATTTGGAAAGGTAACAAATACTTGGAGACTAAAGAACATCCTACTAAAGAATGAACGGGATAACCAAGAAGTTAAAGAGGAAATTGAAAAGCTCACGGAAGCCAAAGAAAATGATAACACCACAACCCAAAACCTCTGGGACGCAGCAAAGGCGGTCATAAGAGTGAAGTATATAGCAATCCAGGCCTTCCTAAAGAAGGAAGAAAGGCCTCAGATATACAACCTAACCTTACGCCTTAAAGAGCTGGAAAAAGAACAGCAAATAAAACCCAAAAACAGCAGAAGACAGGAAATAATAAAGATTAGAGCAGAAATTAATGCTATCAAAACCAAAACACAGGAGAACAGATCGATGAAACCAGAAGCTGATTCTTTGAAAGAATGAACAAAATTGATAAGCCACTAGGCAGTTTGATCAAAAAGAAAAAGGAAAGGACCCAAATAAAATCAAGAATGAAAGAGGAGAGATCGCAACCAACACAACAGAAATAAATACAATAATAAGAGAATATTATGAGCAATTATATGCCAATAAAATGGGCAATCTGGAAGAAATGGACAAATTCCTAGAAACATATACACTACCAAAACTGAAACAGGAAGCAATAGAAAATTTGAACAGACCCATAACCAGTAAAGAAATCGAATTAGTAATCAAAAATCGCCCAAAAAACAAGAGCCCAGGGCCAGATGGCTTTCCAGGGGCATTCTACCAAACATTTAAGGAAGGGTTAACACCTATTCTCTTGAAGCTGTTTCAAAAAATAGAAATGGAAGGAAAACTTCCAAACCCTTTCTATGAAGCCAGCATTACCTTGAGTCCAAAACCAGACAAAGACCCCACTAAAAAGAACTACAGACCCATTTCCCTGATGAACATGGATGCAAAAATTCTCAACAAAATATTAGCCAACTGGATCCAACAGTACATTAAAAAAATTATTCACCACGACCAAGTGGGGTTTATACCTGGGATGCAGGGCTGGTTCAATATCCACAAAACAATCAATATGATTCATCACATCAATAGAAGAAAGGACAAGAACCATATGATCCTCTCAATAGATGCAGAGAAAGCATTTGACAAAACACAGCATCCTTTCTTGATAAAAACCCTCAAGAAAGTAGGGATAGAAGGATCATACCCCGAGATCATAAAAGCCATATACGAAAGACCCAACGCTAATATCATCCTCAATGGGGAAAAACTGAGAGCTTTCCCCCCAAGGTCAGGAACAAGGCAGGGATGTCCACTCTCACCACTGTTATTCAACATAGTGTTGGAAGTCTTAGCCTCAGCAATCAGACAACACAAAGAAATAAAAGGCATCCAAATCATCCAGGAGGAGGTCAAACTTTTACTCTTCTCAGATGACATGATACTCTATATGGAAAACCCAAAAGATTCTACCAAAAAACTGCTAGAACTGATTCATGCATTCAGCAAAGTCACAGGATATAAAATCAATGCAGAGAAATTGGTTACATTTCTATAAACCAACAATGAAGCAACAGAAAGAGAAATCAAGGAATCGATCCCATTTACAATTGCACCAAAAACCATAAAATACATAGGAATAAATCTAACCAAAGAAGTGAAAAATCTATACACTGAAAATTATAGAAAGCTTATGAAAGAAATTGAAGTAGACACAAAAAGTGGAAAAAGATTCCATGCTCCTGGAGAGGAAGAACAAATATTGTTAAAATGTCAATACTAACCAAAGCAATCTACATATTCAAAGTAATACCTATCAAAATACCACCAGCATTCTTTTTTATTTTTTTTTAATGTTTATTTATTTTTGAGAGAGAGACAGAGACAGAGTATGAGCAGGGGAGGAACAGAGAGAGAGGGAGACACAGAATCTGAAACAGGCTCCAGGCTCCAAGCTGTCAGCACAGAGCCCAACATGGGGCTCGAACTCACAAACCGTGAGATAATGACCTGAGCCGAAGCTGGACGCTCAATCAACTGAGCCACCCAGGCGCCCCAAAATACCACCAACATTCTTTACAGAGCTAGAATAAATAATCCTAAAATTTGTATGGAGCCAGAAAAGACCCCGAATAGCCAAAGTAATCTTGAAAAAGAAAAACAAAGCTAGCTGGAGGCATCACAATACCGGACTTCAAGCTGCATTACAAAGCCGTAATCATCAAGATAGTATAGCACAAAAACAGACACTCAGACCAAAGGAACAGAATAGAGAACCCAGAAGTGGACCCACAAATGTAGGGCCATCTAATCTTTGACAATGCAGGAAAGAATATCCAATGGAATAAAGACAGTCTCTTCAGCAAGTGGTGCTGGGAAAACTGGACAGCAACATGCAGAAAAATGGACCTGGACCACTTTCTTACACCATACACAAAAATAAACTCAAAATGGATAAAAGACCTAAACATAAGACAGGAAGCCATCAAAATCCTCAAGGAGAAAGTGGGCAAAAACCTCTTTGACCTTGGCCACAGCAACTTCTTACTCAACACGTCTCCAGAGGCAAGGGAAACAAAAGCAAAAATGAACTATTGGGACCTCATCAAAATAAAACCTTCTGCACAGCGAAGGAAACAATCAGCAAAACTACAAGGCAACGACAGAATGCGAGAAGATATTTGCAAACAACATATCAGATAAAGGGTTAGTATCCAAAATCTATAAAGAACTTCTCAAACTCAACACCCAAACAACAAATAATCCAGTGAAGAAATGGGCAAAAGACATGAATAGACACTCTCCAAAGAAGACATCCAGATGGCCAACCAACACATGAAAAACTGTTCAACATCATTCATCATCAGATAAATACAAACCAAAACGAGTACAAATGAGATATCACCTCACCCCTGTCAGAATGGCTAACATTCACAACTCAGGCAACAACAGATGTTGGTGAGGATGTGGAGAAAGGGGATCTCTTTTGCATTGCTGGTGGGAATGCAAGCTGGTGCAGCCACTCTGGAAAACAGTATAGAGGTTCCTGAAAACATTAAAAATAGAACTGCCCTACAATCCAGCAATTGCACTACCAGGTATTTATCCAAGGGACACAGGTATGCTGTTTTGAAGGGACACATGCACCCCCATGTTTATAGCAGCACTATCGACAATAGCCAAAGTATGGAAAGAGCCCAAATGTTCATCAATGGATGAATGGATAAAGAAGAAGTGGTATATATAGACAATGGAGTATTACTCGGCAATCCAAAAGAATGAAATCTTGCCATTTGCAACTATGTGGATGGAACTGGAGGGTATTATGCTAAGCGAAATTAGTCAGAGAAAGACAAATATCATATGACTTCACTCATATGAGGATTTTAAGACACAGAACAGAGAGACACAAGGGAAGGGAAGCAAAAATAATATAAAAACAGGGAGGGGGACAAAACATAAGAGACTCTTAAATATGGAGAACAAACTGAGGGTTACTGGAGGGGTTGTGGGTGGGGGGATGGGATAAATGGGTAAGGGACATTAAGGAATCTACTCCTGAAATCATTGTTGCACTCTATGCTAATTTGGATGTAAATTTAAAAAAATAAAATAAGTATCATGTTTAAAATAAATCAATAAATAAACAAGCAAGCAAACAAACAAACAGATGAACATAAGGGAAGGGAAGCAAAAATAATATAAAAACAGGGAGGGGGACAAAACATAAGAGACTCTTAAATATGGAGAACAAACTGAGGGTTGCTGGAGGGGTTGTCGGAGGGGGGGATGGGCTAAATGGCTAAGGGGCATTAAGGAAACTACTCCTGAAATCTTTGTAGCACTATATGCTAACTAACTTGGATGTAAATTTTAAAAAGAAATTAACATAAAAAAAGAAAAATATCAATCAACTACTGATACCACCTGGTGCTAACCAGGTGATGGATTTTCTTTCCCTGAAAGAGATGAAAATTTATTTTCAAAGACTTTTTTTTCAAAGACATTTTTATAATTTACTGCTTCCATTTGTTTTAAGTCAAATAAATATTTAATTCTTACATGGGCTTAATTCTTTGTGCAGGTTCACCTCTTGTCCCCCATTTATAAAGAGGGGTACATCTTACTTGCCAAAGAATTAGATTTCTAAGATCACCCTTTAAACTTGCAGCTAAACTAATTCACACTCTACTTCTTTCATGTTTAAACGGTGCACATTTCTCAGTGTCTTTGAGGAGGTGATGCAGCTAATGTTTCTTAAACCCACAATTCTGCTTTCATGAAATCAATAAAAGCTTTCCATGGCTTTCTAGGAAGACAAAAGATTCCATTTCTTGCCACCTAAAGAAAGGATAGCTTGTCTGCACCATAAAGATTCATAATACCTTGTATCAAGTGTCTTTGAGGTTTGGCAACTCTTTGACAACCCTACTTTTCTTTTCTCAAGTAAATCTGAAGCTCTAATAACTCATTCAAGTGAAATTTCCCACAGAATACAATCTTTAGTAACCGTAGAATCAAGTTAGAATGACAAAAATGTGACTTTTCTCTTCTGTGTCTAGGATCCTTTATTAGAATTCTAAAGGTTTTCTTTCACTATTATTTTTCAAGAAAACAACTTATCATATGCTCAGGCTTTTTTCCCTGGGATCATTAACTCAATTGAGTTGTGCTTATTGTTAATGAGGCTAAGGTCTTAATGGATTCAGTCCCTGCGTGGGCCAGTTGGGCTTTCCAGAGACAGGCTGCACCCTTGACTCCAACTTCAATGTGACCTCTGATCTTGGCCAAGGCACTTTCCGCCCTAGAAGGACAAGTGACTTGATGGCCATGTCTGTGCAAACGCTCCCACCAGGGGAATAACTCAATCTCTATTCACAGGTATAATAAGGCTTGCCTTCACCTGCACAAGGTTTAACAGCAGCAAAAAGGTACTAACTGGGGCTCTGGTATGAGTCCATATAGAGCGCATTTGCAGTGGTTTAGGGTAAAATTGTAAGCTGATATAACAGAGTGCTAACAATACAGGGATTTTTTAAAAAGAAGTTTATATATCTCTCTCATAATATTTGTGATGTAAACACAAAAGTCATGGTAAACAAGACAGCTCTGACTTGTGATCACTTAAGGATCTGGTTTCCTTTTATGGGCCTGCCCCTCCAGCTCTTAAATCATGGATATCATGTTTGGTTCAAGTTAGGTCATGATGGGTTGCAGTGCCTAGGAGGCACGTTCACTTTCTGAAGGCCTGGACGTGGCACACATCACTTTCGTTCACATTCCACTGGGGAGAACATAGTCCAAATGGCTCCACCTACCGCACACGGGACTGGGGAAGATGTAGCCATACACCATGTTCTTAGGGAAAGAACATATTTTGGTAATCAACCAGCAGTCTTTGCCACAGATGGAGAGTCAAGACTGCCCCTATTTTGCTGTTTGCATACTCAAAACAAGCACTGGGATGAAAAGCCGTATGCAGCACAAGGTCTATGATAGCGTTTCATTTTTCATGTCAGCACCCATCACCCAACCAAAGCCACAAACTAGAGGAAGGAACATAGCAGTCGAGGCAAACTCACCAATGTGAGAAAGGATAAGAAAGAAAAACATTGTTCATCCCCCAATGTATTAATGCCATGACCCATGACGGTACAGATTGTGCTAAGGAATGCTTGCACATTTCCCTAACTCCTTCGGAAAAGGGAAAAGAGGAGCCATGGAGGAACAAGAAGAGAATTAGTAACATTATCAAGAGTTCTTTTCTCTGATCTAACCAGAACACCGGGCCCTGCATTTTCATTTTGCACTGAGTCCTTCAAATTATGTAGCTGGTCCTGCAGGAGGGATGGGGAGCTGATGGATAAATGCTTTTCCCTTTCTTTTTTTAAAAGTCTTTGGTTTTGAGAGAGAGAGAGAGAGAGAGAGAGAGGCAGAGAGAGAGGGAGAGAGAGAATCCCAAGCAGGCATTGCACAGGCAGCATGGAGTCTGATGCAGGGCTTACACTCACAAACTGTGAGATCATGACCTGAGCTGAAACCAAGAGTTGGACACTTAACCGACCGACCCACCTAGGAGCCTCTGCTTTTCCCTTTCTAACTCCCAGAAAATGGTGCTGATACACGTGGCATGCATATCTCAGATATCCAGCAGGATTGAGAAAACACTGTCCCATAGCTATGGTCAACTCCATAACTGATCTTTATACTGGCTCTCCCTCCTTTCCTGTTTCATTTTCCTCCCCTTACTCCTGCTCCCTTAGATCACATTCCCAAAGCAACAATTTGCACAAAAGCTACTATGGTCAGCATTTAAGAAGAGACCTTTAGGTGATGAATGATCTCTGTAGATATCTAGAGGAAGATCATTGCAGCCAGTAGGAAAAATAGTAAGCAAAGATCCTGGGATGGGAGCATGCCTGGTGTGTTTGAGCAGCAAAGAAGTCACTGTGGCTAGAGTGCAGTGAGTAGTAATAGGTGAGAGAAACAGGAAATGAAGTCAGTGAGGTCATGGAAAGGCTTATAGATCTCTGTAAGGACTTTGGCTTTTACCCGGAGAAATAAGTTATATGATTTGACTTTGGTTTTGAAAGGGTCACCTGGCTGCTATGTTAAGAAAAGAGAGGAGTGCCTAGGAGACTCAGTCAGTTAAGCATCTAACTCTTGATTTCAGCTCAGGTCACAATCTCATGGTTCATGACATCAAACCCCGCATCAGACTCCACACTATCAGCGCAGAGCCTGCTTGGGATTTTCCCTCTCCCTCTCTGCCCCTCCCTGTCACCCATGCGCTCTCTCTCTCTCTCTCTTTCTCTCTCTCTCTCTTTCTCTCTCTCTCTCCCTCTCTCAAAAATAAAGGAAGGAAGGCAGGAAGGCAGGAAGGCAGGAACAGACTGTACAAGACAAGGGTAAGAGCAGGGAGAATATTTACAAAAGTACTGCGATAGTCCCAATGAGACAGAAGATGACGGCTTGGACGAGAGTGGTAGCAGTAGAGGTGGGGAGAAGATGTCAGATTCTAAATGTATTTCAAAGTAGAGCCAAAGGATTTGCTGATGAATTGGATGAAGGCTAAAAGAGAAAGAGAGAAGTCAAGGGTGTTTACAAGGTCCTCAACCTCAGAAAGAGGTGTGGCCTGGAAACTTAACAGAGAGTAGGTCCTTGAAGGAATGGGAGAGAGGATGGAATGGGGATGGTTCAGATAGGAAGCACGATGATCTGGAGAATAGACAAGGGAGTGTCCAGGGAAGAGGACAATGGGTGTCATGGCTCAAGGTAAATATTTCCTCCCATTACCCAAAAAGCAATGACTAATGAGTAAGGTAACGGCTATATGCAAATCACACATCCGATAAGGGGTTAATATGTAAAATATATTACAACCCAGTAGCAAAAAATAGAGAACCCCATTTACAAATGGGCAAAGGACGTGAATAGACATTTTTCCAAAGAAGATATATGAATGGCCAACAGGTACATGAAAAGATGCTCAACATTACTAATGATCAGGGAAAAGAAAATCAAAACCTCAATGAGATATCACCTCACACCTGTTAGAGTGGTAATTATCAAAAAGACAAGAAATAACAAGTGTTGGCGAGGATGTGGAGAAAAGGGAACCCTACTGTACTGTTGATGGGAATGTAAATTGGTGCAGCCGCTGTGGAAAGCAGTATGGAGGTTCCTCGAAAAGTTAAGAATATAACTACCATATGATCCAGCAATTCCACTGCTGAGTATTTATACAGAGAAAACAAAAACATTAATGCAAAAAGATACATGCATCCCTATGTTTATTGCAACACTACTTACAAATCCCAAGACATGGAAACAACCTAAATGTCCATCAATGGATGAATGGATAACAAAAACGTGATGTATGTATACGCAGTGAAATACTATTTGGCCATAAAAAAGAATGAAATCTTGCCATTTATGACAACATGGATGGACCTTGAGGGCATGATGCTAAGTGAAATAAGTCAGACAGAAAAAAGAAATACTGTATGATCTCACTTATACGTGGAATGTAAAACAACAAAACAAACAAAAACCCAAGTCATGGATATAGAGAACAGTGAAATAGTGAAAGAAAACCTTTAGAATTCTAATAAAGGATCCTAGACACAGAAGAGAAAAGTGGATATAGAGAACTATTCACAGTCTGATCCACTCTTGTTATTGCTTATGGAAATTTAGTATAGGTCTAACAGGCTGGACTTGGCCCAAGACCACTATGAACACAAATGATTTATCCTCAGTCAGTTGCCTTTATAGACAAAAGAAAAAACCAAAAGAGTTTACACTGTAATAGTGATTTCTAGGTTTTTTTCCCTAGAAAATGCTTTCGTAATGCAAAACAATTGGGAACAAAAAGCTGAACAACACAAGCATTAAAATCATCCATAACCTTACCACCCAGAAATAAACCTCACTAATATTTTATTTCCTTTCTTTCTATGAATAACACAATGTTATCAATACACTCAATACACACAGATTCGTTGCCTGCTTTTTGCACTTAGTGGTATACCACAGACATTTTCCATGTCATTCTTGTATAACATTATTTTTAATGGCTGAATAGTATTCCAACACATGGATGTACTGTGATTCACTGGTGGATGTATCATTTAGTTAGCCAATTCCATATTGTTAAGGCATTCCGATGGTTTCTAAATTTTCAACATTGTAAAATAGTGTTGTAGGAGTTTCCTTACAAATCACATATCTGATTATTTCCTTAGGATCAATGCCTGTGATTTTAACAACTCCGTGAAAGAGCATGCACATTTCGTACTTTTGAAACATACTGCCAAAGTACCCTCCGGAAAGATGATACCAATTTATTCTCCCAACAGCTGTATTTGAAAGTGCTTATTTCCTCACGCCCCAGTCAACACCGGCTATTATCATTACCTTTATTCTTTGCCATGATAGGCAAAACATGGGAAAAAATTGATAAATGGCCTGGTGTTTTGGGCTCATTTTCCTTTTTTTATTATCAGTGAATTTGAACTGCTTTCATTTTTTCATTGGCTATTTGTATTTGTTCTTTTGTAAACTGCCTGTCCTTGTCCTTTGCCTATTTTTTTTTCCTGTTGGAATATTTATCTTCTTTACTGATTTGTTAACACCATATGTGTTAACCCTTTTTCATAGGTCACAAGTCTTCTCAGCATATCATTGTCTTTTTATTTCTTCAGCATATAGAAATTTTATTTTTGTTTTATTTACTTTAAGCAGCTGAAACCTCATTCTTTTAGTATATTTATTTTTTTAAGAGAGAGTGTGTGCATATGAGCAGGGGAAGGGCAGAGAGAGAGGGAAAGGATCCCAAGCAGGCTCCACACTGTTGTTGTGGAGCCTGACACGGGGCTCAAACCCACGAACCATGAGATCATGACCTGAGTTGAAACCAAGAGTTGGACACTTAACCAACTGAGCCACCCAGATGCCCCAGAAATTTGATTTTTATACAGCCACATCTATCCTTTCCTTTATGGTTTCTGTCTTGGGGGCCTTGTTTTAAAAGGTCTTCCCTTTTCCTAAATTATATTTTTTTCCTCTAGATCTCTTGTTTTGTTATTTACATTTAACTATGTCATCCATATGCAATTTATTTTGGTGAAATGTGAGGTCAGACTATAGCTTTATTGAATAATGGCGACACAATCGTTAACTAGAAGAAATAACAATTTCTCCTTAACTTCTTTTTGCCACTTTCAATTATTAAGCATTGATTTCTGACGGTGTCTGTTTCTAGGCTTCTTATTCTGTTCCACGGATCCACCTCTTCCCTCACTTGTAGCAGCTGGACATTTCACAAAAGAGGAGACCCACACTATCTGACACAGCAGATGTATACATTCACACCTGTAGGCATAGGCGTGAGAAAAGCGAACCTTCTCAAAGATGCAAATGTACAAATTTGGAGCCAAGGAAAAGAATGAGGACCTCCAGGGCTGTGTCGCTTCTGTGAGGCTCGCTCAGACAGTGGTTTCCATCCTGCCTGTGCTGGATATCTTCCATTCGCCCATCAACTCCATCTTCAACCTTCTCTACCATGCTTTGTGCCCCAGAAAACTGGCCTGTATGGACTTAGCCAATGGCCTCCCTTGCCTTTTGGCTTCTGCTTGGGTTTGGCCAATGGGGAGCACCAGTAGGAGTTTAGAGGATGGTGAGAGAGTATTTATTCTCCCAGCTCTCTCTCTTTGGGACCTACTGAAGGCAACAAGCTGCTATTAAGAGGATCTTTCCACATAGTTACCTTCCTCACATTCTGGTAACCACTGGTAATGTCATAACCACATTCTGGTAACCACCCTTTAGGCATCAGATGTAATAAATCCTCCACTGTTGCTAGCCCTGAAGTCCTGTACTCTCCTTTGAGGATTCCTTAGAGCTACCTATATCTTTAATTAAATTCCTGTCAAATTACTCAAATCGTGTCAACTATTCCTAGCTGGGACCTTGACTGATACATACCCCTACAGATGGGCACTTTTTCCTTCAGGATGTGGGCTCATGCTATGATCCTGCCAGAGATAATGATCTTAAACCCAGGTATAATGAATCCTGCCCCTCCCCCCCCCCATTTAAATGCACTAAAAGCATTATCTCAAATCCTAGAGTATACTAAAGAAAATACAATCAAGAAGCAAGTATGGAACAGTTTTTAAAAAGCTGTAAGTGAGGCCCCAAACTTTAATCACACAAAATGCAGGGCCATATAGCATTGCAAAGCTAACAAAAAGACATATTTTTCAGTTGGTCTCTACTGTCTCAAGAAGCACAAAAGTAAAGATCTGGTAAACTTACTGTACCCGGGAGACCTTATGCTGAACTGAAAAGTCCCCAGTGATCAGGAGACAGTCATTCCTACCTCCCTCCCCCACCCACCACCATCCCTGCAGAAAATATAGGACCTTAGTGAGCTGGGGGCAGGTAAAGGACAGGCACAAAACGACAGATGTGTTTTATCAGAATTACCAATGTAATCAGGATTTACTGCAGTTTAGAATTCAGATGGTACTAGGTGGCAGGCCCAGTCCAAGGGGATCCCGAGAGCCTTGACAGACTCATATGTAGGATAGCATTCAAGACACTGTGGATTCACCCTTTATTCCCACCTTTGTTCCCACCTGCTCCTAGAGTGTGCCTTCTGTGTTGTAAAGACTGGAAAACTGAAAATACATTTCATAGACTCTTTTGTTTTTGTTTTTACTGTATATGTTCCCTATTTTCCTATTTTCCTGTTTGTTCTTTTTTCTTTTTTCTTTTAACTCCAGTGTAGTTAACATACAGTGTTATATTAGTTTCAGGTGTACAATATAGTGTTTCCACAACTCCATATATTACTGTGTTCATCAGGGTAGGTGTACTCTTCACCAGGTGATGCTTGGGATTGTTGAGTCACCGTATTGTACACCTGAAACTAATACAATGCTTTAAAAAACAAAGTTACGTTTACACCAAACAACAACAAAAAAAGAGGAATGTACTCTTAATCCCTTCACCTATTTCACCCATCCCCCACCCATCTCCCCTCTGGCATCCATCACTTTGTTCTCTACAGTTAGGAGTCTGTTTCTTTTGTTTTATTTCTTTTGTTTTCCTTTGTTCATTTGTTTTGTTAAATTTTACATATGAGTGAAGTCATATGGTATTTGCCTTTCTCTGGCTCATTCCGCTTGGCATTATACTCTCTAGATCCATCCATGTTGTTGCAAATGGCAAGATTTTATTCTTTTCTATGGCTGAATGATATTCCATTATACACACACACACACACACACACACACACACACACCCCACATCTTCTTTATCCATTCATCTATTGATGGAGACTTGGACTGCTTCCATAGTTTGACTCTTGTAAATAATGCTACAATAAACATCAAGGTGCATATATGCCTTCAAAATAGTGTTTCCATATTCTTTGGGTGAATATCCAGTAGTACAATTATTGGATCATAGGATAGTTCTATTTTTAATTTTTTTGAGGAACCTCCATACTGTCTTCCACAGTGACCGCACAGTTTGCATTCCCACCAACAGTGCATGAGGGTTCCTTTTCTCCACATCCTCACCAACACTTGTTTCTTGAGTTTTTATTTTAACCATTCTGACAGGTGTAAGGTGATATCTCATTATGGTTTTGATTTGTATTTCCCTGATTATGAGTGATGTTGAGCATCTTTTCATGTGTCTGTAGGTCATCTGTATGTCTTCTTTGGAGAAATATCCATTCATGTCTTCTGTCCATTTTTAAATTGGATTATTTGTGGGGGAGGTTGGTATAGAGTCGTGTAAGTTCTTTATATATTTTGGACACTAAACCTTTACTGGATATGTCATTTGCAAATATCTTCTCCCATCCAGTGGGTTGTTTTTTAGTTTTGTTGGTTGTTTCCTTTGCTGTGCAGAAGACTTTTATTTTGATGTAGTCCCAATAGTTTATTTTTACTTTTGTTTCCATTTCCTCAGGAGACTTATCTAGAAAGATATTGTTATGACTGATGTCAGAGAAATTACTACCTATGCTCTCCTCTAGGATTTGGATGGTTTTAGGTCTCACATTTATGTCCTTAATCCATTTTGAGTTTATTTTTGTGTATGGTATAAGAAAGTGGTCCAGTTTCATTCTTTTACACGTAGCTATCCAGTTTTCCCAACACCATGTGTTGAAGAGACTGTCTTTTTCCCATTGCATATTCTTGCCTCCTTTGTCAAAGATTAATTGACCATGTAGCTGTGGGTTTATTTCCGGGCTTTTTATTCTGTTCCATTGATCCTTATTTCTGGGTTTTTTATTCTGTTCCATTGATCCATGTGTCTATTTTTGTCCCAGTATCATACTGTTTTGATTATTACACCTTCGTAATATAACTTGAAGTCTGGAATTGAGATGCCTCCAGTTTTGTTTTATTTTTGCAAGATTGCTTTGCCTATTCAAGGTCTTTTGTGATTCCATACAAATTTTAGGATTCTTTGTTCTAGTGCTGTGAAAAATGCTATTGGCATTTTGATAGGGATTGTATTAAATATTTCAGACTCATAGCTAGAATTCTGGGTGTGCAATAGCTTCTACCAATTATGTGCACTCGTATGAGATTTGGAAAGCAGAAGTTAAGCCAAGGCCACTTTCCCTGACCTTTTGGGCTCCTTTACCCTGATAATCCTGAGAAAGTTCTACAGCCATGTACCAGAATCCAGTCTCCAGCGTCTTGGTGTCAAGAGGCAGTTCCCATCAGTGACAGAGGCATTTCCTGATGCCAGCTTCTATTCCTTGGGCCATAGCCATGGTGCTATGCTCTTGAACTGAGCCTTCCAGTGGTGGTATCAGAGGTAGTAGCCAATTGGTAGATCAGTTCTACAAGATTCTGAGAGCCATTTCTTCAGGCCCATCTTAGAGCCCACTCTTCCAGTCCTTCCAAGAATTGTTTTTTCAAATCTAATTTCCTTATTAAATCCCTTTCTCCTGGAAATACCTAGAGTAGCTTCTGACAGACACAGGCAGACAGGGTCAGGGTCAAGTTCTTTTACCAATCCCCCTCAAGACTTGAGTCTGGAAAAATATGAGTTATATACAGAGGCCTTTCAGGTAACAGCCGGCTAATAGGAAAAAAAACTCTTTATCCATTATTGGCCTGAGTCACAGAGACTGGCATCCTGCCCTTGACTGAGCCCAGCACTACATATCCACACATAGGTGGTGGGGGAGGAAAAAGGAAGGGAGCCAGGAAGGTAGACTAAGTACCTATTATGTGTCAGGTACTAACCTAGACCCTTCCACATATTCTCGTTTAATTCTTAGAATGGTTCTGGAAGATAAGTACATTTATCCCTATTAACCCAATGCTACACATACACATTTCTGAATACAGTATGTCCATTTCTCTCTGGCTTAGATCACTGCTAAAATAACACACCTTACCTAGCGTGGGGACCTAGGTGGTGTGTGGGTTTAGATTCTAAGCCACCCTGAGGAATACTCTGGTTTCTCTTCAGATCGCATAAATCTTTCGCCTTTTACTAAGCCACCCTGAGGACCTCAGTTGCAGAAGTGTGTGACCTTGTGGCAAAGGCTCTGCAATTAACATGACTTGGCTCCAGTCTCCGTGTCTACTTCTTTCTGCTCTGCTACCAACTGGTAAATTTCTGATGTGTCATGAAACAAACTTCCCGAGGTAATACTATGCCCCTGTTCGATTCAAGCCGGGGCCACAAGAGTTGGCTGCCATCCTATGGGTCAGCAGCATCCCTCAAATACAGGCATCTGTCCCTGGTGCAATCAGCAGTGACTAAGAAGCAGGTCCTGGTAGCGACTCAGCAGGAGGATGAAAAGAGAAAACCAAATTTGGGCACCTCGTGAAAAATCAGAATATTTAGAAACACGGAGCCCACACCTCCACAACCAACAAGGGGAGGGGCCCCCCTTTATACTGCAGTTTGCTGCACATCATTCATTTATGTTAATTACCTGGCCCTTTTAGATATTTGACTTTGAGAAATCCTAAGTTCCTTCCAGCTCTAACAATCTTTAATTCCGAAATTCTATACTCTTCCGGATTCCTTTACACTGAAAACGCTGTGGATTGACATGGGCCTCACTGAACAGATAATTTGGAAACAAGCTGGGAATGCATTTCATTTATCCACCGATTTGATTTTCTAAATAGGGACTCTACATTTCCACACTATAAAGCCATTATTCTCCTCTATTCGAGTTGCTGTAATTCTCAATGTGCCATGTATTATCATCATCCCGTCAAAATGAAAATCTTACAGAGAGCCTGTGAGGCCCTTATCAAATCAAGTGGAAGTGATTAAGGACAGTAGAAAAAATGCAAACAATTACATATACACGATTAAATAACGCAACGGATGAAAACCCAGCTAGTCTTCAGATTTTCATAAGTAAGGTTTGCAATTTGATATTTTGTTGACTCAATAGCAAATTATCAATTCATTAAATGATTAAACCATTTATCAAAACTGTGAATGACAAAGCAATCAGAGACTGGGATAATCAGACTCCGAGTCTGTTCTTTGTGTAAAATTCAAATGCACCCAGCACAATACAATTTTGTACTTAATGTCATTCATCTAATCAGCATATTTCTGCTCCGATGTGAGATCTTTGTTTGAACACGAGATGCAACAGATATGGAAGCCACAAAAATCTCATTTGTATAATCATAACAAGCATGTTATCATGGTTGTCAAATTTCATTAAACCTAATTCGCTCTATTTTCTGAGCTTAAAATTGACATAAAACGTTTCTGTGAAAGGCAAAAATGCTAAAGGATCACAGAAATAGGTATAAAGTGAATACTTTTAGATGCCTACATTTTGTTTTAGATAGCTAACAAATATTGATAATAATAGATTAGATCCCCCAATTTTTTCAAGTTTGTATTTAAATTCCAGTAGAATGAGTCTCTTATCCAGACTCATACAGTGTTATATTAGTTTCAGGTGTACAATACAGTGATTCAAGATCCCCCAAATGTTTTCAAACATCGGTTGAATGTGAACATTCACGCTACGGAAGTCTAAACCTTTGGCCTCCTTTGAGTAATAATGAGTCCCATGGGTGCAATTACAATAAATGTAAATATAGAAACCCTCCATTAACACACGACTTCTCAGGAAGACATGCTTTCCTAAGGCAAGGGACTGATTTCAAATTACACTGTCATCTTAACCATCCTCCATTTAGAGCCAAAGTTCTGCTTATACCCGTGCTTCTCCAACTTCAGTATACATCAGAAACACCTGGAGAGCCTGTTAAACGTGGAGATTCCAGGGCCCCACACTGGTCTTGATTCCAAAGATCTTCACGGGGCCTGAAAACTCTGTGCTTTTAACAAATAGCCCAGATAGTAGTTTTGTAAATGATTCAAGGACCACATTGGGAGAAACACTGACCCACACAATGTTTTCTTCTCCCTTTGCATTAAGTTGTTTTGAACCCTTGTGTACAGATCTTTCCGGCATTTCTCTTGAGTGCCTTCTGGATGCCCTAATCAACTTGCGCTAATATTCCCAGGGCCCCATCCCACCTCAGTAGCCTATACTGGAAAAAGTTACATTCTCTACATTTTCCTTCTCCAGACTCATACCTCTCAGGCCTTCACACATGTGCCTTCCCCTCTGAAAGCACCAGTTAACTGCACCCTTCTGGAAGACTTGCAGTCTTCCCTAAGCCAATCGGATTCCTGTGTGTCTCAAAGCAGGAGCTTTTCAAGTCAATACATAAGCTCTATTTCTTGCAAACCTCCCTGTTAACAAAGAAGGACTTATCTAAGCCTTTTCTGTCCTTAATATCACCTCACAGAGTGGACAAGATAAAACAAAGGGGGCTTCAAACCCATGCATTTAGCATCTTATTAGCAGCTCAAGAAAAAAAAAAGTTGTCAGTGAAGAGCTAGGATCATATTTCCTTGAAAATTCACAATTGTCTCTTGATATGAGTTATCCAAGTTATGACTGAGGCTTCAAGCCACAGGTTGACAATAGATAACAAGCTACCGCCTGGAAACTCACTCGGGGAGCTTTTCGTGTAGATCAATAGCGGGGCCTTGCCCAAGACCGGGGTTTCTCAAGTTTGGCGCCACTGACATTGTGGTCAGATAATTCTTTGTAGTGAAGGGCTGTTCTGTGCCTTGTAGGATGTTTCGAAACATCACCGGACTCTACCAACTACGTGCTGGTTCACTGCCCACCCCTCGTCAGTCATTACAACCAAAATTATCTCTAGACATTGGCAAAAGTCCTTTGGCAGACAGGGAGCAAGAGTGCCCCCACTTGACAGCCATGGTCTCTGACCAATTAAGTCAGAATTTCTCGGAGTAGAACCTGATATTCTTTAAAAGCTCCCCAGATCATTCCAATGTGCAGCCAGGGTTGAGAGCCACTGCTTTAGACCGATCTTTGAGCCTCAGTTTTCTCCTCGGTAAAATGAGAAGATGTGAATGTATACTTCGGGGAGTTGGTCTAAAAATCAAATGAGATAATACGTGGGAAAATGTTTTGGGAATTGCTAAATAACTGTAAGGTGATAGCTCTCCCATCTCTTCTGAAACACGAATCCAGGGGTCATCAAATTGTAGCCTATAGGACAAATCCAGCTCATCAACTGGTTTTGTATGATCTGTGAGCTGAGTGGTTTGTACATTCTTATTTTTTTTTAATGTTTATTTACTTATTTTGAGAGAGAGAGGCAGGGGGAGAGGGAGAGAGAGAATCCCAAGCAGGCTCTATGCTACTCGGTGTCTTATGTACATTTTTAAATGGTTGAATAGAAATCAGAAAAAGAAGACTATTTCGTGACCCATGAAAATTGTCTGAAATTCGGATTTCAAAATCTATAAATAGAATTTTTTTGGAACTTACAGAGTTTATGGCTACTTTTGCATGGTAAGTTGAGTAGTTACGACAGAGACCTTACAGCCCACAAAGCCTAACATATTTACTATCTGGCTATTTACATAAGAAGTTTGAGGCCCTCTGCACTAACTGAATTAGCTACTTACTCTAGTTCTGAGAGAGACTGAAAGAAGGGAGGAAAGGCAAAAGTGAGACAGTGAACTTCTCTGTTCTTTGTTTTCAACCACATAAATGAAGTTGAGATAGCTTAAAATAGCTTCTAGGGGCACCTGGGGGGCTCAGTCAGTTAAGCGTCTGACTTCAGCTCAGGTCGTGATCTCATGGTTTGTGGGTTCAAGCCCTATGTCAGGCTCTGTGCTGACAGCTTGGAGCCTAGAGCCTGCTTCATATTTTGTGTCTTTTCTCTCTCTCTCTCTCTCTCTCTCTCAAAAATAAAAAATAAACATTTTTAAAGACAGTTCTATATTTTATTATTATTATTGTTATTGTTATGATTATTATTATTATTATTTGAGAGAGAGAGAAAGAGAGAGAGCAGGGGAGAGGACAGAGAGAATCTTAAGCATGCTCCACGTCTAGCACAGAACCCCACATGGGGCTTGATCCCACAACCCTGGGATTATGACTTGAGCTGAAATCTAGAGTGGGTTGCTCAACCGACTGAGCCACCCAGGGGCCCCAGTAATAAAGCTTTTCATGCCCTCTTCGTGTATGTGTGGTACCATCAGTCTTGACATCCAGACCAATTTGGGGGAGTGGGGTTCCGTCATGTTTCTTTAAGATGGTCACTATTGGTTTGCAAACTGGCCTTCTACAGGGAGGGCAAGGAGAGACCAAAGAAAGAGGCTGGCCACTCCAGATTGGAAGGTGGTAGGTTTCATAAGCAAGGAAACTTAAATACCAGGCCTATGTTTGGTGGCCGTGAGAAGAGTTGATCTCCACATCCACCCACCAGAATCCTAAAAGTTTATATAGAAGCCTTAGTGGGGTTCTGTCACCTATTCAGTCCCAATGTTCTCAACAAGTCTTTGCTCTCTCAAGACTGCATCCTTAAAAATGGCTCCCACTGAGAGAACAGTGGGTAGAGTGTACATTCCAAGGACAGGAGAGGGGGTGCCGAGCCTCCGATTGCCCAAGATCGGTTCAAGGGTCAACCAGTGGTCACGTCCTCTCTATTGACCTCTTCCAACAATCACAGCAGAGACAGGGAGATTTGAACAGAAGAAGGTAACCTAATGACTAAAACAAAATGCTGTGTTGCTGGCTTTGAAATGGAGGAAGGGGCCATGAGCCAAGGGATGAAGGACTGTGGCTCGTGATGCTGAAAATGAATAGCAAACAAACGAATTCTCTCCTAGAGCCTCTGGAGGAAGTACGGCCCTACCGACACCTTCATTTCAGCCCAGTGAATCTGATTTCAGACTTCTGACCTCCAGAATTGCAAAAGAATAATGTGTGTTGTTTTGAATCACCAAATTTGTAGGAATTTGTTAAGCAGCCCTAAGAAACTAGGAAGTAGCACCAAATGGTACTAGTGGTCATTGTCTTTGTCACCACCATATGCAGTTTTATTAAAAAAAAAAAAAAAGAAAGAAAGAAAAAGCCAAGGGGTGCCTCAGTGGCTCAGTCGGTTGAGCGTCTCCCTCTTGATTTCGGCTGAGGTCATTGATCTCACAGTTCATGGGTTCAGGCCCTGCATCCGACTCCACGCTGACAGTGTGGAGCCTGCTTGGAATCCTCTCTCTCCCTCTCTCTATTCCCCTCCCCTACACTCTCTCTCTTTGTCTCAAAATAAATAAACTTAAAAAATTAAAAAGAAAAGAAAAAGCCAGCTGCACTTAAGAATGTGTTTGACAAGGGGGGTGGGCTGGGTGGCTCAGTCAGTTAAGCGGCCAACTCTTGGTTGCAGCTCAGATCATGATCTTGTGGTTCATGAGTTCAAGCCCTGTATGGGGCTCTGCACTGACAGCGTGCAGCCTGCTTGGGATTCATTCTCTCTCTCTCTCTCACTTTCTTTCTCTCAAAATGAATAAATAATAAAAAGAATGTCTTCGATGGAGCAGTGAAAATTCTCGATGTTATCTTTGTTGACCCTTAAGTACACAGTTTCTTAATATTCTGTACGACACACTGGGAACCACATATAAAGCACTTGAGCTGCATCCTGAAGTATAATAATTGCCTCAAAGACAAACACTTGTGCAATTTTAAAGCCACCTTTTTCACAAAACACCATTTTTACCTAGAAGAACCACCGACAGGGAAACTTTGGTTATTCAGACTTGGGTTCTTGGCAGCCGTTTCCCCTAAAATTAACAAAGTGAGACCGTCACTTCAAGGAAAACAACTGACAGCATTTTTTTTTTTTTTGCCAGTTAGAAAATTCAGGTTTTTAAGTAAAAATTAGAGATTTAGAAAACTTGCATCTGCCACCAGGAGCTTGACAACTTTCCAAAATGTACTTTCCCGGTGCAATCCATGGCTAGAGTAACAAACGTGATATTTTTATATCGTATCATGAATTAGGTCAATATTTAGAAGATCTACATAACTCAGTGAAGCAATATTTTTCAAAGGATCAATGCGTGATGTCACAAAATCATGCATAGCTAAAAAATATCCATTCGAAATGAGGAGACAGTAATGGATTTCTCATGTACAAAAACACAAAAAGTTCACGGATATTGCTTCGGATTCCATGTTGGAACTAACTTCTAAGAAACTTCCACTTGTCAAATGTTGGTGCATTATCGAGGAATATCCACAACAGTAGTGCCCGATTATGACCAACTGGTGAGTGCTTGTCACATCCAATGTAGAATCTACAATAATGGGGTAGTATTTAGTGTCTGCCTTGCTAACTTCATTTCCCCCTTCATTTCCTCATTGGTTCCATAAATTCTTAAAAGCTACTTTGAATAAATAAGTCACAGTTTAATTTTTCCATTTTTCCAAGTACTTATGCAATAATCAACCCACTTTATTAATTTGTTGAAAGATTCCCATGAAATTTGGTTTTTGAAGAATGCTGCTTTTCTTTGTAGCTTCTGAAAAGAAAACCTCTTTCACTTAAAAATTTAATAGCTGCAACTATACTGAATGTCTTTTCTTATCTGTTTTTCAAGACATTGGTTTAGTGCATTTTCATTTGACTTTCAGGTATTCCAAGTAAAACATAGCCTCTTAGGGCGCCTGGGTGGTTCACTTGGTTAAACGACCGACTTTGGCTCAGGTCACGATCTCACGGTTCGTGAGTTTGAGCCCCGTGTCGGGCTCTGTGCTGCCAGCTTGGAGCCTGGAGCTTCCTTTGAATTCTGTCTCCCTCTCTCTCTTCCCCTCCCCGCTTGCGCGCTCTGTCTCTCTCAAAAATAAACATTTAAAAAAATTAAAAAAACATAGTCTCCTGGTGCTCTGTGGAGTCTTCATGAATTAATATATTCATCCAGTCTGTTTTGATGAAGAGTTTATAAGCAAAACAATAATCTTTAGTCTTGAGATAGGCTAAAGAGGATCTCATAACAGCTTAATTTAAGCATTTATAAGATTCATTTTACATTGTGCTTGATTCTGTGCAAATACTATTGGGATAATGACTTGGGGAAAACATGTCTTTCATTAAACAATGTGAAATGGAATTATTCTTCATCACAAAGAGCACAGGGAAAGTTCACAGTTCTTACTGAAGTCAATGAATGGAACTTTCATACACGCTCGGTTGACCCTACAAATTGTGTTTTACATTGTTATTACCTTCATCCTCCACTTTTTCAGTTCCTCTTGAGGTGTGTCTGATGCTTACAACTTTCTTTCTTTTCTTTTGTCATCATCTCCACTATCAATGTTTTCTTGGTTATAGTTGTTCTTTTCCTTCATTCTACAATTTTTTTTTTTATTTTTAGAGTGTTTAGTTTCGATTGTGATAGAAGAGGTTTTAACACGTTGATGCTTCTGACAGTCTTTCTTTCAGTTTTGTTTTTGGCTTCCAGTACACTTTTCTTCTGGTCCTATTCGAATTTGGGTCAGTGAATATTTCTGAATTAAAATGGGATCCACATAGGATACATATTATCCATTGTACATCACATCACTCTTATGCTCTAGACCTTGACACATTGGACACTACGTGTAGGCATTTGCCACTGGAGCATTTGTTTCTGCAAGCCATTTTGTTGTATTAGTGGCAATTTTACAAGCTGGTCCATGCAAAACTGCCAGACTCCGTCTGGAAAGCATGGATCATATATACAAAACACAGTCCAATACGCTGGGATGCATAAAACATGAGACTTCATACACATACTAATTGCTTATGGTACTGCTATAGGTTTGAGTTTACAGAGAAATTCCGGTAAAGTCCTTTTAATTAGATTTCCATCAAAAAGAAAGAAAAATGTTTATGGTATATTTATCATCATTTATGCTGCATTACTGATTTTATCCCTGTCAGGTCAGAACTTACGTTTTGATTAGGTATTGCTAAGAACCAAATCCTCCGTGTAAAATGTTACAAGTCTGGCAATTAGAAGAACTTTCTATAGACTAGCTTCTGGCTCTGTACACTTCCAGCCTTGTTCCTTCTGCACGAACCACATACTCTCTATGCCAGGCACGAGAGGCACATTCGTTACTGCTGCACAACCCGTGGTCTCACACTTTAGGCACACTTTGGGGAGTAGAAGTGTTCCCGGAAGACATTCTTACATTGTCAATAACCTAACTACACACAATGCATTTCCATCAATTACCCAGTAGCCAGATCCCAGAGATTCCCATAGGCCACCAACCAACAACGGGGGAAATATGATGGAAGGGAAGGCTCAATGAAAAGAGATGGAAGTTATAACAAATTGTTAAAAATCTGACTTGTGCAAATATTATTAAAACATATGGCCATGGACACACACTATTAGGGCTCCCCATAGGCCCTTAGAAGGGAACGATTAGTTTCGTGGTAAATTCATTCACCTCTGGCTCACACGACAGCCAGACTGATTTTTTTTTATTTTTTTAATGTTTATTTATTTTTGAGAGAGAGAGAGAGACAGAGTGTGAGCAGGGGCGGAGCAGAGAGGGGGAGAACTGAATCTGAAGTAGGCTGCAGGCTCTGAGCTGTCAGCGCAGAGCCAGATGCAGGGCTCGAACCCACAGACTGTGAGATCACGACCTGAGTTCAAGTTGGAAGCTTAACCGAGCCACCCAGGTGCCCCTGATTTTTTTTTTTTAACTACAAACCAGTTTTATCACTCCTATAACTAATATGCCCTGATGGTTTACCACTGCATTCAGAATAAAATACAAAATCCTTACCAGACTTTACAAGAGTCTGCATGATCTGGTCCCTATCTGTCTCTCCAACCCCACTGACCACTCTCCCCCTTGCTCACTACTACACTTTTTCCACAAAGACATATTCTGGAAGAGACCAAATTCTTTTCTACCTCAGGGGCTTTGTACGTGCTATTTCTTCTATCTGGATGGAGTCTTTTACAACAATTTTGCTCTATTGGCTACTTACTATCCTTCAGATATCAGCTTAAATGTAACCTCCTTAGAAATGCCCCATTAGTCCAATCTGCTAACCATGTATCACACTACCCTACTTCAGTTCTCCACATAACACCTCTAGCAAATAGTTTCCTTCTTTATACATGTTTCTATTTATTAACTGTCTCCCCAAATCCCAAACGAGCAGGGACCTTGTCTATCCTGTGAATTACTGAATCACCATGATTTAAAACAGTGCCTGGCATATGTGAGGTCCCATTCAATGAAACACAGGAAGAAAAAGAACAAGTGTGATAAGAGAAACTGATGAGTTCAATTTTGGACACATTGCACTTGAGATGCCTGTAGGACACCCACGTGGACATATCTAGTAGGTTCCAATGTTGGGCGAGAGACTGGATGGAAGACAGAATTCTGGAAGCTGTCAGCATCAAGATGGTGCCTGGAATAACAATCACGGATAAGACTAGAAAACATTTACGGTTCTCAACCCAGGTTCTGGATCAAAACCAGCTGAGAGGTAGTTTTTTTCCCTTACTCAAATGTGGTTCCTCTTGAAATACACAAAGTTTTGAAAGTCAAAACTAATTTTGCATATGAACTGATTCATGATAGACATTCCAGAGAATAGACTCAAATATCATAGAATCACCCAGACTTTGTGCCTGACCAAGAGAAAGAATACTAATTGAACAGGGATATATATTTTTTTAAGTTTGTATTGAGAGAGAGAGAGAGAGAGCACAAGTGGGGAAGGAACAGAGAGAAAGAGAATCCCAAGCAGGCTTTGCACCGTCAGCACAAAGCCCGCTGCAGGGCTCGAGCTCACAAACCCTGAAATCATGACCTGAGCCTAAGTCAGAGACTTAACCTACTGAGCCACCCAGGGTCCCCCGAACAGGGATATGTTTCGATGAATAAATCAGCTTTTGGATGTTTGTTAACCTATGACTTCAATATTTCCCCTCTCCTGAATCATAGAGGCACTCCCTGTGCTGAGCACAAGGAAATTTTAAGACCCTGCAGTAGGGGCGCCTGGGTGGCGCAGTCGGTTAAGCGTCCGACTTCAGCCAGGTCACGATCTCACGGTCCGTGAGTTCGAGCCCCGCGTCGGGCTCTGGGCTGATGGCTCAGAGCCTGGAGCCTGTTTCCGATTCTGTGTCTCCCTCTCTCTCTGCCCCTCCCCCGTTCATGCTCTGTCTCTCTCTGTCCCAAAAAAATAAATAAACGTGGAAAAAAAAAAAAAAATTTTAAAAAAAAGACCCTGCAGTAAAGTACCCTGACTTGTAAACTTTGTTCCTTCTAGTATACTTTTGCCAAATAATATATGAAAGACTGCTAGACAGTGAGCACTAATTTGCAAATTTAACAACCAACAAATAAAAGGAACCAGGGTTTCTTGGAGAAATGGTTGATTCCAGGCAGGGGAGAGAAATTGTACAAAATGAGCTTAGGAACTCTTGTCATACCAGAAAGCAAGGAAGTCATCAAAGACATAGAGGTTCCCTATATTACTCTGTCCACATTTTTTTGAAATTTTTCCAATAATTTTTAATTTCAACAATTAAAAATAATAATACTTCAAAAAGACTGAAGCTGGGTCATTGTCTTTTTCCATTCTTTTAATCTTCAACCTATTTGTGTTGCTGAATCTAAAGTATGTTTCTTGTAAACAGCATCAAGTTGGATCATGTATTCTCAATCCATTTTGCCTATTTCTGCCTTATAATCGGAGTGTTTAATCCACTTTTATTTAATGTAATTGTTAATAAAGTATCATTTATATCCATCATTTTGTTTTCTATATGGCTTCTGTCCTCTTTATTTATCTTCCTCCATTACTGCCTCTTTTGTGTTAAATAGATACCTTCTAGTGTATCATTGCATTCCTTTATCATTTCTTATGTTATATATTCTTAGTCAGTTTCTTAGTTGTTGTTCTGGGGATTACTATTAACAACTTAATTTGGGGGCACCTGGGTGGCTCAGTCAGTTAAGCATCAGACTTCGGCTCAGGTCATGATCTCACGGTTCATAGGTTCGAGCCCCACATCGGGCTCTGTGCGGACAGCTTGGAGCCTGGAGCCTGCTTCTCATTCTGTGTCTCCCTCTCTCTCTGCCCCTCCCCTACTCATGCTCTTTCTCTCTCAGTCTGTCAAAAATAAAAACATTAAAAAAATTTTTTTTAACTTAATTTTTTTTCTACTTCTATGACTCCATATTCACTTTTAATCTGTCGGCATATATGAAGATATAAGGCATAGTTCTAATATTTTATGCATACTATTTTTGTACTGTTTGGTTACCCAATATGTATGCATGTCTACTGACATTTACAAGTCTACAAAATTGCCATTTTTAATACCCATGTAATTATTAAACTGAATGGAATCATCATGTTACTGACATCTTCTTAGTGTTAAGAATACTTTTTAATTTTTAAAGATCTAGTTTCGATTTATAAATATTTAGTTTTAATTTATAAAAATCTAGTTTTTCATTTCAATAGTATACAAAAACTTTACTCTTATATAAATCCTTATCCACCCCCCTCCTTTGTGCTAATATAGTCATATGAACCACATTTTTATCCAGTGTATGCCCATCAACATTATGCATAAGCTGGTATTGCTTGAGGTCTCTGAGATTATGTTCATTTTTCTTCACCTTTTTCTTTCTGCTCCCCAGACTGGATAATCTCAAGTGACCTACCTTTGAGTTTGATGCTTCTTTATTCTGCCAGTTACAATCTTGAGTTATATCCCACTTGGGAATTTTTCACTCACTTATATTGTACTTTCCAACTACAGAATTTCTACTTGCCTCTTTTTTCTAATTTCTTTTTATTGATATTCTCTGTTCGGTGAGATTTTGTTCTCACATTTTCCTTTAGTTCTTTAGAGATGGTTTCCTTTAGTTAATTGAACATATTTTTAATAGCTACCTTAAAGTCTTTGTTTATTCACTCTAATGTCTGGACTTCTTGTAGGGAAGTTTCTATCGATTCCTTTTTTCCTTCAGTATGAGCCATACTTACGTGTTTGTTTTCCATGTGTTTGTTTGTTTTGTGTTTTTGTTTTGTTTTGGTTTGGGTTTTTTTGTCCAAAACTGGACATGTTAAATAATACAATGTGTAGGGGCGCCTGGGTGGCGCAGTCGGTTAAGCGTCCGACTTCAGCCAGGTCACGATCTCGCAGTCCGTGAGTTG
This sequence comes from Lynx rufus, assembly GCF_022079265.1. Lineage (NCBI taxonomy): Eukaryota > Metazoa > Chordata > Mammalia > Carnivora > Felidae > Lynx > Lynx rufus. Next base: position 17,752,029 of record NW_025814833.1, read on the forward strand.
GAGCCCCGCGTCAGGCTCTGGGCTGATGGCTCAGAGCCTGGAGCCTGTTTCCGATTCTGTGTCTCCCTCTCTCTCTGCCCCTCCCCCGTTCATGCTCTGTCTCTCTCTGTCCCAAAAATAAATAAACGTTGAAAAAAAAAATAATACAATGTGTCAACTCTGAAAATCGGTTTTTTCCTTCTCCCCAGGGTTTGCTGTTTTTGTTGTTGCTGCTGATGTTTGGTGATATTACTGCACTAATTCCTCAAGTTTGTATTCCTTGACAAATGTAGTCCCTATAGTCTCCACTTGGGTAGATTAGCGGTCAGGTCATTAGTGAACAGAGATTTCCTCAAATGCCTTGAAACAATAAGTCTCTGAGCCTTTTCCAAGAGGCTGTGTGTGTGTGTGTGTGTGCGTGCGTGTGTTTGCGTTGGGGCATGCCTTCAACACTCTGGCCGGCAGTGTACAACTCAGCCTTAGTCTTGCATGCACACAGCCCCAAATGTGCATGTGGCCTTCGAGATTCCCAGGAATGTGTCAGAGCTTTCAAACTTCCCTGTGGACATCTCATTCTTCAGTTTTTCTGTTTAAGTTTTTTGGACAGCTTCCTGTTAGCCCCTTATTTACCACTCTCTTTTTAAAAGGGATCACCACCTCAGACAGCTGTGATTTTAAACAATTGACACTGACTGTTTTTAACAAGTAATCTGGAGACAGAGCTCTTCATACATGACAAGCTCTGAGTCAGGTCAAATAAACGAAAGCCCTGAGAAAGGATCTTTTCAGAAAGTTTCAGATGGGTCAAATAGTGACAGTTCTCTAAAGATAGAACTTTCCGGGAAACTCCTAACCCCTCCAGTGGTTTCTAGGCTTGCTGGGTTTTATAGCTATCATGGTTTCAAAAACTTGCTGGCTTTCTATTGTCGCAGAAATGGTGAGGAAGGAATGGGATTAGGCAAGTTAAAATGGCACAAAGCTCACTGTTCTTACTAGAGTACACATTTTCTTAAATCTAGAACTTGTAAGGTTCTGTTTTTCCTAAATAAATACTCCTCATATCACTGAAAGTTCTGGTTAATTTCCAAAGTTCCAAAAAAGTTGATTTTGACAATTTTTGCCCATGACCTTGTTTTTATGATAGAGCAAATTTTCAGAAGTCCTTAATCCACCATTCTGGAAATGCATTTCCTTTTGCTGGTTGGTTTTTGTTTTTTGTTGTTGTTTTGTTTTGTTTTTGTTTTTGTTTTTTGCCACCATATGGACTTATATTGGATGTTAAATCAGATTTTAAAAGGATAATAAATGTTTATGTTTATAAAAAGAGAGGCAGGACATGAATTTTAACAAACATTTAACAAACATGAGTTTTGATAAACTAGGCAGGGAGGGTTTCCAGATGTTGTTTTTAGAACCTGTGGTGGTGCTAAAAGACCGGACTTTTTTTGCTTTGTGAATCTGGTGACTCCTGAGGAAGTGCAATGTCCAATAACTTTAAACACCAAGTTTAAGAATCCTTAGTATTCCTGGGGCGCCTGGGTGGCTCAGTAGGTTAAGGGTCCGACTTCAGTTCAGGTCATGATCTCACGGGTTGTGAGTTCAAGCCCCACATAGGGCTCTGTGCTGACAGCTCAGAGCCTGGAGCCTGTTTCAGATTCTGTCTCCGTTGCTCTCTGCCCCTCCCCCACTCATGCACTGTCTCTCTCTCTCTCTCTCTCTCAAATATAAATAAATATTTTAAAAAACAACTCTTAGAAAAAAAAGAATCCTTAGGCTTTCCTTCAATGAAGCAATTTGGGGGACATCCTGCCATCCAAAACCAAAATCAAAGCATGGTTCTTCCTCCATTGTTGGTTGCTTGTAACCTTTGTCTTAACCAGTTCAGGCTGCAACCCATGTCTCCTAACTAGTTTTTTGTTATTGAAACTTGGCAATTCTTTTTATCCTTTGTCAGTAATTTACTCTTTACATGTAACTTATGACCTGAGTTTTAATTGCTAAGGATCTCATGTTTTGTGTTTAAGGCAAGAATTCTTCACTCTCTTCAAGCTAACTTCTCAAGTGATTAATCTTTCCTAAATTTAAAAAAGACTTTTTATAAAACTATTTTCCTGATATTTTTTGTTATTATCCCTAATAGCAAAGTAATAAGAAAGTAGCATCATTAAGAACTTACTGGGGGGAGGAGTCAAGATGGCGGAACAGCATGGAAGCTTTTTGTGTGTCTCGCATCCATGAAATACAGCCAGACCAACACTAAACCCTACTACACACCTAGAAAATTGATTGGAGGATTAACACAACAATCTGCAGAACCTGAACCACAGAATTCAGCAGGTACGTGGCACAGAGAGGTGAACTGGGAAACAGAGAAGCCATGGAGGGCAGGGAGCCGATTTTATGTGCAGAGAGAGGATGGAGACAGGGTGGGGGAAAATACAGGAAAAGCATCCCCCCCAAAAGCAGCTGGAGAGAAAGTGGAAAAGTGGAAACAGCCATAGGGACTGAACTAAAAAGGGAGAAAGGAGAGGATTTAAATTCCATTAAGACTATAAACAGGGGGAGCGCAGAGTCTGAAACTCTGCAGCTCGATACCTGGCGGTGCTCTGGTGGGAAAGGCGATTCCCCAGGAGCAGAGTGGGGTCCAGGGTTCTTCAGCCCACAAGGGGAGAGGCAGTTCCCCTGCTGCGAGGACACCTGGAAGAGGCTGTGTGGGTCCCCCAAAGGCAAGGCCCCAATGGACCCGGGAGAACAACCACATTTGCCGGTGCTGGAACAAGGTTGTTGAGGGTGAAGCCTGGTGCCAGAAGTGTGTTGTGATTTTCCATAATCCCTGAAACGCTGCTGCTACACTATCTCGTGAACTTTTTCTGGGGCGGGCTGGCACCCAGCCAGATTCTCTGGACATTGGCGGCAGCACGGACCCACAAACGTTCCTGGGTGTGGCCAGCATTCAGCCATTGCTCAGTGAGACCCTCTGCAGAGGGGTGGAACACGTCAAAGCCACAGTCCCTCAGAAGTAAGGGGTTGGGAAAAACAGCCACATCGGAGACAAAAGTCAGGAGGGAGGTGTTGCCTGGGGCTTGGTCATGGACAGTGTGAAAGCAGGCAGCGGACAGAGGCCGAAGACAAAGGACGGATGCATGACTGCTGATCGGGGAGAACAGAGTTCCGATACTAGAGACTCGGTAGCCGGGTGACGCCATTTTCACTGCTCCCGCGCATGCGCATACGCACCTAAAGCACCACAACAATCCACCACGGTAAGCTAAGCAGCGCCACCTAGTGGAGAACGGAGCCATTACACTAAGCCCCGCCCAACTGGGCCAACCTCGTCCTTCAGGAACACAAGTCTCTCCACCTGCTGACTTTATGGACTACACAGTGTTTTATAGTTGACTTCTGGGGGAAAACAAAGTAATTTCAGTCATATTTCAGTCTATTCGCTGGTCCATCTATTCAATTTTCTTTCTTTTTTTTTCTCTTTTGCGTTTTTTTCCTTTTTCTTGAAAACAGAAAGAAAAATTTCATTTTTATTTTCAATTTTTATTAAAAATATTTTTCTTTAATTTTTTTCTACTATATATTTTACTTTTGGGTAATTTTTTTCAAATTCTATTTTACTTCCATCATTTCATTTTAGTCTACTTCAGTGACTATTCATTTTTTCAAATTTTCAAGTGATTTCCTTTTTTTCTCTTTTTTTTCCTTTTCCCCTTTTTCTCTAATCTATCAAGCCCCTTTCAACACCCAGACCAAAACACACCTAGGATCTAGCATCATTTATTTGATTGTGTGTGTGTGCGTGTGTTTGTTTTTAATTTTTTAATTTTAATATTTTTAATGTTAATTTGTTTATTTTATTTTTTACCTCATTAATTCCTTTTCTCCCTACAAAATGATGAAACAAAGGAATTCACCCCAAAGAAAGAGCAGGAAGAAACAACACCCAGGGACTTAACCAACACAGATACAAGCAAGATGTCTGAACCAGAATTTAGAATCACAAGAATAAAAATACTAGCTGGAGTTGAAAAAGATTAGAATCCCATTCCTTGGAGATAAGAGAAGTAAAAGCTAGTCAGGATGAAATAAAAAATGCTATAACTGAGCTGCAATCTCCAATGGATGCCATGGCGGCAAGGATGGATGAGGCAGAATTGAGAATCAGCGATACAGAGGACAAACTTATAGAGAATAATGAAGCAGTAAAAAAGAGGGAGATTAAGGCAAAAGAGCATGATTTAAGAATTAGAGAAATCAGTGACTCATTAAAAAGGAACAACATCAGAATCATAGGGGTCCCAGAGGAGGAAGAGAGAGAAATAGAGGTAGAAGGGTTATGTGAGCAGATCATAGCAGAAAACTTTCTTAACCTGGGGAAAGACACAGACATCAAAATCCAGGAAGCACAGAGGACTCCCATTAGATTCAACAAAAACCGACCATCAACAAGGCATATCATAGTCAAATTCACAAAATACTCAGACAAGGAGAGAATCATGAAACCAGCAAGGGAAAAAAAGTCCTTAACCTACAAGGGAACACAGATCAGGTTTGCAGCAGACCTATCCACAGAAACTTAGCAGGCCAGAAAGGAGTGGCAGGGTATATTCAATGGCCTGAATTGGAAAAATATGTAGCCAAGAATTCTTTATCCAGCAAGACTGTCATTCAAACTAGAAAGAGAGATTAAAAGTTTCCCAGACAAACAAAAATTAAAGGAGTTTGTGACCACTAAACCAGCCCTGCAAGAAAGGGGGACTCTCTGAAGGGAGAAGGGATGAAAAAACCAAACAAATAAAGACCAAAAGCAAAAAAGACTAGAAAGGACCAGAGAACACCACCAGAAACGCCAACTCTACAAGCAACATAATGGCAATAAATTCATATCTTTCAGGACTCACTCTAAATGTCAGTGGACTAAATACTCCAATCACAAGACATATGGTAACAAAATTGATAAGAAAATAAAATCTATCTATATGCTGTTTACAAGAGACCCACTTTAGATCTAAAGACACCTTCAGATTGAAAGTAAGGGAATGGAGAACCATCTAGCGTGCCAACGGTCATCAAAGGAAAGCCGGAGTAGCCATACGTATATCAGACAATGTAGACTTTAAAATAAAGACTGTATCAAGAGATGAAGAAGGACATTATATCATAATTAAGGGGTCTATCCACCAAGAAGGACTATAATTGTAAACATTTATGCTTCAAATGTGAGAGCGCCCAAATATATAAATCAATTAATCACAAACATAAAGAAACTCATTGATAGTAATACCATAATAGTAGGGGACTTCAACACCCCACTGACAGCAATGGGCAGATCATCTAATCAAAAACTCAACAAGGAAACAATGGCTTTGAATGACACACTGGGCCAGATGGACTTAACAGATATATTCAGAACATTTCATCCTAAAGCAGTGGAATATACATTCTTCTCCAATGCACATGGAACATTCTCCAGAATAGACCACATACTGAGACACAAATAAGCCCTCAACAAGTACAAAAGATCGAGATCATACTGTGCAGATTTTCAGACCACAACGCTATGAAACTCGAAATCAACCACAAGAAAAAATTTGGAAAGGTAACAAATACTTGGAGACTAAAGAACATCCTACTAAAGAATGAACGGGATAACCAAGAAGTTAAAGAGGAAATTGAAAAGCTCACGGAAGCCAAAGAAAATGATAACACCACAACCCAAAACCTCTGGGACGCAGCAAAGGCGGTCATAAGAGTGAAGTATATAGCAATCCAGGCCTTCCTAAAGAAGGAAGAAAGGCCTCAGATATACAACCTAACCTTACGCCTTAAAGAGCTGGAAAAAGAACAGCAAATAAAACCCAAAAACAGCAGAAGACAGGAAATAATAAAGATTAGAGCAGAAATTAATGCTATCAAAACCAAAACACAGGAGAACAGATCGATGAAACCAGAAGCTGATTCTTTGAAAGAATGAACAAAATTGATAAGCCACTAGGCAGTTTGATCAAAAAGAAAAAGGAAAGGACCCAAATAAAATCAAGAATGAAAGAGGAGAGATCGCAACCAACACAACAGAAATAAATACAATAATAAGAGAATATTATGAGCAATTATATGCCAATAAAATGGGCAATCTGGAAGAAATGGACAAATTCCTAGAAACATATACACTACCAAAACTGAAACAGGAAGCAATAGAAAATTTGAACAGACCCATAACCAGTAAAGAAATCGAATTAGTAATCAAAAATCGCCCAAAAAACAAGAGCCCAGGGCCAGATGGCTTTCCAGGGGCATTCTACCAAACATTTAAGGAAGGGTTAACACCTATTCTCTTGAAGCTGTTTCAAAAAATAGAAATGGAAGGAAAACTTCCAAACCCTTTCTATGAAGCCAGCATTACCTTGAGTCCAAAACCAGACAAAGACCCCACTAAAAAGAACTACAGACCCATTTCCCTGATGAACATGGATGCAAAAATTCTCAACAAAATATTAGCCAACTGGATCCAACAGTACATTAAAAAAATTATTCACCACGACCAAGTGGGGTTTATACCTGGGATGCAGGGCTGGTTCAATATCCACAAAACAATCAATATGATTCATCACATCAATAGAAGAAAGGACAAGAACCATATGATCCTCTCAATAGATGCAGAGAAAGCATTTGACAAAACACAGCATCCTTTCTTGATAAAAACCCTCAAGAAAGTAGGGATAGAAGGATCATACCCCGAGATCATAAAAGCCATATACGAAAGACCCAACGCTAATATCATCCTCAATGGGGAAAAACTGAGAGCTTTCCCCCCAAGGTCAGGAACAAGGCAGGGATGTCCACTCTCACCACTGTTATTCAACATAGTGTTGGAAGTCTTAGCCTCAGCAATCAGACAACACAAAGAAATAAAAGGCATCCAAATCATCCAGGAGGAGGTCAAACTTTTACTCTTCTCAGATGACATGATACTCTATATGGAAAACCCAAAAGATTCTACCAAAAAACTGCTAGAACTGATTCATGCATTCAGCAAAGTCACAGGATATAAAATCAATGCAGAGAAATTGGTTACATTTCTATAAACCAACAATGAAGCAACAGAAAGAGAAATCAAGGAATCGATCCCATTTACAATTGCACCAAAAACCATAAAATACATAGGAATAAATCTAACCAAAGAAGTGAAAAATCTATACACTGAAAATTATAGAAAGCTTATGAAAGAAATTGAAGTAGACACAAAAAGTGGAAAAAGATTCCATGCTCCTGGAGAGGAAGAACAAATATTGTTAAAATGTCAATACTAACCAAAGCAATCTACATATTCAAAGTAATACCTATCAAAATACCACCAGCATTCTTTTTTATTTTTTTTAATGTTTATTTATTTTTGAGAGAGAGACAGAGACAGAGTATGAGCAGGGGAGGAACAGAGAGAGAGGGAGACACAGAATCTGAAACAGGCTCCAGGCTCCAAGCTGTCAGCACAGAGCCCAACATGGGGCTCGAACTCACAAACCGTGAGATAATGACCTGAGCCGAAGCTGGACGCTCAATCAACTGAGCCACCCAGGCGCCCCAAAATACCACCAACATTCTTTACAGAGCTAGAATAAATAATCCTAAAATTTGTATGGAGCCAGAAAAGACCCCGAATAGCCAAAGTAATCTTGAAAAAGAAAAACAAAGCTAGCTGGAGGCATCACAATACCGGACTTCAAGCTGCATTACAAAGCCGTAATCATCAAGATAGTATAGCACAAAAACAGACACTCAGACCAAAGGAACAGAATAGAGAACCCAGAAGTGGACCCACAAATGTAGGGCCATCTAATCTTTGACAATGCAGGAAAGAATATCCAATGGAATAAAGACAGTCTCTTCAGCAAGTGGTGCTGGGAAAACTGGACAGCAACATGCAGAAAAATGGACCTGGACCACTTTCTTACACCATACACAAAAATAAACTCAAAATGGATAAAAGACCTAAACATAAGACAGGAAGCCATCAAAATCCTCAAGGAGAAAGTGGGCAAAAACCTCTTTGACCTTGGCCACAGCAACTTCTTACTCAACACGTCTCCAGAGGCAAGGGAAACAAAAGCAAAAATGAACTATTGGGACCTCATCAAAATAAAACCTTCTGCACAGCGAAGGAAACAATCAGCAAAACTACAAGGCAACGACAGAATGCGAGAAGATATTTGCAAACAACATATCAGATAAAGGGTTAGTATCCAAAATCTATAAAGAACTTCTCAAACTCAACACCCAAACAACAAATAATCCAGTGAAGAAATGGACAAAAGACATGAATAGACACTCTCCAAAGAAGACATCCAGATGGCCAACCAACACATGAAAAACTGTTCAACATCACTCATCATCAGGTAAATACAAACCAAAACCAGTACAAATGAGATATCACCTCACCCCTGTCAGAATGGCTAACATTCACAACTCAGGCAACAACAGATGTTGGCGAGGATGTGGAGAAAGGGGATCTCTTTTGCATTGCTGGTGGGAATGCAAGCTGGTGCAGCCACTCTGGAAAACAGTATAGAGGTTCCTGAAAACATTAAAAATAGAACTGCCCTACAATCCAGCAATTGCACTACCAGGTATTTATCCAAGGGACACAGGTGTGCTGTTTTGAAGGGACACATGCACCCCCATGTTTATAGCAGCACTATCGACAATAGCCAAAGTATGGGAAGAGCCCAAATGTTCACCAATGGATGAATGGATAAAGAAGAAGTGGTATATATAGACAATGGAGTATTACTCGGCAATCCAAAAGAATGAAATCTTGCCATTTGCAACTATGTGGATGGAACTGGAGGGTATTATGCTAAGCGAAATTAGTCAGAGAAAGACAAATATCATATGACTTCACTCATATGAGGATTTTAAGACACAGAACAGAGAGACACAAGGGAAGGGAAGCAAAAATAATATAAAAACAGGGAGGGGGACAAAACATAAGAGACTCTTAAATATGGAGAACAAACTGAGGGTTACTGGAGGGGTTGTGGGAGGGGGGATGGGATAAATGGGTAAGGGGCATTAAGGAATCTACTCCTGAAATCATTGTTGCACTATATGCTAATTTGGATGTAAATTTAAAAAAATTAAATTAAGGGGAGCCTGGGTGGCTCAGTCGGTTAAGTGTCCAACTTCAGCCTAGGTCATGATCTCATGGTTTGTGGGTTTGAGCCCCGCGTTGGGCTCTGTGCTGACCGCTCGGAGCCTGGGGCCTGCTTCGGATTCTGTGTCTCCCTCTCTCTGTTCCTTCCCCCACTTGCACTGTGTCTTTCTCTCTCTCTCTCTCTCAAAAATAAATAAACATTAAAAAAAATAAATTAAAAAAAAAAGAACTTATTACAGTTCAGACACTGTGCCTCTTTATATTGATTGCTGAATCTGATGATAGTGGTGATATAATTTGCTGCCCAAATCAGGACACTTTGAAGAGGAAGAGGGCACTATTACATAATCATGCATGGATAAAACACAAATCATGCATGGGATAGTCCCAGGCAAACTGAGATACAGAATCCTCCTACCTATGAAACAGGTAGTATTAGCCTTCTCATTTTACAGATAAGGAAACTGAACCTCAGAAATGTAAAATAACTTCCCCAAGGTAACACAGCAAGTTAAGTAAGAGAAATGTGTTTCGCACCCAGGTCCGTTTGTTCCCAAAGCTTCTGCTCTTGTTATACTACATGTTGCAAAGCTGCATTCATTGCCTTCACTCAAGAGAATGGGTTCAGTTGCTACATATATTTAACCCTCGATGCTCCAAAGTAGGTTCCCAGTAACCCCAAGAAAATCTTCCGGAAAAAAACTCATCAACAACTTCCCGTGGTTGCCCTACTATATTGGCCTTTTTTCCTAGGACACTGGTTTCCAGTGGCAGGAATCCATTGTCTCACAAGGGGCTTTTTAGAGTGATAACAAGTATAAACTGGCCTGGCATGCAGTTGCTACTCAGTACTCAAAGCGGAAAGATGAGCTATCTCCCAACAACATCACCTGGGTGGTCCCTGCCATCTTGAAAGATGCTGATCTTGGCAAACTTGGTCCAACATGCACTTCGTAATCCTGGACCTGTCGAGCTTCTGCTTAAATTATGTAATAGGTATCAATCTAAAATCGACTTCATTCTTTTAGTACATATGCCCACAAATGAGGACCACTGCAATATTACAGAAGTATCTTGTCAGGTATCCTGTCTGGGTCTGCCACATGATGTGCAAAAGTTAAGGCCATTCGGTGCTAAGCGATGGGTATTGCTGGAACAGTTCTGGTATGTTAAACGGCATGTGCTTCCTCCACCAGGCTTTCGTGCACATTGGATGTAGAAGCACAGTGCAAGCTACTGTCCTCAGTCTGGGCAAGACTGAAGAGTCTGCAATGACCCAAAGTAATATGCAATGATGGCAAGATGCTTGTTGTTTCCCTCTAGGCAAGTACAACCTTTTCCATCTTGATTATGTCAAGACAGAACAAAAGTCTTGATACAGATGCTACCAGGAAGCAGGCCAGCTACCAGCAAACTTACCAACATGATTCAGAGCGGCCATTTTAGCATACAGTCTATTCGTATTTTAGGCTGGATCCTGCATTTGATTGTTTCTCAAGGGCAATTGGGAATGGCCTGTCAGAGCCAGCTGTTGACCAACTTTCTAGAATTCTCTAAGAGAATCCTGTCATTATCAGTATTTTAACAGGCAGAGGCCAAGGCAAAATGAACAACAGAAACTTTTTTTAAAAATAGAGGTAGAGGCTATGTAACTTACCCCAACCTATTTCCTCTAGCTGTATTTAGCATATAAATACCAATATTTTAAAGGGTCAAAATCAGGGGCGCCTGGGTGGCTCAGTTGGATAAGCGTCTGACTTTGGCTCAGGTCATGATCTGATAGTTTGTGGGTTCGAGCCCCGCATCAGGCTCTGTGCTGGTGGCTCAGAGCCTGGAGCCTGCTTCAGAGCCTGGAGCCTGCTTCAGATCCTGTGTGTGTTTCTCTCTCTCTCTCTCTCTCTCTCTCTGCCCCTCTCCTGCTTGTTCTCTGTCTCCCTCTCTCAAAAATAAACATTAAATAAATAAACAAACAAACAAACAAATAAATAAATAAATAAGGTCGAAAATCAAACAGAAAAAATTCCAACCCCCTTTTACCCATAATGATCCCTAACAGCCACATCAGCCCTCTTTACAGCTTTCAAAGATGGTTTTGAATAAAGGGTACCAAGAATCCCTCCATCTACACTCCACTGGGGCATGGTCTATCAGTTGGCCTAGGATTACAGTAGTTATAGATCAAATCACTTTTATAGATCAAATAACTTTTATCTTCTTGGATAAAAAGGAGAAAGAGTGTGAGGAAACATGGCATGGGAATCAGAAGGTCTTCAAACCACATTCTCTGTGGAGTGGAAGTTTCCTTAATAAATGCCTAGAAATCAGGGCGCTTGGGTGATTCAGTCACTTGAGCATCCATGATCCCAGGGTTATGGGATTGAGCCCTGCATTGGGCTCCACACTCAGCATGGAGGGTGCTTAAGACTTTCTCTCTCTCTCCCTCTCTCTCTCTCTCTCTCTCTCAATCTCTTTCTCTCTTCCTCTGCTCCTTTCCCCCACTTTCTCTCTCTCAAATAAAAAAATAAATTTTAAATGCCTAGAAATAAAAATTTAAAAACATACCAGCAAAAGTATAAACAATTAAATGCCTGACTTGGAAATGCTTCATGAAGCTGGGCCTAATCTTCTTCTTTCTGGACTGTGTGCACTCATCTCACTTAGGGAATAGTATCATGATCCAACCCCACATGCTAGGACAAGAGCAATGACAGGAAAAGGTGACAACCCAGGCTCCAGAGGGACCCGCTGGGATCAGAACAATAAAGGACAATAAACTCTGCAGGGCCTTGCTCCTTCTAACTCTCCCCTCTCTCATCTGCAGAGAAAATTTGTATTTGCAAATCATGACCGTCTGCCATTTAGAAGCTCCTGAGACCTTAAGTTTTTCTAAGAGTTTGAAAAACCTAGTCTGGTTTTTCAGCCAGAGGTCAAGACGGCAACCACATTTCCAGGGTGAAAACTGGCTGGATATGACTGGACACCTGTCTTTCAGTTTGAGACCAAAAGTCTGGATATATATCATCCTGGCTACAGTAAGACCTGAAAGTTTTTAAAAGTTTCAAAAAGTCGAATTATGGACTTACAGGGGTTTTGTCAGTGTTTCTCTTATTTAAGTAATTCCATGGATTAGGGATGATAAGTCCCAGATCAAATAGAAAGAAACTAGTGGTTCACAGCAGTGTGTCATATGGCTGAATAATGGTGACTATCCCATAAAAAATTATTAGGATGGGCACTTTTAAAGTTTATTTATTTTGAGAGAGAGAGAGAGAGAGAGGAACAGGAACAGAGAGAGAGAGAGAGAGAGAGAGAGAGAAAGAATCCTAAGCAGGCTCTTCTCTGTGAGGGCAAAGACTGATGCGGGGCTCAAACTCACGGACCGTGAGATCGTGACCTGAGCCGAAGTCGGATGCTTAACCGACTGAGCCACCCAGGCGTCCCTAGGATGGGCATTTTTATTTCTTTCTCCCTCTAGTGAATGTCACATATGTATTTGTCTCTGTATTTCCTTTTGCTCCCGGGCTAAAGACAATTAAGTGTGTGTTTAAGTGAGAAAAACCTTTACTCCCTCCTCACAGAGGAAATTAGCCATGTACATTCATCTGTTTGTAATCGTAACCCTTTGTGTCTGGCTTTTGGGAGGAGCATTTTCAGAGATTAATCGATGTAGGAATCTGCCATTTGTGCACGTGATGTAAATACCTAATCCAAACAGACAGACTTATTATCCAAGTAAGAGAAATAGACTTGAAACGGGCTTTGCATAGCTTACCGAGCAGAGTTTTCACTTCTAAAGAATTTACCTGGCCTGTATAACAATAATGTGAATGAGTTTATATAGGTACTTAAAGCCTTAAATTTTACATGGAATGAGAAAACAGGAAATGGGGTGTGCCCATCTGCTTTTGGTTTGTCCAGAAACTTTATGACCTCTAATTATCTGAGAAATCTGAAGAATTCTTGAGTCCATTTTCTTTCTCTCTCTCTTGTAAGAAGTGAGGAAATCCTATAGACATACATGAATAAGCCAAGTCAAAATGTAAAAAAAAAAAATGTGTGTGTGCTGGCATTGAACCTCTAGCTCAGCTCATACATTGACTGGATAAGTGCTACAGAAAATAGCACATAACAAAATAGAGGAGCAAAAACTTCAGCCATGAACTCCAACTTGGGCATATCCAGCTTGTCTAAAAGTGTGATATGATTCTTCCACTATATGAATGTAAAGTATTTTCTAGAGAAATAATTTAAAACATTTCCTCTTACCTTCAGAGAGAGGTAATAAATTTGATTATAAGGTCTTAAAATTAAGAAGACATTCTGCTCCATTTAGCTTATTGAGAGTAACAAGTGCTTATATAAACCTAGAAGGAAAGAACTCAGGAATTCCTACAGAAGGAAGAAATCAGATTTCTGATTTTTTTTTTTTTGAGAGAGAGTACATGCGCATGCAAGAGGGGGAGGGACAGAGAGAGAGAGAGAGAGAGAGAGAGAGAGAGAGAGAGAATCTCAAGCAGGCTCCACACTCAGCACAGAGCTCATTACGGGGCTTGGCCCCACGTCCCTGGGATCATGACCTGAGCCAAAATCGAGAGTCAGACACTTAACCATCTGAGCTACCAAGGCGCCTCGAGGCTTCTGATGCTTTAAATGTACTGACCTTTTAAGAAAACTTGTTCACACACAGAAACTACCAATTCAGAAACGGACAACCTGAGACAGTCAAATGGTTGCATGTTAGGCTCCCAAGAAAGAAAGAAATGAAAATACATATCAAGCTATCAACTAGTAATCATAAAAAAGCACTACTTAAAACTTCTGTGAAGTATTTTTAATATTTTAAAATAAATATTAAAATTCACATATCCAAGTTCATCTAATATTCCTATCAGAGTGAATCCTCCCACAAATCAGTGATTTGATAAATTTGGTTTCTAAGAAGCTGAATGTCTTCTCCTTGATTTTACTCCATTAAAGACCATAACGCAAGTGTAATATTGCATTACATACATGCAACAATTTTTAAAGAAATTCAAATAAAGAGATCCAGAAAAAGCGAAAATACCTGGTCATTATAAAAATTCACTTTTAATTCACTCATTAATATATAAATGTATTTGTTCTTCATGACATTTAGATTACAAGGGAAAACCCAGACAATAAAAGGTCTTACAATATGCTTGTAAGATTAACTTTTAAGCTAACATTTAAAGCTTTAGTGAGGTCATCTATCCTTTTATATATGTACATATTAAAGTCTACTATTTGACTGGGGCCCCTGGGTGGTTTAGGAAGTTAAGCGTCTGATCCTTGATCTCGGCTCAGGTCATGATCTCACAGTTCGTGAGTTCAAGCCCTGCATCGGGCTCTGTGCTGTCAGCGTGGAGCCTGCTTCAGATCCTCTGTCTGCCTCTCTCTCTCTGCACCTCCCCCGCTCACGCGCGCTCTCTCTCTCTCAACAATAAAATGAGCATTAAAAAAAACTATTTGATTTTAAAAACAGAAGCTATGTAGAGGACTGGTAACTCAGAAAAAAAAAGGTGGTCTTTGAGTACATGGTTTGTTCTCAACCATGAGGGTGTAAAATGTTATTTACTTCTGCAGGTTCTACCCACATGGCAGAAGGTTGTTTTTCTCACCCTACCCAAATACAATAGCTCAAAGGGGGTCTGTTAGTGTTCTTGTTTTTGTGCTAATTTTGCATACTTTAAAACTATACATGATTACAATTAGAGTAAGGGCTTCCGCAGTTATAAAGTAGCTGAAATTACTAACCCTTGTTTTTTTCTTTCAGTTCTTACAAAGTATTTGTTTCCCGATTAATAACACAGACAAGGCTGTGGCCATTTCCTATTTGGGGATCTGTGTTATTAACTAGAAACCCTTGCTGATGTTGCCCTTCTCTGAGACGAGCCACAAATTCCAAGATTCAAAGAATTAAAATTACCTGGGTGTTTTTTATACCCAAATTATTGCCGTCACTTCCAAATGGCCCCTAGGTAGCACCAAAGGCTGCTTCCTCCCCTTTGTAACCTCTTGCAAAGCACTCACAACAAAGAGGATGCTAGAAAGAATTAGGTGCACTTGATAGCTTTTAAACTTTTCAGCCACTATTTTTTCACATATTTTGTCTTCCTTTTTTCCTCCTCCCCTTAAGGGATATCAATTACACATATGTTGGACTAGTGTCTCTTCGTGTTTCAATTTCTTCAGTCTTTTCTGTTCTTCAAATTTACATATGTATGAAACACACACACGTACACACACATATATGTGTGTTATTCATCAATAACACATTTTCCTTTAATTCTTTCAAAAATTTCCTTTAATTCTTTGAACATATTCATAATAGATGTTAAAAATTTGTCCGCTAAGTCTGATATTTGAATCCACTCAGAGTCCGTTTCTATTGACTGCCTTTTCCCCTAGCCCTGAGTCTCACTTTTCTGTTTCTTTCACGGTCTGGTATTTTGGTTTGAAAATTAGGCATTATAGAAAATATGCTGTAGTGACTCTGGATTCTGATGTATTCCTATAATTACTGGGTGTTTAATCTAGTAGACAGTTAACTTACCTGAATTCAAACTGTGAACTTTGTGTCCTTTGTGGTATGCAGCAAATGATATCTTTGCTTTGCTCTTATAGCTATCCACTTGGAATTTTAGCCTGACTCCCTGTGGAGTCTCTCATGGGCCCATGTAATTTGACAGTCGGCCGAGAATTTGGACAGAGATGAGGCTGAGCTTTTCCATGGCTTCCTTGCCTCTAAGGTTTTATACCTAATTACCAGCTGTCCTGCTGGCCTTCAAGTCCACAGGCTTCATTTTTCTGCTGCTCCATCAAAGCACAGATGGGAATGCATTCAGTTAAAAAAAAAAACAAGCACTTGTAGATATATACCCAAAAGAACTGCAGACAAGTAACTCAAATAAGCGCATGTGCTTGCATGTTCATAGCAACGCTGTTCACAATAGCGAAAAGGTTGAAACAGCCTGAATGTCCATCAATGGATGAATGGATAATTCTGGTATATAAAGACAGTGGACTATTATTCGGCCATGAAAAAGGAAAGAAGTACTGATCTCCACTCCAACGTGGATGATTATAAGTGCGACAGGATGCTAAGTAAAAGAAGCCAGACAAAAAGATCACAGATTACATGAATCAGTTTATATGAACTATCTGGAATAGATAAATCCATAGAGCTAGAATGCAGATTGGTGAGTGCAAGGGGCTGGGGGGAGGGGGGGACTGAGGAGAAACCACTTAATGGGCACGAATTTTTACTTTGGAGTGATGGAAATATTTTGGAATCAGATGGAGGTAGTGGTTTCACATGTATGTATTAAATGCCACTGACTTGTCCACTTTAAAATAATTAATTTACCTTGTGTGAGTTTCACTGCAATGTTATTTCTTATTTTTTCAATACCATTAACCATTGAAGAAATGTGAATTAAGACCACAATGAGATATAAATACACACCTATTAAAACAGCTAAAATAAAAATTAGTGACAATACCGAATGCTGTCAAGTATATGGGACAACTGGATCCCTCATACATTACTGGTGGGAATGTAAAATCAATGATTACAGTTTGACAGTTTCTTACAAAACTAAACATTCAACTACCATACAACCCGGCAATCATAATCCTGGGCATTTATCTCAGAAAAGTGAAAATTTACATCTACACAAAAACCTGTACACGAACCCTCGCAGCAGCTTTATTTGTAATAGCCAAAAAATGCAAACCACTAAAAAATCCCTCAATAGGTGAATGGTTAAATAAACTGTGGTACATCTGTTTCATGAAATATTAATCAGAAATAAAAAGGCAGGGCGACTGGGTGGCTCAGTCGGTTAAGTTTCTGACGCTTGATCTTGGCTCAGGTCATGATCTCACGGCGCGCGAGCTCGAGCCCCATGTTGGGCTCTGCACCGACAGCACGGAGCCTGCTCAGGATTCTCTCTCCCTCTCTCTGCCCCTCCCCTGCTTGCACTCTCGCTCTCTCTCAAAATAAATAAATAAACTTAAAAAAAAAAAAAGAAAAAGGCGGAGCGCCTGGGTGGCTCAGTCGGTTAAGCATCCGACTTCAGCTCAGGTCATGATCTCTCAGTTCGTGAGTTCGAGCCCCGCGTCAGACTCTGTGCTGACAGCTCGGAGCCTGGAGCCTGCTTCGGATTCTGTGTCTCCCCCTCTCCCTACCCCTCCCCTGCTCATGATCTGTGTCTCTCTGTCTCTCGATAATAAACGTTAAAAAAAATTAAAAAAGAAAAGAAAAAGGCATGAAATATTGAAAACGCATGGATCTCAGGGGAATTATGTTAAGTGAAAAAAAGCCAATCTTGTAGGGTCAAAAAAATTCATATGCTATATGATTCCATTTATATAACATTCTCCATGTAACACAATTGCAGTGATAGAAAACAGATCATTGGTTGTCAGGGGTTAGGGATGGTGGGGAGGAGAGCGGTGAATGGGACTAATAAAGGGGTAGCACAAGGGACATCTTTGTGGTGACAGGATAGTTCTGCATCTTGATTGTGCTGCTGGTTACCCTAATCTATACACGTGACAAAATGGCACAGAACTGCACACACACAGTCTATCAATGTCAATTTCCTGGTGCTGATACCGTACTACAGTTATGTAAGATATATAACCACTGGGGGAAATTGAGAGAAGGGTACACAGATCTCTCAGTACTATTTTTTGAAACTTCCTGTGAATTTATAATTGATTCCAAATAAAAAAGGAAAAAAAATGCAATGTGAAATAAACCTCAATAAAGTTGATTTTTAAAAATAAAGATAATTTTTTAAAAGTTAAACCAAACAGCCTATCAAAAAAAAAAAAAAGTAGCAAATACCCCAATCTTGCTCTATGTCGTGCCATGTATCAAGTGTAGATTTCTCTCTGGTCTTTACCTGTTCTGTGTTGGGTCTCATGAATCCTCTTGCACATGCATAGTTTAGCTGTCAAAAAGGATTTGGGCAGAATTTATATTCGAAATTTGGGTCTCATTCTTTCTATACTTCTCTTGCTGCCAGGATTTTCCTCATTTTTTAAATTTTTCTTATGAATATAATTTATTGTCAAATTGGCTAACATACAACACCCAGTGCTCATCCCAACAAGTGCCCTCCTCAGTGCCCATCACCCATTTTCCCCTCTCCCCCACCCACCCTCCATGCTCAGTTTGTTCTCTTTAAGAGTTTCTTGTGATTTGCCCTCTCCCTCTCTGTTTGTAACTATTTTTCCCCCTTCCCTTCCCCCATGGTCTTCTGTTAAGTTTCTCAAGATCCACATATGAGTGAAAACATATGATATCTGTCCTTCTCTGACTGACTTAATTTCCAGCTGATTTTCCAGCCCTGAAAGGTACCTTGAGCCAATAAGGCTGTGTTTTCCCGCTGCGACTTCTTCCAGCCATAGCCATGAGGACCGAGAAATGTCTTCAGACCAGAAAGCTACAAACTCACAACTCACTCCTTGCAGTTTGGTCTTGTGTCTGATTTTGTGCACTTTCCGGTGTCTTTAACAAGTTTTTTAAATCAATTTTTATAACTGTTACCTGCAAGAAGCTACATATGACCACTTCATTCCTCCACAATTACTAGAAGCCTCTGTTTTATATTTTAAAATTATATGAGGGTGCCTGGGTGGCTCAGTTGGTTAAGCATCTGACTCTTGATTTGGGCTTAGGTCATGTTCCCAGGGTCATGGGATGGAGCCCCACATCAGGCTCTGCATTGACAGTGTGGAGGCTGCTTGGGATTTTCTCTCTCTCTCTCTCTCTCTCTCTCTCTCTCTCTCCCCCCCATTCTCTCCTGCTCCCTCTCCCTCTCTCTTTCTCTGCCTCTCCTCTGATTGCATTCTTTCCCACTCTCAAAACAAATAAATAAACATAAAAAATTAAAATCATATGAACATTATTATAAAGGCTTTCTTGTCATCACACCCACAATATGAGAAACATTGCCAAATAAAGAGAAGCTCCAACTCCACCAGTATTTTTTATAGGTCAAATGTTCTTAATACGAGTATTTCAGCTACTGTGTCCCTCAGGATGGACAGAAGCATAGTCAAGCTCACAAGCACTGTTCAAAAAAACTTCCCGTCTGGGGGTAATAGTTTTATTGAAATATAATTCACACACCACATAATCCACACACTTAAATCGTATGGTTCAAAGGTTTTTAGTATATAGAGAGGATTTTTCAATCAGTACCATAATCAATTTTAGAATATTTCATCACCCTAAGGAAAAACCTGATACCTTTTAGCTACATCATTCCCCTTAATTCCTCTAGAATTAGACGCTGCTTTCAACATCTACAGATCTGCCCATTCTGGACATTTCACATCACTTGAATCATATAATATGTAGTCTTTTGAGACTAGTTTCTTTCACTTAGTGCAATGTTTTCAAGGTTCATTCATGTTATAGTTTCATTCCTCTTTATGACCAAATAATATTCCATAGTATGGATATAACACATTTTGTTTATTCATTCATCAATTGATGATGATCAATGGTATTGTTTTACTATTATGAATAATGCTGCTATAAACATTTGGATACAGGTTTTTGTGTAGAAGAATGTTCTCAGTTCTCCTGGGTATATACCTTCGAGTAGAATTGGTAGAGCAAAATTATAACTCTGTGTTTAACCATTTGAGGAACAGCCACTCTTTTCCAAAGTGATGGCGCCATTTTACATTCCCACCAAGGGCATATGAAAGTTCTCATTGCTCAACATCCTGGTCAACATTTGTTACGATCTTTTTTAGTATAGCCATCCTGTTGGATGTGAAGTGGTCTCTATCTCATTGTGGCTTTGATTTGCATTTGCCTGATGGCTAATGATGTTGAGCATCTTTTTGTGTGTTTCTTGGCTGTTTCTGTATCTTCTTTTTTTTTTCTCTATCTTCTTCGAAAAAATCATTTCAGATCATTTGCCCATTTTTTAAAGTTTTTACTTATTCATTTCAGGAGAGACAGAGAGAGCGGCAGGGATAGAAGGAGAGAGAGAATTCCAAGCAGGCCCCACAGAGTGTGGAGCCTGACACGGGATCAAACCCATGAACCATGAGATCATGACCTGCGCCGAAACCATGAGTCAGACATTTAACCGACTGAGTCACCTTAGGCGCCCCTCATGTGCCCGTCTTTTAGTTGGAATTCTGTTAAGGACTGAGTTGATTCTATAGATAAATTGGGGAAGTATTGCCATGTTAATACAAGAGGTCTTTCTATTTATTTACTTCATGTTTAATTTCTTTCAATAATGTTTTGTAGTTCTAAAAATACAAGGTTTGCACTCCTTCTATTAAATTTATTCCTATATACTTTAATCTTTTTGATACTGTTAAAAGTGGAATTGTTTTCTTAATTTCATTTTCAGGTGGCTTGTTGCCATTGTATAAAAATATAATTGATTTTTGTATATTCATTCTGTATCCTCCAACTTTGTGGAACTCATTTATTAGTTCTAATTGTTACTAATGGACTCCTCAGGATTTGCTATGTACTAGATCATGTCATCTGTAAACAGGGATGGTTTTACTCCTTCCTTCACAGTTTAGATACCTTTAACGTCACTGTCTTGTCTACTTGCCCTGCCTAGAACAGTGTTGAATAGAAACAGAAAGAATGGACATTCTCATCTTATTCTTGACCTTTGGGGGAAATCTCAGTGGCTTGCCACTTTTATTTTTTGTTCATATTACACGTAAGCTGTGGCCTTATGACAGGCTAGTTGCAACCATGATCAGCCCTTAGCTTTACTTCATAGATATAAATAAATGTCTTCTCATTCTAGGACCCAGCCTGAGGCCTTACCTGGGCTATACTATTGTCCTGGCTAAAACAAGTGGTTAAGCCAAACTATGTAATCGCCTTGAACTTTACTTGGATGTGGCATGCATCATATCCACTCACACTCTATTAATTGCCAAAGCATGTCAGTTGTGCCCCAAGCCAAATCTGTACTCCTGCCACCAAAGGCGTGGCAGGTCACCTGGCAATTGGGCAGGAATACATAATCCTCTTACAGGGAAGGTGGAGAGTAAAGAACTGTGAACAACATCATCTACCCTACTGAGTCTACATCTAATTTCCATCACCTCCAAGAATTACAGAAAATGTGGGGCGCCTGGGTGGCTCAGTCAGTTAAGTATCCGACTTTGGCTCAGATCACGATCTCAAGGTTCGTGAGTTCGAGCCTGGCATCAGGCTCTTTGCTGACAGCTCAGAGCCTGGAGCCTGCTTCAGATCCTGTCTCCATCTTTCTGCCCCTCCCCTGCTCGTGTTGTCTATCTGTCTGTCTCTCTCTCTCACAAATATAAAACATTAAAATATTTAAAAAAAAGAATTACAGAAAATGATTAACTAAGTAATAAGTCCAACTAATTGTCTTGACACAAAACCACAATGAGACCAGCTTGGTTGTGCGTGGCTAAGACCACTCTTTAGAAAGGGTCCAAGGTTGGGGCAACCGGGTGGCTCAGTCGGTTAAGTGTCTGACTTCAGCTCAGGTCATGATCTTACGATTCATGGGTTCAAGCCCCGAGTGAGGGCTCTGTGCTGACAGCTCGGAGCCTGGAGCCTGCTTCGGATTCTGTGTCTCCCTCTCTCTCTCTCTGCCCCTCCCCCACTCACACTCTGTCTCTGTCTCTCAAAAATGAATAAACGTTTAAAAAAATAAGAAATGGTCCAAGGTCCCATAAGACTATATGGGAAAACTTACCTAAAACTTGAAAATAAGGGAAAATGATGACTGCAGAATGTATTAAATATCATGGCAGCACAGTTTCTAATAAGCCTGTCGGTCATCTGGCTCTAGGTTTGTAACTTTGACTATCTACAACTCATTTAGGGTCCAGAGAATTTTAGTCTTATAAAGTTAGAGGCTAACGTGCAGAAAACTACCAAAATGCAATTTATTTTTTGGAGGATGTTTGGTTCCGTGAATAACCCCCAAAGTTTCAGTTTATTGCACTAGAAAACATTAGTCGGTTTTGAATATAACTTAGTCATCTTATTTTGGCATTCTTTTCCCAACTGGTTAGACGAAGCCCTGTTTTTCAAATGCTCTTTGAAAAAGCATTCTTGTGTATCTGCTGATTCTTTCATTAATTGGTTGAATGAAACGTTGACATGTGCTAACAAATCACTTAGTCTGAGACTTGCACTTTTATCGACATCGCCTACCCCAAGCAATTTTCCCTGAACCCCTCTCCCTCCGACCTCCCACTCATCTTCTGTGCTCCCACAGCAGCCTGCACTTCCCTCTCAAAGCGCTATTCACACTGCATAGGAACTGCCCATGGAGTCTCCTTCTCCTTCTCCTTCACCAGATGGCGAGTACCTTGGCACAGATCTTGCCTTGGTTGATTGTGGATCCCCATGGCAAGTACAGTACCTCCCACACCCTACATGATCAATCACCATTTGTAGAATAAACGATTGTTCTGTAACTGTGACAGTTGACAACAAATAACCAAAATGAATAAATGAAGTAAGAAAATTTCATTTCTAGAATTCAGGGGGAATATCACAATAGCCATGGAAAAAAATGAGGGGCACCTGGGTGGCCCAGTCGGTTGAGCGTCCAACTTTGGCTCAGGTCATGATCTCATCGTTCGTGGGTTCAAGCCCCACGTCGGGCTCTGTGCTGACAGCTCAGAGCCTGGAGCCTGCTTCAGATTCTGTGTCTCCCTCTCTCTCTGCCCCTCTCCCACTTGTGCTCTCTCTCTCAAAAATGAATACACATTAAAAAAATTATAAAAAAGAAAAAAATGAGAGACAGAAAACACAGCCAGTCCTCACTTTCAGGAAGGGAAATGTATGAAATTTGAATTTAGGACACAAGAGTACACATTTTCCTAAAGCTTCATTGTTTCATGAAATAATTCACCAGAGTTTCCCTAAAACAGTAGAATCCCCTTCTGTGTTTAAGTACCTCTTATTAAGTATCTGACTGGGTTAGTTTAAAAATCTGTTGACAAATGAAGATCAGAAGTGAAAGTGTGAGTTGATGAGAAAATTATTAGATTTATGTATGTGTGCACTCTGGAGAGCTTTCGAGGAACATAGTTATTGTGTAAAGTGAACCAGGAGTACCTAGGATGGTAAAGAAGTTTAGTTTACAGGCTACTAGCTCTCTGACCTCTAAAGGCTTTGGGTAAAAAAAAAAAAAAAAAAAAAAAAAAAAAAGGTGGGGCAGGGCAGGGTGTTGTGCAGGGAATAAATGATGCTTCTATGCTTCCTTCTAGCAGCTATAAAAATGCTTGCCATCTTGGGGTGCCTGGCTGGCTCAGTCAGAAGAGCATGTGACTCTTGTTCTCAGGGTCATGAGTTCAAGCCCTACGTTGGGCGTAGAGGTTACCAAAAAATAAATAAACTTAAAAAAAAATGCTTGCCATCTTATTTCACTTTCTCCCTGACCAAGCCCGTCCTCCCTCTCCCTCTAAAATAAGGTGTCCTACCATCCTTCCTCAAAAGAAAACATACTGTTTTGTTCTGCTTTTTTAATTTTTTTCAATGTTTACTTATTTTTTTGAGAGAAAGAGAGACAGAGATAGAGTGTGAGCAGGACAGGGGCAGAGAGAAAGGGAGACACAGAATCCGAAGCAGGCTCCAGGCTCTGAGCTGTCAGTACAGAGCCCAACGAAGTGTTTGAACCCACGAGCCACGAGATGATGACCTGGCCGCTTAACCGACTGAGCCACCCAGGCACCCTTAAAAGAAAACATAGTCTTAATAATGATAACATTTACCTAAGCTACATGAATCAGAATTTTAATAGAAATTCATTTGCCTCTTTAATTTTAGCTTGTATCTCAGTTAAGCCACTGAATATGTTCAAATGCGCTAGGTAAGTGGAAGTTTAGTTAACTGAACTATGGTTTTAAAAAGTCCTAAGGAAGCTTTCTGATTAAACAATTATTCCATGCCTCAACAGATGTAATGTTTCACCAAGACAAAGAACGCAAAGTATTTCTTACTTTGAGAAAGAGATTAAGCTCTATTTGGGCTAGCAGGCAGAGTCAGAATTTCCTGGACATATCCCACAGGGAACAGTGAGATGTGGCTCCTAAAATATTCCTAATGACTTCATCTTTCAACATACCAGCTCTAAAATAATTGGGAGCTGACGGCATGAAAGGTCCCTCTGGCTGATATCCTCTATTACCCATAATGTTCTTTCTTCAAAGGTTAGCCTATTCTAGTTCTTAGGACATTAGACATCTACATTTTATGTCTGCCAACAGAGTTGAACAATGACAGAGACCCTGGGAAATCTGCCATGTAAATTGCCTCAGTGAGTGTTATTTTGATTATAAAGAGAAAAAAATGTGTTTGAAAAAATTTGAACTCCAGTATTTTTTTAAGTTGCTCTAAACTAATATCCTTCCCCAAATAATGGCCACTAACACCAAAATAAAAGTAACCAGAAAGAATTTTCTTTAGCCAACTCATCTTCTGTCAAAAATAATTATATCAAACTTGAAAAGAGAAACTTTTCTATTGGTCCAGAGTTATAGAAAAGGAGTTGCACCATTGTTATATATACAGACCAAACTGGAAATCCATTTACTCGAGCTTCCTGGTGAAAAAAGCGTGGATGAATTAGCCTAACAACCATCTCAAATTTTTCAATGTGGGCTGTGTTCCAAAAGTTATTTGTAGGTCAACTGTTTGGAAATCAGAACATATTTTCCCACAACAAAGGGTGGTCAGGGTCTCAGACCAGCTCACAAAAGTCAATAGACTATAAATCTACCTCAATCATGGAACTACTGGTACCAGTCTGCAGGCTGGGTCCTGAGAGCAATAGGTTGCAGTATAGAAGAGGAGAGGAAAAATACCTCCTTCTCCTTTCCTGTTCCTATTCACCTGGACAAAATGACAAATGGGTCAAATATGTATTTCTTAAGATTTTATTTTAAGTAATCTAGGGGCGCCTGGGTGGCTTAAGCATCCAATGACAGCTCAGGTCATGATCTCATGGTTGGTGGGTTCTAGCCCCACGTCGGGCTCTGTGCTGACAGCTCGGAGCCTGGAGCCTGCTTCGGATTCTGTGCCTCCCTCTCTCTCTGCCCCTCTCCTGCTCGTACTCTGTCTGCCTGTCTCTCTCTCTCAAAAATAAACATAAAAAAAGTATTTTTTAATTTATCTTAAGTAATCTCTACACCTAACATGGGGGCTTGAACTTACAACCCCGAGATCAAGAGTCGCATGCTCAACCCACTGAGTTAGCCAGGCGCCCTTGGGTCAAATATTTATTGAGTACCCTGTGCCCTGTGTTAGGTGCTGGCATTAAACAACAGTTCTGCACTTGTGAAGCTTACATTCTAGAAGAGTACTGAACAATCCACAGGACCCAAACAAATCCTCAATGAAGAAACAAAAGGTGGGAAGGCACAACTGTTCCCAGCCCACCACCAGTTAGACTTCCAAGCCAGCCACCTCACCTTTTGGAGGTGAATAAAATATAAAGTATGACCAAGTCCAAAATTGTAAAAGCCAAACAATTAAATGTCAGTTGTGACATATCCCTCTTACAAATGAACCTGGAGGAGGACAGCAGCAGATA
Source organism: Lynx rufus (assembly GCF_022079265.1). Classification (NCBI taxonomy): domain Eukaryota; kingdom Metazoa; phylum Chordata; class Mammalia; order Carnivora; family Felidae; genus Lynx; species Lynx rufus. The sequence continues at coordinate 17,777,775 of NW_025814833.1, forward strand.
CAGAACCCAGAAGCTGAAGTTCACAAACAAACCCGAGATAAAACCACCAATGGGGCCAGGTCCATTTGGGCAGTTTTCTCACGTCTCCTTTCACCCTCCGGCAGCCACCTGAGCTGCCCACTGCGGTGTTCTCCCAGCATCAGGCTGTGCCCCTTTCTCTGACTTTTGTGGAAGCAAAACCTCTCAGTGCCTTCCTAGGAAATATGGGAGCATGACGGGGTCATCAGAGATCATTTGTGCTTCGGTACTTCTGAGAAAATGGATTGACCCTTCTCACAATGCCTTAATGGATACGCACATCTCCAAGTTCCTACAAAATGCTTAATGGTGAGAATTTCACACACCTCGGCTGGCCAGTAGGGGGGATATTTGGGAATCAGGGCCTTTCAGTGCCCACTCAGACTACACCTGTAGACAACTACTTAACTGCCATGTATGTACGTAACAGCTCTAGAACCAAAACCCTGGGCAGAGTTGACATCCTAAGGAGCTCTTCATCCTCTGATTAAAAACAAAATTTATCTAGTTCTATATAAACATGCACCAAGCACCACCATATAAACTGTCTCACTTAATCCTTAGAAGTACTGTATGAAATGGTTGTTATGATTAGCCTCATTTTGCCAGTGAGGAAACTGAAGCACAGTTCATCTAAAAGAAGGGAGGGAAAAAAGGAAGAGATGATGGGGCAAATTGGAGACAAATAGCAAGGTGTCAGATTTAAACCCAATCATATCAATAATACACACCCCAATTAAAAGGCAGAGATTTCCAGGGTGCCTGGCTGAGTCAGCTGGCAGAGCAATATGACTTTTGATCTTGGGGTTGTGAGTTCAGGCCCCACACTGGGCATAGATATCAATGAATGAATAAATGAATGAATGAGTGAATTTTTTTAAAGGCGAGATTGTCAAATTGAATAAATAAGCTAGAAACCCATTTTCAAAATTAAAAAATATATATATACCCTGCAAATGGAATAAAAAAAAAGCAGGAGAAACTATACTAATATGGAAGTGGATTTTGGAATGAGGACTATTACCAAAAATAAAGAAGGGTATTTCACTTTGATAAAGGGGTCAATTTGCCAAGAATACATAATCCCAAATGTGCATGCATGTAAGCACAAAGTTTCAAAATACATGAAACAAAAACTGACGAAACTAAAAGAAGAAATAAGAAAAATCCACACTTCTCTTTGTAAATTTCAATACACCTCTCTCAGTAATTGAGAGACCAAGCAGACAGAAAATCAGCAAAGACACAGAAGATGTGGAACACCACCAACCACCTTGACCTAATTGGCATTTATAGGACACCACATCCAACAAAAACAGAAGACACGTTCTTTTCAAGTGCACATGGAATATTCACCATGGTTGACCGGCTATTGTGCTATCAAATAAGCCTCACTACATTTAAGATAATCTAAATAATTCGAAGTATGTTCTTTGACCACTACAGAACTAAAACTAGGTATCAACAACAGAAGGATACCTGGGAAATTTTGCAAAGATTTGGAAATTAAACAACACACTTCTAAATGACACATGGGTCAAAGAATAAATCATAAGGGAAATTGGATAATATTTTGAGCTGCATGAAAATGAAAATATCACATGTTAAAATTGTGGGATGCAGGGGCACCTGGGTGGCTCAGTTGGTTAAGCTTCTGACTCGACTTCAGCTCAGGTCATGAGACCGTGACTCAGAAGTTCAGGCCCCACGCCGGGCTCTGCGCTGGTAGTGCGGAGCCTGCTTGAGATTCTCTCTCTCTCCCTCTCTCTCTGCCCCTCCCCTGCTCTCATGTGCTCACTCGTTCTATTTCTCTCTCTCTCTCTCTCTCTCAAAATAAATAAATAAACATTAAAATTGTGGGATGCAGCTGGAGCAGGGGTTGGAGAGAAATCTATGGCACTGAATTATGAAACACTTTATACAACCCCCCTCTCACCAACATCAGGATATTATGCAAGGAAAAGTAAGGAATGGAGGATGAAACCCAGCCCTGAACACAACAATCATAGAAAAGTGAACCACTGCAAGTTAAAGGAGACAGTATGAGTAGTATTGAAAGCAGCTCTGAAGTCCAGACTGCTTACCTTGGTAGTGGATGCGTGCTGACGACATACGTCCAGGTTCACAAGCGGTTAGATCCAGGAAGGTAAGTGAAGGGAGGCCGTAGAAACCAGGGGGTCAGAGCGAACAAGGGCAGCATGGGCTAGCAGAGTTGATGAACTCTGATCCCAGGACAGAAGCTGTCACTCTTACCTTTAAAATACTTCTTGCTAAGGATGAGTTGTCCCTGGAGCTTAATACTTGATAAGAAGAAATAAGAAGTCTTGGGGTGCCTGGGTGACTTGGTCGGTTAAGCGCCCAACTCTTGGTTTTGGCTCAGGTCATGATCTCACGGTTGGTGAGATCGACCTGCCCCCCCCCCCTTCCGCCCATCGGGCTCCATGCTAATAGCACAGAGCCTGCTTGGGTCTCTCTCTCCCTCTCTCTCTGCTCCTCCCCTGCTCATTCTCTCTCAAAAATAAATACATAAGCTTTAGGGGCACCTGGGTGGCTCAGTCGGTTGAGTGTCCAATTTCGGTAAGGTCATGATCTCACAGTTCGTGAGTTCAAGCCCTATGTCAGGCTCCGTGCTGACAGCTCAGAGCCTGGAGCCCAGAGCCTGCTTCAGCTTCTGTGTCTCCCTCCCTCTCTCTGCCCCTCCCCTGCTCATGCTGTCTCTCTCTCTCTCTCTCAAAAATAAATAAAACCTTAAAAAGGAAAGAAATAAGCAGGCTCTGGATGGGTTCTGTCTCTAACTGAGGGAAGAACAGAGACGTCAGGATTGCAGGCTGGCTAAACTCTGTAATTCCAAAATATCATCCCTACCTTAGAACCACCTGAGGAGCTGTGTTAAAAAAAATACTCCAGGGGCGCCTGGGTGGCGCAGTCGGTTAAGCGTCCGACTTCAGCCGGGTCACGATCTCGCGGTCCGTGAGTTCGAGCCCCGCGTCAGGCTCTGGGCTGATGGCTCAGAGCCTGGAGCCTGTTTCCGATTCTGTGTCTCCCTCTCTCTCTGCCCCTCCCCCATTCATGCTCTGTCTCTCTCTGTCCCAAAAATAAATAAACGTTGAAAAAAAAATTAAAAAAAAAATACTCCAGGCCCATGCTTCAAAATACCTAATTCAGTACATTTAGAATGTGGAACCTTAAGTTTCCCAATTAAGTCTGATGATTCCCAGTTTGAAACTACTGGTATAAATATTATCACTATTAAAAATTGCCTACAGTTACTGAGTACGTGCCACTACCAGGTCCTCTTTATGTGCTTTACCTGTATTGTTAGATTTAATTCATTAACAAAAGGGCACCGCGAAGACCGGGTGAGGAAGTTTAAGTGGAGTTCATCCCCACTCAGAGGAAACAGGTACGGGAAAAATCATCTTGACATAGAGGCAATAACTTTGCAATTACCTGTAAAGTTATGAAAAATGTGATTGATGAATGCAATAAATAGACTGGTGATGTCAGACATAGTCATGAGAAAAGACAAAAAGGGGTGCCTGGGTGGCTCAGTTAAATGTCTGACTCTTGATTTCGGCTTGGGTCATGACCCCTGGGTCATGGGATTGAGCCCCCAATCGGCTCCTCACTGGGTGTGGAGCCTGCTTGGGATTCTCTCTCTCCCTCTGTCCCTCTCCCCCACTCGTGCTCTCTCTCTCTCTCTCTCTCTCAAAATCAATAAACATTTTTTAAAAATATATCAAAGAGAGATAATTTTTTAAAGAGACAAAAGAAGGAAACTGTCTCGAGGCAGCATGGAACAGTATCCAGAGGAAGTATTTGCCTCTCAAATATGTTCCGATCTTGCAGTAGTATAGGAACAGTTTGGCTTCAAGGATTCTGCACGATACCAAAATGGGTCTGAATTCCAAGTTCAACACTCTGTCTCCTGAGAGAATGGCTTCCTGACCATCCAACCCTTCCTGAAGTCTTCCCAGACTGACCTGTTGAGAACAAGACTTCCCAAATCACACCTAGTCTGATGGCATTAACCCTGAGTAGCCCAGATGCATGTGCTAGGAATACCTGACTCATTTTACACCTCATTTTCTGCTTGGATCTTGAAAGCATGATCTTTTGTCTCTATTATTATTGATGCCCTGGATCAATTAACCTGAAAGGCACAAAAGGTGTCTGCATAATAGTAACTAGCAGTGGCATATCTAATTACAATTCATAAGTATTCTTTGATAATGATTATCTATGTAACCCTACAAGAGAAGTACCACAACAAACCGCATGAAACCAGGACCATGAAGTCCTTGAATACAGTACAAAAATATCATCCCATTTAAAATTCCGTGGGAACAGGGGTGTCTGGGTAGCTCAGTCAGTTGTGCCTAACTCTCGATTTCGGCTCAGGTCATGATCTGTCCACTGCATCGAACCCCGTGTCAGGCTCCCAGCTGACAGCGCCTGCTTGGGATTGTCTCTCTCTCCTTCTCTCTGTACCCCTCCCCCACTCCCTCAAACCTTTTAAGTAAATGAATAAATAAATAAATACAACAAAATCTGTATGCAACTGGCATGAATTAGCATCTCTTACGCAGCTCCTCTTTTTTATTTTCAACTCTAGACCCAATAAAATCTCTTTGGTCCCGACAGTGTCTCTAGAGATGTTACTTCAATTTAAAACAAATTAAACATTTAAACCATACTTCTGAAAAGTGGTAAGATAGAATATGAAGTGGCTGTAATATCATAAACTCCGTTCTACCTAAAAGGTAGCCTTAGAGATCAGTATTCATAAAAAAAAAAAAAAAAAAAAAATCAAAGGCCAGGCACGGCTTTTAAACTAAGGAGATCTTGTTTACGTTTCTTGTATCATGGAAACCAAACAATGGTCACATGAGTTTTCTGATCTTTGCAAACATGCTTATAAAAAGTAAGGCCATCACAAATCCCTGTTTAGAAAACCTGTCCTGAATATTTGAAAATGTTTTCCTGGACTGAACCAAATCATCAGAGACCTGGGTGCCTGGACCACGTATTTTGGGGTCATTGTAGAAATATCCTTACTAGAATGAGTTGAGGTGTTGGCCATCAGCTAACATTCAGGGCCCTTACAAGATATATCCCCTTGTTTTGTTTACCGAAGACCGCGCGTGCTCTTCATGAGAATGCGAAGGAGAAGTCTCAGGCTTCATTGTCAGAAAACGTTCTTCTCCATGACTGGTGTTTTATTTAATGGACACTGTAATTCTTGTAACTGACACATCACCTTCTGTGTGTGGCCTTCCAGGTTTCTCAGAACTGATTCAGGCCTAGGTGTACATGACATTTTGGGGTGTTAGCTTCATTTTAGGTATTCACCTCACCCAGAAATCAAATTTTCTCCTTTACTTTTTAAATACTGGACTGTTTTTTTTTTCATAAATCATTTCCAGAACATGGTGGGGTAGAAATAAAACAATTACACAATTGTTGGAAAAAAATAAGGCTGCTAGGATTTCCACCCATATTTGGCTAAGTTGCTTCCAGGAAATAGAGAATGGCCCTACACCATGGGCCTGTGACTTTCCAACAATAAATTGTTAATCACTTATACATTGTTTGACAAGGCAAGGGAAGATATTCCAACTTTTGCACCTACTGTTTAAGACGAGGTGGATGGAGGACTGTCTTCCAACTTCCCACCCACTCGAGAGAGACAGGTTCAGGGTTATCTGTATGTGTTTATGTAGTTGAGAGTTCTTTGGATCAAGACCCAGAAAAACAGACTTGCCACCTTAAAATCCATCTTTTTGAGAACCGAGTGAAAGCTATAGACCAAGAAAAATGCACATACCATAAACTTGCACTCAATTTCTGGAGGGGGCAGGGTCCACAGATCTCCTCCAGGTCCATTTATGAGCCTAAAGGTACAAACTCCCTTCTAAAAGATGGCAAGATTAGGGGCGCCTGAGTGGCTCAGTCGGTTAAGCGTCCAACTTCGGCTCAGGTCATGATCTCACAGTTCGTGGGCTGGAGCCCTACGTCGGGCTCTGTGCTGACAGCTCAGAGCTTGGAGCCTGCTTCGGATTCCGTTTCTGTCTCTCTCTCTCCCCCCCACTCCCCCGCTCACACTCTCTCTCCTAAAAATAAACATAAAAAAAAATTAAAGAAAAAAAAAAAAAGATGGCAAGCTTAGACACCAGCCACTACAGTTCAGAGCCTAGGTCCTGAGAGGAATCCTGCATGTTACATGATTTTCATTTAAAAGGTTCCAAGATGGGTAGGGGGTTAGGGATTACTCCCACTCATATTACTTAGTAATAAAATATTCATACCGGGGGAACTGCCTCAAAATATCCTGCTTTGCACCTCTTCATTCCACACGGTCCCTCTAAATAGAGAGCAATAAGCCCTGCCTCACCCAGGTTCCTATTTCCTCAGAGGTCCTCCCCCCACCTAACATCAAATATTTCTTTGGCCGCATTGAATAGAATGGAAGGCATGTGAGGGTAAGCAGGCACTTTGTTGTGCTCAAGGCTGTACCTCTACTGCCTAAGAGGCACTGAACTCTTTTTAAAATAAATCTTCTATAGGAGGCTCTATAGCAGGTTTTTGTAAATGAAATTCTACTAGAACTCAGTCGTGTTTATCCATTTACATATCACCTATCATTTGCATATAGCTGCTTCATGCTATAGTGGCACAGCTGAGGAGTTCCAACAGGGTATACATAGCCTGTAGAGTCTCAAGCATTCACTCTGGCCCTTTACATAAATAGTTTGCTGACCTCCAATAGCATTCATTTGGCCCTTGTTTCTCAAGCTACCATAGGTACAGGAGTTACGTCTTAATAGTCCTTTGTACCTAGAACACAGTAGATGCTTAAAAATAGCTATCACTACACAAATACAGATTTCCTACTTCCAACATAAACCATTTTGGCCCAGCTAAATCCAAAGTTAGTATTTTCTACCCTCAATGTATTTCTAGCAAGGATACAACCAAAGCTCACCTGTATTCAATAATATGGGGGATAAGGAGAAGAGATACTGATGCCAAGTACTGATCCAAACTCACAATCCTGTATTTAAAATGTGAATGCAACATAACTGGGAAGCCCCCCTCCTCCCCGGTAGGTTTCAGACCAATGATTTTGAGGTTAACCACAGTTATTTTCTCAATGTCAAAATCATCTTAACAATGTAGAGTTTCTTTTTATGCCAGGCTCATTATGGGTGCTCAACAGTCACTGAATGGATCATTCTCCCATAATTATTGTGGCCATCAATTTTTGCAAATTACAATTACCTGAAAAGGGACATCAAGATTTGTATCCCTTTGCCAATTCTAAAATATGCTCAGCATTTCTCAATCCTTTAAAAAATTATAGCCTTGTCATTCTCTAAAAATTAATTTGCACAGGTATCACTGGTTCCAAAGAAATAGAGTAAATGGATAATTCTAGGCATGGTTTCAGCCCACTGTTTACCCGCCCCGGTGCAGAGGTGAGCAAATAAGATTTTTTCATATTATTAGGTGAGATATCATTTCAAAACACTGTAGACCACAGACTAGGACAGAAATGAAAAGAGAGAGCTGGGAACCCTACTGAATTATCTTTGCTAAGTTATTGTGAATAAGCAACAATATACACAATGATATACAATCATTTGAGAAAACTATTGTTTATTTAGAAAAAAGGTTACACTGGTAGAATTCAGTAGATAAAAAAATTTTCTTTTAAAAATGTCACTGTGAAACTTTTCCAGACGAAAGTTCAGCAATACAAAGCTCCTGTAGCTGTAGAATTAAAACACAATTAAGTTTTTGATTTTTACCCCCCAGATTTGTCTAACATAATTACAAGAAAAAATGGCAAGGGACAAGTGAGTGCTAGTACCTTTTTCTTTTTGAAACAGGTTTTAATGTCATACACGTACTATATAAAATGATTCTTAAGCACTGCATAAGACACTGCTCCCACTTTGTTTTTAGGGACTAATATTAAAAACAGGCCAAAAAATAAATTAAAACTTGAGTTTTAAAATGAGGTAAATTCAAAATGGTTCAATAATTGTTTATTTTCAGTTTCAAGCAATAAAAAGGAAGCATCTCAGATCGAAAAAAAACAAAAACAAAAACAAAAATCAAACAAAAACCAAAACAACTAAACCCAGGCAATATTTATAGTTAGCCTAAAGTGAAATTCTGTACACAAGTAACCTTATTTGCTTGTCGGGAACTGTATGCAGCACATTGTGCTAAAAATATGGAACAGTTAACACTTTCAGCCATTTACTGAAAATAAACATGTAGAAAACTAAGCAACAAGTTAAATACAGTAATGCACAACTCAACAATTTTTAAGTTTTCGGCATGGAGCAATAAAGCAGATAACTAAATAACTTAAGAAGATGCAAATGGGCCCTCTTGATTCATAATTCTTGGCAATCTACTCAGGAAAATAAATTTCTGGTCACAGCTGAACCATTTCATTCCAATCTCACCTGAAAGAAACAAAGTGATTATATTGATAGATAAGGAAGGAAGAAAAGAAGGCAGGCGACAGGGAGAAAGGGAAGGAGGGGAGGAACAGGTGGAAAGGAGGGGGAGAAGGAGGGAAGGAGAGAAAAAGGAAGCAAGAAGGGAAGGAGGAAAGGAAGGAAAGAGGAGGAAAGGAGGAAAACAAGAAGGAAGGAAAGAAGGAAGACTTAAGAAATAAAGAAAAGCCAATGAGCTCTGTCAATAACCAAGGCTTGAATTAAGTCTCTAGATAAGAATGAAATATTTGTGTATTTCTCATTGCCCACTCTCCGAAACCATTAAAGATAGGTACAGTGTGAGGGCTTAAAAAAAAAAACAAAAAAACAAACAAACAAACAAACAAAAAAAAAAACCACTGAACATTCTGTGAGGGAGGGAGGATAAAATGAAATAGAAACAAGTAAAATACTCCACAGGGGCAAGCAACAGCTTGTCAAAAGGAAACAGAACACACGGCAATGAAAAGGAACCGATTTTACATGACCAACAAAAAAAAAGAGAAAAATGACATCACATTTTTCACAAGGACACGATTTTAATAGTGACTTATATTAAGATGCAATGTCTGCTAAATTATAAAAATTGCTTTAAAAATATATTGACTTAATTATACTCATTTCCTTTCCTTTATGTACTGACATTTTCAAATACTGCATATTGAAATAAATTCAAAACATGATCATTACAACATGTGGCAAATAACTTCATATCTGCCTAACATTATTCTCAAATTTTAAACTAATGCTTAAAGCATTAAACTTTATTGACGAAAATACTACATTCACATATTTCATAAAACCAGAGCTAGAAGGGCCTTGGAAAGTAATCACACTTGCATGAAATGCTGACAAATAATTTACACATCATTTCTATACAGCATTCTGTTCACACCATGTATAACCTTGACATTACCAATTATAGTTGTGGATACACTAATGTTGAACTTACAATTTTAATACTTAAAAATCATTGTTCCTGTCCATCACGGATGAATGGATAAACAAAATGTGGTACACATTCATACAATGGAGTATTATTCAGTTATAAAAAGAAATGAAGTTCTGATACATGCTACAACATGAATGAATCTTGAAAACATGATGCTAAGTAAAAGAAGCCAGACACAAAAGGCCACACATCGCATGATTCCATTTTTATGAAATGTCCAAAACAGGCAAATCCATACAGACAGAAAGTACATTAGTTGTTTCCAGGGGCTGGGGGGAGGGGAGAACCAACCGGGAGTGACTACTAACGGGTATGGGGCCTCTTTTGGGGGTGATGGAAATGTTCCAGAATTAGTGGCGATGGCTACAACATAGTGAATATGCTAAAAACCATCTTAAAATGGCAAATTTTAGGTCATATAAATTTTATCTCAATTTTTCAAATTGAAAAAAAAAAAGTGTTGCAATAAAGAGATTATCATGGTATCGGGATGGCCATAACTAGAATAAGAAATGAGGGTCTCAGTCATGATGATGTCACAGTAGGAGAATTACTGGGCAAGGGAACTTTTGCTGACATATATTTAAGGGCACATTAAAGGATAAAACTGCTGTTGCCATTAAAACATGTAAAGATGATCTTTCCTGGGAACTGAAATTAAAATTTTCACAAGATGCCAAAATCCTCAAGCAATATAATCATCCTGATATTGTCAAACTTATAGGAGTTTGCACACAAATACAGCCTATCTATGTCATTAAGGAATTGGTTCCAGGAGGCGACTTCCTCTCCCTTCTGAGAAAGAAGGATGAACTAAAACAGTTAGTGAAATTTTCATTAGATGCTGCTTCTGGATGGCGAATTTCGAGTAAAAATTGTATACACAGGGACCTTGCTGCAAGAAACTGCCTGGAGGTGAAAATAATGTTCTGAAAATCAGTGACTTTGGAATGTCTCGTCAAGAGGATGGTGGTGTGTATTCATCTTCTGACTTAAAGCAGATTCCCATTAAATGGACAGCACCAGAAGCTCTTAATTATGGGAGATATCGTTCTGAGAGTGACGCATGGAGCTTGGGCATCCTCCTCTGGGAGACCTTCAGCTTAGGGGTCTGTCCATACCCTGGAATGACAAATCAGCAAGCACAAGAGCAAGTGGAAAGAAGATACTGGATGTCAGTCTCTCAGCAATGTCCAGAGCGTATTTATAAAACAATGCTGAAGTGCTGGGATTACAAACTTGAAAACCACCCCAAGTTCAGTGAACTTCAGAAAGAACTGCCATCAAGAAGAAAGTCATATAGTGATGAAACAGTGCCAAACTCAGCCTTTAGGACTCTATCTTCCGGCAGAGTAATATTTTCTTCTTATTACCCATGCGTTTATACCACATTACCCAGAACATTCTCCTAAGATTATTTTTTGATTTACTATTTTTTTAAACATGTGCCACTTTAACAATTGTAAACAAGAAAGCACAGACTCTAAATGCAAGAGATAACACAGATCTTTTTCACACTTAGGACGGTGGAGGTTTCTCACAGAGTTTCTACTTCGGGCTTCGGTCCGGTCGTCTGTCCCCCACCCTAGACATCTCTGCTCTATCGGTGCTACAAACTGCACTGGTAATACCATGTTTGCAGAAAGACAAGATTACATCTGTAAACATCACTTTCTACTGGGTATTATCTGGACAGGACATCCTGAGGTTTTTTTCTTTCCTCCCCCCAACACCCCCATTAATAGGCCCTGATGTATTAGTAAGGTTGCAATCTCCCTGATGCTCCAGCATACCCTCCCCTCCTTTGTCAGGGTGTCAGAAAACCATGCATGGAATGCCCTCAAAGAACACCCTCTCAGAGCTGAGGCAGCCAACTTTAAATAATGTTACTTTATAGAGAGTTGTGACAGCAAGAAGCAAGTTTGAAAAGTAGGGTGGTCTGGAGAAAAGTACAGCTAGACTGGTGATCAAAGTAGAGAAGAGAGGCAAACATAAATTCAGCCTTCTTACCAGAGGTATGTCTTTATGCACACGCGCGCGCGCGCACACACACACACACACACACACACACACACACACACTCTCTCTCTCTCTCTCTCTCTCTCTCTCTCTCTAAGATCAGATTCACCAAAAAGGTCCTAAAGAAATGTTTCAATAGTACATAGATTCTTCATAAAAGAGCCCTCTTAATGGCAACAAAAATTTTTTTAGAGAAACTATAAAATATGAGCCCACAAAATAGATTGTTTCTGGTTAAGTGTCTTCACCTCAAAGGAGGCATCTGAGAGTTTAGTTACCTTCATTTTCACGAGTTTCTGAAACGGTCAGGATTTCGTGATCCTACTTCTCTCTCTCCCTCTCCCTCCCTCCCTCCCTCCCTCCATCTCTCTCTCTCTCTCTCTCTCTCTCTCTCACACGCACGCACGTGCACGCAGAAGAAAGGCATGTATGGATGAGGCTGACAGAAAGTCAAATGAACATTTATGAGGAAGAAAGAAGATACAGGAGAAAGACAGCGACAACCATCCTAATGCCACTTTACTCCTTTCATTTGTCCTTACACTGCTACCTAGGAATTCTTATCACAATAAACACACTTCCCAAGATGTTTCATGTAGAGAAATGTAACACAGAATTAAACTGGGATTCTGATGAACTGAATCTTAGCACACCCAGGGGTGCCTCTTAGGATAATGGCACGTGTAAGGGACAGTCACACTCAGAGGTAAATGTGGCATGGGAGCCCTCTTCTAAGTGCTCATGCCTATGTCCCGATAGAAACAGCACAGCACCTAGTCAACATTTGGTCTACCTTAAATGGAAAAAAGGAAAAGAGAAAATTCCTCCTATTCTGCCCAATTGTTTGGTACGTACGAATAGCAGTATAAAGAATGCACACCCATTAAAGAGTATAAGTGATGGTAACGAAGAGAAAAATAGTCGGTGTCTATCATTTCAATCTCCTAACAAACTTTCTAACACATTTAATGATTACTACATACAGACCCAAATAAAAGCATGTAAACCCGCCCTCAAAAAATGTGTTGCAGTATACAAAGAAAACTTCTTTTAAACAGGGTACTATCAAATACTGTAAGTAAAGTGAACCACCTTTTGAGGGCAATAAAAAGTCAATGCTCTTTCTCATCAATCCCAAAGAGGTATACGTAATACTTCCGTCCATAGCTCTCCATGTGAAGTTAACAGAGTATCTGAAACATAGCAGGTAATAAAGAAAAATACCTCGTTGTTTGATTAGAATGAAAGGATGAAGTCACTGCCTTCAACAAGATCAGAATCGAAGGAGGGGGATAAGTAACATACTCGTACATTACACAGGAATCTGTGGCTAGGACTCTAGGCAAACTGACATGCCCACATGTAAGCAATGGGAAACTGAAAAAGAAACTTAACCGCACACTCCCCACTCCAACACATATTACAAGTATCTAGGACTGTGCCTCACCGTGGCAACATGTTCCTAAAATGAGCGATCTCTGAGCACTTAGGAAGTCAATTTCCAAGTATGGACTAAAGAAAAAAGGCTGAGAACAGGAATTGCGAAATCAATGGGTTTACAGAGGCTAATACGTAATGGAAACAAATGAAGTCAACTGGGTGGGGACTGATTGAGGTAAACTATTTAAAAAAAAAAAAAAAAAAGACCCACTCTCTATATAAGGGGCGGGGGAGGTAGCCAGCACCTAGGCAGGTCTAGCAGGACACAATGTTGCCAAATATTCCAATTCTTCGAGAAAAGCGGATATTCGGATTTTGTCAACTCTTCTGATTTTTAAAGGAAATCAATTAAAACAATGTTAAATATTGTGTGAGGCCAAGAAAATACACTAACAAGCCAGATTCTGCCCTGGGGCTAAGAATGTGCAACCCTGGGTTTAAAGGATAAAACAGGTTACAAGGAGGATACTGGAGGTGAGAGAAGAACCGGAGACTGATCGGGCCTGGATGGAGTGGGGGATCACAACTGGAGCGTTAGGACACTACAAATGCAGATGGACAGGGTAGCGCTTCACTGCTCATGTTCTCTGAAATCAAAAATTAAAGTCCAAGAAGACTGAGCTTCTCAGAGTCTGGGAGCAAGCCTCAGCACAGCGTCTGGCTCACAAAGGACTCTTAAAAGTTAGCTAACCTTGACACTCATGAACTGAGGACCACACATATCAAATAAATACTGAGAAGCTAAAGGATTGTTGTAAGAGACAAATTTTAATAGGCAGGAATTCTTAGAGATTAAACCACGGGGAATAGTTAAAGGCAAAGCAGCTAGTAGTGTTCAAAAGACTAAATCAAGGAGATAAGATAAATTTGGACAAAAACGTTAGTAATAACAAGTAACAGAAGATTCAGAGAACAAGGAAAAAGGATTTTACCAATAAAAATTATGAGATAGGAAAAGATTACAGAAGACTTTGGAAGGAATTTAATCTGGGTCACATTTATGTATTTTATTCTCTCTAATCTTATCTCTTATCTCACTTTATTTTTTCTCAAATCAGGGTGATACTTACAAATCAATGTCATTTCCCTATCCATCCTACTCAAAAAAAAAGTCCTAGAAACCAACAATGAATCTTGCAATTAATAACATTAAAAAAAAGAAATTTTTTTTTAACATTTATTTTTGAGAGACAGATCGTGAGCGGGGGAGGGGCAGAGAGAGAGGGAAACACAGAATCCGAAGCAGGCTCCAGACTCTGAGCCTTCAGCACAGAGCCCGACGCTGGGCTCGGACGCTGGGCTCGAACTCGAGATCATGACCTGAGCTGAAATCGGACGCTCAACCGACTGAGCCACCTAGGCGCCCCAACAATTAACAACATCTTTCACAGGGTGCCCGGGGGGGTTCAGCCGGTTAAGCATCCAACTCTTGATTTCAGCTCAGGTCATGATCTCAGGGTTTGTGGGTTTGAGCCCCACACTGGGCTCCGTGCTTGGGATTCTCTCTCTCCCTCTCTCTCTCTGCCCCTCCCCCACTCACACTGTGACTCTGTCTCTCTCCCTCTCCCTCTCTCAAAATAAATAAGTAGACTTTAAAAAATAACATCTCTGAATCATGGAAATGCGACACGTGTCGCAGTTCTCTTTTCTGTAGAACATTAAATAAATAAAAAAGGAAGCAGGGAGCAGGGAGCAGCAGATTTAAAGTAGCCTAAAGGTAAATGGTGCCAATCAGAAATGATGAAACTTCTAAAAGAAAAAGAAGAACAGAAAGACTTGACCAATTCTAGAATGTATCCAAATAGGAAGAGGCATCCAGGGGGGCGCCTGGTTGGCTCAGTTGCAAGACAGTGGGACTCGTGATTTCGGGGTTGTGAGTTCCAGCCCCACGTGAGGTATAAAGATCACTTAAATAAATAAAACTTAAAAAAAAAAAAAAAAAAGAGGCAGCCAGAACAGCCAGAAGAAGGAAAAAATCAACCAGAGCTTCACAAAATTCAGAATCTACCCACGGAGAAAGTATAGGACACAGTTGTCAAGAAGAAATTGAACAGGATGAACATCAAGCCAAATGTATCGTAAAAGGATATCTGAATTGAGAAGCTTTGTTACAAGACCACCGACCTAACATCTAACACCCAAGCCAATCTTTCATGCCTTTGGTCCTGAAAGAGTATAGAGAGAGGTAAAGTACAAATCCATGGCCCATGTGAGTAAGAACTCAAAGAAGTCTGCAGTAAAACTTTCACGTGCCAAAGAATAATATTTAGGTACTGAGTAAAGAGAGAGATGTATAGAATCACGGTGAAAGTGGTCAGTCACAATGGCTGACTCATTCCTAATGAAGATCTAAGTGGCAGGTTTTTTCCTTCTCTTTAATAAGGAGACCAGGTGAGGGGCGCCTGGGTGGCTCAGTCGGTTAAGCGTCCGACTCCGGCTCAGGTCATGATCTCACAGTTCGTGAGTTCGAGCCCCACGTCGGGCTCTGCGCTGACAGCTCGGAGACTGGAGTCTGCTTCAGATTCTGGTCTCCCTCTCTCTCTCTGCCCCTCCCCAACTTGCACTCTGTCTCTGTGTCTGTCTCTTTCTCTCTCAAAAATAAATAAAATATTTTAAAAAAATGAGACCAGGTGAAAGCAAGCAGTTTTAAAAAGCAAGGGGTGCCTGGGTGGCTCAGTCGGTTGAGCGTCCGACTTCGGCTCAGGTCATGATCTCGCAGTTCGTGGGTTCGAGCCCTATGTCAGGCTCTGTGCTTACAGCTCTGAGCCTGGAGCCTGCTTCGGATTCTCTGTCTACCTCTCTCTCTGCCCCTCCCCCACTCGCACTCTCTCTCTCAAAAATAAACATGAAAAAAAAGTTTTTTAAAAAGCAAAACGTCAAAAGAAAGAGTAAAGTGAAGAGTAAACAAAGAAGAAAGATTAAGAGTTTATAGTTCACTAGGGAAAACAGCTAGTTGTTGGGGGAGAGGATGACTTGAACTGAGGAATGGGCAATCTTCCTAAAGATTTTAAAGAAAGTCTATTAAATTCTCAACGTTCTCTCCTAACTCTCATTTACCCCATTCTACTACATAGATAACAAGCAGACAATAACAAAGCTGGAAAGGCACACCACCCATCAGGACATTACCCATCTGGCAAACTCAAGTCCCCACCCTGCGGCCAAAATAAATAGGACAAAACCCATTCCCTAAAACTCATACCCTAATACAGAATGGGTTTTCCTACATTTCTGACTCTTAATTTAACTGTGAACAGCCTTGGTTCTCTCTCTGGTTTCATAAAAGCAGCAGCAAATGTTAGGGGGAGGGTCTAGATAGGAAGCATACATTAGGAAGTGACCGCTAATAGGGAAGCAAGAAAAGGAGCTACCACAAAGTCAAGACCTTCAAATACAGTCATCTCAAGCCATTAAACGTAGAGGGCAAAGCAGCCTACGTATCCCAATAATCCTAAGGCATCACCGAACAACAGCTATTCAGATGATCCGAGTGCTCAAAAAAGACTGTATTAGGTTCTGAACACTCTTTTCACTAAGACAGAGTGAACTACTGTCCACATACCATTTATTTAAGATGGTTAAACACTTTTTAAATCTCATATAAGGCATAATTACCTTGAAAACAAAGTTGCATATTTTAAATTCCAGAACTAAAAGCACAGACGGTATTTTCTGGCCTTGCAAAAACATGGGCTGTGGTAGAAAATGAGGCACAGAAACCTAGAAATTTCTGGATAACACGTACGCATGAAAAGGCAAAAAGGAAAACAGAACACTAAAGGGCAAGGAAACCTAGGCTCTGAATATTGGCTCTGCCAGCGAGGATCTCTGTCAGCCTCTCCAGCTTAACCTCTCAGAGTCTCCATTTCTTCACCTGTAAAGTGCAGATGCCAGCACCACCTACAAGGCTATAGGTACTTAAAAAAGGTAAATAATTATCCAGAGAAGACGGGAATGAGTGCTGAAGAGAAAGCCAGATGTTCTTAAATATATCTTGGTGCGAAGAAAAAAAACAGTGTGGCTAATCAGCAAGCTTAAGATGAAAACAGTTTAAAAATAACTGTGAATCTTATTTTACATCTATACCCAAAGACCTGGTCATTACAGTTAGGTGCAAACTTCTAGTTGTAGCCTGCAAAACGTATCTAGTTTCCTCAGCATGATCAGACCTCATTTTATATCTCTCCCTTTAAACGAAAGGAGGTGAGAGAACACTCACCTTGATTGAAAGTCTTCATTATCTGTGCTTGTCCGAGGACTTATGAGTAGATGACAAATTAAGGGAAAACAACTTTGAAAAAACAAAACAAGAAAGGAATGGTGTCTCAACTTTTAGTGCAATCAATCCTTCAGCTCGCGGTGCTACTCGCCTCTGACTAGCCTGGTAGCCTCAACCTCTACCAGCCCTGCTCATCTGCTTCATCATCTTGCCCTTCTATTCCCCGCGCCCCAGCCCAAAGGACTCTCTGTTCCCTTTCTTCCTCTTGGTGGCAATACAGCCAGAGAGAATCTTGGTGGCGTAAAACAACCTCAGTCACCACAGAAGTTAAAAAGAAAACATACCAAGTCTCCCCCTTCCACATTTCATATACTTGAGAGGGTTAACTGAAGAGACTACTAAAAGGCTAGTTAAGCCCTTCAACTTTATTCAGACCACATACTACAAGGGTACAATTCTAAACATGACCAGTATCAAAGCTTTCCATTACACTGATTAAATATGCCAATAAGATGAAAAGGATATTGTTTCTTCTCTTCCTTTCCTCCTGAACTGTCCCGTTTCTCTTTCTTTTCTATCTTTTCTTTATCATGCCTGGACTCCTATAAGGAATGGTGGAATTAGTTGGGGAAGCGAAAACCAAATATAAAAATCAGCTCAAAATCCCTTTTTATCACCCACCAGTCACATATTTTTCTTCAAAAACTTATTTAATGATGCCAAAAGCACAAGCAACAATAGAAAAAAATTGGACTTTATCAAAAATAAAAACTTTCATGCATCAAAGAACACTATCAAGAAAGTGAAATACAATGTACAGAATGGGAGGAAATATTTTTGCCAGCCATACAGCTCATAAGGGTCTAGTATCCAGACTATATAAAGAAGTCTTACAACTGAGCAACAAAAAGACAATCCAATTTAAAAGTGGCCACAGCATCTGAAGAGATTTCTCCAAAGAAGGTATATGAATGGCCAACAAGCACATGAAAAGACGCTCAATATCATTCGTCATTAAGAAAACGTGAAATCAAAACCATGATGAGATACCACTTCACACCCACTAGGATGGCTAGAATTTTTAAAAAAAATGTAATTAAAAATAAAAATTAAAAAAACAGAAAATAACAAGTCTTGGCAATGACGTAGAGAAACTGGCACCCTCGTACATTGCTGGCAGGAACATAAACTGTCCAGCCACTGTGGAAAATGGTTTGTCAGTTCCTCAAAACGTTAAACATGGCATTACCATAAAACCCAGAAATTCCACTCCTGGGTATACAGACAAGAGACCTGAAAACAGGTCTTCAGACAAACACTTCAGAGCAGCACACAAACATTCATAGCAGCACTATTCACAACAGCCAAAGGGAACAACAAAAAAGTCCATCGACTGACAAATGGATGAACAAATGTGGTATATTCGTACAGTGGAATATTATTTAGCCATAAAAAGAAATGAAGCACCGGTACATGCTACGCCATGGAAGAATCTCAAAAATATTGTGCTAAGTGAAACAGGTCAGACGCAAAAGGCCACATTATTATACAATTCCATTTATATGAAATATCCCAAACTGGTGAGCCCATAGAGAGAGAAAGCAGATTGGTAGTTGGCAGGTGCTAAAAGGAGAGGGAAATTGGGAATGACTGCTCAATGGGCATGGCGTTTCTCTTTGGAGTGATAAACACATTTTGGAACTGGCTACATTGATTGCATAATACCGTAAATATACTCAATACCATTGAATTGTACATTTTAAAATGATTATTTTTATGTTATGTGAATTTTACCTCAACTAAAAAAGTACTTATTTAAAAGGAGAAGCCTCACTTTTAAAGCATATAGAGACTTTAAAACAATCACCCATAATTTTCCAAAACTGCTTTTAAGAACTATGACTACAGGGGCGCCTGGGTGGCTCAGTCGGTTTAAACATCTGACTTCGGCTCAGGTCAAGATCTCACAGTTTGTGAGTTTGAGCCCTCCATCAGGCTCTGTGCTGGCGGTGCAGAGCCTGCTTGGGATTCTCTCCCCCACCCTCACCCCCACCCCGACCCTCCCCAGTTGCGCGCACGTGCACGCTCTCTCTCAAAATAAGCAAACTTTAAAAAAATATTAAACAAAAGATAAAAAAGAACTATGACTATATATAGCATAATAATGCTTTCGAAACACTTTACACCTTAATAATGACTTGCCTACTTTATGGCAGATGCAGAAAATGTATTCTGAATATCATCCATGAGTATCTAAGAGAATGCACACTATACTTAGTTTGAAAATCAAATACGAATCGCTTCTCGGCCTTTTGGCTAAGATCAAGTGAAAATCAAATACGAGTTGCATACACATTAAGTCTATTAGGAGAAAATGTTACAAAAATGTTTAAAAATCACAATTAATAAAGACTTTATGAGAGTGTTACTCATCAGGGAGAATACATGTGACCGTATTTGAACCTCATGAATGTAAAGAAACTAAAATCACTGTTGGTGGAGTGGGGAGGGAAGAAAACAAAAAGGAAAAGCTAAAAGTCAATGAACAGAAGTAGGTGGGAGTGGAATGAAGGAAAAGGAAACTTCACTGATAAACTAATTCTACTCTCCCAGTAATTTGTTTGGGACCGTACTGGCTCGAATTTGCCAGATGAACTGCCCTCCCCCAATGCCTCCTCTTCCCACCCTCAAATAATTAACAAGAGATTATCAGATTACCAAAAAACTCCGTATGTGCTAATATTCAGAGAGTCAAACTTTTAAGAAAAAGCGTTCTGTCCCTTTGTTTTCCCAATTTACCTTTTTGCCACCGGAGGAGATTTTATCCATCTTTTCAGATTTAAACGAATCACCGCCTTTTTCTTTGCCTGAAGATTTTGACTTATTTTTTTCCTTGTCTTTCTCATTTGGATAAGGAGACTCACATGGACTTTCACTTTTGTGTTTTGAAACCCCCACTAAAATTACAAAAGAGAATCATGAAAGCCTTTTCCAATTCAGTTTGATGATTGCTTCAAACGTATTAATAAATCTACCTACTTGTTCCATTTTCCTCTTTTCGCCTCTTGGCTAAGTCCGGTGGCACTTCACGGTCATTGTTTGAATGATCCTAGAACCAAGAAGTGTGAACTACATTGATCAAGAGGTTATGTTTTTGTTTTAAAATATTACTTTTACACAAGGGCACAGCTAACTAGCACCGGAGAGTATTGCCAATAGTGTCCCACACTTGGCAAAATGACATGAGAGACAGGCAGAGCTGGCAGGGATTATTAGGCTGAAGATCCGTATTACCGTAGAAGATTCAAACACACTTTCGGGTGAAAATATCAGTTTAAACACTAAATTAACAGTCTGCCAGGCAAGAAACTAGTACTTCAAAAAAGACAACAAACACACCACCATACAGGATATAAGGGCTTTCCAAACTAGTTTTTAAAAAATTACAAACCCTTTTCCGTTCTTTCCTGTCCTTTTCATCTTTTTTCTCTCTTTCTCTGGATCTTTCCCTCGACTTGTCCAAATCTTTCTTGTCCATTTCTCTCTCCTTACTCTTGGACAGTGGTGGAGGAGTATGATTAAGGTAGAGCTGTTAAATTAAGGCAATATTACTAAAGATTATTAGTTTTCCAGTATCGGCATAACCTGCTTGACTGTTTACTTAATGAAAGACAACTGGTAGTTAGACCCAAAGTCAAAACTGGTCAGCTGTCTGGATTACAAGAGGTGAAATAAAAGAACATGGCACAAATTATGCAAAGACTTCAATTCTTGGCCTTACAAAATTATTCATTTAAACTCAATCAGTTCATTCCTGCCTTAACTGAGACTCATTAGTAAATCTACAAGCGACAGTTCCTTTTATAGCTCTGTTGTGAAGATCTATAACCACTACCTCTACAGGAGTCCGTATGTGAAAGTGTCTGGGCTTTCTCTACTGTTAAGAAAAAAATACAAACCTCCACACAATCATGGAAATTTTAAACAGTTTTGCCATCCACTTAGGAGGCAACCAATGACAGCAAGCAAAAGTATAAAAACCTAGCCAGGACTTGACTAATAAGTCTTTTCTGCCTCTACATGGATACCATGTAAACACTACCCTAAATTATTTTTATAAATGTAAAGGCTGCATACTCCTTACTTCTTAAAGCACTCCAATTTCTACCAAATAATCACAACTGACTGGGAAATTTGTCTTACTGGTTCTAATGGCTCAGAAAACCATTTGGCCAGCTGAGGATGATAAAACAACTCCCAAGACTGAAAAACGATGAATTCTTTCTCTGCCAAAAAGGCCCACAGGCAATAAACAGCCAAAGATCAAAACTACACTACCTAAATAATTAAGAGATAATCTTAATAACTTATGCAAGTTGTAAATATGGAAATCTCGTATAATTCACTAGTATAACCTAGTGAATATGGAAATCTAGAAAACATTAAGGAAGTAATCAGATTCCTATCCTTACAGCATTTTTAACTGTGCTATTAGCTTATGTTCAATTTAAGACATTACAAGTCTTAGGCAGCAGTGTACAAAATATAACTCATTACAATAACTACGCAATCCTAGATATACCTTAGGAATGAAAAGAATAGTGAGTCAAAAGTCAAATAGTTTTACATGAGGAAATCTTTTGGTATTCAAAGGAATACATGAAAAAAAGACAACCATCCATTTGAAAATTAAAGAAACACTTATTTAACACCACCAAATATTTTCAATTCAGTTGGTCAGAAATACTGCCATAGGAATGCAGAAGTAGATTCTTTAAAATGTCAGTGTTTAAAAGTTGATGATCAACTGAAATAGACAAAATGTTTATTAATAACAAAGAGTAAGAGAATGAAAAACAGTCATAAAAGTGCTTGTCCGAAAGGTGCTCTTGCTGGGTTAATGCCCTAAGCAACACTTCAAGATTTTCTAATTGTGAGGTTTATTCATATCTTAAGTTAATATTACGTATGAAACTGATAAGACAAAAGAAATAATATATTCCTGCAATACTCAAAGATTTCTCTAAGGGAAGTATTCATTCTCCTGATAAAAGTAAAAAAAAAAGCGGGGGTGGGGGGGGAAGTGTGATTACAAATAAGTACACACAAGCACACCCATGCACACACACACACCCCCTCCAAAGGAATAAAGTTTTTAATTGTGCCTAATTGAATTCTGTATTGCAGGGAACTGAAAAACCAATACATTCTTAGTTTAGGAACATACCTAACCCTATTCCTTCTTCCTACCCTTCTAAGAATAGTTCTGATCACAATATTCTCTTTTCCACAATAACAGGCAGTCTCTCGTTGCCTGTGGAATAAAATGCATACTCCTTAGCTCAGGTATTTCCAAGCTCTTCGCAATCTTTGCACAATTATATCCTGCTACGGGCAAACTCAATACACTCTATGCTGTGGCTACCAGTGGCTCCCTAACTCCCTGTCCATCCCAGCAGTTCTCTTGACCACAATGGCTGCTCACTTTGATCTTAATCTCTTAAAATCCTACTAACCTTCACAGACAGCTCAAAAGCCATCAGCACTTCAATCATCCCTCAACTCTGCAACTCACTTGGTGGTGATCTCTTGATTATTCTGTATCAACGTTTTTTGTGACAAGTATTCCCTATTAATTTCATGTCACTTATTTTTGCCCATAACAGTTTCCAGTATGGTAGGGGAGCTCATTAATGTGTCTTTTTCACTTTTACATACTTCCTAATGCCTTGTGCACACCAAGTACTCAATACTTGTTTGCCAAACAAAATTAATGATTTGTTAAATTGATCTGCAGATAGCACTGTTGGACTGTGCTTTTGATTTGCTTTTATTCTTGACATTGGGATCAATGGGTCCAAAAAACAATAGGACTGATTTTCACAATCTGTTAACACTGCCACACTGACTTTATTAAGGCTACCGTATATAAAGATGGCCTCGCTTCTAGGCTTCCATTTGATTATAAATCCTTGCTTTAAGATGAACAAAATTAAAACCTGAATTCTGTTTTGAGGATGGTTACTGCTGCCCTCCTAAATTATAGAGAAGCTTGGGTAAAGGAGGATGCTGCTTTTCACACTTTCTTCATCAAATACAGCTGCTAGGATTGCTAGGTGAAAACACAAGTGACCAAACTGGAAGTATGCCAATTGGAAATTGGGGGTGGAAGGTAGACAGACAGAAAAGATTTGGATATTAAGCTAGATTTTTCTCCCTTTAATCCACCTGAAAAGTCAAATCCATGTATTACTTTTACCATGGATTAGAAAGCAAAAATAGAAAGTAACTTAAAAAAAAAAAAAAAAAAAGAGGATCCCAGGGACAAAGCATAACTAAAAAATTAAACTAACACACAGAAACAATTTTATATGTACGGGTGACAACACGAAAGAAAGAGACACACATCGCTCAAATCCTTGAAAAAGGAAAAGCTACCCAGAAACGGTGAGTTTATATAGATGGTCAATTTTAGAGATCAAAGTCCGGTAAAGTTGTTTTTCTAAGACATTCATATGCTACTGTACCTTCCTAGACATATAAGAAAAATGCAACATCAACTACTGTGCAGACCAGTTAACCTTTGAATGCTTTACCAAAGTCCAAAAGCATAAGAGTTCATTTCAAATATTTATTGAACACCTAATCACATCACCAAGTTACCATACCAAACACTAAGGATCTGAAAAGTGGTATGAGTCACCTGATTTTTTATAAGTGCATTCAGATGCCATTTTCAAAAATTTTTGGTTGAATGTGGAATAACTCTACTGAATTTTAAATACCCAGAAAATCACTATCTTTTTCTGAAGGGGGATAGGGAGATTGACTTGTAGTAGTATAATTTTAAAAACAAGGCAAACACATTAACAGAATTAGGAACTCCTTTCAACTACTGTTGAAACGGGTGCTAAGAATCAAGGGACCATACATTTTTGTGTGTGTGTGCCATTTTTTTCATTGTAGTAGGAATACTTGAAGATCATCTTAATTTTAGTCCAAGTTTTGGTATGACTAACAAGTTACACGCCACTAGGAAAGGATCAAGAACTTTTTTAGTCTCTTATTTGTCAAAAAGACACTACCCTCCTGTTCTGTCTACCTCACAGCACTGTTATGAACATGAAATGAGATAACATGTTTATCTCACATGTTTTATTTTCAAAAGGCTTCTGCAAATGTAAGGAACCATCATTTTCATCGTTGATTAGAAAATCCAGTTAACTATCACAGCAGGTTTCAAACTGCTTTAAAGTATGTTTCAGGAAATAAATACTCACAAGGTAACACTGTTAACCAATGAATTTAAAATAGCCGACACCAAGCCACTGATGGTTAAGACTGATATACACAATCCCAAACTGGTTATGAAAACCAACTATATTGCAATACAATTTAGCCAATAAAAAGTTTTACCTTAAAAGCAAGCATTCACAGTACAGCTAATACTCTTTTGATTGATACAGTATACTCTAAAAACAATGCTACAGTTTCAGCACAAAGGCACACTGGCTAACCTGAACTATTAAAAAATGTGTGCTTATTTGCCCAATATCCACAGACATTTCATTATAAAGGTATATATCTAAAAGCAGTTAGTAATGTCAACTGGCTTTGTTTCAAAATTTCGTTTTGTGTTGGCCCACCAGTAAGAAATAATACTTAGCAGGTATTAAGAGGAGGCAAAGTGGAAAATCAAAGTGAAAGAGGGTACAAATATTATAATAAGTAGACAAAATAACATGAACAATGGACAATTCAACTACAATAATGAAATGAACTCTGCAGTAAGATACACAAACTACACATTATTTTTAGTAGAAGAATACTCAAGAAAGTAGAGTAATAGGCAAGAATTAATACTGACATGTAATTACACGCAACCATCAAGTTGAGTATTCCCCTCCAAGAGAATGATTAGTTTACATTAACCATATTTCTTGATATTACGCTACAACTACCAAAAGGGTAGCTCGGCAGAGGCAATATAGAATTTTATGGATTGGAATGGGCTCGGTTTTTAGAACAGTTACATGAATGCATCAAATTTCTCTTCTGGTCTTTTGGGTTGTCCTAAAACGTCAGAAAACAACCTGACAGATTTGTTTTGAGAAATTAAGTAAGCCTACTCCCCAAAACAAACCAACAACCCCTTCCCCAAACCTTAAACGTATTTCCAGATCTTGAAACATAAAAGAATGCATAACACAGCAAGCAGAGAGATATTATGGAAGTGTTGCCACATTACGCGCATTTGGTAACAATCTCATTAAAAAGGACCGTTGTCATCCATTGTTTCAGTTTGTGGTAGTTATTTTTAAAGCTTATTCTACTAGCTTACTGAATTTACTAGAGCGAAGGTATCTACTAAATAAATGAAGTAAAGAATTTTTTTTTGTTTTACTTAGGCATGATGATTTTAAAAGACTCAAACCTTTGCTGAAGACTCCTTGAGTTCGATGAGACTGTCCTGTAGAAAATGAATGGAGATGACAGGTGAGCTGGCATAGTTCTCAGAACCCAGAGGAACTTTGGGAAGTATGGCTGTAACCTGGAAATAAACCAGCTACTTCTTGTGAGGATAAATCTCATGATGTCAATTATAATATGAATATCAACAATAAAAAACAAAAGCAAAACCATGTAATGGAACTGTAATGTTAAAAAAATAACTAAATTATATGTACTCAATGTAATAACAAATAAAAATCTTTATCTGCTCATAATTTAAAAATAAATGTCAATGCCACATTTTTCATAACACTGTACTTAAGTTATAGGTAATGTTAAGTTAAGAGGCTTAAGAAAACAAAACATTTTTTTTCCCTCCATAGAAAGTCTAAAATAGTGGAGGTCACTGTGGAAGAACGTTAGCTTACGTTTTCATAGTTTTTCTTTACTTGGGAGGTTTCAAATTTTACTTTACTTATGACTCTACTATAAATACACGCATTTTTAAACCTAGCCCCAAAAATTCAGTGGCATTATATTAACAAGAAAACAACATGTATTGTCTAAAAGAGTAATCACTTTTTTGCAAAGTGCCTCTGGTGGTGAATCTCATGCCTCCCACAAAAAAAGCACTTAAGAAAAAAGAGAGAGAGAGAAAGAAAGAAGGAAAGAAAGAAAGAAAAGGAAAGAATAAAAGCAAGGAGAAAAGAAAAGGAAAGAATAAAAGAAAGGAGAAAAGAAAAGAAAAGGAGGAAAGAAAGAAGGAAAGAAGGAAAGACAGAAAGACAGAAAGAAAGAAAGAAAGAAAGAGAAAGAAAGAAATCAATTACGGTATTCCACCACAGTGCTCTTGATGAAGAATTAGTTAACTTACAGTTTTAAAAGTTCAACGTACTGCAAATTCAAAGATTCCATGAAATTAGATGACTTTAGAATTAAAATTAAATATGGAGCAAGGAATGGCTACCCTGAGTCTTCAAGAAGGCTACACCCACGATTTTGTGCTGCAGTTGAATGCCTGGGGTTTCTCTTTGCTGGGTGGTAGGATTGGATGCCACATCTGCTTTTATCGTAACGCAAGGTTCAACTTGTTGGGAACCCAATGGGTATAAACAAACCTCCAAGGGAAGATACAACAGAAGCTGCATGCTCACTGAATATACACAACTACAGGAGAACTGATCACCAAGGAGACTTTAAAATGGAACTCCTTTCAAGACTCCTTCTTAGAAGGCACACATCGGTATGATGCTCATCAAGAAGCTTGATGAATTCAGAGGTATCTTGTTTATCCTGTATCATCCAGGAAGTCTTCACTGCTATATATTCTTCAATATTTATGCTGAAAAATAGGCTTCATTCTGCCGAAAAGATTCATTTGCTTGTAGCTACCATTGCGCTCCAAAAATGACTGCTTAAAGCAGTGAGGCACTTCTGGGTAAAATTTCTCTTGCACTTTGAAACACTACAAAATTAGTGCTAGGTCCTTGAAGTTTTAATATTTTTATAATAAAAATACTCAATAGGAAAAAATATCAGTCCACCAATATGTAAAAAATTCATTTTCTAATGCAATATAAAACCTCCAGTGGCTCCAGTGAATACTTGGCACAAGACTTGAAGGAAGTCAGGACACGTATTCCAACCAGGTGAGCCTAACATGGACGCTGCCTTCCTCAGGCTATACTAACCTTTACTGTTGAGGAATGCGATGGAGAAGGGTGGGTATCAATTTTGCGGCGTTTTTGTTCTGTTAGCACAAAAAGAAAAATGGTCACAGTAAGATTTCTACTTTTTTTCCAACCACTTAAGAAAAATCACCAACTTTTAAGGTCATCAAGTATTAGTTCTCCCGAGTAAAGTCCCTAGATAACTTGCCAGAACAAGAAAACAAGAACCAACTATTACACATTAACAAGAACCAGAAGTAAACAAATATAAACAAAGGCAAACTTGCCCCTTTCAGGCTCTGCAACATCTGATCGGGGAACAGGTGACTTCAAGGACCCAGAAACTGGTGTTTTTTCTCCTCCTTTAGCATTTTCCTTTGATTTCATTTCCTTTGCTATATCTCTTTCTCTGGATGGCTCCTTCTCTCTTTCCTTTTCTTGAGTCGATTTTGATTCTATGCTGGGGACAGTGGTTTTGAATTTCTCATCTTTAGCTTTTTCTTCCTTCTTGAATTTTTCTTTCTCTTTGTCAGACTTAGGTGTTCTTTCCTTCGTCTCTCTTGCTTTTTCATCTTTATTTGGCCGCTCTTCCTTCGGTTTTTCTTTACCATCTTTACCAAGTACCCTGGCCTCTGGAGTAGTAGCTGGAGTCTTTTCTTTTTTCTCTTTTTCTTTCTCTTTCCCTTTTTCTTTGTCATTTTCTTTAACAGCTTTGCTGCTTAAGAATAAAAACATGAAATTTTAAGACAGTCAAGAAACACACTCCATGTTATATAAATCATGAAGGGTTTCCTATGGACTTCAAAAATAACAGAACTAAGAGTAGCCCTTTGAAAACTAAGCGACTTTAAGACAAATAAAAAGGAAGTACTTCTTTATCCAATAAATAATAAATGACCAAATTCATGAACAGCATATTAAAAAGAATGATTAAACTGATGGCAGGCCCTTTTCTGTATATGTTCATAACCTCTGAGGATTACAAGGTTAGCCAAAACTTATCCCACAAACCAACCAAGGGTGCTACTATCAGGAACTGGATTACTTGGCTGGATGGATCCCTGGTCTAAATCAGTGTAGGCTTCTTTTATGTTAATTATCCTTACCCAGAATGCCCATAGCAAGTACTCAATCCTAAAAGGTTTTTCTTTTAATTTTTTTTAATGTTTATTTATTGGGGGGGGGGGGTGGGGAGGGAGAGAGCACAAGCGGGGGAAAGGCAGAGCGAGAGAGACACAGAATCCAAAGCAGGCTCCAGGCTCTGAGCTGTCAGCACAGAGCCTGATGCAGGGCTCAAACTCACGAACTACGAGATCATGACCTGAGCTGAAGTCAGACTCTTACAGACTGAGCCACCCAGGCATCCCAATACTAAAATGTTTTTTTTTAACTTCACTACCTACCTTCACCTGCGTAACTCAGCAGGGGAAACAATGTCAGTCTTGGCATTATAGAAAACATATGGAGGATGGTTACGCACATCATCAAATTAGGGGTACTCAAAAAATTCAAAAGTCCAACATAAATGACTTTCATAGTATTCAACTACCACCCTCTTTCATTCATGGCTAATGAGATTAATCATGTAAGAATTCAGAACTGTGACATACAGCACAGCATTCCTACCTGTTAGAGCCACTGTTTCCATTGCTTGAATTCCCTTTTGGTGTGGCACTAGAAGCTTTATTAACAGCTTTCACACCACACTGAGATCTCTCCCTTGATTTATCTGAAAAAAAGGTAAGGTTTTATTTGACAAGTCCCTAATTGTAAATAAAGTACAATTTCATAGCAAAATGATTAGAGATGAATTCTAATTCATTCTTTCTAAAGAAACAAAGGGCTAATTACTTCTTGATAGTCTTGATAGTTACATACTCCTACCTAGGGAATAAAAAATAATACTAAGCCAGCATTTTACTTGTCACGTGATATAAAACACCTTAGTTTGTTCAAACGAAATGTATCACTTATAAACTTCTACAAATAAGCATACCAGTCTCCTCAGTACTGCTTTCGTCCGATTTGGATGCACTTCCTATCGACGAAGAAGAAGGCCCACCACCAGGCCCATTTTGTACACTGGCAACTGCATTCCTCGGAGGGGGGTCTTTGTGATGAAACTCATTTTCAGGTATCATGTATGACTTTCTACTTTTCAACTGCCCAGAGTAGCTGAAAGTCGCACAAAGTGTTTAAATATACAAATACAAATCAAAAAGTACAAACATGGAGTTTAAAAGAATAAAATTAGCAAATGATTCACCCTACTTGGTGCCAGAGAATAAAAAATATTAATTTTCAGTAAGTTCCTGAAGGTCTTTAGAGAGAGCCCCAGATGCTTTCTTAAAAATAAAAATGTAAACTGATCCTCAAACTGTCTTTTTTTCACTATTGAAGATCCAAATATCAACTGATGATAAAATTACATTTCCTCCAAACCAAGACATACTATATATGACTTTTGAAATTATCATCCAGTATAGACCGGAAGCTGATAATCAGAAGTGACAACTCTCACCAGCCTGTGGGAACATGATCGCATAATCTCCCATAATCTCCTGAAGTAAGGCAGAAGATAAACTTCAACACTGTAAAACATTTTAAAGTCTTCAGAATCCTTCTGTCATCTAGTCTCATAAATCACATTAAAGTATAATTGTGTTACCCCATAGCCAATGCATATAGATCTGGCCTCTTCTCTTTTTCTTCTTGGCAGATTTTATGCACTCTTCTTTCCAAAGCCTGACCCAGATTCAAAACTTTTGGGTACCAAGGAAGTATTTTTGTTAGCACAATCAAAATATTCCTGATGTGAGTATATTCGCCTGTTTCAAGGCAATGTACCGATGCCTACAACAAACATTTTAAGACCTATTATTATAAAAATATTAAGTATAAAGAGAAAAAAACCACCTTCAAGAAACACAATTTTTTTTTTTTACCTTGGTTAGTTTGTAATGCCATTTATGCACAACATGTCGAAAGTTTTCATAGTCTAATTGATCAGCTTTATTTCCACCATCAAATCCAGTTGCTCGTAATATAGTAAGGAATCCTGGATAATTTCCACATTCCTTAAAAACAAACAAAACAAAAAAACAAAAAAACAAAAAAACAAAAAAAAACAGGCTGTTAAAGAAAAATTCTGCCCCCAAAATAGCAGGAACTGAAAACTTAAGAGGACTAGTTTAATGATTCCATGCAAAAACAAGATCTGAATGATAGGTAGTTTTCACAGAAATGTTAAGCTTATTTGATAGTATTAATTTGGCATGTCAGTTCGAGATATGGCTTTTTTAAACAGCACTTTTTAATAATGAATGAATTATGCTTAAATTTTAAAAACTGTTTTACAACTCAATCTTAAACTCACAAAACTGAACAACCTAAAGATTACTGCGAGTGGTTGTTATACACACGGGTAAAATGTTAGGGTGTTTATTAGCCATACCTTTTCATATGTGGCGCGATCACTGTGCCACCTGGTCACAGTCTCTAACATGCAGCAAAGAAATCGCCCATATCGACTAGCTTCATTTTCAGTACAGCTTGCAACTGTGTAAATTATATCAGAGAAAACCTACAGGAAAAATGTTTGAAAAATAAAAACAAATCAATGTCAAAATTAGTCCAAAATGTTAAACGGTTGTGTTACAGCAAATCATAATAAACTAAACAGGTTAGTTTATATATCTTCCCCTTTTATATTCACAATTCCAGAAACCTTTAAAGATTTTGGCTTTTGTGAGGAAATGGCACATTCATAAAGCAACAGCAACAACAAACTTTTATTTTAAAAAGCTGATGTACAATGACAGAGGAAAAAACTGTAATTATTATTACAACATAACTTCTTCAACAAAGACTTAGCCATAGATATTACTGGGGTTAAGGGGACAGTAAGCAGAGGCGAGGTTCATAGAAACTAGAAAAAGGCAGCTGACATGCTGTGACATAGGTTACATTTTTAAACCATAAATGCAGTAATTTATTAAGAAAAAAGCCAGATGCAAAATTACATAAATGTGACCATACTGAAAAGCATCCCTGCTTTTATGTGTGTGCAAAGGTGTAAGCCGTTTTGTTGTTTTTTGAGGGGGTAAAGGTTAAGAATGAAGAAGAGAGTTCTACCTATTATTGACAAACATATAAACCCATATTATGAGTTAATAGATTAACTAGGGGTGCTTATTACGTGTCAGGCACTATTCAAAGAGCTTGTGTGTAGCGACTCATTTAATCCTCACAATAATGTTCTGAAGCAAGTACTATTACCCCATTCTACAGTAAGAAAACTGAGGCACAGAGAGGTTAAAAAAAACTTGCCAAAGATCATATAGCTAGAAAGTAGCAGAGCTAGGATTCAAGTTCAGGCACTTGGCTCTTGAGTTCATGCTTTTAACCACACACACAATAAATACCTCTATAGCTTATCATGTTTAGCTATCTTTGTGTGAGACTTTTTTTTTTTAAAGGTTGCAATAAAAGGAACTTACTCGATCATAGCAAAGAAGTGTGGAAAAATTTGGAGTTTTCTGTTGATGTACCAATTCAACAAAACGAGCACAGTAAACAGCATCAATTGCTGAAAAAATACATCGAGGAAATATACACAGCTGTAGAAATTTTGTGATGGTCTCATTTTTGGTAGATTCTAAAAATAAGGGAAGAATATATTAAGTGGTAAACTTCTTCCTCAAGTGCCTCAAGGCCACTAAACATGACAACATATTAATTTTAGTGTAGAGAATGCTATAAAAAACCACAAACTCTATAGTTTGTAACCAAAAGGTCATGCCTGGGATAAGACTTTCATTTTCACTCTGTGGACATTTTTCTATCTATAATTTCTCCAGAAATATGATTTCATCCAGAAAGGTTGAAGGATAAGCTGCCAATATTGTAGTTTATAATTACTTTCACCAGCAAACTAAATCAGTTCCTTCAGCGAACATGTGAGGTCGACTCTGCATTAATGAATCACCCAAGAACAGGATAGTGAACACTGAGTTGAAATACAAACATAATACACTTCAACACCTCTGAAGTCATAGAGGTTTGCTCTTGTAGTTTAGCAGGAGCAGGAATTTAACAAGTCCAACCACTCACTTGCTAAAAGCCAGTTGTCCTTCTCCAGTTTCAGTCTCTGTAGAACTCGCTGTACATGTTCCATCTGTTTCTTTTCTTCTTCAAGAAGCTTGTCCTGAAGGGCAGTACAACGCTCCTTCTCCTTTTTCTTTTTATTTGGAGGCTACAATGTAGAAGTTAGATACTTTTCTAACTAGAGGAACATTACCTCCCTCTCTTTGAATTAAAAAATTCAAAAAGAGATAAATGCTGACACTTCATATTCATTACTTCACAGGGGTATCGAGGAGTCCACCTGAGTGTGCTTTCACCACCATTCACCAAATCCAAACTCTCGTCTTCCCATCAAAACAGGCTACCTTTCCAGCACTGGTACTTCTAGTCTGCGGCATGGAGTCATCTTTGACTCTTCCTTCTTCACTCCAGCATCCCAAATGCTTATAAAGTCTCGTGCATTCCCACTACCTCAGTACTTCACAATGAATTGCCCAAAATGCCACCTACCTGGTCTCCAGCCTAACACCAGCCCCTTCCCCCTAACAAATGCATCCTTCATACCACTGTCAAGAGTGCTTTTTCTAAAGTACCATTTTTACCATTATCACTTCCCTGCTGAGGAATCTAATACAGCCCTCCTTTTTATTAGTCTTCTTTCCTAACTTCCACTGCTCTACATAATCTGGCCCCATCCTAACCATTCAAATTGATCACTAAGCCCATTCACTAGAATAAAAGTGGTCTCTTTAAACCTTAAATTACTTCACACCTTTGCTGGAGCTCTCAAGTGGCCAATCTGCCTCCCTATTTCCAAACCTAATCCATCTTCAAAGCCTACCCAGCTTAAGACTCACCTCTTTCACAAAGCCTTCTGCTAAAGAGTTCTCCTTTTGGGAACTCCTACTGCTCTTGTAATTGGGAGTCACACAGATCATTTTAAGTTGCTAACATAGTCTTCGGTTAAAAAAAAAAAAAAAAGCAAACTCATAATACCTTTTGTGTGATCATAACCTCCATGTATTCACCAAGCCCCTGCCCCTTCCCACTGAGAGGTCACCACTAACTCACTTAGAAAATATTATATAGCAGTAAGTTCGTAGCTTTAAGGAACTGGAGTTAATACAAAGTATGGGTAATGTTGAATTAATACCATGAAATTATTGTACCTGAGCTACTAGAACAAAAACCTACCATTTCCTGATTGTCATCAATTGCTTTCATCTGGACTTTAAGTTTATTGACTTCCCGTTCATAGCTGGTGTGTGGAACTGCAAGGTCATACATTGTCAATGACCAGAATGTGGCATAGAATTGAGGGCTGATGTCATCCCAGACTTTGGAAACATGTAAGGAGACCACTGCTTCATGGACAGGAGCCATCACCATTTCACACGATGTAATGTACTTGTGAACTTTATGTTGCTGTTTACTTCCTTTTTCTGATTTTTTAAGTTCATCATACTTTGACTGGAGATAAAATGTAAAAACAAACACAACACAATTTATAGCATTGACTTTCAAGTATAAAAACCTATGTTCCCTTCTCAAGAATCAGAAGATGACCAGTCAAAACATTCTGATTTCTTACCAACATTTATTTTAAGATAAATCATCCCTGGAAGCTGTTCCAATCTTGTGTGCTCACTAGGAGCTTTTCAGCAGATTCTTATTAAACCTGACCTGTTAAGTAAGTAGCGTATGTGTGCCCACTCCACCATCCATGATCACCCACCCTACTCTCTCTTACTACTATATCAAAGACTGAACATGTAGGTTTTCCATTCCTGCTTTTAAGATCTTCAAGGGAACCAAGTAAATGGTCCTAACACCAGTAAAGAGGCAGAATGGAACTAGTAATAGCTAACCAGCACAGAATGTTTTATCACTACACATAGCCCCTACTGGCCGTTACAATTTGTCAATTAAGAATCTCGATCAACATTAAGAAAGAGTATGAGAAAGTTACTATAAGACTGCCAAGTAGGGTGCCTAAGTGTTCAGGTTTGGCAGTGAACGAGGGGATTCCCAGGATGCAAGAGTACCGTGCCAAAACTGGCAGTCCCAAGCAAACCAGGACGAGCTGGTCGCCTTGCTGGTAAGCTAAATAAGACTTTCTATGAAGGGATATGGTAGATTAGAGTTTAAAGCATGTGGGAACTGGCTCTGCAGCTTTTTTTAGGCCTGACTGGTTTATCCTAATTTTGGAGGAAGGTCAGAGGAAGGCCATACTCTTAACGGTAGGAGGAAAAGAAGCCGTTAGTACAACGGGAGGAACTACATATCAGTTCATAGGGTATAATACCAAAGGTCAAAAAAATAATAATAAGAAGAAGAATACAAAGTGTTGTTACTACTGTCTCCTATCCTTCGGTCTCTTTAGGATGAAAATTTTGTTGGGATGAGGCATCATCCCTGAAGATGAACCTAAAAGGAGATCTAAAACTCACTTCTTCTTTATGTTAAATAAAGAAGCATTTAAATCATCACAGTTTGTGCTGAACAGGGAACCCAGAACCAGAAGGTCAGACATCAAAGGCTCCACTTCCAGGGCTGGACTGTGGATGGTAAGAGGCTCGGCTCCTTACAGTCCCGCTGTCTTCCTTCCGGAGTGCCTCTCTACCCCAGGCTAACCGGACGGAAGACATACCAAGTACTTGGTTCCAGAGGGTAACTTAAGCAGCATCTTACAATTATGAGAATTACAATCAGAGAATCTTACAATTATTCTATAGGTGGAAGATTTACCTCCTGTTACCCCATTTTAGAGAACTACACAGGTGACAAAATTACAAAGAATATTACTTTTGAGAGAGAAGTCTCAATTACATCATAGACCCGAGAGAATAGCCAGGATAAGGAAGGGTCTTTCACCTCTGAGGTCAGGTCCTGTTGATGGTAACTAATATGAACCTATGTGAGGCGGAATGACATCTGCTGAGGTTCTAACAAAACGTAGGATAATCAGTGCTAAAACTATCTGTACAAGATAGCTTGGCTACCTGATTTGGGCAAGATCTAGAACATGAACTGGGGGAAAGCCTTTCTTTCATAACTGTGTTGCAAGGTGCGTCTCAACAATTAAAACTGAAAATTAAGTTATAGGCATGAGGGGGCAATGATGTGGTATGACAGCCCCCGTCTCCCCAGTCGTCTGGTTCTGAATATCACTACTATTGCTAGGCACCCACCTAGTCCCTATCTAGTTAAAAAGAAAAAAAAAAAAAAAGGCTTGATGAGAAAAGACAGCTGTACTTCATATTTAACTAGGATGAAGATTTCCTCATCTGAAGTCAGTATAACTCCCTCTTCAAGCTTACACCTTCAGTCAAATAAAGAGGCATAACAGCTCTACATCTCAAGTCACTTGGGGCACTAAATCCATGACTAGAACTGATATCCACAGTTATTGCTATACTTCTAACGACTGTTCAAAAAGCTCCTGTTGGCCCAGTAACCTGAACAGTGTTTGGTCGGCTAAATCACTCCCGTGAGGGCCCAATGGTAGTCCATTTACGGAAGGGACCCGGCAGTCCCCCAACATTCACACCCTCTCCTCGAAGTTTCTTCAAGAGAGGTCCTCACCCAAGAAGCAAAAGCAAGGCTCCTCTAGGGAAATCTGGATGTCCATCTAGCGCAACCAAGGTTTCCAAAGAACTCCCTTTCCAATGTGGTCTGTCAGTAACAGACTTATCCCTGACTTGTCTGTATAGTCACCTCTACGTGGCCCTTTGTTTTCTTCTGCAACCCTGACGGGGAAATGACATTTCTCAGTTTAGAATTTGTATCTCTTAAATGACAAAGACCTAATATTTTACACAGGCTACAGAAGAGGTAGCTATTGGTAGGAATGACCTGCTCCATTTTCTGACCTGGAAAAGTTCAGCCAACCTCAGGCAACCAGGTGTTCCTGTTTGCTAGGGTTCAATATCGCTGATTAGTGTGTTCACTTCTCAGTATAGCACAGGGCAGGTCAGAATTCCTGAGATGAAGCAATTCTCCCACCTCAGTCCTTCAAGAAATCAGGTCCCCTGGTGCATAGCTGAGACTGACCTACTGAG
This sequence comes from Lynx rufus, assembly GCF_022079265.1. Lineage (NCBI taxonomy): Eukaryota > Metazoa > Chordata > Mammalia > Carnivora > Felidae > Lynx > Lynx rufus. The sequence goes on from NW_025814833.1 coordinate 17,814,203, forward strand.
GGATGGGGCGACAACACAAGACACAACTATGCAAAAAGAGCATACAATTTCCTGGATTGAGAGATTCTAAAGGGAAAAAAGAGGCCTAATCCTACCCCTTGTCCCCCTTTCCCTTCAGAGAAGATAGCAGAAATAGCAACAGTATTGTTGCATAATGCTGAAAGTGATAATTAAATCAATTAACAGTTGTTAGAGGGAAGTGTGACACTACACCAGTTGATATGTAAACACTAACAGCTGATGGTTGATTAAATGATCAATTAGACCCCAAATTTCTCAGCGTCTTTTCTCCACACCTATACTACACAATTCTGTGTTTCTACTGGGAACAAAGAAGGATCCTAGTTTAAAAGAAAGGACAGAGATCTTCCCCAAAATCTGGAGTGAAAAGCCTTACCCAGTACAGACAACAACAAATAAACAGAAGGGCCAGAATTCAAGCCTACGCAAAGATGAAGAATACACTGGGGCTCCAGTCAGAGTGGAGAAGTACCACGGTTTCCAAACAGAGGGCTGACCATGGTCCGAAGGGAAAGGAAAAGCCCATTCCCCTTCCAGGTCACTGCTTTGCAGGCAAGAGTCCAGGTGGCAGAGAGAGAAAAGGAGGGAGGGCAGTGTCCTCTTCCCCCAACATCCTTACAGTCGCTAGTGGGATACTCTGCTTGGGAAGGCTCTGGCTTGCTTTTGTCGTTTTTTCTTTTTAGGCGTCTCATTTAGGGGGGAGAGAAAGAAAACAAGAACCATGAATGTCCCTTTTGAGAAGTTACACAACACAGACTACAAGAGTTTTTAGAGTGTTTGGGGTGGTTAAGTCTTTCTGTTAGTCTCTTTATTTCTCTCAAGGCAGTACGAACAGCAAGTCAACTATCTGACGGGGATATTGTCAACTGAAGAAATAGTACCCTCTGTATTCCGTGGGAGTATTCCGCAGAATGACATTACCATATCTTCCTGCATCAGAATCAACCAGTGCTTATTAAAAAACAAAAACAAAACAAATTCCCAGGTACTATGCAAGTCACTAAATTAGAATCTGGGGACACAGGACGAGTTTCTAGGATGCTTCATTGGTGACGCTCATCTACACTAATGTTTGAGCACTATAGTTAGCTCTAAAGAGCCCATACGACATCAACCTGGACAACTGGGGGTACAGTAACAGTAAAATTATAGCACCAGTGAGACTTACATTTAGAGGGAGCATTGTCATCGTACACCTCTCAGAGATGAACGTTAACAAAAGAATAATTCTCCAACGGGCACCCGAGTGGCTCAGTTGGGTTGAGCATCTGACTCTTGGATTTGGCTCAGGTCATAATCTCATGGTTTATAGGATCGAGCCCAGCACTGGGCTCTGTGCTGACAGTGTGGAGCCTGTTTGGGATTTTCTCTCACCTCTCTCTCTGCCCCTCCCCGCTTTGTACTCAGTCTCTGTCTCTCTCAAAAGAAATAAACTTAAAAAAATGTCTCCAAGAGACATGTAATCTAGATCTATTTCAAACTAAAACACATTTATAGTTAAGAACTACTTTGGAATCATTCTTGAATGGCAGCAAAGACACTTACACTTACCGAAATGTGGTGTGCATACATTGGCCTAGACAGGAAAAATGCTGCATCATGGGGTGTATGAAATTCGTTACAGAGCACATCAATTGAAGGCACTCGCTTTATATAATCTTCTGTGCTTAGATTAGATGCTAAAAACCCACCAAACTGTACCAGGGTATCATGACACTAAATTTAAAAAATAAGACAAAAAACACAAATGTGCTACCACTTTACAAAACCGACATAAACATTTTCCAAAATGATTACAATAGGTCATTTTAACAATATTTTGATTAACAATAAAGAATTCAAATTTTACAACTTAGAAGAACTTTAAAGACCATCTATAAACATCATCATGTAATCATATTACCACAAAAGATACCAAGGCCCTGAAAAGTTCATCAACCTAAGGCTTTAATGTTCAACCAGGTCTCAAGTTCCAAGCTATTATTTCGTCACTTTTAGTAGAATATACTTCCCCTACATCACATAAAACAACAGTTTTACGTATACAGAATTTCCTTGCCCTTAAAAGAGGAAAACTTCATTTATAAAATATATGTGATCTCTTTTTTCCCTTGTAATACAGTTGGTGGTAAACACATCTTGTAGGCTAATCACAGGTTTTGGTGCCTAATATTTACAGAAATATTTTATAAACATCACATCTACTTTGTTCTGACAGAATTTCCAGATTTCCAGAGATCAGGAAAAGATATGAGAGCAAATAACTCGAAGTTAACTACTTAAATTGAAAATCTTATACATATGATTACGTTTCCTAGAGCCTTCTCTTAAATACCATAATTTGCACAGAAATACCCCCTAGTTCAAAAATGCCTATTTTACATTAGAGCTGTTTCACACTCATATGATGTGCAAATGACATTTTAAAAATTATATCGCATTCTGGGGCGTCTGGGTGGCTCAGTCAGTTATGCATCTGACTCTTGATTTTGGCTCAGGTCATGATCTCACAGTTCCCGAGACTGAGCCCTGCGTTGGGCTCTGTGCTGACAGCACAGAGCCTGCTTAGGGTTCTCTCTCCCTCTCTCTTTGCCTCTCCCCTGCGCATGCTCTCTCTCAAAATAAACATTTAAAAACAAAAAATAAATAAATAAATGAAAATTATACCACATTCCATATTTTCCACTATCAGGATGAAAAAGAAATCCACACAAGCACAAAAGCCACTTTAACTTGCCTGATCATAGAGTTTTCCCACAAGTTTCAAATGTTTCTCTCCACCTTCCTGGAAGATTACCCCATTCCTCTGCTGAGCCATAAGCAAACAGAGAGGAAGAGCAAGATCATGGTCCAATAGTGCATCTTTTAATCTCTGGGAGGATTTTTTAGTGTTTCTGATCTGGCCAAAATAACCACCCTGCACAAGAGAAGACATAAATTTACCAGCGCATAGTACATAACACATGCTATCTGATTTGAAAAAGACACAGAAGAGGATCAGTTACAATCCTGAAGATTAAAAACTTATTCTACATTCCTTTCCTCTCTTCACAAATTTATTTTAGTGACACAATTGCTGATTACAGTCACTAGTTTCAAGATTCAACAACAGAGTGATGATGTTCAGATTAACACCAGTTAGGATATCAAGGACCACAGAACACTTGGTATTTACTTCCCTTACAGATGCACTGCTGTCTTTTATACTTTGTTTCAGCTGTTTGAAAGGGCTTAAATAACTAGTATATCACAGTTTTCAAAAGGGAGATGAGGACAGCCATGAGAGGAGGGTTATGCATGGCTTTGACATTTGGCTTCATGTACTTACGTGTTGTTTGGATTCGTTAGTATGAGCATGCATCTATTTTGAACTTAAAAAGTCCATAAAAAAACTAGCAACTCTCACCTCCGCTTTTAGTTGCTCTCCACCAGTCATGGCCTCTAGTTGCTCCATCGTCATTTCCTCTGTTATTTCTATTCCTGCCATTTTTTGTACCACTTCTTTCAATATAAGCAGGTCAAAACTATTTAGAAAAAATAAGAAACAGTCTAGAGTTGAAACTTCAAACATAAAAGTTACAATATATTATAATTAACATGCTGAGAATCCCTAAATTGCTTGTATGTAAATATGGAGCGGAAAGGGGCTAATGTGGTTTTTAAGGAAAAACTGCATTCTGGAACTATACTGAACAATATTTGAGACATGTAATATATTTACTTTAACATTTTCTTGGGAATAATTTCAAACGTACAGACAGTACGTAAAGATAAAAAATAGTACAAAGCACTGCCATATACCCTTTACCCTGACTTCACCTATTAACATTTGGACTCCTGTTCTCTTTATCGTTTGTGTTTTCTCTCCCTCCCTCTACACACACACACACACACAATTTTTTCAAACCATTTGAGAGTAACTTATTTAGTAAGTAACATCACTTTTAAGGGCACATTTTACCCCTAAAATTCCTAAGAATGTATTTCCAAGAATATAATTATTCTCTTACATAACCACAGCATAGTTATCAACTTTAGTAAATCTAACACTGATTCAATACTTTAATCTATAGTTCATCTTTTATTTTTTATCACTTGGCCCAAAAGCCCTTCATAGCATTTTTAAATGTTTTTTATTTATTTTTTAATTCAAGTATAATTAACATACAGTTTATGTCAGTTTTACTCATACAGTGATTCAACAGTGCTATACATTACTCAGTGCTCATCATGGTAAGTGTACTCTTAATCCCCTTCACTTCTTCACAGCATTTTTTTATCCTCCAGTACAAGGTGGCCAATATATATATTTGATGGTATAGAGCCATCTCTCTAAACAATCACACACACTTGGAAGGAATGGAGGGAGTGAGGGATAGGAGAAAGAAAAAAAAGGAAGGGAACGAAGTTCCAAGTTGCAGTGTATGAGCCTAAGATGACAGCCTTAAAAACATTTGTTATTGTGCCAATAGTTACTCATTTTAATTCTCAAAGCTTAGGACTATCAATGGAAATAACAACATATGACTTTCAAGATCCTCTTTAATTAGTTAAGTAATGAAGATTAAGTGGAAACCTTCTTTTCTACAAAACAAATACAGACGTGTTCCCAAATGTAAAGCTAGACATACGCAAGACACAAGTTAAAAATAGATAAAAGGCAGTGTTTGAAGATTCTTATTGAGTGCTTACTCTCTCAACTTGTCTTGCCTTCCCTAAACATAGGTTTTGAAAACAAGAGAGCCCTCCATGCAAATTAGTATGCAACAAGTACCAACGAAATATTTTAATTTTTCTTTAAACTATCTTTTAATTAAAAACTATATTCACAGTACAGAAAACTGAGCTATAGACTTAAAAATAACATTACATTCTCCTGGCCCATAGACACAGAAGAGTAAAATGTATAGGAATGGTGGACAGATGCGCAGAGTGCGATGTGCTGATAAAATCCTAAAATCTAATTATTTTTTTCAGTGTTCTCTAATCCAAAATAAGAATCTGTCAAGAATTACTTAGGTAATACTTGTGTGGAAGAGCAGATAGCTTTAAAACTTTTGTTTGCTTTCTACCAGAAAGTTTTCAGGAACAATTTCCAGTTCTTCGAGTCTAGTCCGTCTACTGCTGAGGAGGTTTAAGATACACACTAATTCCAACTCTAAGCAGTGATATGGGTCCAGAATAAAACAATAAAATTCAGTATTTATAAAGAAAAGAGAACGTTATCCAAAAGGTATGCAAGCTGTACGTAATCTCTGAAGTCCATATTTTTTTAAAAAATTGTTTCAAAAATACTATATACACCCTCAAAATAAACATGTTCCTACCATATGCTTAATGTAAAGTTCAATTACTGTCCAGCAGCATAATCAATAATGTAATATGTCTTGTCATAAGAAGATTTACAATATACCATATTAACTAACCACTTATTCAAGAGCCTAATAGGTAGTCAAAATGAATTGTCTTTTTAATGAATTATATATATGGCCAAATATTACATTTGTGTAAAAAAGTATTTATGTATGAAATTACAATTTCTTTTAATTAAAGAATTCCATATATATAAGTGAGCAACTATTCTACTTAAGCCTACAACCAACAGTTTTTCAGGATAATAGCAATCTCAATATCCCAATACCACCAGAAGTACTCTAATTACTGAATTTCATTTACATATAATTTGCTATGAATACCTTTTGCCTGCCTTTAGCTGATTAGCCACATATTGAAGAAGACCAGCAAGATCAATTGGATATTTACGAAAAACTGCACCACAGAAACTAGCCAGACCTATATGAAATAAAAAAATAGGGCTTTTAAAAAACAGTTCATAAAACAAAAAACAAAAACAAAAACAAAAAAAAAAACACAATATTAAGCGCCATTTCTCAACTAACTCAATCTCTAAAACAAAATGAGCTAGGAATACTTGTATTGCTGATGCCATTGAATGGAGTTTTAGAATTAATAACAGCTAATATTTCTTGAGCATACATATGTGAAGCACTGTACTAAGTACTTTAATGTTAATTATCTCATTTAATTTTTGCAATAATCATCTCAGGTTGTTATCAACCGATCAATAAGGAACATGTCACATAGTTGGTATGAGGTAGCACAATGATTCAAACCTATATGACCTGATTCCAGAGCCTGTTGGGCCACAACAATTAATCAGGCCACAACAAAATCTTGCAGATCACTCAGTAAATTTGAATGATCAACAAAACACCTGCCTCTCAAATGTTTGAGTCACACACAAAAAATCTCTTTTTATCTAGAAACATGCTACTAGTTGTGGAGAGGCAAGCAAACAGGTAAAGCATTGCCAGACCAAGAAGCAAACAAACGACCAATTTTTACCAATAGTCCTTATCACATCATGAGTAAGGAGAAAACCCCAGTCAAGACAAGAAGAGGAGATCCCAGTAAAAATCAAGTGATCTGTAGCCTTTTCAACAATTATTTGCTGAGCATCTAAAGGATAATGGACAAAACACAAGTCCTGCCCTCAAGGAGCTTACAGTCTAATGAGGGATACAGAAAAGTGAACTGACATAACTATGATGAATAAAAGGTTCCATGGGAATACAGAAACAGAGCACCTAATTCTGACCTTTGGGTAGGAACATTAATAGGGAAAGCCTTCTGAAGAAAAGTGACCTCTAAGCTGAAATCTAATGAATAAGTAGAAGACGTGGTGGAGGAAATGAGGCTGCAACATGGAAGGGTATTCCAAGTAGAGGCAATAACACGTGCAAAAAAGGCCATGGAAAGTACAAGTTCAGTATTAATGGAACCTAGAACATTGGGGAGGGGCAAAAGATGAGGCTAATACACTGAGTAAGGACTTGATTCCAAAAGAACTTACTTACATGACTTAATCCAGATTTCAGACTTTAAAGGGCAATGGGGAGCTACTACAAGATTCAGCTATCAAATGTGATAGGTTGAAAGAAAAGGGAACTCACTGCTAGAAATCAAAAGCATAAGAAATTAAAAAAAAAAAAGTAGTGTTTTTTGTTAACAAACAAGTTTTTGTTCTTTTAAGATGACTGAAACGTCAGGATAGAGAGAAAAGACAATAGTTCCTTTAAGATTAATTCCACTGAAATAATAGAAGGGAATTTTCATCTCCCCAGTAATGCTTGCACAAATTCTATCATAGCCAATACTGGACTCTTGAGTTGGAAAATGAATAAGTACTATATGAACTTCCTTACGCAGCCAAAGACTTGGACATCCAGCTTGAGAACAAGCCAAGTGGCTAAGTATTCTCAGCACCTCTTGACAAACAGGCTCTTAGCATGGGTAATAGAATATATAACATGGCAATTGCAACAGATGGAAATTTCATCCTTGGAAAAATAAAAATACTTACTCTGAAGCCAGCTTGAGATGGTTGTGTCGTCATGTTTCATTCTCTCCTTTTCCGGATTAGCTAAAGCTTCAATGATACAATCTTTCATACATTAAGGAAAAATTTTAGGTCACTACAATCTCTAATAAAGACCCTTAAAACAACAAAATACCACATCTTGGAAAACAATTGTTAGCTTCAAGTTATTATAAATCATTGAAAATTACACTCCATGTAGTACCAACTTTTCTTCTTTAGCCACTTTTCCATCTTTCAGCAAGCAAGACAGATTTCACCTGTATCACGATGTTTAGTAAACATAACATTGTTCTCTCCCTATATACAACATAGACACGTATACACAAACTCCTGGCTGGCCAACCTTCAGATCAGCCACCTGAATCAACCTCATATGGCTACTAATGGAACTTACAATGAAAAAAAACAGTGAAACTAAAATGTTCACCATTAAGGTCTATGAAATGTGAAATCTATGTGTTAGTTCACTTGAAAGGATACAGGCCAAAACATCATAATTCAATGAAGTCAGGTATTTCAATGAATCTACTACAGGTGTTATTAAGTTATCATACTTCTGTATTTGTGATAAGATCTGGAAGATAAGAGCAAAGAATAGATGGCATTGACTCATCAAAAGAGGCGTTCTGTGCTAAATTATGGCTATATTTTTTAAGAAACCATGCTTAAAATTAAAGTAGCTTCTATTTTGTATTTATATAAGATCTATTCTGTTTCTTTAGAAAATATTTTCATAAGCTACATTTTCCAATTAGGAAATAATTCCAGGAATAACTTGAATTTCGGAATGATAAATGCCAAATGTCTTTTAGAAATCTCTTTCTAAATATGAAAGTGCTATGCTTGAATGAAATGCTATTCAAATGTTTCTAACAACTAAAATCATATATAATGCATCTCTTTATTAATATTTCTCTAAATCAACATATGGTAAATAAGACAGTATTAGATTATTTATAACAGTAGCATTGTTATATATTACCAAAAAATTAGATCAATGTGTTAAATATATTCTATGCTGTTTTGGTTTTAGATTATATGATGTCTCATTTGCTAAAGATTTTTTCCCCTAAAACTACTATTTTTAAAACTTCATCATTCCATTTCCACTTGTCCTGATTTAAAGATAACAAAAAGAAATATCCCTTAAAGCAATATTAACCTCAAAACATACATAATCAAACAAAATGGTTGGATTGCTGTGGCTCAATTTCCCAATTTGTCTTCCAGAAGGCTTCACATTTTCCTTGGTTAGACGCCTACAAGAGGAGAAAAAGGTGGCACGGATCATCTTAATTAAGTCATTTCCCTCACAATGTTGACAGCTTTGTTGTATCATAAAAACAAAAACAAAAGAAAAAACAGGTATTTCCCAAGTATCTAAAATGGATCTATGTAAACAACCAAATTCTTCATATACTTTACTGTAGGCCTTAGGCTATTTTGATTAGGCATTCTACCAAAGGATATTAAGATTTTATATTGATGCTTAACATTTGTAATATACACATTTCCATTTTACAGTAAGTCTAATAAGCAAAAACTCCTAATGTACTCTACAAGCACATAAAACTCTTGTAGCAAATCAGAATTATTTTAGATTTAGATGGGCTCATTTATCAGCTTAGGGATTAAAATACAAAATTTAGTGTAATGCAATGAAATACCTCATACCATCTGTCTCAGTTACCCTAATAGAGTAATAGCTAATGCCACATTCCTTGATATAGGAAGTTCTCTGGTTTTCATGTAAATAATTTTTGAAAGGAAACCATTTCTGAAAAATCAATTCTACTCCTTTTCTTCCTCTTTAATTCTTCCTCTGCTCAGTATTCTTTTACTAACATTCTGGAAAACTTACATCTATGAAATGCTTACAGCTCAAAATTATTACACAGCATCTTAAATTCTTCTGACATTACATAATACATCTACAAACTTAAAGGGGCACCTGGTGGCTCAGTGGTTAGGCAGCTGACTCTTGATTTCGGCTCAGGTCATGATCTCACGGTCCTGGGATCAAGCCCCATGTTGGGCCGTGTGCTGAGTGTGAAGCCTGCTTTGGATTCTCTCTCTCCTCTCTCTCTCTCTCTCTCTCTCTCTCTCTCTCTCTCTCTGCCCCCTCCCCTGTTTGTGCTCTCTCTCCTTTCTCTCTCTCAAAATAAATAAATAAACTTTAAAAACAAATCTAGGAACTTAAAAAGCTGACAACTGAAAGCTTTCTAGAATGAAAATACAGTATGATGAAGCAAATAATGAATTCAGTTGATAGTTCAAAGAATGGAACAATTCTGGAAGTAACAAACTTAATTAAGAAGTTTCTTATGACAAAACTGACCCATCAATCAAAATTATTTCATCATCAACTGCTTCCCTTTCCCATTCTCCATGGCCCAGTTTCCCTTTTCCCCCACAGAAGAGAGATCTGTCAAGTTTTAAACTTTGGCTATACTCTGCTCCACCTTCAAACTTACTACCACCTGTCCTTACTTCTGAGCCTACTATTTCAAGTGGTCATCCTACTGCCAAAGCAAACCCTTCTTCTCTATACTTTTTATCCCATTCCCTTCTGCCTCCACCCTGGAGAGAAAAAAAATAAAAATAAAAATAAAAATAAAAATAAAAATAAAAGGAATAGATTCTTGATTTTGTCTCCCCCTCAAGCTACCACGCATGGCGTCTGGCATATGGAACACAATCAGTGAGCATTTGTGGAATGAATTACTGAATGCCTTACAGCAAATTCATTTTTTAAACAGTAATCAAAATTTGTGAAATTCTGCAAGTAATAAATTAATATATTCCCTTCCCAACATACAAACTTCAATCAATACCAAAATCATATTGTTCAAGCCCGGTGAAATAGTTACAACTAACAAATACAACAAAAACCCAAGTACATTAAAAATTCTACACATATCCTTCTGTGATAAATATTTTTATTAATTAATTCATTCTTATTAATGTCTTCTATGACAGGCAAAGAGCTAAGCACTAGGAATACAAAGATGAATAATAGCTCCTGCTCTCAAGCTTAGTCCAGCTGGGGAGACAGAGTCAACCTATTTTTTACATTTTACATTCTCTAACAAGTACAGCAAATTACAGAACAGTACTAATTATATGCTATCAATAGTACAAAAAGGGAGAACAGTATCTTTGTATTCACCTGTATACACATAAAAATATCTGGAAGAATAAATGAGAAAGTAAACAGTGGCTCCTTTTTTCCTTTAGGAGGACTGAGTGGATGGGGGGTAGGGTGTGAGACTTCTTACTATCTACCTTTTTGTGTTTATTGAAATTTAAACAATGTGCATGTATAAACTATTCAGAAGATTAGATAATTATATAAAAGGCAAATAATCCTAGCAATGTATCTCAGTGGTATGATAGCATCACATGCGTATGGGACAATGGTGGTGCAAATAAAGAACAGTCGATTGTGCTTGGCAGTATGTGCTACGGAAGGCTTCGTGAGATGGTTAACACTGGAGCCCACCCTCCAAGGATGAGGTCACCAGTTAGGGAGGAAAAAGAGGTAAGGGAAAACCTGTACCAACAAAAGAAACGAAAAACATATGCAAAGATAAAGAGGACCACAGCACACTGAGGGAAACTTAACTGGACTCAGTATGGTTGGAGGTAGAATTGGCAGGGAAAGAGGTTGGCAATGGGGAGGGACAGATCACAAAAGATGTCTCACATCACCACACCATAAAGGTTGACACATCGTAATCTGCAGGCAATGGTTAGTCACCAAGGGATCTTGAAGAAACAATAAATACAAGGCACCATAATACTCCAGATAAAAGAAATGAGTTATAGTGGCAGTACAGAGTGGAAGAGACAGATTCAAGAGATTTGGTAAGATCTAATATACAGTTGACCCTTGAACAACATGGAGATTAGGGGCAATAACCCCCAACTGTTGAAAATCTGTGTATAATTTTTAACTCCCCCAAACCTTAACTACGAATAATAGCCTACTGTTGACCAGAAGCCTTACCAATATAACATAAAGAGCCGATTAACACATATTCTGTGTATTACACACTGTATTCTTACAATAAACTAAAGAAAACGCTATTAAGAAAATCGTAAGGGAAACAATTACAGTACTGTATTGTATTTATCAATACTGTTAAGTTTACATCATCTATTTACAAGGTGAACAGTCTGTCAGTACCTACATCAGTATTATCTTATATGATATAAAACACTGTAGATGTAGGTACTAACACTAGACATCAAAAATGAAAAGATAATGTGGAAAAGAAATTCATATTCATTCACAGGTATAATGATTCATACACTGATAATGAAACAGCAGCAATATGATTGGTTTTATGACAGCCTAGTATAATCGATACAATTGCTTCATGGTAGCCTAGCCTATAGACTAATGAATGAATCGTTATAAAATTTTAATGGCATATAGCATTACACTCATATTCATAATACAGTATTGGAAACACTGTTACATTTATTTAGAAAACCACTTACCTGTGATGATAGGCTGATAAGCAGTTTGTCCAATTACAAGAGAAAGGCATACTACAGTAATGACAATTCTTTGAAAGCAAAGTTGTAAACCAGTAAGAAAACGAACACATTATTAATGTTGTTAAATATCATTCACCGAATGCCTACGTAAGGACAGCCTATCCACTTCCATACAAGTCTTGCACACAATGTCCTACATGACGAGGACAGAAAAACATCTCTTCTAGTTCTTCCCACAGGGTTAGATTTTCATACAGAGACACACACAAACACAACAGGTAAGTTTCTTAACTGTATCACAGGATGATTATTAGTGGAAATGGATCATCATGAAGTCTTCATTCTCGCTGCCTTCGCACTGAGTAGGCCGAAGAGGAGGAGTAAGAGGAATGGTTGCCGCTCTTGCTGTCTCAGGGATGGCAGGGTGGAAGAGGCGGAGGAGGTGGAAGGGAGGCAGCTGAGGCAGGCACACTCAGTGTTACTTTATGGAAGTACATGGTAATTTGCCTGACTTTTTTGCTTTTCCACTTTAAAAATGTTTCAATGTGATACCCATTCTTCTCCCACTATTTGCTTTAGGTTCAGTGCCCATATCATAGAAGGGTCCATGTCATAAGAGAAGTCAGAAGCAGTCTTGAATAATCAGAACCTTCTGCCAGACTGTCTAAGGTCAATCTGTTTTCTGTCACTGCTTCTTCTACATCTTTTTCTTCATCTTGCATTCATTCAGAAGCACTCACCTCCATCAAGTCATCTGCTATGTGGTGTCTAATAGCTCTTGAATTTCTGAAAAATCCAGATCTTGAAACCATTTACTCCCAACCTTTTTTGCCATATCCACAATCTCTTTCATGATTTCCTTGACTGGTTCTGTCATAAATCCTGTGAAGTCATATACAACATCTGGACACAGTTCCCCCCCTCCCCCATCAGAATTCATTATTTTGGACTTGATAGCTTTTACAGCTTTTCTGCAACAATCATGGCATCTTCAATGGTGTAATTAATTCTTCCAGAATTTCATAATGTTCTATTGGGGTTCTCTTTCATAGTGTTCACAATCCTTTCCATAAAGTACTGTGTGTAATGAGTCTTAAAGGCCCTTATGACCCCCTGATTTAGAGGCTGAACTAGAGACACTGTGTTTGAGGGCAAGTAGACCATTTTGGCACCTCTGGTGTTGAATTCATGGGGTTCTGGGTGGCCAAGGGCACTGTCCAATATTAAAAGACCTTTAAATTTTTTTATTATTATTTATTTTTGAGAGAGAGAGAGAATGAGAGAGAGAGAGAGAGAGAGAGAGAACGAGAACTAACAGGGGAGGGGCAGAGAGAGAGGGAGACACAGAATCTGAAGCAGGCCCCAGGCTCTGCACTGACAGCAGAGAGCCGGATGCAGGGCTTGAAACCATGAACTATGAGATCATGACCCAAGCCGAAGTCAGACGCCCAACCAACTGAGCCATCCAGGCACCCCTGTTAAAAGAACTTTAAAAGTCAGTCTTACTGCAAGGTATTTCCCAACTTCTGGGACAAAGCCCTGATCAATTGAATCAACTGAACCAGTTGATCTGAATCAATTGATTGATTCAACCAATCAACTGAAAAGATTGGATTGATTCAATCCAGAAAAAGAGGCTGTTGTCCAGGCCTTCTTGTTGTACAACCAAAAGACTGGCACTTGATGTTTATCTTTTCCCTTCGAGGCTCAAGTGCTAGCAGCTTTATAGATAAGGGCACTCTAGATCATAAACCTAACTGCATTTGCACAAAACAGTAGAGTTAGCCTATCACTTCCTGCCTTGAATCCTGGTACTTGCGCCTCTTCCTTAAGGTCTTTTGTGGCTTTATTTTCCAGAATAGGGTAACTTTTGTCTGCATTAAAAACCTGTTCAGGGGTCGCCTGGGTGGTTCAGTCAGTTAAGCATCCAACTTCAGCTCAGGTCATGATCTCGTGGTTTGTGAGTTCAAGCCCCGCATTGGGCTCTGTGTTGACAGTTCAGAGCCTGGAGCCTACTTTGGATTCTGTGTCTCCCTCTATCTCTGCCTCTCCCTTGCTCATGCTCGCTCGCTCTCTCTCAAAGATAAACAAACATTAAAAAGTTAAAAAAAAAAAAACCTGTTTAGGCAGATATCCCTTCTCCATGATTTTTTTTTTTTTTTAGTTTAACTTTATTTATTTTTTGAGAGAGAACTAGAGAGCAAATGGGGAAGGGGCAGAGGGAAAGGGAGGATCCACGCTGTCAGCACAGAGCCCCATGTGGGGCTCAAACTCACGGACAATGATATCATGACCTGAGCCGAAGTCAAGAGTCAGATGCTTAACTGACTGAGCCACCCAGGTGTCCCTCAGTGATTTTCTTAAAGGCGTCTGGGAACTTATCTACTTTCTGCCTCTTGGTCAGCAGAAACCACTTCTCCTGTTATCTTGACATTTTTTTAAGCCAAACATCTCTAAAATTATCAAACCATCCTTTGCTGGCAATAAATTCTCCAGCTTCAGATCCTTCACTTTCCTATATCACAAAATGACTTGGCATTTTCTCAAATATTAGAGTCTATACATATTTCTTCCTTATGGTAATCCTGCACCCATAAAAACAGCTGCATTTTCAATACAAGATCAAAAAATATTTCACAAAAAGTACAAATTTTTCACATCTGCTCATATAGCTGTAGCAATGGCTTCATGAATTACCCCCCCCCCACCCCGCCGCACCTTTTTTTTTAAACAACGATCCTTAGGGGTGCCTGGGTGGCTCAGTCAGTTAAGCATTTGACTTCGGCTCAGTCATGATCTCATAGTTTGTGGGTTCGAGCCCCACATCGGGCCCTGTGCTGACAGCTCAGAGTCTGGAGCCTGCTTCAGATTCTGTGTCTCCCTCTCTGTCTGCCCCTCCCCTGCTCCTCACACTCGGTCTCTCCCTCTCTCTCTTTCTCTCTCTCTCAGAAATGAATAAACATTTAAAAAAAATTTTTTTAAACAGTCCTTAGGCTGGATTCATTTATCTTGAAATGGCGGGTACCTGAGCCACAGACCTCAATCTATGGTACACATTAAGCAATTTTTTCTTGTAATGTCATGACTCTGCTCCACTTGGGAGCACTTCTGGCAGCACTAGAGGCAATTCATATGGGTCCCAGGCTGTTATGTAAGGGTTATGATATTGCAATAAGCACGAAAAATACATAAGAACCATGAGACATCACTTTTTATGGCAATAACGCAATTTACTGGAGAGAGAAACTGCTCAGAAATGATTAGCACCACACAGTGTTTTAAGCGGGTACTCACAACACTTGAGCTCACTGCATAGCAACAGGAGGTGGCTACGAAATTATTACAATGGTACACTAGGTACTATAGTTAGTTTTATGCAGTTATGACTTAATACTAAATCTTTACATTCGTTTACATGTCTCTTAACTACAAATGGCACCATGTATGGTCTGTTAAGTATACATATAAGTTTTGATAAATTTTAACTTTTTATAATAGATTTGTGTATATTCTATGGTAGCAAATGATAAAAGACTAGTATCTACTAGTCATATTTTATGCATTAAAGACATACCTTTTTCTTAACTTTTTCAATATTTCTACGTTATGTGATTTGTAAGTTGTTCCAAATCTCCAAAAAATTTTCCAATATATTTACTGAAAAAACAATCCACATATAAGTGAACCTGCATAGTTCAAACCGATGTTGTTCAAGGGTCAACTGTATTATTAAATAATCCCTATAAAGCATATAGTGCAGGGCCTCACACACAAATATTAATGGCTCCATAAACATTAGCTTAGCTGCTGTTGTTAAGCTAGAAACTCTACTTGGGGAAATCTTAAGACTGAACTCTTTTGGAAGGACCAATTCTAGTATCTCCTTCCATGCCTTCCCCAACTTTCCAAGGGTGAAATAATTCACTCTCTTCTCTATCTTCTCAAAGAACATTATACATACTATATAACAGCAACTATTAGATCTGATTGTGATTGTGCACACACTTGTTTCCCCAGCAGACTGTAGCCAGGGACGATATCACTGGGCACAAACACTATCATTGCATACTGTTGGATCTAGTTAAACTAGAGAGTGAACTATTTTAAATCAGAATAACCATACCACTGCACAAACATAAAAGAAACGACAATCAATAGCCTTGCTGAAAACACTTGCAATATAGCAGTGTATTTAGTATACAAACCAACTCTAATCTGAAGTATATGATGTTGATGATTAAATTTCAGTTTACCAAGGTAAAATAACATCACTCTTATGTTTTTAATGACATGAAAATAAAGCACCCAAATGAAAAAAATAAAAACTTTCAAAAGTTGACTCAAGGAGATAGTTCTGCATAATTCCATTAGATCTTCCAAAAAAGAAAAATCTTCATTATAGTAACTTCTGGCAGAGGAAATTTCAAGAACTTTGATCACCTTGTACAAGTCATTAAATGTCTTACGCAAATTGGGCAAAAGCCATAGTAAGCTGTCCTTTAAAAAAAGACTCATCATTAAAGAGGATTATTGGATTTTACAGCTATGCAAACATGACAACTATAAAAACTTAGTAGTCAAAATGAGCTAAAAAAAAAACACAAAAACTGATAGTTATTCTATCTGCAGTATATCATAAACTATGCCATTAGCACATACTCCTGGGCTTCCTCAGAATTGAGACTCAGACATAAGTTGGTTAAAAGAAAGTAAATTAGACTCAGATATACATTAGATTAATATGAAGAAAAATAAATTAAAACTTACTTCATGATATATTTGGCTCTGTCTATTGTTTGGGCCTTAACTTTTACTAAAAGTGGGTGACTATTATAAGTTTCATTCTTCCACTGGCCATACAGACGATACCTTAAAAAACAATGAAATGAAGAATTAGGAAAAGTTAAACACTCAGAGGCTAATGCACTAGAATAGTAGTGAAAAATATAAAAATTTATATATTTACCTATGCTGATAGGGAAATGTTTTAAACATTCCCCATAGTTCCTCAGACATACAAGCATTGCAGTCCATCAAAGAAAGAGATGGAAGTAGTACCTGGTCAGTAATGCTAAGTAAACAGCTAAGGATAACTTCCTACGAAGAAGGGAGGAAAAATTATTTCAGTAAAAGGTCCATATTAATCCCCCCCAAAAGAAAAAACAAGTTTATGCCAGCCTTGGAAAAACTTTCATTCCTTCCTCTCATAAAACACACCTAATTCCCCACACTATCACTGTCCTTTTCACAATGGATATTTGTGTTTCTCCATCTAAGAAAGCAATGAGGTGAGGTAAGGAAAGGGGCAGCAAGAGAAGGAGGGACTCATTAATCCCTCTTCCCTTCTCAACATGGTAATCTTCCAAAACAGGAACTGTCAATCTTAAACGATAACTGTATGATATTCCAAAAGCTCTATCCAGCATGTAGAGTACAAAATATTCACATAGGTGATTAAAGTCTGACCACAGTAAAATTTACAGTATGCTATACATAGACAAATATCAGACACATTGGATTTTTCTTGTCTCTTACCGTTTTCTCTTTATCTTCTTGTTTGCTTCCATCAGACTGAAACTAAAATTAAAAATAACTATAAATAAAATGCAAAAAGGTTAAGATTATGATGTCACAATTTAGCTTCTAATGTGAAAAAATTAACTTGTACATGATTGTGAATTATTTCCTTACTTTTTAAACAAATGTAGATTTTAAATATAGCCAGCGTTACCAATTAACATTTAAAAATTTCACCTATATTTCTAACTTCCAAATTATTTTGTAACATTCATGAATTTTAAATGTCAATTTCATAGCCAATTCTTTTCTCAACCTCATTATCAAAAACCAAAGCATCCTAAAACTGATCTAAGTATTTATTGTAAGATTGTATCCAGCACAACTCAGTTTATAATGCATTTGCATTTTTCCATCCAGAAGTTCTGGTTTTCTGCTACAGAATTAGTAAAATCTAAGACTAAAACATTAACAACAACAAAAAATTTAACCCAAAGCAATTTAAACTATGTTTCAATTCACCATTACTTAAACTCTCAATGAGAAATAAGCCCAAAATATTAATAACAAAGACAAAACCATTGCCTAAGTTGGACAGAATGAAAAAACCTGGGTCATTTTGTATCAATGATTTGCAGGTGGACCACTGAAGTGTCATGTTTGATGCTGATGCTGTCCATTCATTCAAAACGAAATAGTGAGTAATACCTGTGTGTGTATAAGCAGCTGGACAGTTGGGAGGACCATGCAAAGGCCAAAAGGACAACTGAAGCACTGATAATCAAGGACAATCTAGATTTCTGGGAAGGATTTAACTCAATACCAAGTGAGGGAAGAGGAAAAGCTAACAGGCAGCTAACAAGCTTATTATTTTCTTGGCAGAAACGGGTGTTTTGTGCATCTACGTTTTCATACTTGAGTAATTTAATGGGTATCACTACAGAGAAGCCTAACTTCTGTGCAACATTTTCACTTAAGACTAATTCCAGGAGACTGCCATGTCACCTTGAAGGGAAAACATACACAATCCTTTTTTTTAATCAACAGTTTAAAAAGATATGGTTCCCTTTCACAGAAACAAATGTTAAGTCAATGTATTTCCTGGTCAGCAAATAAGGATCAGGTTATGAAGGAGTGGCCTGACAGAAAACAAAGTAATAGCTGCTTAGGTTTTGTTGGTGGACTGGGGGTGGGTAATTCTGGTGGCATATTAGGTGTATAGTGGGAGGCAGAAATAAGGGTATGTCATAACTGGAAGAACTAGGTGGGGATAAAAGCTACTCCTTTTCTAGTATACTATGATTCTAATAAAGCTACATGTAGTTTCCTCCATAGAAATAAAAAATTTTCTTACAGTATTACTAAACTGTCCTAATTCCCTTACTATTTAAATTTCTAATGTCTATGTCAATTCTGTAGATTGCATAACCAGGAAAATTTGACAAAGACAAAAAAAAATGGAAAGCACAATGTAACTATCGAGAAGAGCACTGAGAAAGATTTCTATCAAAGGCTAACTACAACAAAGATGAACAAAAAAAAAATCAAAAGGTACATGCAAGTAAAAGTAATTTCCTTTTGTTTGGTAAGAATGTAAACACACATTAGACTCCCCTGATGCTTTTTCTTTTAGTTTAATTTGCTGTTTAATTCAGTGTAAATAAAAACTCTCCATTCCCACAGTACAACACTAGAGTTTTATTGAATGGCCAGCCCAGGAAGAAATGGGAGGAAGAAAGGGGGGGTGGACAGAAGACATCCACTTCATTCATTCATTTACTATGAGCCAGACACCAGGAATTCAAAGATGAACAGAGTTCCTATCTTTGAGAAACTGACAAAGACAGTTCCTATCTTTGACAATCTCTTGAAGATCAAAAGTAAGGCTTGCCAATGTACTATTAGGAGCTGAATTTTTAAGTCTGAATAAAATCAAGCACTCATAATTATGCCGAGACAAACTATCAGCTATAAATGGCCCCAAGCAGGTTCCATTCTTGCCCTATGAAGAGGGAGCAGATGACAGGACTGCATAACAAAACTGGGCACAAAAAGAATGTAGGTCCACCAAGAGGGGGCTTCTGGAGAGTAAAGAAAGAAAGCTTGGGAAAACATTGTAGATTTAATTAGATAAATTACTTTTATTACTAACGACCTGTTTTTAGTACCTCTAACCTGTGAATATTTGAAATGCTACTTTAGACTATATTTAAGGAGGAAAAAAGTAAAATACTGAAGATTGTGACTAGATTTCAACCTGAAGCTACATCTAAGTAAATTATGACCCTATTTTCACCTTCCTTATTTTTCTCATTCTTATTAACTACCATTTATTGAGTACTATGTGCCATACACTAGGCTAAGAACTTCACATTTGTGTCTTAAAACTATCGGGAAAATCATTTTGCTAGAAAGGATCCAAATAAGACCCATGAAAATAACTTAGAAATAGGAAAATATAACCTATAGGTTAAAAGTTACAGGAACACGGGTTTACTGAGCCTGGAGAAGAGAGAACTGAATTGCCTTTCAATGTTTTGGTTCAGAGCTTTGTTTTTATTTTTTGATCAGAAACTCTTAAATCGTTATAAAATGCTTAGAAATAATCAGTAATATTGATACTACATAATTTCTGAAAACAGAGATACTAAAGGAAAAACTTCTATCTTCCAACACACTTCATTTTTAATCAATCTAAATCTGTACTAAGACTGCAAATCTGTACCAAAGAATTAATAATATGGTCACCTATACACAGAATGACCACATGTGCTCGTTCTTTTTACCCCAGCATAAGTAACGGCACAACCTTTCTATCCCGTGTGTCCTGGTTTAAACAATAAAGCACATGGTCGCCCTACCTACCACATGCGTAGCATTCAAACTGCAGTAAATGGACTTGTGGGAGTGGTTTAAACATGAAAATATAGCAAACAAAATGCTAAATAGCTATACTTGGTTCCATAAAATTTGCCCCCAAAAGTAATTACTTTGGCTAAAATGCTGATTATGACATGAAACTGTGCTGTTTTACACAAGCATAGTTCTAACAAGCTATGTGTAAAAATGGGTATTTTCAGTGCACTTAATGAATATGAGTATGTGATTTATTTAAATGAATTCTCTTTATAAATGGAGTTCATAACAGAAGTCTTTTGTAAAACAAAAAATTGCCTTGTAAATCTATCTTTAGGGAAAATTAAGGTTTTCATATTGAATTTATTTAAAGGAATATGCCCCCATGTTTTAGTTTCTATTTCCCCAAAAGCAGACTCTATTCAAAGTGCTGCCATAGTTTATTTGGGAAGTAATCCTAGGAACTCCCAGTGGGAAACTATTCCTGTGGTTTAATGGGAGCTTAATCCCACTGGGGACTTAGAGGGTCTGTGTAGAAATACATCTTAGGATTATCCCATCTCAAGGCATGATACTTATACACCAATTCCTATCATTTCACTGGTTGAGAGCTAGGGAGAGGAAATGAGGTGAGTTAGTTCTCCAGCAATTCTAGGACACCATTTTCTATACTGCTTACACAGGCTCCCAGGGCCAGAAAAGCCCTCATACAAAAGACCTGCAGGTGTCAGCAGTTGAAAATTGGGCTGGTATACACCAAAATGTTAAGGACCTGGCGTAAGAGCCAAAGGATTACAGACAGAATCAAATGGCATCCGCAGAGACAAATGGCCAAACCTCTAAGAGATGAGAGTTTTTCACAAATGTTTTTTATGTTTATACACTTTGAATTTTTTTTCTGAAACTAAACACTGAAGTTCAATTTCAGAAAACAGTCTTTGAGAGGAGGCACGGGGGTTGTTGACTCAATTGCTTACAATGTGCATTTGATACACACTAAAAATTCCATCTTCAGGGCGCCTGGGTGGCACAGTCGGTTAAGCGTCCGACTTCAGCCAGGTCACGATCTCGCGGTCCGTGAGTTCGAGCCCCGCGTCGGGCTCTGGGCTGATGGCTCAGAGCCTGGAGCCTGTTTCCGATTCTGTGTGTCTCCCTCTCTCTCTGCCCCTCCCCCGTTCATGCTCTGTCTCTCTCTGTCCCAAAAATAAATAAATAAATAAAACGTTTAAAAAAAAAATTCCATCTTCTTTCTCGTATAAAATATACTGTTAAAATTATACTGTTTGTACATAGTCTACATTTGCCTATTAATAGACTTAATATCTGCCTAGCCTTGTATGTTTATATGTCTCTCGTAAGTAAAAAGCACAGCTAATGGCAAAAATTAAGACCTTATTTGTAATTTATTACCTTAAGTATGATTCTACATCTTGATTAGAACTGTCACATTAAGATACCCAGTAATAGTGAAGGTGACCTTAGTTCAAACCAATTAGTACATGTGACAATATAAGGACAAATATAAACATCCTAACAGTTCTTCCTTGCTCAGCCTCATTAAATAGCAAGGATGTTGTAGATTCAATTTGGTCTCCCAAATGCAGAGTTCATTTGCTTTATATAAGGCTTATAACAGCAAAAGTACACAGAAGAGCTTAACAGACGGTGCCAACGATAGCAGTGTCTCTTCGACAGTAAGAATTATAATGCAAGGTTCTGTCTTAAAAATATTTGTTTAAATATTTTATTTTTTAAGTAATCTCTACACCCAACGTGGGGCTTGAACTCATCACCCCAAGATCAACAGTTGCATGTTCTACCAACTGAGCCAGCCAGGCACCCCTGTCTTAAAAATATCCTTACAATATTTGTATCCACTTAAAGTTGGAAACTGACATGTCCATATACCCTTGACTACTCCACTCCCAAAACCCCAGCAATAAAAATTTCATTTGATGAAAATTTCTGTTACTAATTTATAAATTTCCACAATGGGGGTGGGGGGGTGACATCTGATTACCACCACAATGTAAAGAAGCCAAAGGCATTCCTATATAAAATCAAATCTGCTCTTGTGGGAAATGACGTTGGTACTTTAAAGTAGTACCTATTATTTAAAGATGGAAATAAGGTATATTAACACTGTATTTTTTTATATTTTCTTATTTATTTTGAGAGAGAGGGGAAGGGAGAGAGAAAGAGAGCATGCATGAACACAGGGGAGGGGCACAGAGAGAAAGAGAGAGAGAATCCCAAGCAGGCTCCGTGCTGTCAGCCCAGAGCCCAATGGAACCTGACGTGGGGCTCAATCCCACGAACTGTGAGATCATGACCTGAGCCAAAATCAAGATTCAGATGCTTAGCCAACTGAGTCACCCAGTATATTACCACTTTAAAACAAATCATCAAAAGCTAGTGTAGTGACAACTTATAAAAGTAAGTTACAACTTTACTATGTTCTAAGGAATTCATGACAACATTTTTTAACTCTAAATTTGAATACTTAATTAACGTCAGTATCTAATTAGTGTTTAGATCTCATTTGATTCTCATTGCAACCCCAGGAATAGATACGGCAAATTATTACCACTCATCTTTGGCTTTAAAAAAATGACCAGTTTAAGGTCACATAACTAACAAGTAGCTAACAGATCATTCTGATGAAACCTGTTAACATAACAGTCAATGCGTAATGCCTTAATTAATTTGTTTGGGGGACAGCCCTAAATAAAGATACTTTGTGGGCAAGTTAGGTTCTAAAGTCAATACGTACAACGAAAACTACATATACTTACAATTACCCTTAAAATCTCTTAAATTATCTGTAATGTACACAGACACATTATCTTTCATTCAAGTCCAACACAAGACTGTTTTTCCTCTGTAGTGTTAGAAGAAATCACTACAAAATGAACATGGGATGGGAAGATGAAATCACGTGAACATGAAATGAAGTAATTGGCTTGTATTTAGGGGCCATGTCACATGAAAACCCATTACTTTAAAAAATAGATTCCCACTGAATGTGGCAAGAGACCTGAGCAACTGAACCAAACAGAGAGAAAACAAAAATTCTCCAATTCACCCTTACTCCTAGATATACACACCGAGTATTTTGATGGAACAAGTCTGGCCACATTCGCATGATGAAGTACAAGTATGGTATAATTCCACTGTACTTGTACCTTCATCCAAAAGGAATATTAATTTTGGGCTCTAACCTACACTGCCAGGGTAGATCTTCAATTTTGAGAAGCAAAACAAAAAACATCAACACAAAATTCTAAAGTAACTAGTTCCTAGAGTTTTGGAATCAATGGTCTAAGGTAGATTCTGTTCCTAGAAACCCAAATTTTTATTATTAAAAATTTCAAGTTTACATAAAAGTTGAATGGATAGCACACTATCAATAAACACCTATATGCCTACTTTGTAGACTGCCCCCCCTTTTTTTGACTGACCACAAAAAAAATAGCAGACATGACATCGCATCTCAAAATAATTCAGTATGCATCTCCTAAAAAGGACATTCTTCCACGTACCACAGTATCATTACCCAGCTATTCCTAATATCATCTAATGCCCAGTCTAAGAATATTCTGACCCTCTCTGACTCTAGGTTTCTCTAAACTTCATCTGTGAATCAATTTAAAGCACTTCGGCTTTTACCAAAGGCCAACATAAGAAACAATGTATAAAGAGCCTGGCCAGACAAATGAATCAAGATGACAGAGTGAAGCATAAACACAGAATTTCTCTCCCCTAATCCCTAATGCAATGAACAAGGTATGTCTTGGTTTTTTTTTTTTTTAAGTTTATTTATTTATTTTGAGGGAGAGAGAAAGAGAACACAAGCAGGGAAGGGGCAGAGAGAGGGAGAAATAGAATCCCAAGCAGGCTCTGCGCTGTCAGTGCAAAAGCCTGACACAGAGCTCAAACTGACAAACTGTGATATTGAGACCTGAGCTGAGATCAAGAAGAGTTAGACAGTTAACCAACTGAGGCACCCAGTTTTCACTGGGTAAAAGTATTCACCACCAACCAAGCAAGAAAAGGGGAAACTATGCTATTAACTTCAAGGGAACACACACACACACACACACACACACACACACACACACACACACACACAAATTCTGGTAGTAGACACAGTGTGTGTGGTATGGCTCCTGCCCTTAACCCAATCCCAGAAGCAGTACAGACCAAGGAAGGTAAGTCAACAAAATCCTTCAGGCAATAAGA
Source organism: Lynx rufus (assembly GCF_022079265.1). NCBI lineage: Eukaryota > Metazoa > Chordata > Mammalia > Carnivora > Felidae > Lynx > Lynx rufus. The sequence continues at coordinate 17,838,747 of NW_025814833.1, forward strand.
CATGTAAGGTAAGTGAGTAGACTGAGGGAAAACTCTTGTGAATACAAGCCCAGCAGGACTCCAGCAAAGGAAGAACCAGCTGCTAAAGCCCGCCATCTTTCAAAGGAACTGTGCTGAGCTGGCTGAGGGAGTCAAAGCCCAAAGGAGTTGGATACTCACTTGGGCTGGGCATGCCTAGTACAGGATAGGTAAGAGGATCTCAGAAGAGAAAGCAGAGGTACTCTAAACGAGGGTTATACTCAGCCTCACCAAGCTCATCCGCTCTCCTATCATAGGCTAGAGAAAACACTGAAAGGAGAACCCAGTACTCAGACTGTAGCTTGGCGGGGGAGAGGACTGGTCATAAATAAGGCAGGAAAGGTAAGAGGATTCACTCTCACTATATCAGAAAGAAGTTCTGAACACAGCTATACATATTAAGATGAAACAAAATGCTGTAGCTACAATGGAAACATGAATAGCACCCCCCCCCACACACACACACCCCCGTCAAAGAAAGCAAAGTTTGGAGATGAGATACACAGACTGACATGAACATAGAGATTTCAGAGATAAACAAAATAACAAAATACCACTAACAAAGATCTGATTTAAAATAGCAAGGAATTTCAAGAACTAGAAAATTTAGATAACCTACCATTTCTTTAATTTCAGACACAGTGTATTTGTATAGGCAGGAGAGTGTGGAGATTTTGAGCTTGGCCTCTGAATCCAGATTGCCTGGATTGAGATCTCAGCCCTGCCCCATGTTAATAATTAAGTGACCTAGGATAATTTACTTAACCTAAAGCATAAAGGGTATAGGGCCTGGCACAGAATAAGAGCTCAATATTAGCTATCAATGTCATAAACAACTTAATCCATTAGCATCAGCTGGATGCAAAAAAAAAAGCACCAAGGGACTCTACTGTCAAAACACATTGAAATATGTCAGGTGAGCCACATTAAAGCTATGCTCTGCAATTAAAGAAAATTAAAGATAGCAAAATGTGTCTGTCCATTCATACAGAAATCTTCTTTAGGGCTACCCCCTCTTTTAAAGCTGAAATAACTTGTTAGAAATGCAAATTCTCTTCAGTAGGTTCCACCCAAGACCTACTGCATCAGAAATTCTGAGGATGCGGGGCGCCTGGGTGGCGCAGTCGGTTAAGCGTCCGACTTCAGCCAGGTCACGATCTCGCGGTCCGGGAGTTCGAGCCCCGCGTCAGGCTCTGGGCTGATGGCTCAGAGCCTGGAGCCTGTTTCCGATTCTGTGTCTCCCTCTCTCTCTGCCCCTCCCCCGTTCATGCTCTGTCTCTCTCTGTCCCAAAAATAAATAAACGTTGAAAAAAAAAATTTTTTTAAAAAAAGAAATTCTGAGGATGGGACCCAACAATGTGTTTTAAGATGACTTCCAGGTGATTCTAATATATGCTAAAGTTTGAAGATCATTGTACTAGATGGTCCTAATGTGATGTACCTCAAATTTAAGAAATACACAGAGATAAATTATTACAAATAACTGTAGGCTAGAAGACTATTCCGCTAAATGACAGCTGGTAAAAGTATACAACCTATATTTTTAAAATATGCATTATTCATATATACAAGCAACCCTCAAGCTTATAAATAAGAGAACTGTTAAAGAAGTTTACTTGGAACCAAGGTCGCATCTGCCCTCTAGGAACAATCTCGTAAACCTTAGTTAAATTCTTAGCTAGGCAACAAAAGCCTTTTAAACTTGAAAACACAGGACAAATGATTTGTTATAGTGAAATATTTTTATGGGTAAAAATAAACCAAAATTCTAACTCAGATCATTGGAAAGATTCACTTTCCCTACCACAACCTTAGCAATGAGAGAAGACAGATTTCTTCCCACACTGTGATCAAAATAAACATTTTTCCTCTTCCTTTCTGCCCTTCTACCTCTGCAAAAATAGAGACTGGAGTTAAGGGCAGGCACCAGGCACAACTGTGACAGAACAGAAGTACAGGAGAGCTGCAGTGGAGATGGCAGAGGGGAAGGATGACCACTCTAGCACCTGCACATCTTGGTAACAACATTGTATACATTTATGCATATGTCTGTCTACTATAAACTTCCACAAGTCAGTTGTTTGGTCTCCTGCTCACAGGTTTATAATACTTGTAGCCAAAGAAAGAATTTCAGAACAAGAGATCTGAACATTAAGATGTTCAGTTAAAGAGAATAGCATTAGTGGGTGAAGGTAAGATGAGAAAGAGGCTGTTGACAGAGTCTCAAAGTGTCTCCCCACCAAGATGCATATTAACAACAAAGGAGAAAGAATAATTGTACACTAGAGAAACCTGGTAGCCCATCACCTTAACCAAGTGATCGATACTAACATCAGCAGTAACGGGACAAATTGACCTCATATGCTTCCCAATATGAGGCATTAGGAAAGACAGGACCCTTTTGTTTTTCTGAACAGGCACTAGTTAACATAACTCATCCCTTTCAGACTATAAGGATTAAGATAATGAAACATCATTATACTTCCTTTTTATACATGTTATACAATAAATGATTTGTATAGTAATAAACTACTTAGCAGATTGCTTTAGTACCTTTACACACTGTATAACTGTGAGCATTAAAAAAAAAAAAAATCTACCAGCTAAGCAGTAAAAGCCAAATCAAGTATTTCAGGTGTCAAGGGATTAATATACAACAGCTGATAAATTTTGTATACAGTTACTGTTGTCAAAAATTAAAATTAGATGCAATCACCAAACACTGGAGAAAACTGTATTTGTGCTTGTAACAATTTGCAAATCCTTTTGATAGCCTTGTTTTACAATTGAAAATAAATTATGTATTCTTTTCTGCTTCAAGATTTTAAGTTAGGCAAAGATCTCTTAGAACACAAAGAGGAAACCATAAAAGAAAAGTACTACTAAATTAGAATTAATCAAAATTTAAAATTTTGCTCTTCCAAAGACATTCAACATAATGAAAAGGCAAATCAAAGAAATAATAAAAGACAACCCAATTAAAAATGGGTAAGAGATCTGAATAGACAATTTGATATATGATGATTACAAATGGCAAATAAGAACATGAAAAGATGCTCAACATTTCCAATCATCAGGGAAACAAATTAAAAGCACAACAGTACCACCACACACCCATTAAAATGACTAAAATTTAAGAGTGACAATAACAAGTACTGATGAGGATGTGGAGCCATTGGATGTCATATACAGGAATGCAAAATGATACAGACATGTTGGAACAGTTTGGCAAAAAGTTAAACATACACTTACCCATATGGCCCAGCAATCCCATTCCTGGGGAAACAAGAACATACGCCCCCCCCCAAAAAAAAGACTTGTACAGGAATATTCATAGCAGCTTTATTTACAATAGCCCCCAACTAGAAACAACCCAAATGCCCACCAACTGGTGAATGCATAAACTCTGGTATGTCTGTATAATACTGCTCAGCAATAAAGCTACTGCCACGTGCAACAACTTGCACGAATCTCAAAAGCATTCAGTGAAAGAAACCAGACAGAAAAGAGTACATTCTATACAATTCCATCTATATGAAGCTCTAGAAAAAGCAAAACTATAGTGACAGAAAGCTTATCAGTAGTTGCCAGGAACCAGTAACAAAGGGACAGAATTGAAGGCAAAGGGGCAAGAGGGAACTTTCTGGGGTGATGAAAATATTCTCTGTGATTGTGGTAGTGGACACACAACTGTGTTCATTTGTCAACACTCATCAAATTGTACACTTCCAATTGGTGAAGTAAATTGTATGTAAATTATAACTCAAAGCTGATTTTAAAATTTAAAAATAGCAAAAATGGTTACCCTTAGGGTACTGACTAGAAGGGAGTACAAAGGAAACTCTGGAGTACTGGTATTGTTCTATTTTTTCATCCGGGTTGGGGATACCTGGCTGTTTGGTTTGGGAAAAAAGTCATTGAGGTGTACAATTATGACTTGTGTTATGTTCTGTACATTTTATTTCAACACAAAGTTTACTAGAAAAGAATGGCTCCTCAACAGTCTGACTTCATACAAATAATGACAATGATTCAAAACTGCAGCCAAGAAAATAAATCAGAAGAAAAGGGGATTCAAAAAGCAATCACTTGTCCAAAGTATATTTTCCTATGCGGGGGACTTGACTAATATTCTACCTAGATTAACGCGCGCACGCGCGCGCGCGCGTGTGTGTGTGTGTGTGTGTGTGTGTGTGCGCGCGCGCGCGCGTGCGCGCATGTGTGTGTGGTTAGGACACAATGGACTTTTCCCCAAACCTTACTCAAAATACACTTTTGTTAAATTAAGTTCACTTTCTTTTTATTCCTAGTGATACACATAACACAAATATACGCAGAACACCTTCACTCCAAAATTCAGTTTTCTGCTTGGAAGAAAAAAAAATCTTAACTAACCTCTTTCATAAATGACTTGCCTATGCGCACCACTTTTGCAAATAAAATGGGGTCGTGAGAAAGGTGAGGACCAAGGTAACAGAACATATTGAAGACATCTCTCCTCAAATCTTCAAAGCTCTCTGCTTGTTTTGGTGCTCTCTTATTTTGCAAAGCATTAACAGGTGAGCCTTTAGCACCTTTAGGAACGCCAACTCTATAAAAAGAAGCAAAATTTATATGTATACTATGTAATACCCCACTTTAAGTTACCAGTAAGTAAAGCTTTTCTTGCTCAAATTTGCTTTCTATATATCACTTGTGCCTAACTTCATTAATACAGATAATTTATCGGGTAGAAAAAGACAAAACAATACTCATTTGGAAAAAGCCAGAGCTCAGAGAATGTTTCCAATGAACTGCATAAGGAAATCAGAGAAACGCAGATTTCAAGTAACATTTAACATACACTGTATGAATTTGTTCTTAGTTAAACTTGGCCAGTATCAGGAATTTGGATATGGGAATGGGGAACAAGGGATGGACCTCAGAGACACTGGAAGATAAAACAGGAAAATATGGATATAACAACAGTGGTTCAAGTAAATAAACATTTCTCAGTCTGGGTTCCCCTACTTAGACTAAGTATGAGGTGGGTGGTGGCAGGGAAGGTGAGCAGCATAATGAAAGAAGGTGTCACACTAAAAAGGACAGCATGCCCAGAGTTCTCACCTGCTGAGCAGGTGTCCCGCTGTGGAGTCACAGGGGTCACTCTTTGAGAAGAAGCCTTCAAGGTCCACAGCCCCAGTGGCACTGAAGGCAGCAGCCGGCAGCTACGCACGAGTCACAAGACTGGGGCCTTGGACGCAGGCTCTGATCTGTGGGGCTGAAGCCAGAGCTGCTGCCAGTACTGCTCCTAAGTAACCTGCAAGCAGGCTGAGGGCTAGAGGACGGGTGGATGGACACAGTAACTAGGGATGATGAGAAAGGCTGCACTAGCAATTTTCAGAACAGCAGCCTATATGCCAGGAGAGGTAAGGCAAGCAGAGAGGCAATGTCCTCACTCAGAGCCACTCAACCCAGGACAGAGGGAAATTACACTAAGTAAAAACCTTAGGAATTCTCTGCCCACCCCCAAGAGAGGAGGAAAAGTCAAGAACAGAAGAATGGTGTTTTCACTCTCAATGGAGCACACCCAACCTAGACATCTAAGCTACAATTTTTAGACTGCATTGCAGCACGCATTCTGCACCACCTGGTCTAGACATTAGGAGACAAGTCACTGATTAATACGTATAAGATTGATACGCTCTGAATGGTTCTTACCTTCTAATAAAACATACAGAATTACTTGCTTGTTTGAGGAGACAAGATAAACATGCAGATTTTTTTGTAGTCCTAAGCTATTTCTACCTCAATGATTAGAAAAGCATATAGTAACATACCTTCGGTAGAGAGGCTCTATAGTTATGTGAATGAGCTTGCAAATAGCAAGGGCTATTAGCTTATGTGAAGCTGCATAGTACGGAGGCATCTGATCCATAATGTTCTGTGCATGCTGCCAATCACCAATCTTCAACAAGGCTTCCAACAAACCAAGTTTTTGGTTGTCAGGCGGCTAAAAATGAACAATTATAGTGAAGATCCTCAGAATACAGGCACCAATAAATCTCAGCATTTTTTAATTTAAAAAACTGAGCTAAACACGACAATACTGTATGTCAACAACGGCTGCCACCATGGAAAACGCAGTATTTTCCTGAAAGTAAAATCAAAGTTTTTTTTAGCTATTGAAAAAAACAACAGGATTTGCTCTTTGATTTAGCAGACCCAGCATGAGAGTTTATAGACCTGGAATTAAATCAAGTTCTATTTAATGCTTTATTGTGCCACAGGGAACTAGAATTCATTCATATTTGAGAATCCCCTTAGGACTTGAGAGACATTAATACACAGAGCACAAATATAGTCATATATTTTACTTAGAATACACTTTGAAATTTGTATAAGAAAAACATAGCGGCCTCTTTTGGAAAGACGCCAATAAGATTAAAACTAAAACCACCTTTGCAAATTAGTATTCCAAAAACCAGATTTCACTACATTTAAAGTTAATAAATTATTCTCCCATAAGTTGATGAACTATTACAAGTTAAATTTCAAATTCTAAATCCAGAAGACAATGTTAATCTTATAAAAATGAACTATATACCTTCTCTACTTTCTCCTCTTCTTTTTCCTTTTCTTTCTCTCGCTCGTCGATTTTTTCAGAAGACAATACAACCATCGTAAGTTTTCTAACAATTTGCTTAGCTTCTACAATTTCTCGTTTGTGTTCATCCATAATGCAATTATCAGCTGGAAGAAGCTAAAAATGGTTCATTAATGTTTCATAAAATAGCTAATACTGTTTGCACATATAAAAAGCAAACACTATCTTCCCTGAATTGATAAAACTGTAAATAAGGCCTAGCCTATTAATGGCCATGGTTTGCTTTCAAAATAAGCTTCTCTCAATTATTTTCTTATAATCTAACAAAGTTAAGTACCTGAATTTTGTACACCTTTTAAAATCAAGTAGCAGTTCAAAGTTCTTTTGTCTTCTTTCTGTTAGAGGTCCTAAATTAATACAATAATACAACAGTGATGCTTACCATTCAATTTATTAACGTACCCAAGGAAATGTATGCCTGTTCCATGAAAAATATCAGAGTTCCCCTTTAAAGGCCAAACTCCATATTTAAAAAGTACTTCATAAGGATCCAATTTGGGAGAGGTTAGCTACTGAATTATATGAAGGGGTAAATTTATTTCCTCTAGATGAAAAATCTCAAGTAGAAAAATTATGAACAACTTGACATCTCACTTTTCATTTCCTAATACCTATTATTTGACTTAAGTCACAAACTAGTTTCTAGTTTATTACAAAAGAGAAAGCAGCATGTGTACAGTCAACTCTCCATTATGAAAAAGGATCACGTTATCTCTAGTACAGCCATCTTGTACACGTGGAAGATGGTTAATGTAGATATTTCATAAAATAGATAAAAAACCCAGACACAGAAAAATACAGCCAACAAATCGTTATTTACTAGTTTCTTCTAAGCACTCAGTGTTCCTGCCCTCAGAAATGCATAATATATTTCAGTAACTAAGTCTAATGTGAAGTAAATAATCAGTAAACAATGAAAAGAAACATAGTGAAAGATTAAGCTACATATTGCAGACTTCATCCCCATTAGTCAAAAATGGGAGAAAAGTCACTAAGGACTGATGCAAGAAGGTAAGCAAGACTTTTTCTCATTCTTTCTGCTCTCCACTGGCCATCAAACCCATTTTTATTGCTTTACTTATGTACCTGCTGTAGGTCCTCATCTTTTACCTAGATTAATACAACTGTCTCTAAAAATATCCCATTATAATGAACTGTAAGTTTCTTTTTCTTCAACATTTTATTTTTTTAAGCAATCTCTACACCCAATGTGGGGCTCAAACTCACAACCCCGAGATCAAGAGTCACATGCTCTACTGACTGAGCCAGCCAGGCACCCCTGCTAAGTTTCTTACAGTACTCTAAATTTCTAGTTTTGTGTATTTTGAGAATATGCAATTAAGTGCATACAAAGTTACAACTGTTTTATCTTCCTAGAGAACACAACTTTATTAATTATGAAGTGACTATCTCTTTTTGCCAAAAAGTTTATTTTGTCTGTAACAGCAATAATTTCCCTGGTATATTTTTCCCACCCTTCTACTTTCAACCTTTATCTGTCCTTAGGTTTTAGAAGTCTCGTGAAAAATAAACAATAAACTGGTTTTTAACCCCATCTCAAAATCTTTGACACCTTAACAGGAACACTTAGGCCACTTGCATTTATTGTCAAACTCAAACATTTCAGTAATAAATCTATCACCATCTATCATATTTCCATTTGTCCTACCAGTCTATACTTGCCTATAGACTCATACCTGTCTTTGAATTCCCCTTTTACTGACAAATTTTCCATGTTCTCAGTTTGTACATCACTTTTCTACTTTAAATCTTGAAGGGCTCTATACTCCCAACAAGAAAAATTCCGAACTCCTTACTATGGCTCTTAAAAGGCCCTGGAAAGTGTAGCCCCAACCTACTCTTCTCCATCTTCATCCACCTCCCCATAAACTACCTGAGGCTCCAAGTACTCGGAGCTTCCTGATGTTCCCCTAAGATAATAATGAAGCCCTTCAATACTCCTGCCTTTATATTCAGTTAATTCTACCTACAAAGCTTCCCGCCTTTAAAGCCAGGCCAACACCGTGTCATCTACCAACATCCCAGTTCAACGTCACTAGTCTGGAAAAGCCTTCCAAAATGCCCCCAAACAGACATGGTTACTATCTATACTGAGCCCCCACAGCACTTTGTGAGTACCTCCAATATAGTAGTTACTATATAATGCAAAATGTCTTCTCCATTGCTAGACTATGACTGCTTCCAAGGTAGACTAAGTTTTAGTCTGTAACTATAGTACATGACAGACAAGGAAGTCAGAAAATGATTTCAAAGACAATGACGATGTTGTCAGCTTTGGACAGAGTTAAGTCCATAGATATCCTACTATACAACCAAATAAACAGGAATTTCTATACTACAAACCTAGTTTTTTCAAATTGACAGGCTAAACTGTTGCTAAACTGAAGGTCATCAATCACATTAACATACACACCCTTCCAGATCCTGGGTCCAGCAACAGAAGCACAATACCAGTCATTTATTACCATTAAAAACATTAAAAACATAAGAAAACCATTTTAAATGGTTTTGATGGTTTTTAAATGGTTTTAAATGGCAATTACCGTTTGTTTGTTTTTTAAATATACAGTTCCCCATTCATCTTGAATGCCTACAATTAACATTTTGGGAAGAAGGAAAAAGTATCTTAGGTAATCCCATATTTCTGACAATTTGTGTATAACAGAAAAGTCTAAAACCACATTGATTAGGACTTGGCTCCCTCTCAATGAGATACACCTTGCTGACATTAACAGCTTTAATTTCATAGCCAACCTCAAACTCTGTGACAAAAGGTACTTAATTTCCACAGTTTGTCAAAGAATTACATTCATTCACTTCATAAAGTAAACACAAAGCAATAATGCATTAGGGCTTCCAAAATTAGAACCGGAGAGCCTAGGACCAATCTTGAAGTACTATATGGCTGCCTACTCCTCTTCCCACCCCTGGGATAGACAGCCAAATATCCTTAGCAGCCCACTTGACTTACATGTACATAAAGATCATCTAAATCAATAAGATTAAATTGTAGAAGGACTGCTGCAACTCTGTATAAAGATGAAGGAGTCTCTCCATTTGGTTCCTTGAAAAAAAAAAAGTTTCTATTTAGTGCATAAAGTACAACTAAAATCATATTCTTTACCTACCAATAACTAAGAACAATTACATCAAATAACTCTAGATCAACAATAAGCTTCACTGCTCTTCCTGATCATACATAACATCTGAACTGAGGACAAAGATAATTAGGTAAACAGCCCTTTTCATCTTCTGATGAACACAAAGAAAGGTTTCAAAAATGGACACACTTCACAGTACATGCTAATATTTTTTTAAAATCTGAAAATTAAAGAGAATAAGTGATATTTTACCCTGCATAATAATTACTTTTGGTTTCAGTTTTTATGTGTGTTTTCTTAACTCACTTTTCCAAGTAGTTCTCAGTGGAGATGCAGACAAACAAGAATGACAAATTTGGAAGTGCCAAACTATCTGTGTCTGCTTTATACTTTTCTCCCCCTTCTTTTATTTCTGCGGTTTTGTGCTAAGTGTATCTGCTTGTCAATTGATTTCCCCTTCCAAACAGGTCTCTATACTTATTACACATGGATAAAGCAACATTTTAAAATACAGAATGGTCAATTCCAACCAAGCCGGCCCTGTGGACCCTACACAGAAACAAAAAGACTTTCTCCGAATTTTTAAACTGCTCAGGGTCAGATGAATGGAAGACTGAAGCCAGGACAACTGGCAATTACTAAACGGCAAAATGCAAATAAAAAGCAAACAGTGACAATACATTATGTTCTGCTTCTACTCAGCGCTGAAAACAAGTTCTTTGTGAGGCTCCCCACAATTGCGATAGGTGTTATGGACATAACAAAGGAAGCTAACCAAACTAATGGATATCATATAAAGAAGTCTTTGTTAATGGATAGCGTATAAAGAAGTCTTTGTTCACTCTATTTGTTAAGACAGGTACATCTTCAACTTAACAAGTTTAATTCTAAATACATAAATGATTATTTAGTATCAAAACATTTTCCCATAAAAACAAATGGTCAGGGATTCAGAGCAAACCCACAAAAGCTTATTATCTGACTTGGATCCACCAGGAACACTCTCATTATTCCCATTATCTCTGTTTTAATGAGCTCACAAGAAGCCCCTGACTCCCAGGCCAAACATCAACTCCCATACTCTAATCCTCATATTGCTCTGCACAATCCCTGTCCTGTCCTAACCCACCATTCTGCATTCTTGAAAAACTTCCATGGAATCCTCTGGAATTCATAATCCATCCTCAGCAAAACCCCCTATATATCCTGAACCTCTCCTCTGTTCCCTTCACCTTCTTGCTCGAGCAGACCCTAGCACTCTACAGGAACACTACTCTCACTGTAACCCAGTCAAGTGGTGGCTATTTTCCCCAGACCCTCACACTACTAGGCCTACAGGTGGGGTATGAGTCATCTTTGCTCTTTTATAGTTGTTTTCAGAGTATTTATTCTCCCTCCACCCTCCCCTAAAGCCCACTCAGCTCTGAACTTCCAGTCATTCTCCCTCACTACTGCTGTGATCTAGTCTCATTCCAGTGTGGTCAAAGAAAATATTTTGTATGATTTCAATGTTTTATATTTACTGAGAAGTGTTTTGTGGTCTACGCTAGGGTCTATCCTGGAGAAAGTCCCGAGTAAACTAGAGAAGAATATGTAATCTGTTGTTGCTAGGTAGTTTTCTGTGTGTGTCTGTTAAGTCTAATTGGTTTATAGTGGCTGTTCAAGTCCTGTTTCCTTTTGTCTAGGTGTTCTATGCATTAATGAGAGGGGGTATGGAAATCTCTAACAATTATTGTAGAACTATTTCTCCCTTCAATTCTGTTAGTGTATGCTTCATGTATTTTGAGGCTCTATTTGGTGCACATGTGTTTATAACTGTTTTATCTTCTTAATGGGTTGACCCTTTTATCAATATATAATGTCCTTTGCTGTCTACGGTAAAAATTTTTGTCTATCTTGCCCGATATTAGAATTGCCACCCCAGCTCTCTCCTGGATACTATTTACATAGGATATCTATTTTCATACTTCCACTTTGAACACATTTCTATCTTTGATCTAAAAGTGAGTCTTACGATAAGCATATAGCTGAATGTTTTATACATTCTGCCAAACTGCCTTTTAATTACAAATTTTAATCCATTTACTAAATTTTAATCCATTTACATTTAAAGTAATTACTGACAAGGAAGGACTTCTGCCATTTTGCTATTTGTTTTCTACATATATCATTTTTTGTTCCTCATTTCTTCCATTACTGCCTTCTTTTGTGTTTGATTTTTTTCTCTGTAGTGTACTTTTTTGATTCCCTTCTTTCCTTTGTTTTTTAGTTATTTTCCTAGTGGATACTGCAATTAATATTTTAAACTTCTAACAATGTACTTTGAACTAATACCAACTCAGCTTAAATAGTATACAAAAACTCTGTACCTATACATCTCAATCCTTCCCCCTTTTATATTGTTATATTATGTTCCAATTAGATTTATAATTGTTTTTATTCCTTTGTCTTTTAAATCATATGAGAAAAAAGGAGGAGCTACAAACCAAAAACTACAATAATATTGGTAATTTTGGCTTTTTTGTTTACCTATGTAGTTACCTTTACCAATATTCTTTATTTCTTCATATAGCTTCAAATTACTGTCTAGTATCCTTACATTTCAGCCTGAAGGACTCTCCTTATCATTTCTTGTAGGGCAGGTGTACTAGTGACTAACTCCCCCAGCTTTTGTTTATCTTAGAATGTCATAATCTCTCATTTCTGAAGGGTAGTTTTGCTGGATACAGAACTCTTTACTGACAGTTTTGTTCTTTCAGCACTTTATGCCACCCACTTGTATGCAAGGGGTCATATCTGTTTTGCTGCTTTCAAAATTATCTTTGTCTTTCAACAATCTGAGCATAATGTGTCTTGGTGTGGATCTCTTTGAGTTGATCCTGCTCAGTGTTTGTGGAGCTTCTTCAATGTGTAGATTCACATCTTTCATCACATTTGGGAAATTTTCAACCATTATTTATTCAAACATGCTTTCTGTCCCTTTTCTCTCTGCTTCTGGGACTCCAATACACATAATGGTACTGGATGGTGTCTTCTAGTCTCTTAGACTGTTCATTTTTCTTCGTTCTTTTCTCTTTCTGCTCCTCATACCGGATAACCTCAATTGGCTCATCAAGTTGGCTTGTTGTTTCTTCAGCCGTCTCAAACCTGCTGTTGTACCTCTCTAGTGAATTTTTCATTTCAGTTATCTTACTTTTTTACTCCAGAATTTGTTTGGTTCCTTTTTTATAATTTCTATTTCTTTACTGATATTCTGTCTGGTTTCCTTTAGCTCTTGGCCTATGGTTTCCTATAGATCATAAACATATTTAGGACTGATGATTTAAATTATTTATCTAGTAATTCCATCTCCTGGGCTTGCTCAGGGATAGTTTCTGTTTATTTTTTTCCTTGTGAATGAGCCATACTTTATTTCACTGCATACCTCGTTATCTCTTTTTGAAAACTGGATATTTTGACTATTATGTGACAACTCTGAAAATCAAATTATGCCCCATCTCTGGGGTTTGTTGATGCTTAATGTGGGTTACTGTTGTTTTCTTATTTAGTGACGACTTATAAAGTCTATATTATTGTCGTGTGTGGCCACTGAAATCTGTTGTTAGCTTAGTGGTCAGCTACTGTTTTGAGTTTTCTTAAGGGCCTGAAGCCCGGAAAAAAAGAAAAAAGAAAGAGAAAAAACACTCTCCCAGTCTTTGCATACTGGCTCTGTGTTCGGGCATGTCTCAACACTTGGGCAAGCCATTTACAATTCCTAGTCTTCACTTCCTGCTTGCACAGAGCCTGAATGCCAGCCAGAAGAAAAAGCCTAGGATCTTTTCAGCCCTTTTCTAATTACTTATCCAGTTCTGGACATAAGCATGGCCTTCTGTTCCAATTCCCTGGCACATGCTATCTCCTTATCCAACTTCTTTCTTCCCAGGCTTTCAGTCTCTCTATTGCTTCTCTCACTGCTGTCTCTTGTTCCAGGCCGCAAAAGCTAGTAGCTGTGCCTTCAAATCCTTTCGGCAAAAGCCACCCCAGCTCTGGAGATGTTCCTAGTCAAGCCAAACAAAACAGGCCCTTACACCAGTCCTTCAGAGAAAAGCCAGAGAGGTCGCAACTCACAATTTTTTGTGTCCTCTGGCATTACCAATCTACGCTAGGAGTGCAGGCTTCTATCTTCATGGCCATCATTGAGGGACAGTAGGCAGGCAATTTATAACATAACAGTGCTCTCTTAGCCCAAAGCAGCAGCTTCTTTCTTCACTAAGCCTTTCTTCAGTTGCTGTAAGTTATTTTTACTAAATTCCAGAATTCTGTTAAAAGTTTATTGACAATTTTTGCCAGTTCATTAGTTGCTTTTATTGAGGGACAGAGCTCTGCTGTTTTCAGTCAGGTCCTACTGTTGCCATCTATGTACTCGTGGGTCACAGCCCTTCACTTAGCAATGATCTTATAGCTTCTAATTCACTGTCACTCTGTCTGACTCTATTCCTTTAATTTTTTAGAGGTTTTCACATATATGTAAATGATACTTCCATCATGCTGGCCTCTTGGCACCCTGAGCTCCTCTCTTTCAAAGATCTTCTCCTATTCCCCATCTCAGCCATTCACTCCATATCCTAAACTTTAATATTACCAATAACTACAACCCCTCTCAAAATGTCAATTTCACATATCCACCCTCAAATGGATCCTTAATGCTGCCGGACAATCATACTCTATTTCTCTCATCCATTCACTTTCCTACCCTCCTATATAAACTGTTTTCTACATTCTCTCCTAACCTTCAATACCTCCTCTCTCACCCTTTCATTTGATGACCTTGTTTTCAATTTCAGCAAGAAAACTGGAACAATCGTTAAAATTTCTACAAACTTCCACCATCACATCTATCCACCTACCAACAGCTGTACCTACATGTGCTGCCTTTCCAACCGTTATTCTAGATGAACTCTCTATGCTCCCATTTAAAGTCAATCCATCCATTTATACCATAAACTCTTCTCTCTATCCTACTCAAGAACATTACTCCAATAATTCTGTCCTCTCTCTCCTATATCACCAGTTTTCCTCCTTTCTACTCAATCATTCCCATTAGCATAAAAATATGTTCTCTCCCCCATCTCCAAAACATCTTCTCTCTTGAGCTCACTTCCTCTTCCAGCTACCTTTGTGCCTCTCTGTAACAACTCCTTATAGAGTTGTCTATTCTCACTATCTCCAATTCCACTCTCCCTATTCTTTAACACCACCCCAACTTTACCAAAATGGCTAGCTTTGCCCTCCCTGATGATAAATCCAATGACCAAATTTTAGTCATTTAAGATGAGGCATTTAACAGAGGTCATTGTTCCTTCTTCCACTTAGCTTCCAATATGCTACATTCTCTTTGTTTTCCTCTTATCTTGTACATTCCTTCTATATCTCCTTTGCTGATTGCCCCTCTTTTCCTAGGCCCTTTAACATTGGAGTGCCAAGGCTGGGCCCTGGGTTCTCTTCTTGTGTTCCTATACCCAACTCTTGATGATTTCATCTAGTATCACAACTTTAAATATCATCTACATGCTTTTCACACCTACATTTCTATTTCTAATGCAGTCCTCTCTCCTGAATACCAGATTTATACATCCAGTTATTTACTCAACATCTCACTTGGATATCTAAGACATCTCAAATTTTACATATGCAAAACTCAATTCCTGATTCCTACCCCCAATACGCCAAACCCATTCCACCCGAAATTTACTCTACCTCAGTTGATGATGACACCATCCTTTTTACTGCTCAGTCCAAAAAAAAGTTGGAAATAGCCTTAACTCTACTTTAGGACATTGTGTATCTAATCAATCAACAAATACTACTGGCTCTACCCTTCAAAATATATTCAGAAGCTCATTAACTTCCAACTATTACCATAACCATATTGCTTCTTTGAAAACCTAAGTCAAACCACACATGTACACAGTGTCTTTTGTCTCTCTTATCTTTCTCTCTCTCACATACACACATACCACTCATGTCACCATTAGAGGCGGCCACTACAGAAACTCTTTACTCTGAAAGCTAGTAATTAATGGGGCATGGGGGTGGAGAATGAAGCATTTGTCCTGCCTTTCCAGTAGAACTGTATTTCAGGACAACAAGCAAGCCAAGTTGAGAAGGAACAATTCTTCTTTACAGACGAATAATAGCTAATAAATGTAGAAGACACAGTAACATTAGTAAGTCAGTAATTTGGAACCCCTAAGAAAATAACTGATTCAGGAAAAGATCATCCATGTATTCTAAGCCACTTAATGTAAGGTTAATGAAAAACTGGATATTCACATGGTGCCAAAGTATCAACCTACAGATAACTTCCTATTAACGTGAGGGGAAATGTCATTGTTGAATAAAGGAATTAGACTGTCATCAACTTATCGGAACATTAAAAATCAGGCAGGTATGAGACGTTATGGTATGAAACATACAACACAACCTATGAAGCCTTTTGCCATTAAATATTTTACCTGAACACAGTCAAGCTCTTAGACCTAACTCTAAGTACACAAGACAAACAAGGAATAAAGAACAAATTAAACCAACCATGGAAAAGCAATCAGATAGATCTAATGCTTGGAAGACTAACGGGGTCTTCCACGGTAATGGTCCCAACAAGTTAATGCCATTAAAGGAAGGAAGGTGGGTGGGGGGGACACACTAGTCTAGATTAAAAGAGACTGAAGAATCCTAACAATCAAATACAATGCATGGCCTCTGATTGGATCATTGTTTGAACAAAACAGTTGTAAAATTATTTGGGAGACAATATGGGAAATCTGGATATGGTCTGAGTTTATTATATAGTAACAGTCTAGTTAGATATGAAACTGGTATCACGGTTATATAGAAAAAGTCTTTACTTTTAAAAAGTACAAATTCACGTATTTAGGAGTAAACGTTCATGGTATCTGTAATATGAATTATTTCCAAAAAAAGTATAACAACATGTTAATAAACTTACTTCTAGGTGATGGGATTATGGGTATTCATTACACTATTCACTCTTTTCTATATGTTTGAAATGTTCATAATAAAGTGAAAACATAAAAGAGAAACAAAATGAAAAAATTAAGTCAGGTCACATCACTCTCCTACTCAAAATCTTCTAAGAGCTTCACAGCATCAAAGTCAAAACCCTTGTGGCACTAGCCCTATGTGATGTGGTCTCTCATCTTTGACCTCATCTCCTACCACACTCCCACTCAATCAGTCGGATCCAGCCACACTGGTCTCCTTGCTGTTCTCCAGCACATCAGGCATGCTCACACCTTACGGCCTTTGCACTGGCTGTTCTCTTTCCCTAGAGGCTCTTCCCCAAATATCTGTTTACACCTCCCATCCTTTGTTTCTTTGCTTAAATGTACCTTTTCAATGAGGTACATACTCTCACTCTTCTATGTAAAGTTGCAACCTACCACTCTGGCACTCCCACTCTTCCTTATCCTGCTCTACATTTTTTTTTGGTCCCATCTCACTGATCACCTTCTAACATACCATAGTTTACCTTGAACATAAGCGTCATGAAGGCAAGAATTTCTATTTGTTTCCAAATGTAGTCCCAGCACCCAGAACATTATTGCCTGGCACATAAAAAGTGCTAGATCAATATTTCTTTTTTTTAAGATTTTATTTTTTTTAAGTAATATCTATACCCAACGTGGGGCTCAAACTCACAACCCCAAGATCAAGAGTCTCATGCTCCACCGAATGAACCAGCCCCGTTGATTAACATTTCTTAAGTGAGTGAATTTAGGTTATAATAGTACCTAACCATGACACCACTATTACTACTATTGCCATGTTCTGAATCCAGAAATCAAGGGCCTTGATATGGGTGAGAGTCATCATCTCCTTCCTCTTTCCTGTGGCAAGACAACTCCAGCCAAGTTTATCTTTTGGTACCCTCACACTTTCTAGGACACCTTTCTTTCTGACCTTTACGCTGATCTTCACGCTATCCTTAAGCCCTCTATTACAGCCATCCCTGTTATGGGAATCAAGCACATATGCCTGCCAAATTTTCCAAAATGTGCTCTAAAACTGCTTACATCCCCTACCATCCTTCCAAGTCAAAACATCCAGTATAGCTGATCCCAGGCTGGAACTAGAATAAAATCACTCTCACAGACTTCACAGCAGATAATAATTAGCTCTGTCTAGAAGTCCTAGCATTAAGGGGGGAGGGGGGGGAGGGGGGAGGGGGGAGGGGGGGAGGGTGGGGAAGAAGCCTATTAATCCAAATAATTCCCAACTGGTTGAAAATACAGGTTGTGGGCAAGGGGAGTAAACATTTTCAGGCAGTGAAAGGAAGAGGGGAGGACGGGGTCAGGCAAGGGACCAATACACAAGGGTGACCATATATACCAATTCCCAGGGTTACATCCCCTAAGCAGTTCTTCATTTTCATGGCTGTCCTTACTTTACCTCCCAGACCACAATTTATCTAATATCTTTGACATTTCTTCCTCTATCCTCAGTGGTCCTTAAGACTGCAGATTTGCACAACAAGATAGCTCAGGCAACAGAAACAAAAGAATGGTGTTACACAGAGCCAATACAAGGGTTACTCTTTCCAATAATAGGTTACTTCTAAATCAAATGTCTCCTGATTAGGTATTTCTTATATCAGAAAATCTATTTTAAAAAAAAGATTATTCCAACACTGTCAACCCCAATATTTTAATTCAGCTGAAAAGTGTTATCGTTATGAGGAACATTTTCATATAAAGATCTTTAAATTCTAAAACTCACATTCAACTAATAATACTTGATGTTATGCAGTAGGTCATATTATTCACTGTAGTATGTTCTGAAACCTACAGTCTCCTAAGCCCTAACCTATGTTCTAATTAATTATGCCCAAGTTAAATTTTAGCTACCCTATCGCTTCAGCAGTTGGCTTCATGTTCTCAAACCCAAAGCAATCACAGCATATCTTAAGATGTGATGAATACTTCAACTTCTCTTTCCCTGTACTAAGAGTGGACTCCTTGGTTGCTGGTAGGAACAGGAAAAGCTGCCATCACTAGTTTTTGGAAAACGTGAAATACTCCAGCCTAGAAACCCTGCCATGTGTCTTGTTTGGTATCAAAATGTTACATGAAGTTCTGATCTGATTTCTCTTCTGGAGCGTCCCAGAGAATAGAAAATGCAAGATAAGCAGAGGCATTAAGTGGTGTTATCTTTTGAGAATCCTAAAAGAAATGTGAATTTGACCTCCAGACGACAGGAATAGATACTCTTTACCAGAGTATCATCATTGCCTAGCAAAGCAACAGCACATCATAAACACCCCATAAATGAGTATTTCTTGACTGAATATCATAGGCAGGTAGACAAATTAGCAAAGCTATACCAAAAGGACAATAAAGGCCTTATTGTGTTAAAATCTTCCATGCTATCGTGAGCACTAGCTTACTAAAAACACAGATCACTCATTTACAATTAGTGAGCATTTATTGTAGGCTAAGCAGTCAATTAATCCAGAGAAATTAGTAAAAGAAAGACCCTGCCCTAAATGGCTCACAGTCTGGCAAAGGACACAGATATAGTTTATGCTAATATAACCTGCTAAGTGCTAGAAATCTGTGTCAAGTTTTAGGAGAAGAGATTAAGAAGTAACTAATTCCGCATGGGTGAAGTGCCAGACAAGACTTTACAGAGCAAGTAGCACTTGATCGTAAAGAATAAATAGGAGTCCTCAAGATGAAGAAAAGACAGGTGAGATGGATAAGAATAGTTTTCTAGTTATAAGGAACTGCATGTAAATAAGGGTCTATACATAGCAACATCTATACCTAAGTTCAGGAAATGGCTAGTAATTTAATATGACTAGAATATCAGATTTGAGGGGGGGAAAAACACTAAAGATAAGGCTGGAAAGATAGAATAGGGCCAGATTGCGAAGAGCCTTTTCTGCCACATTTAGAAGTTTGAATTTTATCCTACAGACAAAGGTTTTTGAGCAGTGTATCAATTCAATCTCTTTTAGAACGTAACAGTAGTAATAACATGAAAGAAAGACTTAAAGAGAAGTAATCAGAGGCACAGACTTGCTAGATAACTATTACAGTGGTTTAGGTGAAAAATGATGTAAAACATGCATTAAAAAATTCCCATGGTCATTGTCAATACAACAGAATTCTAAACCCTTGACAATCTAAAGTGTGCCTACCTTTCCAACTTTACTTCCTGTTTCTTCTTTTCTCTCCCTGCATATTACAATCCAGCCACATCAGACTATGTATCATTTCTTCAATCTGTCATATACGTTCATACTGCCACATCTTCACTCACACTATTTGTTACTTCTGAACAGACAACTTCAACAAACTCCTATTCATCTTTCAAGGACCAGGTTTAAAAAGGGTTATATCTATAAAGTCTTCTCTGGTTCCATCTCCCCCAAAGCAAAAATTTATCATGCTTTCCTCTAGGCTTTCACATCACACCAATCATACTACTAATATAGTACTTAGCACAAGGCATTGTTAGTTATCCATTTATCTACCACCTCTGCTAGAATGGCTGAGCTAAAACCAATTTACAAATGTTAAGTTGCAAATATAAAACCATGAGATTAATCTCTCTCTCTATATATATATACATATATCTGTGTACACACGCACACACACACACGCACACGCACACACACACACACATTTTTTTTACCTGGTAAAACTTGAATTTGAACCCAAGAATATGACACAGTGTTTGCGGTTCACACATACTCATGTAAGATTCTAATAAAGATATAAAGAAGTCATCATGTTCTGGCCTGCATTCAAACACTTCTAAAATGACATCCAAAACTCTATTGGGATCCAGATTAAAGCATCCTGCAACAGATGAGATATACACAAATTCAAAAGTGATTATACATCATTTCTAATAAAGCCATTAGCTTTCAGGGACAACTTACATAAAAAGACAAAATGTTTTTAAG
Source organism: Lynx rufus (assembly GCF_022079265.1). Classification (NCBI taxonomy): domain Eukaryota; kingdom Metazoa; phylum Chordata; class Mammalia; order Carnivora; family Felidae; genus Lynx; species Lynx rufus. The sequence continues at coordinate 17,859,505 of NW_025814833.1, forward strand.
AACAACTTCTTTTATAAGTTTGCTTCCCCTGCACCAGAGGAAAATCTTTATAATTTTTAAGGTGATCAAGTCCACTGCCCACATTTTACAGATGAGAAATAGGACTTGCCCAGGATTACAAAGTGGGTTAATAAAAGAACCGGGGCTGGAGCCCAGGACCTGTGACACTAAGTAAACTTTCTTCTATACCACACTGTCTCAGTTCTTGATTACTCAGGCTAGTGAAAAAGATCCACATTTTTAATTCTCAGGATAATATGACAATCAACGTATTTACAAGTTAGGCAACTAAAGGTTTTTCTTTAATGTTTTATGCAGAAGCACCTGGAATGTTGGTAAATAGTTAAAAGCTCAGGTTCATAAATGTAGAATATCATTTTTAGAATCATTTCTTAGTTCATCTTACATATACAACAAAACTACAAAATATAACTGTACCACTGATTTATATCTGTGGTTTCTGGCAGCATTCTAAAGAGAAAACAGGTATACTACTGATACTGAAGACATGAGAGAATACCAAGGGGTTGGGGACATAACAAAAGAGTATAGATAACACAAGCAAAGAGAGGACGAAAACAGACAATGTAGGTAGCCAAGGAAAGCAAAACAAGCACTGAATACATGCCGATGGCTACTTATCCTTGCTAATCTCTTAGGGTAAGCTAACAAGGGCCGATGGACACAGATTTAAAAGACATTCCTATCAGCCACCCCATTCTTTTTTTTTTTTAATTTTTAATGTTTATTTATTTTTGAGACAGAGACAGAGCTTGAGCGGGGGAGGGGCAGAGAGAGGGGGAGACCAGAATCTGAAGCAGGCTCCGGGCTCCGAGCTGTCAGCGCAGAGCCCGACGCAGTGCTCGAACTCACAGACCTCGAGATCATGACCTGAGCCGAAGTCGGACACCCAACCAACTGAACCACCCAGGCGCCCCTCAGCCATCCTATTCTTGATACATTATTAATTTCACTTGCATTCGGCTTCACTTGTTACCAAAATTACATTATAGTGCAGTCATATCATATGTGTACTTAATTTATGAGAATGCAAACATTTACACACAACAAAAAAGAGACAAATAAATTTAAAAAAATTTTTTTTTAACATTTATTGAGAGACAGAGAGAGAAGAGCACGAGCGGGGAAGGGGCAGAGACAGAGACAGACAAGACAGAATCCGAAGCAGGCTCCAGGCTCCGAGATGTCAGCACAGAGCCTGATGCCAGGCTCTAACCCACAAACTGTGAGATCATGACCTGAGCCGAAGTCGGATGCTCAACCGACTGAGCTACCCAGGTGCCCCAAAGAGACAAATAAATTTAAACAATACAGCAGATTATACCCACCATTCCTCTCAATAAAATGAATGCCTATGACCCAGAGTGAGCATGAGATATCAATCTGTTCTTCCCTCAATGTATATCAATTCCCACAGGCCTTGTACATCAAGCTGAATGGAATTCTAGAATTTTAAATTACATGTTTCATTAGACGTAGCTCCTAAATGCAAGCTAGCCACTTCATTGGGGCAAGCAAATAAATACTGATTTCTTCTAATGCTGGAGGAAGGAAAAAAAACAACTGTTGAACTTGGAAATGTTAGTTCTGAACACAGTGTGTTATACATGAGTTAAGAGATTTTTTCAAAGAAAATTCTTATATAACCTATTTTATAAGAGAGTTTGAGTTACTTCTATTAACTCCACACTTATCTTTAATACTATAAAACTAATATATGATTCATAGCATCTTAGCAATCACTTATGAAACCAAACTCTCCAAATATAAAAAGTGTTTCATTTTATTGTTTGCTTGTTTTTTTATAAAATCCAAAGAAAACATATTCTTCTATTTCTCATACTAAGGGGAAAAAAGACTAACAAAGGATCATGTCTTACTGAAAAGAGCTCCAGATTCTCATAAATTCTCCAAAGAAATATTTACCTGAAGGTCTGAAAAGAAAACTTCTAAATATTTTTGCCTCTCCCTATACCCCCAAAAGGTATGGCTTACGAATGTAAAAGTGACTCCAAAATACCAAATGGAATTTTTTTTTTTATAATTTGAGAGAGAGAGAGATAGCAAGAGCGAGCATTTGGAGAAGAGGGGCAGAGCAAGAGAGGTAGAGAATCTTAAGCAGGCTCTATGCTCAGCATGGAGCCCAACACAAGGCTTGATCCCACGACCCTGGTATCATGACCCAAGCCGAAATCAAGAGTCAGACACTCAACCTACTGAACCACCCAGGCACCTAGCAAATGGAATTTTTAAAAGCAGCTGGTGGAAATATAAAATGTAAAATGGTACACCTACTTTGTAAAACTACCAGGTCCCTCAAAAGTTAAACTGGTAACTACCCTATGACCCAGCCATCTCATTCCTAGGTATATACCCAAGAGAAATAAATGTCTATGATCATACAAAGACTGTACACAAGAACTGATAGCAGCTTTATTTGTAATAGTACACTCTCAAGTGTATCAACATATAAATGGACAAACTGTAGTTCAGTATAACTGTAGTATGTAAGGGGGAATAATTACTTAGCAATAATAAGAACTAATAATACAAGCAACAACATGGATGAATCACAAAATAATTATGCTGCATAAAATAAGCCAGACCAAAAAAGAATACTCACTGTATGATTCCATTTATAAAAGAATTCTAGAAAACGCAAACTAATCTACAGTGACAGAAAACAGATCAGTGGTTACCTGGAGAAGAGGAAACACAGTGAAGGAGGATGAAATACAAAGGTGCAAGACAAAATTGGGGGGTGGGGGGGCAGGAGGTGGCAGAAATGTGCATTATCTAGATTGCAGTGATGTTTTCATAGATGTATACATACATTATAACTCAAATTGTATGCCTGAAATATGCAGTTTATTTATGTCAAATATGCCTGAATAGAGCTGAAAAAAAAAATGCCTCCAACCTGCTCTAACACTGACAATAAAGATTATGAAAGCAAGACCTAGCAAATTCTCCAGCTTTATAACTGCTCTTAACTTACTAAATATAAAATCCAATCACTAAATAAAAATACTCTATCAGAGATAAAAAAAGATATATTAAATATAATTTTGATAAAATTGTGGGTTTATAATTACCTCTTAAGCTACATACACAAAACCTGTGAGATAAGGACTAGAACAGCAACATGTTACATAGAAATGTTTTGTTTCATTAACATTGCAAAAGTTGAGACCTTCAGCATGCTAGTGTGAACCACCCTGTCTTTTTTAACAGTATTACTGCATCAAGGCTATTCTATCAGTGACCTGCACTGTGAGCTACCAATTTCTTTCTAGGTGCAATTTAAGGTAGTAATCTAAAAGAAAAGCTATGTACTTCTATTTATAACAGATATCAACCTTTGCATCTTTCACAAAAGAAAAACTGGTTTTTGAGTTTTCTATTAAGTGTCTCAGGTGTCATAAGTTAGTCCAACCAATTAGAATGACTTGCTCCATAAGATGTTACAAGTAACCAAACCCAGGATTTAGAAAATGATTTTTAAAGCCTTAAAGATTTGCTAAGTAACAGTTAAGCTATTTCATATAGAATAAGATTCTAGTAATAATCAGTAAGCTTAGAATGTCCAAAATAATTTTTTTTTCTAATGGCAGCTGTGGTAGAACATAGGCACTCTTGTGCTCAACCATCTTAGAAAGGCTTTTTTGTCTAGCCCAAGCATCAACAGTCATGTGTTCTTGAAAGAGAGCAGAAGCCTAGCTCCCTACCTCGATCACGAGCTACATTAGGGATATATACACACATATAATGCCTTTATGGCTTTCAAGGAACAAACGGAACCATACTGGAAAGGAGCAAGTAGAAAAATAAGTGACAGATCTGGAATGTACTCATTCCTTCATTTAAATAAACATTAAATAACTACCTGCTATGTGCCAGGTGCTTGTGATATGGAGATCAATAAAAGGCCTAAAAGAGTTCACACCTTTTGGATGACAGGCCTTTGAAGCAATGCACTGAAAAGTAACTCAAGTTTCCCCCGAAAGATAGACAAGATGACTAGTATATTAGAGCAAGTGATTGCAACTAGAGTAAAAAAAAAATATTGATTAAACTGACAATGCCTGTTTTAGCAGTGGGCCAAATTGAGATTACTGACAGAAAAAAAAAAAAAATCCCAAGGTAATATTGTAAACAAGACTGGGAGAGATGTCCAGCCTGTACATTTCAGACAAGAAGACAGAAAGATATCTTCAATCATCATGTTCTGAACAGAAACGACCTTATGAGACAGAGAAAAACCATGCTGTGAACAGAAGGACATGATCTGGCATCTATAATGACTTCAGAAACAGGCCAGGTCTGAATGCTTGTGCCCCACCTCCCAAATTCATATGTGGAAATTGTAATCCCCAATATGACGGTATTTGGGAGATGAGGTCTTTGAGAGGTGATTAGGTCATGAGAGCAGAGCTCTCATGAATGAGAGTAATGCCCTTAAAAAAGAGAAGTCCCCTACCTCTTGTACCATGTGAGGATGCAGCAAGAAGTCAGTAGTCTGCAACCTGGAGGAGGCCTTCACCAAGAACCCAACCATGCTGGCACCCTGATCTTGGATTTCCAGCCTCCAGAGCTGGGAGAAATACATTTTTGTTGTTCAGAAGCCACCCAGTCTGTGGTAATTTGTTATAGCAGTCCAAACGGACTAAAACAAGCTAATAAAAACCTATGCTGGACTATTTCTAAGAAGTAGTAGTATTTGCAAAAAACTGCACATCTGAAGGAAAGAACCAGAGAACCAAGATGCAGAGAAACGTACCTAACAAAAGTATAATTGTAAGAAAAAAAAAAGTATGTTTAAAAAAAAAAACAGTATGTTTGAGAACAGCAACTGCCGTCTTCTTTGTCACAGTGGAAAAAACAACTTCTTTGTAATTAGTATAATAGTAAAAAAACTTCAATAAAGCAAAAACATAGGTAAAGGAAGCAGTCAACTGGCTTCCCTTTCAAAGGGACACAGAGAGCTGACACAAAGATAAGATGCCTCTAGGCTGAATGGCCCTTATATCCAGATTGGTCCAATCAAACACTTGTAGTTGGTCCAATACAATTATTTTATTGGTCCAATAAAATACTAAGTACGTATATACTTAGTACACTAAAGTACACTCAAGAAAAATTAGTCAAAGGGGTTAAATGTCTCACAATTGCCCAAGAATCATTTGGCCTGGAGTCTTACTTGGTTTTTAATGGCCCTCTGGTCACTTGCCAAGTAACCAAGAGGACTTGTGGGACTGAAGGTGCAGAGGCCCCCACCCCAGGCTTCCCCACCCCCAGCAAAATCTACAGCCTTGGACACAAGACAACAAACGAAGGTCCCAAGGCTTGGTGAAGAGGGTTCTGCTTTTGGGTGAGAAGGAAAGGGTTAGAGTCTAGGCCAAACAGATCCTGGACCACTAAACCCAAAATCGGGAAGAACCATTTGCACTCCCTAAAACTAAACTCCAGTTAGCCTGCCCCAAAACTAATTTTTAGCCAGAACTCTTGATTTAGAGCAGAAATCAGCATACTGCGGCCCGTGGGTCAAATACAGTCGGTCTCTATAAATAAAGTTGTACTAGAACACATTTATTTACATATTGTCTATGGCTGCTTTCACACTACAATAGCAGAGTTGAATAGTTGTAACAGAGTTGAACAGGGCAACATATGGCCCACAAAGCAAGCAAATATTTACTATTTTACCTTTTATAGAAGTTTGCTGACCCCTAATTTAGAAGAAAGAAAAAGAGTACCCAGCTATTACTTTTATTTAAAGGGCATTCAGAAAAGTAGAGTGCCTATAGTTTGGTTCAACAAAGGAGTCCATCTCTGATATCTTTCTTTGAATTTCTATAAGATTTTTTAAAAATATTTTTATATTTATTTTGAGAGAGAGCAAGCAGGGGAGAGGTGGAGAGAGGGAATCCCAAGCAGGCTCTGCACCATCAGCACAGAGCTCGATGTGGGGCTTGAACCCACGAACTTTGAGATCATGACCTGAGCCAAAACCAACAGTCAGACGCTTAATGGACTGAGCCACCCAGGTCACCTCTAAAAGATGCTTTTTGCCATCTGGATGCAGGGTTCATTTGTGTGGGGTCTATGACTTGGTAGCTGAAGAGCCTACTAATTGCTATCCATTCCATTTCATAAGTTTTTAAAATTTAGTGTCAGACTTGAGATCACAACCATCAGGTGGACTCAATGATTCTGCTTCTTTGCTTACTCATGAAGTAAACAGCCACTGTCTCACAGGATATAAAACACTGTTTATTTTGTTTAGGATATACACATTTTAATGTGCCAGAATCTTTTAGGGAACAAATGACTAGGTTTTAATTAAAGTATGATAAATAAGGAGTTCTTCTGATCAGACCAAGTGTCCTGAAATTTAAGCGCATTTAAATGCATACCTCTCAAACTAGGCATCAGTTCTGCCAATGGTTAGTGAAGGAAATCAGACCTGAGATAGTTTTGTAAGAGGTGTTATGTCCAGATTGCTCCTATAGAGAAATCAATGGGAATAAACAAGGGAAAACTCATCCAAAGATGCCATGAAAAATAAGATACTGTGTCAGTGAACAGCTTTGGCCAGATGAGACAAGGCCTGCGTGGAGTCTGCATTGAGGGGAAATCCAATAAATTTTTAACACTGAAAGAATACTCATTGGAACTGGAGTCTTAACCTCAATTTTCACGTCGATGAAAAACTCCTTTCTCAGACAATGGGGAGGAGGATGGACTCAGCTACCCAGAGAGAAACCCTGAGTCAGGGAGTTGAGTTTACTAAAATTCTCCATGTCAAAGAAGAGAGGTGAAGAAATCACTGTAAACTCTATGAGAAAGAGAGAAAGATGCACGTATTTTTCAGCAAGTATTTATTTGGCACCTACACACTAGGCACTGAGGTTAGAGATACTAACCAAACAAGACCACTGCTTTCGTGGAGCTTGCACTCCCATGGGGGTAGAAAATAAAATTCATGTCATATTATATGGTGATAGTGCTCAGAAGGAAAACTAGTAAATGAAAGGGAGTGTTGAGGGAGGTGGCCAGGGAAGGCGATACTGAGGAGGTAACATGTGAGTGCTTCTGGTCTAATGTGCTTGGGGGTACAGCTGATAGACCAGAATACGGGTTTAGCCCAAGAAATCAAATTGTTTATATTCATGGAAAATCCATATATATCGTGAGCTTGTAGTTGTGACTACCACATTGTTCTTCAGAGACAGTAACATAACCTATTCCGTATGAGAGCAAAGTTCAAGATAAGACAGTAGTGTTTATTTTCCCAGTTAGATATAAGCATACCTTCAAGAAAATCCTTCTGTGAAATGTTCCTAAAATAGGACTAAAAAGGTATAAACCCACAAGGACAAAACTTAAAAGAAACAAGGATAGACAAGAATGTCAACAGGGGCACCTGGAAGACTCCGTCAGTCAGGAGTCTAGGTGTCCAATTCTTGATTTGGGCCCAGATCATGATCTAACGGTTGTTAAGACCACTCCTGAGATCCATGCCCAGCATGGAACCTGCTTAAGATTCTCTCTCTCCTTCTCCCTCTGCCCCCTCCCCGATGTGCACACTTGGGCAGGCGTGGTCTCCCTCTCTCTCAAAAAAAAAAAAAGTCAACAACAGATAAAATACAAACAACTGAGGAGCTTACATAGCACAATGAAAAATTTTTAAGTTTATTTATTTGAGAGAGATAACCGGAGGTGGGGGGGGAGTTAGGGGGCAGAGGCTCTGAAGCAGGCTCTGTGCTAACAGAGACCCTGAAGTGGGGCTCGAACGCATGAACCTCAAGATCATGACCTGAGCCAAAGTCAAGACACTTAACTGACTGAACTACCTAGGCGCCCCATAGCACAAAAATTTTTATGTGAGAAATATCATCTTAAAAGAGTCCATGGCAAGATGTAAGGAAAGACAAACCTAATGGAGAGCAATACTGCCAAGCATCTGAAACTAGATCAAAATGCTACAAAAAAAATGTAGAGCCTATCCTGAAAAGAATAGAAAGGAAACCCTGTAGGAGGATTTTTAAAAGTGGTCACTGCCACACAGATCAGCAAGAGCCCTGCAGGCATGGGCTACCAGTCTTGGTGGTAAATTAACAGGAGAAAGTAGCAAAGAGAGTAAATCAGCTGCCAGAACTAGACTCACTTCAAAGGGGGTAGCGGAATGTGTGAAATATGTGATAGGCATTAAGGAGTGCACTTGTGATGAGCACTGGGTGTTGGACAGAAGTGTTGTATATTTACGTCTGAAACTAATATTACACTGTATGTTAACTAAAGGGTAAATTTAAAATAAAAGCTCCTGGGGCGCCTGGGTGGCTCAGCTGGTTGAGCATCCGACTCTTGATTTCGGCTCAGGTCACGATCTCACAGTCCGTGAGTTCAAGCCCGGTGTTGGGCTTGGCGCTATGCACAGCCTGCTTGGGATTCTCTCTCTCCCCCTCTCTCTGCCCCTTCCTTGCTCTCTCTCAAAATAAATAAACATTTTAATGTAAATAAATAAAATAGGGGCGCCTGGGTGGCTCAGTCGGTTGAGCATCCGACTTCGGCTTAGGTCATGATCTCACAGTTCATGGGTTCAAGCCCCACATCAGGCTCTGTGCTGACAGCTCGGAGCCTGGAGCCTGCTTCAGATACTGTATCTCCCTCTCTTTCTAGCCCTCTCCCACTCACACTCTGTCTCTCTCTCTCTCTCAAAAATTAATAAATGTTAAAAAAAATTTTAATAAATAAATAAAATAAAAACTTCTTACATGCTATACCTGCTGATCACCAAAAGCCTAAGCTAAAAACAAAGATAACTATAGTAAATCTAGCTTTGTCTGGGACCCTACATATAGAATGGAGGAAGGGGATAAGGATTGGGACACTTCCTCTCTCTTAGTCATACATGAATTTCAAAAGCAAAGAAAAAACTGAGAAGTCGAGCATAAACATCCCTTAAAATATAATCAGTGAAGCAGGGAACAGGGCTTCTCCAACAGGTCTCAAAATCTAAGACATCTAGGTGCTGTGAAATCTTCCTTAAGATAGCACACACCTAAAAAATAAGCAAAAACTCTTTCCATTCAGAAAAATAAGGATTACCCTACTTTTCTACCATTCACTCCTCCTTTCTATAGAAGCCAATGATTTCCTCCACTCAATGCAAATAAAAAGAGTAATGCTAAAGAAATTCTCTATTTAAAAGGTAGGGAGAATAACACTTCCCTATCTTTTACAACACCTGCTGCACTTAGCAGGCTGTTGTAAAGACAAAATAAGGTTTGTATCAAAGTCCCTCATAAAGATATTTTTTAAATCAAGTTCAAAAGAACTAAATATCTCCGTGTTTCAAGAGTTCAATAAAGATTTTATTAAAGTTTCACATTTGCTTATTTTTTGCCTATAAAAGTACTGAAAAATACTTAAAAATTAAAGCTAGAAATACTAGAGAGAGCAGAAACTAATACCAACACAGAGGTAACTGTCACAAAAAGATTTCTCATAAACACCATCCCAAATTTTTTTTAAGTAGGCTTCATGTCCAGCACAGAGCCCACCACGGCACTTAAACTCACGACCCTGAGATTGAGACCCGAGCTGAGAACGAGTCAGGCGCTAGGGATGCCTGGGTGGCTCAGGTGGTTAAGCGTTGGACTCTTGATATCAGCTCAAGTCAGGATCTCACGGTTCATGAGTTCAAGCCCCAAGTTGGGCTCTGCACTGTCAGGGCAGAGCCTGCTTGGGATTCTCTCTCCCTCTCTCCCTGTCCCCCACCCCAGCATACATGCATGCACGCGTGTGCACTCTCAAAATACTCAAAATAAATAAACTTTAAAAAAATTCTTCAATTAAGAAAAAACAGATGCTTAACCAACTGAGCCACCCAGGCACCCCAATATCATCCCAAATTTTGTTAGTATTGATAAAATCTTAAAAGTACAAGCTAGACACTTCTCTCTTAATTAAAAAAAAGAAACCTATAGGGAACACACTCACTTTCTCTTTATGGATATTCTCCAACAGTTAAAAAAAACTTAGTAACACATACTGTATATAGATATTTGTCTTACCTATTAAAGATTTGATATTTTCTAAGATTAAATCACTAGTAATATTTCCAGATAAATCTTGCCCCAATTCAGCAATCAGCTTGGCATAACCTTCATTCTCTTCTCTTAACAAATTGAATTTTTGCTGCTTATAACTGAAATTAGATAAACATCATAAGGGGGATAAAATTAATTCAATTAAAAATTACTGTATTCTTCTCATTGAATTTTCTTATCTCTCTTATTTACAACAATCGTAAGAATGGTTGTTCAAAGTTTACTTCTTCATGTAGCTTTTAAAATAAAAATTAACAGTGGCTCACAAGAGACACCCCAATGTTAATCACACAGGGAAAACCAGTAACACAAAGAAAGAATACTGCTAATCTCAAGGAACAATAACATACCACTATTTCCATCACTAAGATGTACTAGAGTGTATCCATAGTTGTAAATTATCTTATTGATAATAATAAAAGCACTATTATTTTAACTTCTAATATGGAGAAAAATTAACATTGGTTTCATACAGATAAAGTTCACTGCTGACTCAATAATCATAGGCTATTTTTAAAAGGGAAAAAACACAATACATGCTAACAGCAACAAAAAAAATCTTCAAACTGCCTTTTAGAAACTTCTAGTATTCAAAATGAGAACTAAGAAAACATACTCAGATACTTGATCTGCAACATAAAGATACATGTACTTACAAGAGCTTTGTCTTGATTTTAACTGACTTTTGATTGAACTGCTGTGATTGTTTAATAAGCCCTAATGATTCCAATGTTTCTGGATCCAGGCGTTCCTTTAGAACTGTGTCTGAAACTAAATACTGTATTAAAAAATATTAAAGGCCATTTATTCCTTAGCATTCCAATGCATATGCAATCTTAATGTATTCAAAATAATTTTTCCCAAACAATATTAAAAATCACATTAAACATATATCAACAACTTTTAATTTATAAAAAAAAATCTTGGAACTTCAATTTAACAAAAAGGATGACTCCCCAAATACTGAAATATGTGACATATAGCTCTTTTAAAAACTCACTAAAAAATTACATGCGTGCTGTACACAGCCTACAAGTAAGAACTACAGATGAAATTCTGATTAAAGTTGAGTCTGTCAACTGAATTTTTCTTTAAGATTAATATAGCACTTCAGCCTTCTTTAGTTTCTACTGTTTAAGTCAAATTCTAGTACAGCAAAGACAAGGACACTCTTCCAGGTCTGAGTAATAGCATTTCTCCTCGGTTCTAAATTTATGAACACAAAATGGTTTACTAGACAATGATTATGACAAGTTCTTGAATTTATTATTTTTAAACTACCTCCATTCTTTTTCTCCTTGCCTAATAAAGAGTTTATGAAAAACTGTTCAGTTTAAAAGCTGTCCACATCATTGCTACTCACTTGATAGATGCTTACCTTTTTCCTTATTTAGAACTTTCTAGGTCATGAATATGACCAAAAGTTTAAAATATACAGATTGTTTAAGTGCTATGAAGCATCCATATTTCATAGAAATAATCAGCATGTCTAATTTTACAAAGCATTCGATTTCAAAATCCAAATCTCACCTTATAATGAATGAATAGCCAAGTGAGTGTCACTATCTTCCTCCATTAACATGATTAACTATGATTACAATTGTTCAACGTAAAAATCTAGAAAGGAAAGTATTTTTTTATAACTTACCAAACATGCTAATACCAATTGTGTAAAATAGTCTCTCTTGCTTTTTTCTTCTAAACAATTTGTCTCAATATCTATAATGATGGAAGAAAAAAAGACAAAAGTTTGATTTTTCTAGACTCTCTACAGCACTATAATAGGATACTTATTTTCTTTAAAACTAATTTTTAAACCCCTCTTTCTGAGTTTGGAAAAAAATGTGTAAATATAGTAAGCATGAGCTGTCCTTCATATGCATATGAATGCTTAGGATTAATTTCTCCTCATGCTGGAGACTGACCCTGGGACCAATGGCATACCCATAAAACGGTAAGTTGATTACACAGGAACTACATGCTATGGCACTAGAAGCAACAAAACTTCGAAAAATTAATGTTCTCAAAAATGGAAATATTCAAGCAAATTTTAAATGACCACACATCAGAGATACTAAAGAACGATTGTTCCTTAGGTGGAAAGTTGGACTGGGTGAGAACAAAGATCCCTTCTAACACTAAAGATCCTCTTACTTGTGAAGATCAAACCCTTGACTCTGGCCACCTTGGTACCATGTACCACATTCTAACCAAGCTACCTGGCCATCAACTCTATGAAGAGACAGTATTAAAAGAATATTTTTAACATCTTATTTTGAATTACAATTCTGGTCAGCAAATAAAAATTTATTCATGATTTTTATTTTCTTCCTACTGAAATATTTAAAAACTGAGACCCGAGTTTCAGTAAATTATTCAGAAAATTTGTCAATTTTATGATGTAGGAAATAAAACAATTAGCTTTTAATGCCAAGCATCAAAAAAAAAAAAAAATTCAAGGAGGATTGACAGGATTACAAGGTTGATCTCAGGATTATTGCTTTAACTCAACTCATAACTTAGAAGAGGCACCAATTTTAGAGATGCAATAAAATTGTCTTCTAAGGGTTCTACAGTTCTATCCAGATGTCCTACCACTGCTTTGCTTCAGTTTACTTTCTATTGCCATCACTGAGAATCAAAAGAGAAAGGAATTTATCATCAAACATATCCATTTTCCTGGCCCTTCTCCCCTTTCCCTTCTTCGACAATGCCATTTCCCAATATCCTGGCCACTGTAGCTAAGCACATGGTTAGCTCAAGTGTATTAAGAGAATTTCAGGGTGTAATTTATACAATGTAACTGTAATACAATCTCATCCTCTCAATAAGACTTTTAATCCATGTGGATCTCATCAATCCCTTCCAGGGACTCCTAGCTGCTTCCCTGTTGTCTGGTCTTCTGGTCCCTCCTCAACCTAGAACTTCAAGAATATTAATCTTGAGGGGTCAGGACTAAACTGGACCCATTCTTTTAACCAACATCTATCTACCAAGGCCCAAAAGTCCCTAAGATCTATCCGAAAAGTCCCTAAGATCAGAGCACCTGGGTAGCAGGTTCATTCTCTTCAAGCCAAGTCTGCTCTCCTCTTAGCTACGTGACCTGATCAAAATACCTCTGCTGATCCACCTCAACAATCAACACAGGACTCTATTATCACAAGTATGTATGCCTTCCCTGTTTTCTTTATTCTTTTTGTCCTAACTTATGAAACTATTCTAATAAATTTATTCATTATCTTTGACTCATCAACCTTGAGTCAGTACTTGGTAAATTCTCTTTAATTTCCCCTATGATTTTACTAAAAAGCCCTCAGCCATTTTCAACTCTAGGCCCCAGGATCACCAACCACCCAATCCAGCTTAGAGATCCCATCAGTGCATCAAGTTACTTCAGACTTCCCCTTCCAGGTTAATATAGCTCTCAGGTTCCCTCATCCTTACATAATTAGTCTTTTAAAGAAGTTGCTATCTTAACCAGGAAAGTACAGCACTGATTTCTCTTATAACTGTTAAAATATTAGAAAGATAAAATGATGTAGTAAAAAGATTATGGTCTCTGGAATCAAAAACACCCAAGTTCAAACTCTGGCTAAATAAAAGGCCTTGAAAAATCCCTTCTCTGAGCTTCAATTTTCTGATCTGTAAACCTACCTTACAGAAGTTGCTGTGAGGATTAAAATAAAATTAAATGCGTAACATAATACTTAGAACATAAAAGGTGCTCCAAAAATGGCATCTACGTTATTACCGTTATCACTATCTTACAGGTAGCTTCCATTCTTACTCCTATTCCCCTAGTTTGGTCTAGGGTCATCCTTGGATCTTTTTTTTTCTGCTAAGGGTAGGGATGGGTGAGTGAGGGAACAGCTGAGTGAAATTCTCTAAGTTTGCCATTCTAATCTTGCTTGTAAAAATTGATAGGCTAGGGGCACCTGGGTGGCTCAGTTGGTTAAGCGTCCAACTTCGGCTCAGGTCATGATCTCACGGTTCGTGGGTTCGAGCCCCATGTCGGGCTCTGTGCTGACAGCTCAGATTCTGTGCTGACAGCTCAGACAGTTCAGATTCTGTGTCTCCCTCTCTCTCTGCTCCTCCCCGACTCAGGTTCTATTTCTCTGTCTCTCAAAACTAAATAAACACTAAAAAAAAAAAAAAAAAAATTGATAGGCTAAAAGAAATTTCCCAAGAGAAACCAAACAATCCTCATAAATTTATGTTATCAGTAAAAAGCAATGACTTGTAACAATAATTCATATTACTAAATAACTATGAAAGGAAAATATATCCTAATAGAATAAACCGATAAAGAAATTATTAGAACTTACTAGTAAGCTAACCTATGATCACCCAAAGAAAGACATAAAATATACTCCTGACACTATCAAGGAACAACAGCTTCCACAAAATGTTACCTACAAATCACTTTCAGTCCTACAAATTTATAGTAAAAAGCATTTTTTTAATTTTTTAAACTTGTCTCATGCTGTATTTATATGTAACATAATGTAATACCTTTACTGCCTGCTTTAAAAATTCAGCTTAAGAGGTTTTTTTGTTGTCACTGGCATAAATCAATTCAATAGACAATATGAACATATACTTTATGATCCAAACCAGGACAGTTTTAAGACTGAAATAAGGCACTATTAATTATGCCATGGAAAACAAGACAAAGTGGGACATATGGTCACCCTATCAGTGGTTTGCTCTTTTCATTTATCACTCACAGTCCACATACATTTTGACCTGTTCCTGACATTACTGTTGTTATGAAATCTTAAATATCCTGAAGGATCAAGCACCAGGCATTTAGATTTGTTGAGATCAAATTCCCAGATTCTCAGTAAGACATTTAAGTAACCTATCTATTCTAGGAATTAAGATTAATGAGCTAAATTAATTCACTCCAGCTTGACAAACTCTCCGAGGATATCTTATTTTAAAGTGAATACTATCATGTCTGCTAAAGGTTTCTATTAGATCAAAGTTCTAGAAAGCATAATACTGATGGAGAAAACTGTGCTCAAAGTTATTTTAATTCAAATCTAAAATTAGAGAAATAAACTTATAATATATATTATTTTTTAAATTCATGCTTCCCATGGAGAGACACTACCTTTTGTTCTAAGTCAAAGAAATATTTCTTTTCCATCTTGCATAAATTCTTATTTATTCTGGAGAGAGAAATTGCTATTTCCAAAGCTGGTTTCTCATCCTCAAAACAAAAGTACTTTTAATTACTTTGGCTCTTCTTGCTCTTTCTAAAATTAAGAAGAATCAAGAGAGTATATATAATAGCAAAGTAAATATCTCTTGAGTGTCCTAAGTTTGGGATTCTCACATTCATTGATAACCTGAAGTGAAGAAGATTAATCCTGTGGTTACTAAAATATGAATAATTCAGACTAAATGAACTTCAGAAAACTTTCTTTACTTGAAATGACTTAATTTAGCTCAATTTTATATAAACATACATTCCAAAAAACTCCCAACTATTTGAATTATAAACTAAAACCATCTAAAGTTAGTTTATAAACAGTGATTATACTCACATTTGACTTACAACACCACATTGTCTATAAAAGTAAAATAATACAATCTAGATTTGTAGAAACATTTGTTTGAAAGAAAGCATTTTATTTAACACAGTATATTAATTTACCAAACAGCACTTTTACAGGTGAAATAAAGGCTTAATACCTACCTAATATGCAGAATACATCAGCAAGAATGGAGGGCATATCCTCACGAAATTCCTAATTATAAAAATATAATTATTCACAGTAAATACATGAATAGCATACCAGCAAGTATGGCTTCAGAACAACACTCTTCAGTAAAACTTAAAACCTAACAAAACCCCAACACCACTATGGTGACAAATAATAAAATTCTTCAAGTTTCATAATACAGAGAAAACAGAAAGAGGGAGACAACACTTGGAAAAAAAATGTTTAAATGTCTACAGTGTAATAACTTCATAAAAAACAGAAACCTAAGCAAGCACTTCAGGAAATATTAAAGAGCACAAATGAGTGACATTTTTCCAAAGAAATTCATGTTAGAAACCACTGGAATTTGGAGTACCTTATACCTACCTAAAACAAGACTGTTAAAAATGGTACATTTTTCATCTACAACTTTAAACGTTGTGCTCATGCCTGAATTAACACTGATCTAAGCGAAAGTCCTAGTAGTATCAGAACAGAAATCTAAAAAATACAAAAACAATTACAAGCTGTCGTTCCAGAACTCAAGATTTTCTGAAGATGAAAATAATACCAAAAATCTATCTTTATTTTCTTTATGCACTGATGTTTGTAGCCTTTGAAAAAACCCAAAATTCTCCCCTCATTTCTGGATGAAAATTTCAACATTTATTCTAGATTTGTCTCCTGACTTTAGTAAGGATCATAGTTCAATCATTGCAATTAGTTTGCTAGCACTACAGCAACCCTTAAACTAGCCTTTTTCAGATACCAAAGGAAAAAAATATGATTCTAACAAAAAAACTGGCAGCTGTAAGAGACACGCAAGATATGCCTCCATGGCTAAGAAGATATGGGGCAGTGAGATACAAGACTATGAGAAAGCCATGGCAAAGATCCAGCTGCAAAAGTATATAGAAGGACTCAAAGGAAAGGGGAAGCTAAGTAAGAACAAAATACATATTAAATCTATTTCAGGGCACCTGGGTGGCTCAGTGGGTTGGGCGTCCGACTTTGGCTCAGGTCATGATCTCACGATTTGTGAGTTTGAGCCCTGTGTCGGGCTCTGTGCTGACAGCTCAGAGCCTGGAGCCTGCTTCGGATTCTGTGTCTCCTTCTCTCTCTGCCCCGCCCATGCTGACACTCTGTTTCTGTCTCTCTCTCTCCCTCTACCAAAAATAAACATCAAAAAAACTTTTTTTAATCCATTTGAACTATTCATTTTCAAAAAATGGGAAAAAGTATTAGAATCAAATCCATAAATACACTAAACTCTATACCAGTGGCCAATTTACAGAAGTAAATAACCTTAATTGCATACCAGACTTCAGTCTCAAAAGTTTAAGGGCTATGAACTTTCACTAAGTCTACTTGAATGCAAGTACTCAGGCTACTTAAAGACCAGAAATGAGGGAGCCAGACCAGAGTGTTCAACATGGAATATTAGTTGTTGAAGATACAGACTACTCCAATAGGAATTAATACTGCTGTAGTCAAATAGATACAGCTTAGGGATAAAAGAGAAACTCATACTGGGCCTCTACTGTATGTAGGTGGAAAAAATCCCACAGCTAAACATAGAAGTTCCTTAAGACTATCCTTGAAAAGCACAAAAAGCATACAAAGGAGATTACCTATCTTAACAGCAAAAGGCTACAGAAGCTTAAAACAACACAGGGGAAATTCATACTGGTATCAAGAAGCTCCAGGTCTTACCTCACTGGAACTTATTATGAAAGCTCTTCTCAACTGGGTAAGTAATTATTTATACAAGGTTAAAACCAAGCCTAATAATAACAGAATAATACACTGCACTTAAGTGAAGAAACTTAACTACTGGTTTACAATAATTAACACCCTTAACAATTTGAAAGCTCATCATACAATTCAAATACCAAACACCCATGAAAAGTATCTGGTCTGAATCTAACTTAAATTCTCTAATAAATGAAAGAGTGAAATAATAATCACGTTAAAAAGGTTAGAAAAAAAATCTAGTTATTCATATTTTCTAACACAGCAAACACATGAAAATTGGCATCAAGTGAGCATTAGTTAGAACTACGTAGGGGCGCCTGGGTGGCTCAGTCGGTTGAGCGTCCGACTCCGGCTCAGGTCATGATCTCGCAGTCTGTGAGTTCGAGCCCCGCGTCGGGCTCTGTGCCACCAGCTCAGGCCTGGAGCATGTTTCAGATTCTGTGTCTCCCTCTCTCTCTGACCCTCCCCCATTCATACTCTGTCTCTATCTCAAAAAAATTAATAAACATTAAGAAAAAAAAAAAAGAACTATGCAACCTCAATGTAAAATAATTTAGGGGTGCCCGGGTGGCTCAGTAACCGACTCTTGATTTCAGCTCAGGTCACAATCTTCCAGTCGTGAGATCAAGCCCCTCATCAGCTCCAAGCTGGGCATGAAGCCTGCTTAAGATATTCCTCCCTCTCTCTCTCTCTCTCTCTCTCTCTCCTCCCTCCCCCTCCCACCCCTCCCCACATTCGATCTGTCTCTCTCTAAAAATAATTTTAATCCTCAAGTTTTAAAAATATATTTAATATCTAAACATAACCACAAACAAAAGAAAATGCTTTGCTATGCTATATTGGGAGAAAAATATTCTAGCCAAATTATTTTTATAGTAGCATTTTTAATTAGGTATACCTTGATTTCATTATAATGCAGGATTTTTTTTTTTTTGCCCTCCCAGCTAACCTAACATTTTCTGCTGTACTCGCAACGAGACAAAAAGATTAAAGTATCTTTAGTTCCGCCTAGCAACAACGGCTTACCAATACTGCCTTAAAACATTACTATAATTTTGAATAAAATGAAACGCAAGTTTTACACTTTAGAGATCTTTGTATCAAAAGCAAAATACGTGGGGCGCCTGGGTGGCTCAGTCAGTTAAGCGTCCGACTTTGGCTCAGGTCATCATCTCACAGTCCGTGAGTTCCAGCCCCACGTCGGGCTCTATGCTGACAGCTCAGAGCCTGGAGCCTGCTTTAGATTCTGTGTCCCTCTCTCGTTCTGCCCTTCCCCCGCTCGTGCTCTGTCTCCCAAGAATAAACATTAAAAAAAAAATTTTTTTTAAAACAAATATGTAATAATTATTAAAATAGAAAACATATGTATATATACTTACACTAATGTCATTAAGAACATTAGATGCCTGTTCATGCTTTAGATTTCCTTTAATGACATGGTATGATAACTCATAAAGAGCTTGCTGGAAATCTGTTGAACATAAAAGAAGGAATGTGAGAACACAATCTCTCGAACATAAAAGACCCTCTGAGGGAAGACTTCTATATTTCCTACTTCTCAAAATTATAAGTATCAATAATGATGAGAAAATACACTTTTGATGCTTTTCTCTAGCATGTTTTTTTCCTTTTACTTTCACAAAAACACAATACTAAAAGTAGAAAAAAGTTAACCTGGACTCCACTACAGTAACTACTGCTTTAAACATTTCCTTCCCATCTTTTCCTACATGTCTACATATTTTACATATTTGCATCCACAGTGCACATCATGTGGTATTCTGATTTCCCCATAAACACTTTTTAAAGTATTTTCTCATGCTACCAAAGTCTCCAAAATTATTTTTAAGGACAGCATTGAACTCCAGCAAGTGGATATAAACTAAATTAACCATTTATTTCACCAGCAAATTTCACAGATTTTTCTAAATATATTCAGATTATAGGCAATTCAATCTCAGGGCAACAGGTAAAGAATAATAGTTAATATAAAATTAAGTTCTATCCATATCCTACTGTCAGAGAAATTTCTATCCAAATCTAGATCTTTTCTCCTCTATTTTCATCAGAATTCAAACTTAAATAATTACATATGTACATACATAAAATGGCAGTCTAACGAGAACTGTCAACCACAAGTAGTCTCATTTGCTATTACCATAGCCTCCTTTCCTGGAGGAGGAATTTGGGGGTCAGGGGGAGTTAGTGGTCAGGTGAATACCTCTTTCTAACCATATTTTTCTTTAGTCCTATACACTGAAAACTTTACCTCCTTTCTCCCATTCAAAGTAGAAAAACAGGGGCATCTGGATGGCTCAGTCGGTTAAGCATCCGACTTTTGGTTTCACCTCAGGTCATGATCTCCCGGTCTGTGGGTTCGAGCCCCGCATCAGGCTCCATGCTGACAGTGTGGAGAATGCTCGGGATTCTCTCCCTCTCCGCCCTCCCCCCGCCCCTCCTGCATGTGCACGCGCACACTCTCTCTCAAAATAAACAAACTTTTTTAAAAAGTAGAAAAACAATTGTATGGTGACAAATGGTAACTATGCTTGTGGTGAGAATAGCATAATGTATAGAGTCAGAGTTGTTGAATGACTATGTTGTACACCTGAAATTAATGTAACTATTATGTGTCAACTACAAAAATTGAAAAAAGTAGAAAAACAAGAAGCTCTAAAAAACAGTTGTAAAGTCAAGTCAATTTATACTCCCCTTTTGAAGGGAATCAAAAATCTTTCAGGGCAAAATAGCAAGTAAACCATCAAATATTTAAAAATCTTCTCCCTTGGTTTTTACTAGTCACAAAAAAGGAAGAGTATAGAAATCAAAACTTATATCGATACCCCTTTAAACAACTTTATTTATTTGCAATTTTATTAATTTATAATTATTTTACAATGAAATCAATTTGTCCATTAAATTATTTGCTAAAGAAATATAGCCAGAGTATCCCAATTCCTTATGAAGAATTCATTATTAAACATGGTCGAGCACCTTTTTCATAAATATGCCTTCATTATACTTATGATAAACTATACAAAAGCCAAAATGCAAAGGAAAAAATTTCTATTTGTTAGTATGGTAGAAATATGAGGTCAATTTCATGCTTTCAATTTCCAATAAAATGCTTTTGTAACAAATAATATTCATTTAAAGTTATCCAGAGGCACTTGGGTATACATGTTGGGTATAGAGATTACTTAAAAATAAAATCTTGGGAGCCTGGATGGCTCAGTAAGTTAAGCATCCGACTTCGGCTCAGGTTATGATCTCACAGTTCGGAGTTCGAGCCCCACGCCAGGCTCTGTGCTGACTGCTCGGACCCTGGAGCCTGCTTTGGATTCTGTATCTCCTGGTCTCTCTGCCCCTCCCCCGCTCGTGTGCACGTGCACTCTCTCTCCAAAATAATAAACATTAAAAAATTTAGTAATAATAAAATAAATAATAAAGTCTTTAAAAAAAAAAAAGGTACAGGCAGGGGCACCCAGTTGGCTCAGCTGGTGGAGCATGCAACTCTTGATCTTGGGGTTGTGAGTTCATGCCCCACGATGGGTGTAGAGATTACTTAAAAATAAAATCTGGGTGGCTCAGTTGGTTAAGTGTCCTACCTAGGCTCAGGTCATGATCTCATAGTTCATGGGTTCAAGCCCCTCATAGGGCTCTGTGCTGACAGCTTGGAGCCTGAAGCCTGGCTTGGGATTCTGTCTCCCTCTCCCTCTGCCCCTCCCCTGCTCACGCTCTGTCTCTCTCAGTCTCTCAAAAATAAATAAATGTTAAGAAAAAAAAATTTTAATAAAAAAATCTTTTAAAAAATTCAAAATAAAAAAAGTTATTCAGATATCTTAAAAAACAAAAAAGCAGTCACTCTTAGAAGGACAAGTTGAGCATCATAAACTAAATTCCCAGAAGAATATGGGTTCATTAGGGGCTGAGGGAATACTAATCTTATTCAGAGAAGGAGATTAGAGAACATATAGCCCAGGTCATTTTGCTGACATCAAGTGACATAAAACAATCACAATGTCATCCACAAAATAGCGAAGACAGTCCTCAATTCACATGTTTTTAAATACCCATTGAAGTGGTTAGGAAAGTCTATCGTATTTTAGCCAGAGAAACAAGAAGCAGTAGTGTAAGATTACCAAGGCTAACCCCACAAAATCCTGTAAATTCTATACTAACGTTGAAAACCATTACATTTACAATGTGGAGGAAAACCTAACAAACATTATTATACACAAAAATAAAGATTTTATCCTAACGCCAACATTTCAGAAAAAGCAGGGTTTTTTTTTTTTTTAAGTTTATTTACTTATTTCTTTAGTATTCTCTGCGCCCAACGTGGGGCTCGAATTCACGACCTGGCGATCAAGAACCACATGCTCTTCCGACTGAGCCAGCCAGGTACCCCTCAGAAAATTAGTTTTAAGGATAGCCAAAAGTAAAGGGGACATCTAGAGATTCTTAGATATTCTCTGTGGGATTTAGAACACTGAAGACGCTAGTTCTTGGTTCTGTCAGGACGATTCATGTTTATCAGCCATCATTACAATATCATTATACTAGGGGGAAGGGACTTACAAAAAGGAGAAGTAGTCTGTGCAAGGGAAACTGCCTCCCTTAAATTCAAAGGAAGGGCAGAAAGGGAAAGGGCTGAGGGAACACCACCCAAACGCAATCCCCCTGACAGATTAAATGAAATTCTGAAGAAATAACATTCAGTTAGTTTCCTGCATAGACTACCAACTGAGGCCTTTAGACCAAAGCCTGATTGGTGGCAGAGACTGGCCAAAGAATGTACATATTGAGGAAGCATGCAAGGGCAGGTGAAAGAGAGCACTGGCAATTCAGCCAATGAGGCCACACTCATAACTGTTTTTGGTTTCATATGTGAATCAGAACAACGGTACAAATTAACAATAATCTGATATTTATTAAAGATCCATACAGTCCCATTTAAAACTGAAGAGTAATCATTCTGTGTTACACTATTTATAGTTTTTCTGAGAATTCTTTCTCTTATTCTACCCACATAAGATTTTAATCATAAACAAGACAGACGTTAACTGAGAAGTTATAAACTTGTTTTAAACATAGGGAAGCCTGGGTGGCTCAGTCGGTTAGGCATCTGACTCTTGATCTTGGCTCGGGTCATGATCTCACAGTTCATGAGTTCGAGCCCCACATTGGGCTCTGTGCTGAGGGCGTGAAACCTGCTTTGGGATTCTGTCTCTCCTTCTCTCTGCCCCTCACCCGCTTGTTCGTTCTCTCTCTCTCTCTCTCTCTGTCTCTCTCAAAATAAATAAACAAACCTAAAAAAAAAATAAGGAAGAAAAAAAGTTAAGTACCCAAGTGCTTTTAGAAAGGAATTTTTTTTTTTTTACTTTCTTACATTTCTGGCAGTCAACTAATTTATTCAAAAGAAAAGGCATTATAGCAACCTCAGAAATCTTTATAAATGATCATGCAACTTTATAAGCAGGATAAATTGGAAAATAAGTGGGGATGTGGGCTAGGAATGTTAAGTGTTAAAATAGGTCTTACCCAAATGACAGGAAAAGCAATGGCTAATTCATTTGTTTAAAAAAATGCTTTCCACTAGCAAAATACAAGCATTCTTTAAAAAATATACACTCATATTAAGATAATATTTAATTTTTGATAAAACAAAAATAAATCTATAAACATGGCTTTTGTCTTTTCACAGACATAATTTATATAACTATAATTAATTTTATTCAATCATTCTTTATTTAAAATAAATTATTGATTACAAATTATTTTTTCCAGATTGAAAAAATGTTACAGGTTCTACCCTCAGTGAAAGCTACATATGAAAATGCTTTAAACTTACTAGACATAACTGCTTTTGTTTTTGCCTCTCCTTTTCTAAATCTAATGCCTGATTTTAAATAAATGTTAAAATAAATTGTAAAATCCTTTAAAATTTACATCCTGTTTAATTAATTTTACCTAATAAATCATACTTGTGATATGCAGTAAACAACTCCTTTGCTTTTAATGTTTTCCATGACAACTGTCTTTAATAAGATCCCTAGATACCACCTAAACATAACCAGCTTTAGTAAAAACACAACCTCAGTTTCTGGAAATTTCCTAGTGCAAACAAGATCAGAATAGTTTTTCCAGGCTAGCTTTTCTCTTCTGTTTATGACTGATAACTAGCCTCTGTAATTTTTAATACAGCTACCAACTGCTGATATTTAGCTAATCATGTCGCAATTATAAAAGCCAACATATGACGATTATGCAGATCAAATAACATCCATACAGAGATATATAGTCTTACCATAACTATAGTTTTAATCCTAACTGTAATATATTCACATAAAAGCTTTATATAATATGAACTATATCTCAAACCTTTTGTTTTTCATTCATAACAATTTAACAGAAAACAGGACATCTATTAATGTTGACCAGACCAAAAATAATAGCTATGATACTTTTAAAAGTCTTACCTCTGTAAGTTGAACTATCATGGCTTTTATTTTCACTGAGGATCCGGCATAAATGCAAACTAGAATAAAATAGAAATAATATGTATTAATTTCCAATCCTAATATAGATGATCCTTATAGAGTATATTATACCAACTAAAAATATTTGGAAACGTATAAGATATGTTTAGATCCATTAGTTTATAATGAGAATAAAACAAACCTAAAAACCCTAATTGGTCAGAACTGGAGGATGCTAGTGAATCAATTCATTATTTTTGAAAAGTGGTAAATAAAAGAATAAAAATCAAGCACTTACTCTGTTTTTCACATATGAACCTGTAGTTGATAAGAAATGTCTCTGTACTGAAGTATTTCAGCTAATGAAGAAGGAATGACAGAACATAACCATTTTAAGATTCCTAATAAATTGAAGGATCTAAGTCAGCATCTATCAAGAACTGTTTACATCACAAGAGACAAACATTATGTGTATCCTGATCCTGATTTTGAAAGAATACACCAAGCCACCTATGAAGTTGTCTTTAAAAAAAAAAAAAAAGCCATGAACCTAAATTCAGACTGTGGAAAACTCTACAGACAATGCCCCAGTCCCTTCAATAAATACACTGCAAGGAAAAATTAAAGATGCTAGGGAATCCTCAAGGTAAAAAAAGGCTTAAGAGATGTATCAATCACAATGTTTGGACCCTATCTCAAACAAGTATTTTTTTAAATTAACATTTCTGAGTCAATTGGAATATTTTACAAAGATCTTATAAATTCTATAAAAAGTTATCTTTAAAAGATAATGCTGAAATATTCACAGATGTAACGGTATTTACTTCAGTAGAATGGGAAAACGGGTGGGGTTTTAGATGAAACAAGACCGGCCAGCAGTTGAGAACTACTGAATCTGATTGATGATTTCATTGGTATTCTACTTTCTCATCTGTTTGAGATTTGTTGTTTCCAATAATAAAGTTTAAAAACAAAAAAACCTGAAAATTGAAAAAATACTTGTATTTTAAAAACCTCTTCATTAGATTAATTTAAATGTTGCAAAGAAGGATAGATACATAGAATACAGTGAAAAGGGATAAGCTTAATTGGAATTCCAGAAAGAGAGAACAAGGGCAAAAGCAGTATTTGAAGAAATAATAGCCAAGAATTCAGTTTTCTAGAACCTAAGTGAAATCCACAACTGGGCATACCATAGTAAAGCTAGAGAAAATCAAAGACAAAATCATTTAAGAACTGGGGGGGGGGGGGGGAACCTATCTTCAGGACTTCTCAACAAGAGCGTGGAAAGATACATCCAAAGTGCTGAAACAAAGTACCTGCCCACCTAAAAATTCTATACTCAAAAAACATAGTTCCAAGAAAAGACAAAATAATGACTGAAGTTCATACAAACAATAACTGAGTTCACGCACTAAAATAAATACTTAAGGACATTTCTTAGGCAGGATAAAATTATTAGAGAGAACTTTAGAGTTACAACAAGAAATGAGGAAAAAGCGGCAGGTACATGGGTAATTCTAAATGAATATTAACTGATAGTTAATAATAGGGTCCTGTGATATTTAAACATGTGCAGTATTAAATATCTAGATAAATGGAAAAATAATATTGAAATCCCTCAAAAGTAATGTGAGTTTATCCCAAATACACAAAGTTGGTTCAAATTAATTCACCACATCAAACTGACTTTTAAAAATCATGAGTTAACAGATGCATAAAAGACACTTGGCAAAATTCAACATTCATTCACTAGGTTTTTTTAAACTGTATTTATTCATGGCAGGGGGGGGGAGAGAAAGAGGGGGGAGAGAAAGAGAGGGGAGAGAGAGAGAATCCCAAGCAGGCTCCAAGTTGTGAACAAGGAGGAGCCTGACGACACGGGGCTCAATCCCACAAATGGTGAGATCACAACCTGAGCTGAAATCAAGAATCGGACAATTAAACAACAGAGCCACCCAGGTGCCCCACGCTAGTTTTTTAAAAAGATTCAAAAATAGGGATAGAAGGGAACAGTTATAATTTGGTAACACAGCAGCTCTCAGTGTGGTTCACGAATCCCTAATCCCCAAGACACTTACTAGAGTTCTGCAAGGTCAAAACCATATTCATAATAACACTAAGACATCATTTCCCCTCTTTGCGGTATTAACATTTGCACTAACGGTTCAAAATAAAAGGAAGGAAAGACTGCTGGCACCTTAGCACGTATCAAAGGCACTTGCATCAAATTGCCTCACTGATTCTTCGTGATCAAGAGATCAAAGGAAAGCATAAAGCCAGTCCCATGTAAGATGTCACTAAACTGTTTCATTTTATTTTTCATGACCATTCACAAAACAAGAGCTGGTTTCATTTCACTTAAAAAGGTACTTAATTGGAGTGGCATCAGCAAGATGGCAGAACAGGAAGCCCCAGGCCTTCCTTCCTCCCAGAGAGGATAAAAATTACAGAAACACCAACTCAACAACAATATACATGCCAAGTCCCTTTATGAGAAATTCAGAAACCACTTAAGAGGCTCCAGGTGAGCACTAAAACAACTGCATCAAAGCCAGCAATAAAATTCATGTCACCCTTTCACCATTGTCCCTCCTCCTGGCACAGCACCACACAACTGGAAAAAAAAACTCCCAGCTCCCGAATTCTCCCTGGGGAGGGAAAGAGAAGACTGGACTTTACATCTAACATTCTGACTTGGGGTGGGGGCTGCTGCCAGAGAGACTAGTTTCTTTCCGTAACATCAGAAGCACAGAAGGACCTGGCGTACTCTAGGTGCCCGAGACCTGCTGACAACAAAAAACAGCTGGGTGGTGAGCTGCAGATCCAGAGAATCCACAGTACAGCAAACAGAAACCAATACAGCTCAGCAACCTCTCCCTCAGGGGACAAAGAGAAGACTGGAGCATGTGCCCAACGTTCCAGCTTTTGGGTGGACTGCCTGAAGGACTTCTGTTTAGCCTGACCTAGGGCACTTGACAGTACCCAACATACTCTAGCCGCCTGGGGGCCACTAAAAACAAAAAAGAGCTGGATGGTATGCTGCTACTGCACAGGACAACAGATGGACACCAAAGGAGTCCAAGCAAATGAGTACAAGCTTCTGGAAAAAACTGGAAAATACCTTTAATATGGAATCTATACACATAAGTCCAAAAGACATATCCACAGAGAAGGTCTGAGAAGCCCCCAGATGATCCAATAGCCAGGATGCTTGGTTAAGGCCTTTCCCTGTACTGTGCCAATCCATAAACACTGGAAGAAAAGAGTGTTTTTTCAAATACAGTCATACAAGCACAAAATTAAAAGGATGTAAAGAAACAGGGAAAATGGCCCAATAAAAGGTCCAAAAACTGACCCTGAAGAATTAGAGGTGTATGAGTTACCTGATGAAGAATTTAAAATAACTATCATAAAGATGCTCAATGAGTTCAGGAAAATGATGCATGAATAAAATGAGATCTTCAACAAAAGGATACAAAATATTTAAAAAGAACCAAACAAAAAGATCAGTGGCTGCCAGGGGTTGCGGACAGCCAGAGATGAACAGGCAGACACAGGATATTTAGGGCAGTAGAAATACCCTGATACCCTAATGGAGGACACATGTCATTATACATTTATACAAACCCTTAGAATGTACAACACCAAGAGTGAAGCCAAAGGTAAACTATGAACTTTGGGTGATTGTGATGTGTTGATATAAATGCATCAATTGTAACAAAGGTACCACTCCGGTGGAGAATGTTGAAAATAAGGCAGATAGCTATGCACGTGGGGACAAGGGGTAAATGGGAAATTTCTGTACCTTCCTCACATTTTTTCTGTAAATCTAAAATTGCTGCAAAAAAATTAATTCTTAAAAAAAATAAAACATAAGGTGCCTGGGTGGTTCAGTTGGTTGAGCGTCCGACTTCGGCTCAGGTCATGATCTCACAGTTCACGGGTTCGAGCCCCACATCAGGCTCCGTGCTGACCGCTTGCTCAGAGCCTGGAGCCTGCTTCGGATTCTATGTCTCCTTCTCTCTCTGCCCCTCTCCCGCTCACGCTTTGTCTCACTGTTTCTCAAAAATAAATAAATGTAAAAAATAAAATAAGTATTAGGGAGGATGTAGAAAAACTAGAACCCTTGTGCATTGTTGCTGGGAATGTAAAATGGTACAGCCACTATGAGAAATAGTATGGAAGTTCCTCAAAAAATTAAAAATAGAATTATAATCCAGCCATCCCACTTCTGGGTATTTATTCACAAGAACTGAAATCAGGATTTCAAAAAGGTATTTCTGAGGGGCACCTGGCTGGCTCATGGGGTAGAGTGTGCAACTCTTGATCTTAGAGTCCTGAGTTCAAGCCCCAAGTTGAACGTGGAGCCTACTTAAAAAAAAGAAAAAAAAAAAAAAAAAAGAGGTATTGCACTCCCATGTTCACTGCAGCATTATTCACAATAGCCAAAAAGTAGAAATAACCTACATGTACATCAACAGATGAACATATAAAGAAAATGTGGCATATACATACAAATGAATATTATTCAGCTGTAAGAAGGAATTCCTGTCATATATTGCAACATACATGAGCCTTGAGGACAGTATGCAAAGTGAAATAAGTCAGTCACAGAAGCATAAATATTGCACAATTCCACTTATATGAGATGTATCTAAGGGAATCAAACTCACAGAAGCAAAAAATACAATTTCAGTGTTTGCCAGGGACTACAGGAAAGACAAATGGGGAGTTGCTATTCAATGGGTATAAAACTTCAGTTACACAAGACGAAAAAGATCCAGAGATATGTTGTACAACATTGTGCTTATCCTTAACAATACGGTACTGTTACTTAAAAATGTGTTAAGGCTATTCTTGTTATGTGTTTTTATCTACAATAAAAAAATGTGCTTGATGAAGCAGTAAAACATATTAATGAAATCCTGAGCCTAAGAGCAAGTCTTTTTTTAAGAACATGTATTTTAAATTTTTTTTTCAACGTTTATTTATTTTTGGGACAGAGAGAGACAGAGCATGAACGGGGGAGGGGCAGAGAGAGAGGGAGACACAGAATCGGAAACAGGCTCCAGGCTCTGAGGCATCAGCCCAGAGCCCGACGCGGGGCTCGAACTCACAGACTGCGAGATCGTGACCTGGCTGAAGTCAGACGCTTAACCGACTGCGCCACCCAGGCGCCCCAAGAACATGTATTTTAATATTCTATGTGAAAAATGGAAAGTACACACAAAGCATTTCTGACACACACCAAAATACTACGGTTGCCTCCAGGAAAATCACTTAAGCAATTATTTAAATTGTGAGCTGATTTCTCATAGAACGCCATCTTTACTTGAAAGAACAACTCAAACCATGGTTATTCAGACTTGGGTCTTTGGCAGGCATTTTCTCAAAAATAAACCAACTGAGCCAGTTACTTCAAGGAAAACAACTGAGAGAATTTGTTGTTGCCAATGATAAAATGTAAGGTTTCAAATAAAAATTTGAATTCTGAAAACTTAGAGCTGCCACCACAGACTTGACTAGTTCCCAATTCATAAATCTTTCCTGATTATCTCAGTGATGATACTAAAGAACATGTTTTCTTATTTAATACAATGTATTGTGTTAGTATTTGGAAGAGCTGCATCATTCAGTGAACCAGTATTTTCCAACTGATCAATGCATGATGTTGCAAAATAATGCATGGGTAAAAGATTCCAAGTAAAAGAGAGACAAATGCACTTTAATTTAACAAAGTACAAAAAGTTCACTGATGCAGTTTTGGATTTGGCATTACAACAAATCATTAAGAAACTACCACTTGACAAATTTTGACATGATATCAAAGAAGAATATTTACAATTACCTGAAAAGACTATTAAAATTCTCCTCCTTCTGCCAACTACTTATCTGTGTGAGGCTGGATTTTCTTCATACATATCATCCACAACAATATAATGCAAACCTTACTTTACAGCACACATAAAAATCAACTCCAGTTAGGTAAGGCTTAAAAATGAAAAGCAAAAGGGGCACCTGGGTGGCTCAGTCAGTGAAGCATCTGACTTCAGCTCAGGTTATGATCTCACAGTTCTTGGGTTCAAGCCCCTCGTCAGGCTGTGACAGCTCAAAGCTTGGAGCCTGCTTTAGATTCTGTGTCTCCCTCTCTCTCTTCCCCTCCCCTGCTCTCTCTCTCAAAACTAAATAAAAAACTTTTAAAAATGAAAAGCAAAATAGTAGGTTTCCAGAAAATCATAGGATAAGTTCATTTGCCTTGGAATGAGGAAAGAGTGCTTAAACACAAAAAACTACTTAATCATAAAGCAAATGATCAATAAATTTGACATTAAAATGAGTAACTTCTGTTCATCAAAAAGTACCATTCTAAGAATGGAAATACAAGCCAGAGTAACAAAAGATATCTGCCACACATACAGTATAACCACAAAGGGCACAAATACATACTATATAAACTCTTACAAATCAATGAAAGAAATGCAAACAACCCAATAGAAAAATGGGGGGGGGCGGAATATAGAGAGGCCTTTCACAAGAAATCAAAAATCCAAATGGCCAATAATATATAAAAAGATGCCCATGAAAATACAAGCACCAATAAACTACATACACATACATATCATATTGACAAAAAATTTTAAGTCTGACAATATTAAATGTTAGCCAGGATGTGAAGCAATGTGAACTCTCATACAGCTGTTGGGAGTATATTTTGAAACAGATTCACAGTTTATAGCAGAGCTGCAGTTTGTCACAATCTAGAACCCAGTGATTCTACACTTCAGTATACATCCCACAAAAATACATGCTTGTGTACACCAAGATACCTATATAACAATGTTTCCATTGGCACTGTTGGTAATAGCTGAAAATTCAAAACAGCAAAACTGTTTATCAGTGCACAAGAGAAACTGTGGTAGAGTTATGCAATCTTGTAACTATGAAAATCAAAGAATAACAAATACAAAAACATGAATGCATACTAAAGGCATAAGGTTGAGCAAAAGCAGCCAGATACAAGAAAACACACCCTCTATGATTCCATTTATAAGTAATTCAAGGCACAGGGGCACCTGAATGGCTCAGTTGCCATTCTTGATCTCACCAACTCTTGATCTCACCTCAGGTCATGATCTCACAGTTCATGAGTTCCAGCCCTGCACTGGGCTCTGTGCTGATGGCGTGTGTGGAGCCTGCTTGGGATTGTGTCTCTCCTCTCTGCCCCTCCCCTGACTGTGTGCGCGCTCTCTCTCACTCTCTCTTTCAAAATTTAATAAACTTTAAAAATTTTTCAAGAACAAACTTAAGCTCACTGGGTAGTAACACTGTAAATAAGGGGCGCCTGGGTGGCTCAGTCAGTTAAGCGTCCGACTTTGGCTCAGGTCAAGATCTCGTGGTTCAGGAGTTCAAGCCTCACATTCTGTGCTGACAACTCAAGAGCCTGGAGCCTGCTTCGAATTCTGTGTCTCCCTTTCTCCCTGACCCTCTCCCACTTGTTCTCTCTCTCTCTCTCTCTCTCTCTCTCTCTCAAAAATAAACAAACATTAAAAAAAAAAACTAAAGACAAGGAAGAGAAAAATCATAAATGTCAGGAAAATGGTTACCATGGAAAGGTAAAAAGTGTGCAATCTGGAAGGGCAGTTATGTTGTCTTGACCTAGGTGAGAGTTACATGGGTGTGCATCTTACACTGATTCTTTAAGCTCTACATTTAAGTTTTATGCACTTTTCAATATTTTTTTAATTGCACAATTTAGAAAAAGAAATCTTACTACAAGTTGCACAAGGCTCTAACAAAAAAGAAAACCCATGAATGCACGTTTTTTACTTTTAGGTCCAGCAATACTTTTGCCATAATCAATAAAACAAATAATTTTTAAGACTTAGAAAATATGCCTCTATATCACACCTAAAGTGAAATATGTCACATCACAATCACCCACAGAGTGGGTGATCATCTACTTTGCAGATTATCTATGCTGGTGCAGCTCACCATTCTGTGTCTTTTTATTATTTCAATACTCCATCATCATGATGAGCAGAGTAAAGTAGTTTAAAGTCAATAAACTTTTCCTAACAACAATTCAGTTGTAGGTCACAAAACCATCTTCAAAATCAAAGAATAAAAAGGCCTTGCCAATGGAGGATAATTATGAGATGAAATCTGCATAGTTTGAAAATCTCATTTAGTTATTAGTTTTTAACCAACTCCTATTTTAAAAAAATGAAAACAAAGAAAAATTTGCAGAGAGCACATTATAAATGGTAAAATAAACTAATTTAAGTTTTACCACAAGTACTTTCAACTACTTCCCTGGAAAACTAAACAGGCCTTCCAATGTGTTGAGAACAGTGGTTAAGCTTTTAATTTCTCAAAATGTTACACCTACCACAAGCTTATCTGAAATATAAAGCAAAATCAATCTTCCTTCCAATACGCAACACAGAAATATCTGCTTCAGACAAGCATGAGAAATGTAACCTAAAAATGTCTACCATGTAGCTTTTATGTTAAGAATAAATATATAAGAAAGTGTATCAAGATCGCTTCAATACTGGGGCAGCTGGGTGGCTCAGTCGGTTGCATGTTCAACTCTTGATTTTGGTTCAGGTCACCATCCCCCAGCGCATGAGATCAAGCCCTGCATTGAGCTGTGTGTGTCAGGCTCTGTGCTAACAGTGTAGAGCCTGCTTGGGATTCTCTCTCCCTCTCTTCTCTCTCTCTGCCCCTCCCTCTCTTTCTCTCTCTCCCCATCTCTCTCTCTCTCTCTCAAAATAAACATGTAAAAAAAACCAGATCACTTCAATATTTGCTATAAAGTATTAAAACAGTTCCTTGTGATTCTAACTGTCCCCAAAGGTTCAATTCCCTTTAGAAAGTAGTAGTAGGAAACTGCCTTTTGACAGAAGAATGTAATGGAATCAAGTAACTCATCTTTCCCTTTGTACCCAGGCTACTAAAAAGCAAGGTCAAATATTCCTTTTTTCTTAATTTTTTTAATGTTTATCATATTTGAGAGAGACAGAGCATGAGCAGGGGAGGGGCAGAGAGAGAGAGAGAGGGTGACCCAGAATCTGAAGCAGGGTCCAGGCTCTGAGATGTTGGCACAGAGCCCGATGCAGACTCCAACTCATGAGCCCTGAGATCATAACCTGAGCCGAAGTTGGATGCTTAACCGACTGAGTCACCCAGGCGCCCCCAAATATTCCTTCTTATGGTGAATGTATTTGCTTATTCACATTTTCAGTAGCTTCATTTTCCATTTGTTTTACTAAGCTTAATGCATATATCTTTCACAATAATCCTTCCAGTGGGAAGGGGGGAATGTCAGTGTTCCCACTTCATCCCACTTAATCCAATGGTACAGCCAATGTTAGACAATTTTAAGAAATACCGTAATTGAAATATAATTCCATCTTGCCAGTCACAAGGCCACATATTCATTAGGATTCAGGTGACAATGTCATCGTGAAGTATTAACTGGCATCTCAAAGATTTACCCAAATTGTGTAAGGAATCACTAATGGTTTATTAGGGTAAGGCAATTCATTTGCATAAGATACTTTTATTTCCCTAGTATAAAACAGTTCTTCCTTAGTTGTAGGAGGAAACTAAACCAGTTGCTAAGAATGTTCCCCCAATCAGAAGATTTGTCCATATTCTTCTCCCTAAGTAATTCACGAATAGAAGATCATCAAGTACATATCCTGAAAGACACAATTCTGTTTCTAAATGCTGCATGTCTTACCGCACCTGTTAATCAGTTTTTATATTATAAATTGTAAGGGGAGAACTCCCTAAATTATAAAGGGAGAAAAAAACAAAACTACCTCTAACAGTTACCCACTTAATGTGTATTCTTTTTAATATTTATTTTTGAGAGAGACAGAGTGCAAAGTGAGAAGGGGCAAAGAGAAAGGAGACACAGAATCTGAAGGAGGCTCCAGGCTCTGAGCTGTCAGCACAGATCCTGACGCGGGACTCAAACCCACCAACCATGAGATCGTGACCTGAGCCGAAGCCAGACGCGTAGCCAACTGAGCCACCCAGGTGCCTCTAATGTGGCTTTAAAAATAATCAAATATTAGGGACCCCTGGGTGGCTCAGCCGGTTAAACATCCAATTTCGGCTCAGGTCATGACCTGATGGTTCCTGGGTTTGAGCCCTACCCGCATCAGGCTCTGTGCTGACATTTCAGAGCCTGGAGCCTGCTTCAGATGCTGTCTGTCTGTCTGTCTGTCTGTTGCTCTCTCTCTCTCTGCCCCTCCCCCACTCACACTGTCTCTCTCAAACATTAAAAAAAATAATAATCAAATATTCTTCCTCAGTCCAAATGATTATTTGATTTCCCTAAAAACCTCCAAATACTTGAGTTCACCAGTTTTTCCACTTTTAAAACAACTTGGTACTATTGTGGAGATGCTGTCTCAGGTCCTTGAGAACAAAGACAGAATCTACTTTCTGTCAAAGAAACTTAAACTGAATGTCTTAGGTTCTTCCAAGGACTCAAGTATTTTGTGAATACTTGAGTATTTAGCTTTCCACCTCACTTGATCCCGCTTTTCAATAAAAAAGGAAAGAGCACAAGCCTGAGCTACTTGAGATGTTATGGTCAACATCTCAAAGGTGGCTTCACACTGATGTTGATCTGTGCTTCAATTAATTCTTAAAAGCAAAACAATAAAAAAGGCTCAATTTGGTGAAGCAAAGTACTACCTCTACTACCATTACCAGAATAGAAATATAACCCACAAAAATGAATACTGGGCATGCAGTTTTATCTTGAATCGTGCATTTATGAAAATGAAAATATTCACTTGGGAGGAAAGGGAACAGGAAATGTTTAAAAAAGAACAAAGGTTCCTGCACACAAGTACATTAAATAGCACTCTCTCTACCTTAATATTTAAGCGCTGGAGAATAATTTTTCTAACAAAGAAAGCAATAGCCTAGAAAAATCTCCTGATGTTTGCTACATTTTTTTGAAAAATGCATTTCTCTTACCAGGAAAATGGACCAAGACTTCTTCTTAACTTGTGAATACAGATCAAAATGAGAAAATAAACGCCAATGAAAACTAAAATACGAAGAAAGGGTTTCAGATAAAACTTCAGCTGAATTTAGAGCATCTTTT
Organism: Lynx rufus; assembly: GCF_022079265.1. Taxonomy (NCBI): domain Eukaryota; kingdom Metazoa; phylum Chordata; class Mammalia; order Carnivora; family Felidae; genus Lynx; species Lynx rufus. Next base: position 17,894,726 of record NW_025814833.1, read on the forward strand.
GAAGAAAAAAAAAGACCCAACTACCAAGACAAATCTCTTAGAATGATTATTTGCCATAACCGCCCCCCCCCACACACACACCCCTCCAAAAAATTCAGGTCGGACATTTAATGAACATCCACATGCACTCAGAGAAGTTCTGGAAGGTATAAAATCATTTAGTAGCAGAAGAATAAGAATGGCAATCACAACACCTGGCAATTAAATTTTAAAAGTTTATTATAATTACCAATGATTAATAAGGTAATATCTAACAAAAATTCTAATATATAAATTTTTAAAAAGAAAAATAATGAAGATCTTCAAACAAACAGATAATATTCAACAAATAAAAATATTTCTAAACTAGACCAAGTATGGACATAAGGCTAACATCTTCAGATTAAGACCCTGGAACATAAATCCTCCAGTAAGGTTGCTTGTGACACAAAAGAATGCTGAGTTCACTGTGTTAATGATTTCTACTAAAACCAGAATTCACCACTGGATCTACCAGTACATCCAAGTTTGTTAGCATAATCACGCAAGTCCTATGCTAACGTAAAGTTGTCAAGAAACTAATTTCAAAATTAAAGTGATTAAATATGTATCTTTCACGTGTGGCAGAATTCGAAAGTTTACATTTAGATGTGAAACTTGTAACAATAGCTCTAAGTGTTACTAAGAAAGACAACATATCTTTTGGTAGTCCTAAGAGTTCTATAATTTATCATCAAAAACATCAGTATCTCTCAAAACAATAGGTTAGCTAGGTGTGTGATGGACCATTCAGACAAGCAAAATAGTTTTTCTTTCCCAGGATTACCTAACAAAGCTTATTCTTCAAAGCCAACACTCTCCATCTTAATACAGTTGCTTTTCATGAGGCACAATTAAGAAACTGCCCTCTCTGCAAGTTACTAAATGCCCCATACTCTCATGCATTGCTTTAGCACTATGTTCCTGAAGTTGACTACAACTCCCAAAATACACTGGTAGGAAGTGAGAGACAAGAAATGAACCACCTCATGAAATATACCATGCATTTTTCTTAAAAAGGTAGTTTTCAGTCAAGTTAAAGCTCATCTGCTAATTTGCCTCATAAAAAAACTAAAAACCCACCCAAGACATTATCTTAAATACTGGTCATATTCTAAAAGCCAAATCTCTAAAAGGATTCACTAATAATTTGTTGGCACACTACCTTCATTTTTAACAGTACCAGTTGCTGGTTTATATTTAAGAGGCTCTGTTTTCAGACAAAGGAAAGGATTTGGGGTAATATATTTACAACACCATTCATTCTAATAAGATGAAAATGCTAGGTACAAACACTCCAAAGTCAGACTGTACACAACAAAGTTTTCAAAGAAGGGAAAGAGGTCAGATAAATGAAGCCCAAGTACTGGGTGGTGATGTATTTGCCTACTTAAAATATTTCATTTTGCCACACAACTAACAACTTTACACTCTTCATATAACAGAATACAATTATAAAACTGACTATACTGATTTGAATTTACTACAAACTACACTCCTCAAAGCACGGAATAACTACATACAAATAAGCCCTAACAACAGTTTTGAAAAAGCTCTTCAGGAACAATACAGGGAGCATGGATCATGCAAATATACATAAAGTGAAAACAAAATGTCATTTTGACAAGGTATTTCAATCTCCTACATCATTGTTTTTCTCCAACCACTGCCAGTAAGAAGCCAAGCAGAATTTCACCTTCTATCCCTAATACCACTCATTCTAAGGTGAAATAAAACTGTCAAAAACAGCTGGAAGGAGGAAGCTGAGCAATCTATAAAGATGACAGACCCTAAATAACTAAACAAAATAGTGAACTGATTTATCAGTTTGGGGAGATTATCCTAATCTAATACAGATGAAAATAATGGTTTGGTTAGGTAAATTCCCATCCTGCCTTCCCTACACACAAGGGACTTAATAGCTATTTGTTAAACAGCATGTACAAGAATCTGGAACATGTTCCTAACAGTTACAAATGAATGTTTATCAAATAGACTTTTCACTTTATAAACCAATAAGCACTCCAAGCAAACGCCAGGAAGGTGAGGGGGTGAGGGGGTGAGGGGGAGAGGGGGAGAGGGGGAGAGGAGTAGGGAGGCGGGCACGGGGCGGGGGCTGGCGCGGGAGGGTTGAACCAAAATAAATATGAAACATAGTTCCCTCTTCAAGGGTCTCTCAATTCGTTAGAGTACAAGAGTACACAGGAGAAAGTCAAAGACCAATTAACTGCTAACCTGAGTGGTACAGACTTTAAGAGCAAGAGCTGTCCAGAGAAGTTTAAATATCTAAAGATTAGAATAATATTACTTTTAATAGCTATCACTTGAGCACTTACTATAAGCCAAGTGCTTTAGAGGCATTATTTAGTCTTCACAACAATCCTTTGAGTAGAGTACTTATTAATCCCAATTTACTCAAGGGGAAACGGTCAAAGTGGTTAAGGAACTTACCCAAGGTCACTCAGCTAGTTAAGTGGCTAAGACCGCCGCTTACCCAGGAAATACAATTCTAGAGCTCACACTGCTAAGACTTCATAAAGCACTGCGAGTGCGCGCGGAGCGGGGGGTGAGGTGGGGAGGCCATACAGGCTGGCAATATTACACGCTCAAGATCGGGGAACGCGTTCCCCGATTTCGTTCGAAGTAACGAAGTTCCAAAGATTCGTTATCTTATGCACGAGCAACACGAGCAACCGTAAACTAACTAACGGGGGGGGGGGGGAGGGGAAGACCGCAAAAATGGCCAAAGAGAGTTAATCTCATACAATGTTGAGCTTTAGCTAATAACGCGATTCAGAGAAAGAAATTAGAAATAAGTTACTTGTTTTTGAATCTGGGGTTTATTTTGCTGCTTAAACGATTTCTTTTTTTTTTTTTTTTCCCGAGAGAGCGCAAACTGAAATTTTGGGCGAGGAAACCGCGGGTATGGCAAATTACTGTTTTCTGTATTACCGGGGGAAAAAAAAAAAAACAAGTTTTATGACTAAAGGAAACGCGTTATTCCAGGTACTCGAGAACCTTGGAGAGTTGCCAAAATTAGTTGCAGTCCCAGGACAAAATGGGGCTTAGGAAACATTTAATGACGAAAGTTGAATCAGACCCGAAATAGCTCTAAAGTGAAAAGACGGAGCAAAGAAATGCCGGTAGGTCTTCGGGGAAAGCGGTAATCCCAGCTACACTTCTCCCACGGCCAGCCGCGCCGCGCGAGGCCGGGACGATCCGAAAGACCGCTCCCCAGGAGGACGAGAGGTGCCAAGCGGGGCTCTTCGCGACGCCCCGGGCATCGCGGCGGCGGGCGGAGAGGAGGGGAAGGAGTCGGGACGGTTCGCCCTCCTCGGACTTCGGGCAGAGGAGGCGCCGGGCTCCAAACTGCGGAGTCGAACGGGTGCAGAGTGAAGAAATGGGACAGAGAGACAAAAAGTCCGAACCCCCCGGCGCGGCCCCGTAAAAAAGAAAGGAGCCAAGTGAGCTCAAGCGAAGAGGGGGACAAAAAGAGACGGAGCTGGAGCGCGGGGACCCGCAGGGGCGAAACGGGAGTTCTGGTAAGAGACTAAAGGAGGACAGACTACAGCGGGCAACGGGGATTTCGGGGAGGCCAGGGAAGGTAGGAGGTCGGCGGCGGTGACCAGCACCTCTCCTCCCCGAGTTCGAAACTCCTAGCCAACCCTCCACACCCGCCGCCCGGATGGGGGAGGGGGCACATCTTCCCCCCCCAACCTCTCCCCACTTGGGAGAGCACGACTGACGCCCGGGCCCGGCCCGGCCGTGCGCCCGCCTCCAGCCCGGACACTCACAATTCGCCTCTCCCTGATTTCTCCCAGTTCTTTATCCACTCTACGGGAACCACCACAGTTGCGGCCGCCATCTTCCCCTCACTAGTAGCAGAGGCCCGGATGTGTAGCACGCGAGCGAGGGGTCAAAGGGGAGCACCGCCCACGGGGAATGCCGGGAGCTGCGAGTTCGGTTTTCGATTTCCCGCCCCACTTTCCTCCCCACCCGCGGAAACCCGAGGCCCTGCCTCCAACCGGGTGGCTGAGACCCGTGGGTCCCTTTGCAGAGTGACTACGCCGACCGCGCCGCCTACAACCCTTGCCCTGTTGCCCTGGCATCCCTTTAGAACAGGAAAAAGTGCCATCCTCGGGCCGACTCAGCTTCTCTTCTTCCGTGATACCTACTCCAGGCCACTAATTCAAGCATGTCTTTTTCAAGCACCTAATATGTGCTAGGCACTGGGGGTAGAGAAGCAATAAGCCACTGTGCCTACCCTCAGCGAGCTCACAGTCTGTGGGAAAGACGAGCATAAGCAGATCAGCTACAATACACCCTACCAACTGCTGAGAAAAAAGAAATTAATCAGAGAAGAAGCAGCCATTTACTATGTGCTAGGCATTATGCTAATACAAGGAAGACAAGCTAGCGAGGAAGAGAGAAATTGACCCTTGGAAACCCTTGCTGACACCCTCTGTAATCGGCTTCTGTCACTCTAACCTTACACAAGACTAGGGGGCGCAAGTACCGTAAGAAACAACTTGTTTACATTACACCGTCTCAAAAGTATCTCCCGACTAAATACTATTTCAAAGGCGAAATAAAAACTTTACTGTGGGAAAACATGGCGGACTCCGTCCTAACTATGACGAAAATCAGCACGCCCAGAAATGGGCATCATGTGCCTCCTGATAAGGTGCTAAGAAAAACACTAACCAATTTTGTAGCGTTCATCACGCCAAAATTCGCATACCCTGAATTTAGTCATGAGGGAGCATCAAACAAACCCATCTTGAGGGACAGTCTACAAAATCACTGGCTTGCTTGCACTCTTCAAAATCGTCAAAGTCACTAAAGACAAAGAGACATATTGAGAAACTCCTCCGGATTAATAGAAACAACAGACAGGACAACTGATCCCCAGCCAGAAAAAGAACATTTTTGTTTTGCTAAAAAGGGCATTATTGGGACAATTGACAAAATTTGAATATCTATAGACTAAGTAATAATATTATATCAATGTAAATTGCATGATTTTAATACTTGTACTACGGTTAACGTGGAAGTCCTTGTTTAAGAAAATACTCCGTGGAGGGGCGCCTGGGTGGCGCAGTCGGTTAAGCGTCCGACTTCAGCCAGGTCACGATCTCGCGGTCCGGGAGTTCGAGCCCCGCGTCAGGCTCTGGGCTCCTGGAGCCTGTTTCCGATTCTGTGTCTCCCTCTCTCTCTGCCCCTCCCCCGTTCATGCTCTGTCTCTCTCTGTCCCAAAAGAAAATACTCCGTGGAGTATTTGGAGATAATGGGGCATTACCTTGCAACTTACGCTAAGATGTTTCAGAAGAAAACTGTAGGATGATTAAGCAAATGTAAAATGTTAACATTTTAGGAGTCTGTGTGAAGGACAGGCAGGGATCGTTCCATTTGTGCAACTTTTCAAAATAAAAAGGTTGTAATGATACGTGTTTGGCAGAAATTTTAGAAAATAGAGACAACCAAAGGAAGAAATCCTACCACACATGTATTAAGGTACGAACTTTAAACTAGTATCTTCTAAATTTGGCAAGTTTCGCCAAATAGACCATGTTTATTTGTGTTGAAAGGCTGTTCAGGGGATAGGCTGTATTCAGAAGTTCTGGGAAAATACTACGTTGTTCGTGATTGTTTTTCATCAGCTATGTCTAGTCTCCTAATGTCCTGTCTGATTTCGAAATCCTAAAGCCACTCATTAGAAAACATACACCGTTCTGTTTCAAGGACATCTGTTCATAAAAACCCTTTGCCCTTTCAAGGAGGTTCAGAGATATGAGTGCCCGTTGATCTTTTCATTTTTCATTATTATGGAATATTTTTAAAGTGCACAGAAAGGCATAGTGAATCTTTGTTGTACTGTCATCCTCCCTTAAAAAAATGTAAAATCATTATTACAGGATGGCTTCGGTGATACAAGGCACACTATCCTGCTGCTTATGTATACTTCACTCTATCATCTATAGCAGTGGGCACTATCCACATGTGAGTCCAGGTAACTCTTTGCAGAGGACAGGGAGGATCCTGTGCATTGTAGATTATTTACCAACATCCTCCCCGGCCTCGACCCGCTAGATGTCAGTAGAACCTCCCTCCCTCCCCCCCCCCACCCCCACTCCCCACACACCAGTTGTTAAAACAATATCTCCAGACATTGCAAAATGTCTCCTGCGGTACAAAATAACCCCCTGTTGAGAGCCACTGACAACATTCTGCTGTATCGTGGTTTACCTTGCCACTTTATCGCAGTGATTTCTCCTTCCAAACGCTGAACTGTGTGCAGTATGTGTACCATTCAGTATGCCACAAATATGATATGACCTGACTGCAGTGATGCCCTTTGAGCCTTGATTTTCCCTTCTCCCAGAGTCTGCAGAACTAATTTTCCATGTTATGATGACTCCTTTAGGGATTCCTCAGAGCCAGTTGGCTGTTTGTGCCATAAGATTGCAAAGCTATCATATCCTTTGCATCTTTGTTGTTGGCTTGCCTGTTCTTTGCTATCAGTATCTGGTATTGTCTCAGCAGCTGAGAGTACTGTTCACTGGGGATGTCACCGGCTCCTGGGTACCGATGGACTAGGCAGGGACCGAGGTCTGTGGTGAAGGCTAGGGATTAGGTAGTTTCAATGTTGACAGTCTGATGCATGGAGTGATAGGTTAATTTTAGGTCATTGTAAGGTAAACCAAAACAAGACAAAATAAATAAAATAATGGAAGAATGAATGCAAAAACTGTAGCCTTTGTGGAATTGTCCCCTAGAATGCTGTGTACCAGTATTGGATTTCTATTAACTGAAGACTTAATTATGTTAAATATGCATATTAAAATATCTAGGATAGCCACTAACATAGGATATACCTTCCAAACTACCAGAGGGGGGAAAATTGAAAGAGAGAAAGAGAAAAAAAATCAATCAATCCCCAAAAAAGGCAAGAAAGGAGAAAAAACATTTTGGAAAAGTGGGACAAAGAGAATAGAGGAAGATGGTAGGTTTAAACTTAAATATATCAATAACTGCATAAAATGTAAATGAACCAAATGCTCTAGTTAAAAGTAAAGATTATCAGTCTGCATTTAAAGAAGTCTAGCTATTTTTACGAGACACCCCTAAAACACAGGTACACAGTAAATTTGAAAGTAAAAACGATGGAAAAAATACACCAGGCAAATACTATGATCAACAAAAATTAAGCTGTTACAGCTAGATTAATATCACACAAAATAGACTCCAGGGGAGAATAATTACTAGATTTAAAGGTTATAAGGGGTGCTTGGCTGGCTCAGTCAGTAGAGCATATGTCTCTTGATCTTGGGCTTGAGGTTCAAGCCCCAGGTTGAGTGTAGAGATTACTTAAAAATAAAATCTTTTAAAAATGCTGAAAAATAATAAAGACGTTTACAATATATTGATAAAAATTTCAATTCAACAGAAAAAAATGAAATAATCCTAATCTTGAATGAACTCAACAGCTTTGAATATATGAAACAAAAATTAACAGAACTACAAGGAGAAATAGACAAATCCACCACCAGAGTGAGTCTTTAATTTATCTCTCTCATAAATTCATAGATGAAGCAGACAAAAACTCAGGAAAGATGCAGAAAATTTAAATATCAAATAAGTTTGTTCTAGTAGATACGCAGAAAACACTGTACCTAGCAACTAGAAAATAAACATTCTTGGGGCACCTGGGTGGCTCAGTTGGTTAAGCATCCAAATTCGGCTCAGGTCATGATCTCGCAGTTTGTGGGTTCGAGCCCTGTGTCAGGCTCTGTGCTGACAGCTCAGAGCCTGGAGCCTGCTTCTGTTTCTGTGTCTCCCTCTCTCTCTGCCCCTCCCCTGCTTGCACTCTGTCTCTGTCTCTCTCTCTCAAAAATAGATAAACATTTTTAAAAATTTTTTTAAAAGAAACATTCTTTACAAGAACATGTGAATGAGCCACCATGTACAGATTGTTCACTGATCAAAAGCACCTAGCCAAGGGGACAAGTGGGGGTCAAAACCCATCCCATGCTCCACTTGCCGAACCACATGCTCAGGTGTGGTGCTACATCCATCTGGAAGAAAGAGCATATTTTCCTAATTCACACAAAAGCAATATGTCATCTAGTGGTGGTCCAGTGCATGGAACATTTGTGAAAGTTAATCATACACTAGGTTAAAAAATATGTCAACACATTTCAAAGAAATCAGTCTCATACATTTCACATTTTGTGACCACACTGCAATTAAATTGAAAACCAATAACAAGAAAGAAGATAAAGAAAACATCTATGTTTGGAAATTTAAAAACATACTTGAAATCACATGTCAAACAAATCATACTAAAAATTAGAAAATACTTAACAACAATAATGAAAACATTACATATCAAAAATAATAGGGGCACCTGACTGGCTCAGTACAGCAAGTGACTCTTGATCTCAGGGTCATGAGTTCAAGCCCCACGTTGGGCATAGAGCCTACTTAAAAAGAAACAAAGAAACAAAGAAACAAAGAAAGAAACAAAGAAACAAAGAAAGAGACAAAGAAAGAAACAAAGAAAGAAACAAAGAAAGGGAAAGAAACTAATTTAAAAATGATGGTTTGCAGCCAAAGTGGTATTTAGAAAGAAATTTATGTCATTAAACCTTCGTATGAAGCAAGGCTGGAAATTAAAAAGCTAAGCATCCAATTTAAGAGTTACAAAAACAAAAACAAAACAAAACAAAAAGAAGTTACAAAAACAATAACAGAGTAAATGAAAGCAGAAATAAAGACATTTTAAAATAACAAATGTTAATAAAAAAAAGAAAATTGCCAATACAAAAAGATCAATAAAACCAAAAATTGGCTGGTTGAAAAGTCTAATAAAACTAATAAACCTTGGGGCGCCTGGGTGGCTCAGTCGGTTAAGCGTCTGACTTCAGCTCAGGTCACGATCTCGCAGTCTGTGAGTTCGAGCCCCGCGTCGGGCTCTGGGCTGACAGCTCAGAGCCTGGAGCCTGCTTCCAATTCTGTGTCTCCCTCTCTCTCTGCCCCTCCCCCATTCATGCTCTGTCTCTCTCTGTCTCAAAAATAAATAAACGTTTAAAAAAAAAACTGATAAACCTCTGTAAAGACTAATTACAAAAACAGGAGAAGATATATACACACACACACACGCAAAAAAAAAACTGATAAACCTCTGTAAAGACTAATTACAAAAACAGGAGAAGATATATATACACACACACACACACACAAATATTAGGAATTATACACACACACACACACACACAAATATTAGGAATTGTATCAGTTGGGTTTATGACAAGAAACAACATACTCAAAGTGGATAATTAAGGACAGCTTTTTTTTTTTTTTAAGATTTTATGTTTACGTAAACTCTACACCCAACATGGGGCTTGAACTTAAAACCCGAGATCAAGAGTCGCATGTTCCACCAACTGATCCAGCCAGGCGCCCCTGAAGACAGTTTAATGAAGGAACCACGCACAAGGATGTGAGCAGGATTAAGGGAAATCCACAATGGATAGTGAAGCACCTCCCGGCTAGCAACACGGGAAGACATTAGCACCCCCAAATCTAAAGGGGCAAGGAGAGGGAATGGTTACCAAAACCTAAGGAAATAAGGAAAAATAAAATAAAATAATAAGGAAAGGAACATTCAACAGGAACTGTGGCCTTCTGCAGAGGAATCATTGCCAAGTCACATCCCTTTATGGAGGGAATGTGGGGAATAAATTCCCTGACCTTTCTCTCCTCCCACCACTCGATCTCCTATTGATACCTCCCATTGGCCGATAGCTACTAAAAGCTGTAATGTGGGGGAGCCTGGCAAATGCAATTAATATGGGTCAGGGGAGAGAGCAGGTTGGAGAAGGGTATAAAGTGAATCTTGAAAGGGAAAACAGAATTCCCAGCATTGACCATTCCTTTTGCCCCTCCACACCACTCTTGCCCTTTGTCCAGATGAAAAACCCATGCCCTCAAATGGGATGTACAAATTCCTATCAGCTACTGTACCATTGCAGGGGGATGACAATTCATTCATACTCCCACATGAAATCTAAAATATTAATGACCACTGGTACTTTTGATATAAAGTGGAAGGGAAAGGGGGCTCTAAACATAAACATAGTTGTTATAGTCCCTGCTTCTGTAGCTGGAAGGAGGCACTAAGTTGATAATCGTTGCTTCAGTTTTTCTGCCACCCACTCCACGTTTCCCTTACCTTCCATCAGCATCTCAGTAGCACAGGATACGTTCCCTGGTGGAGTGGCCTAAACCTTCATCCCCACAGGATCTGAGTCCTTATAATCTTACCTTGACCGGATTACCAGTTTTCGTTGACTGGTACTATTGAGCAAGGGAGTGATAAGAGTCACCCAGCGAAGTCCATGGGTGCTAGACATAGTCTTCCTTGCTACTGTATAGTAACAATCTAATCTGCCTTTGGTGATCATGATGGACCACCCTGGTCTATACAATGAACCCGTTGTCTGCCTGTTAGTTAAACAGCATGAAGAACACAAAATGGCCAGAAGGCAGTGTCAGTTTCCAAAACATCAGAATCCTCAGGCATCCTCTGGTGGAAGCATCTCTTCCTCCGGCATTAGAACCTCTTAACCCACTGAGTCCAAGATGTAGGGATGGGAAGTAAATATTTCTTCAGGGAGAGGGGTCAATCCCACCTCCACCTATCGAATCCTGGACCCATACATTCTGGCTACAAAGGAGATGATATGATATATTGGCCTCTGGTTTAAAGTATATACTAGGCTCTGTAGGACAGCCCCCAAACTTGCAGGCTATGGCACCATAACTGAGCCTTCCACAGGAAATTTCACCATTCTGGCTTTGTCAAGCCAGGTATTCCTAGGTGATGAAACATATGATAAGACGAATGAATTCCATGGTGATGAGCCCATCGCCACACTTCCTTCAAGCTAAGCTGAGTTCCTTTGTTGGAAGCAATGTTGGGTGGGATACCATGGTGATGAATCAGGCATTCTGTGAGTCCACATGGTGGTGCTGGCAAAAGCTCTGCAAGAATGAAAAGCAAATTCATATTCAGAATGTGTATCTATTCCTGTGAAGACAGTCGGTGCCTCCTCCGTGATGGAAGGGGTTCAGTGTAACCAATCTGCCAACAGATGACTATCTGGTCCCCCCAGGGAATGGTGCCATGCTGGTGCCTCAGCGTCTGGTCTCTGCTGATAAGCAGATTACCAATTCAAAGTGATAGTAGACAGATCAGCTTCAGGGAGGGAAGACCCCATATATACACCCCACCCCAGCTGCCACAGCCATTTTGTGCGTGGGTCTACTGAGCAAGCGCTATGGTAGCCGGAGAGGCTAAAATCAACAGAATAGGTTATCTTAGCCACCTGATTACTGAGAGCCTCTTCCATGGTGGATGTCCTCTGGAGGCAATTATATGAAACACAAATCTCTTCACACTCTGGCCCATTTTAATAGGCCCGTGCATATACATTTTTCTTAGGCCTCCTTATCACCAAATTCCTATCTAGTTCTTTCCACATTCTTCACCATCCAGTCAACATGTTAGACTCTGCCCCTGAATCAGTCTACATCAATATATTAGGCCGTTTCTTCTTCCACCAAAGAAGACAATCAGACGTACTACTTGGGAGGATTTTCTGTCTTTAGGGACCATCCCTGAGTGGGTCTGCCAGCCACCTATGACTCACTTCTACCAGTTGCCAGCCTACCACGAAGACCCATCTATAAAGCCATACGCCTACATTTTCTCGCTCTGTTAAATGGTTATAGAGAACTCTTCTTGAGGCCATAGGTATGATGGAAAGGCAGTCAGGTAGTAGGAGCAAGTACCATGTGAGCCTGAGCCATTTCTTCATTCACTTTTACCTTCCCGATTTTCTGAGACCTGATTTCAAACACAGTTCCCATCGAACAGTGGAATGCTGCTGCACATGGCCACTTGATGACTGAGTGGATTAGACAATACCCATTTCATAATGGCCAGTTCAAGTCACATAGTCTCCTGTGTCCCATGGTCAGTAATTCAGTCACTATCAGGGCCTGGTAGCAATAGAGGCATTGCCTTTCAAAGGGAGAGTCACTGTCAATTAAGGAGAGCATGGCCTTACTTCAACGCCCTAAGAGTCTGTGCCAGGAGGCTTCTATTGAGGCTTCACAGAACATCTGTACCACAGACTCATATTTGTTGCTGAGGCTTTTCTTGCTTCAGATCCCGCTCAAAACTGGCAGCCTTACAGGTAAGTCAGTAAATGGGTTAGAGCAGCACGGCCAAACATGGTACGTGTTGCCTCCTAAATCCAGAGGGGTCCATCAAGTATTGGTTTCTTTCTTTGTGGTGGGTGGTGCAAGGAAAAACAACTTATCTCTTACTTTAGAAGAGATACTCTGACATTCCCCAGATCACTGGACCCCTAGAAAGGTCATCCACGTAGCAGGCCCCTGAACTTTCACAGGGCTTATTTCCTATCCTCTGGTCGTAAGGCATCTAGAACACTTGATTCTTCTTGCCCCTCAGATTCATTAGCATAATGCCACAAATGTAATGGATCGGTATTATGCCTGTGGAATAAAAAGACAACTTCCTTCTGGACTAGATTATGACAGAAAACAGCATGATTGGAGATAGCCCTGAGATAAGAGAGTGAGTGCAAACTATTTCTGATTATCTCTGCTGATGATAGTTGCTGGGTCAGTAGGTGCCAGAGGCTGGGTTGATTTGATCCAGTAAAGACACCACATTAAGAAACATGGTTTCATTGGGGTCGCAACCCGATTAATTTAACAATAATTCACAAGTATTCTCCGAAACTTATATGCCTTTTCCCACAGGCCAAACAGGCAAGTTATACAGGGGCATGTGGTTGGAGTCATCAGTTTCATTGTTCAAGTCTTTGGTGGTGGCTTCTATCTCTTCAGTTGCCTCAGGAATTTGGTGTTGCTTTGGTTTACTTTCTTGGCAGTACAGGTGAAAGGAGAGAGGCATATAGTTTCAGGGGATAGTACTTCACCTTTCCTATAATAAGAGCCCTCCCTCCATGGATCATGAGTCAGAAAAATAACGTGTGGTGATTTGGCCAAGATGGGTCCAAGTTCCCACTGAAATGAACTCAGACCAAGACCTAATCTATCACCTGACTCCATAAGTCCCCACTCTGGACGTGAACCACAATGGCATACTGTGGTTCCAGTAATTAGCATCAATTCAGAGCCAGAATCTTATAGACCTCAGAAGGTTCTGGATATTTTTTTTTTTACCCTGGTCATGGCCTCCTAGTAAATGACTACAGGCCCCAGTCTGAGGAAAACTTGGAAGGAGATTTGCAGTATACATCTGTGATAGATTACAGTAAGGTCCCTTCTCAAAGAGATCTCTCCTCACCTTAATGAAGAGCTCCAGATATGTGGACTGGCTTAGTAGATCAGGGAACAGAGTAAGAGTTCAAGAGTCTGCAACATTTTTGCCCACCAGACTTAGAATTTTTCTGCTTCTCTATATCACGTCTATTTCATTCCCAGAAAATTCCATAATCACTCACTGCAACAGACGGAAGTCAAAACACTCTATCATTGTGTTTTATGAGAGTTGCACCCACTTTAGTTCTGACAGTTAAGTGCCATCACCGAGACTCTACCCTTTAAGACCCCACTATTCTTATTGAAATCAGGGTGTCCAGTTCCACTGAAGCATCTCCTACTATCATCTCTGGCCTACAGAAGATATTCCATAAAGCTTTTCAGTAATACTGGTGCTCCCCTCACCGATATATTTCTTAATGCCTTAGTGAAGAGTGTCCTCCCAGTAGAGTGACCAACTGACCCGAATTTTCTTGGTACTGCCACAGTTTTAAAACTGAAAATCCCGCAACCCAGGAAACTCTACTGCAGTCTATGAGTATAGTTAAGAAGTAGGCACTGAGTAGATTGCACATCATAGATCCACTTCAGGGATCTATGGGCCTACAGGCTACACTGAAATCCAATGATTCTTATTGGAGCAGAGGCAATGAATTGTTGTGGGGGTTGGTCCTGAGGAGAATCAGTATTTCTTGTGAAGCAAACACCCCAATGGAAGTCACCAAGTGGTTTTTATGCAGAGGAAGGGCTGGTACCATTAGACAAAGGATGTATGATTGCTTCTACTGGCAAGGAAAGTTCAGGGAAATGTGGAGGCAAAATTTTTCTCAACCTCTTCTGTTTATGCCCAAATATTTCCACCCAATGTGTTAAGGTTCTATTCTTTCCCCAGGAGTGCCCTTCGGTTAACCTAAGAGTTCTAACAAGGCCATATGTTTAATTGATGCTGTACCTCTGCAACATTTATAATCAGCCCCTGAGCATGATCTTCAGGCATATCTCTCCTACAGTTCCAGGAGAATAAAGACTACTTGAATGGTGACATTGAGGCTCTTTGATTTTCCACTATGATCTGTGTTGTGCATTCAAGGCTTTCCATTTGTCCTCTTTTCTGTGTAAGCTCTCTACGGTCATCAGAAGCAGTTAGCCCTAGCCACATCCTTTGCAATCATCGCTGTCACCATAGGGACTAAGTGCTCTAGCCACTTGATTTCCCAAAGCTTTGCCCTCCACTTGTATTCCATTTCAAGCCACCATCACTGATAATTTGAGTAATCATCATTCAGCGCATGCCACGCATTACAAGTGTCTCATTTTCCCCTAGAAAAGAGGTTGTCACAGATTGCATTCTTTAGGAAGCCAAAGCTGAAATTGAGTTAGGATGCAAAGCATTTACTGGAGAGCGAAACCTGTGAAGCAAATGAGGAGGCGGTAGCCCTGGGCAGAGGCAGTACAGGCAGGCAAAACAAACCCAAATCCAAAGTATGTATCAATCCCATTGAAGACAACTCACTGTCCCTTCCAAGGTGGAAGGGGTCTGAGGTAATCCAGACCATAAGGTGGCTGGCTAGCGTCCCTTTAGTCGCTGGCACTGTATACGGGACCCACCACTGGTCTCCCCTGTTGGCTTCTTGGGCACTCAGCAGGGGTAGTAGCTAACTCAGCCTTGGGGAGGGGAAGCCCATGCCCCTGGGCCCATGCATTGCTTCCCTCCCTGCTCGCGTAACCACCTATTCCGGGGCCCATTGCACAAGTATTGTGGTGGCCAAGGAGAAGTTTGGCTTCTGGTTGGTTTTGAATCTACTCTGAAATGGATGTTCTTTGGTGAATATTAACGTGAGACGAAGATATGCACACTTTGAGCCAACCCCAGGGGCCCATCTTCATATCTCTTTGCCAGACACCCTTGTCACTGGTATTTCAGCATTGTTCTTTCTATGCCTCCAGTGAGACAAGATACTTGCCAGTCTTCAGGATTCACCGTGCGTTCGTATATCAGGACTTCATATCCCTCCGTACAAAATGAATGACTGAGGGTACTGCCCATTGGAATGACTTCCCTTCAGCAGATAGGGAAGGGGCAAAAGAAATGGGCAAGCACTTCACAGAAGAGGCCAAATGAATGTAACCGGAGAAATGCAAAATAATAGCATACTACGTACACATTATGCCACCAGATTGCTGACAATTCAAATTTCAGTGTCCATATATGAAGTTTTATTGGCACACAGCCGTGCTCATTCATTTCCATATTGTCCATGGCTGCTTTCCCACTACACTGGCAGAGTTGCACAGTTGCATCAGACTGTGTGGCCCACAAAGCCAAAAGTGCTTACTGTCATCCCCTTTTCTAGACAGTCAAGTTAAAGAAAAATTTAAGTTAAATTAAGGTAAGTTAAACACAGCATTTCAATGTTTCTATCTTATTCAGAACATTCTTAGGAGCAGCATAGAGGAAAGAATAAGGAAGAGTTAGCCTCTTTCTATTTGGAAAAGATCCCTAGGAAAAAGAGCCAGGGAGTGCTGCCTAAAAAACAACAGCAAAGGGGCGCCTGTGTGGCTCGGTCATTGAGCGTCTGACTTCGGCTCAGGTCATGATCTCCCAGTTCGTGGGTTCGAGCCCCGCATCTGGCTCTGTGCAGACAGCTCAGAGCCTGGAGCTTGCTTCGGATTCTGTGTCTCCTTCTCTCTCTGTTCCTCCCATGTTCGCGCTCTCTCTCTCTCACTCTCTCTCTCTCAAAAATAAATAAAGCTTAAAAAAATTATAAAAAAAAACAACAACAACAGCAAAGTCAGTGGTTCTCAGACTTGAGTGGGTATTGGAATCACCTGGAAGGCTTGTTAACAACAGACTGCTGGGCCTTACTCCCAGGGTTTTTGACTCGGTAGGTCTGGGGTGACACTTGCGAATTTGCCTTCCTAACAAGTTCCCAGGTGATGCTGATGTTACTGGTCTGGAGACCACACTTTGAGAACTGCTGGGTGGCTCAGTCAGTTAAGTGTCCAACTCTTGATTTCGGCTTGGGTCACAATCTTATGGTTTGTGAGATGGAGCCCCGCAGTGGGCTCTGCGCTGACAGCGGGGAGCCTGCTTGGGATTCTCTCTCTCTCTCTCTCTCTCTGTCTCTCTCTCTCTCTCTCAAAATAAATAAACTTAAAAAAAAAGTGATTCTTAAACTGAGGCACTTCGGCAACCTGCATCAGAATCGCCTAGATCCTTGGCCTCATGGCACTTATGTTCAAGTGGAGAAGCAATATAATAAACCATTAAACAAGGAGCGCCTGACTGTAGAGCATGTGACTCTTGATCTGGGGGTTGTGACTTCGAGCCCCATGTTGGGGGTAGAGATTACCTAAATAAATAAACTTAAACAAATAAACAATTAAACAAATAGATACATAATGTCATATAAAATAAAGTGGATCAAGGGAATGGAGAGTGGTATAGGGCATGCTATTTAAGACAGGGTGGTGAAGTCAGGCCCTCTCTAAGAAGGTGACATTGGACAGAGACTTAATGAAAGGGGAGAGCAAGCTGTTAATATGTTAACATAAATGTTAATTAATATCAATATGTTAATATGTGAGGGAGGAGTATTCCAGACAGAAAGAACAATCAGTGCAAAGACCATGAGACAGGAATGTGCTTAGTGTGTGTTCCCAGAACAATTCAAAGCCAAGAATTAGACTCTTTGTTCTTTCTGGTTCCTTGTGTTGTTCCCTCCCCAGGGCAATAAGGTTCGTTTATTCTCTATCACACAAATAGGGTCATATGAGACATGCTGTTCTGCAACTTGCATTTTCCCCCGGTGATAAATAACGAACATTCTTTCATGTCACCGCATTTAAGATCGGTGTCATCATTTATAAAGGCTGAATATCTCTTTGTAAACATGGAGCAGGGGTTTACTTTTTAAAAAGTCAGTTATTTGTATAACCAGTTTCCTACAGACGAACAGATTGCTTCCAGTTCCTGGCTATGACCCAGAAAATGCTACAGTATACTTTTGTGTGTGTGTGTGTGTGTGTGTGTGTGTGTGTGTATCTATGAACTTGTTCATGCATTCCTTTATGCACCAAAAATTTACTGAGCTGCTACTATATGTTAGATATGGCATTATATTCTGAAAATATAATGGTGAGCCAAACAGATATGGTTCTTGCTCTCGTGGAAATAGGATCTATGAGGGGGAGAAAATCATACAAGAAATATGTAATTACAAACTTTGATAAGTGCTAGTATGGCCGACACCGTTGCTCAGCTAACCCACCTCCCACTCTCGAGACTCCTTCTAGCTGGAATTTTGGGCAATGAGACAAAAGTGGATTGTGGTAGGCAAATCATGTTCCCCTCGATCATATCCTAATCCCCAGAGCCTATGCATATGATAGGTTACATGGCAAAAATTCAGGTTGCAGATGGAATTCAGCTTACTAATCAGTTGACCTTAGAAGAGGGCTTATCCGGTTGGGCCCAATGTGATTACAAGGATCCTTAAATGTGGCACGGAGGGCTAAAAAGTCAGAGAAGGTGTGATAACCAAAGCAGAGTGGCAGTGATACGATGGCTGGCCGTGAAGTCAGAAGGGGGCCACCAGTCAAGGAATACAGACACCGTCTGGCAGGTGGAAAAGGCAGGGAAACTGATGCTCTCTTAGAGCCTCTGGAAGGAATGCAACCCTATCAACACTGTGGGTTAGCCTAGCAAAACCCACTTCAGACTTCTGACACCCAGAACTGGAAGATAATAAGTTTGTGTTGTTTTAAGACTCTACATTGGGGCGCCTGGGTGGCTCAGTTGGTTAAGCATCCCACTTCAGCTCAGGTCATGATCTCACGGTTCGTGGGTTCGAGCCCCGCGTCGGGCTCTGTGCCGACAGCTCGGAGCCTGGAGCCTGCTTCGGATTCTGCGTCTCCCTCTCTCTCTGCCCCTCCCCCACTCACGCTCTGTCTCTCTCTGTCTCAAAAATAAATAAAAACATTAAAAAAATTTTTTAAAACAACAACAAAAAAAGACTCTACATTTATGGAGATTTGTTATGGCAGGCATAGGAAACTAATGCGTGGGTTCTACGGGAAAATTTTTGCTGTCCTGACACAAGTCAGTCCCTTCCTCTCCTTCCCTAGTCTTGCCTTGAATGGGAAGCTGTAAAGGTCATCTAGTGACACTGAGGGAAAGGCCAAGAGAACTGCAAAGCCATCAGCCCCGATATTGTTGAACTGCTGAACAAATGCCAGCAGCCCCTGACTTCCAGCCTTCTAGCTCTGTGAGGGAAAAAAAACCCCACAGACCCACACTTTTCAGCCCTTGTATTTATTCAGTTACATGCAGACAAAGCGTCTCTGAGTGATAAGTCAGTATAAGCAACTATGAGAGAATATCCCAGAGACCTAACTCGCTCATGACATGTAGACACAGTGGACTTTCTGTCCACCATCCCATTCCCAGTGTGTCCAGCACTGGTGGGCTGTACCACCCACTTCAAAGTCTAAAGGAGGAAACCTTTCATCTCCCTGCCCCTTGGCAGCCAGTACACAGGGCCCGCGCTCTCCTCGACCAGAAAAAGGACACAGTGTGTATAAAGAAAAGGTTCACATCCTGTGTCGATGCTTCTCCCAATATCCCCTAGGCACTCATTGTTTCTGTTTCAGTGACTTCTTACTGTGAGCACCTGCGACTGTGCCCGAGGACTTTTTGGCCACAGAGTGTGCTTAGCCAGAAGTGGCAAGGAGTTAAGGTCCATAGGAGCAGACGCATCAGTGATGAGCATGAATATAGGAAAAATATCCCAGCTTCCTTGTTTCCCAGGTGGAAAACCCGAGGCATGTTCTATTTTGTCTTCCTGAGGTCCCAATAGAATCAACTCCCGGCTTCCCACAGCGCTGACCTGCTCATAAACAGACCTTGTATTGTTTTCCATGTCTTCCCTATCTCACTTCCCCACTTCCCCTTGTGGATTCCTGGGGTTGCCTTCCAAATAAACCACTTGCTCTCAACAATTTATCGGAGGGTCTGTTTCATCCAAAGTAAGACAGTACCAGAAGTGGTCTTTTGAAGTGGACCTTCAGGATGGGATTCTTGAATTGGATTACCTGTACAGCATATGAATACAAAGACCTCATTACTCCCGGTAAGTAGAGTGGTGGCAGTCCCTGGCATGTTGTAGAATTACAATTGATGAGACTTTCACCTATGCTGGATTGGGATAGGACACAAATGGAAGGAAATGCACTGGTTCATGCAATAGCGCCAGCCCTTGAAAGATGAAAACTGAGAATCAAGGAGTTGGTTTGCTGTTATTGATGGCCTTAGAAACGCTAAAGAAAGCAGATGACAGGTTTGGTCAGCCAATCACTAAGTCAAGGAACAGTATGGAAGCAGAAGGCCTTCGTGGGAACTTTGATCTCTTCCAGACCCAGATTTGATTGTGAGGGCAGTAAAGTTACACAGGAGGAGGATGCTTGTCTTTCTCAAGATCTGCCCCCACTTCCGCATATTTCTTCTAGAGACAGAGAGCTAGGGACAATTCTTAGTATGGCCCAAGCAGGGAAATACCATTTCTAGTAGGAGATAAAAGAGATTATTCACTGAACAGTTGTAGGACTTGATGAATATACACTTGCTGGAATTGAGACAATAAACCCGGGAATGGATCTTGAGGGTCCTGAACCGGGGAAGAATATAACACTGGATATGGAAGAGTGTATTGATATTGGAACACTCTCCCATGACTCAGGATTTCACATCCTGGCAAGGACACACAGAGTCAGTCCTAGTATGCTGCTGGAATGGCTCCTTGAAACTTGGAAAAAACAAAGCCTATATAGTAAATGAAGTGGAGTTGTTGGAATTGCCTTGACAGAGTACTGAGAGAAGAGGCAAAAAGCTCAGAGGGATGGGCAAACTAGAGTGGCTTTCTTACGTAAGACCAGAAAACACACTAGTTGATGGTGTCCCCTGGAAGGGCCCAGAGGACACTTTTTTTATTAAGACAACAAGGAATGTGTTACTGGCATTATTGAAAAGCTCCATGGCGGTTGTCTTCTACGGGTCGGGGTTCATGATAGGGGAGACTGTTATGTAAGATGGTGACACATCTAGGTGTCAAAGGGGATGATAGGATTCTAGAAGAGCAGACACCAAGTGTCAGCAGTTAACTGTCACAGTCAAGGTAAGTGTAGTAACCACTATAGACACCAAGTCTGGAATGGCAAAGATGGGGCTTTGACCTGTAGGGGTCGGTAGAGATGGCTAATAAACGATGGCATTCCTGGGAACAATATATACGGCAAGCTGTACCAGTTAACTAAGAGTGCCCTAACAAAATACAGGACTTAGTAGCTTAAACAAGAGAAATTTATTTCCTCACAGTTCTAGAAGCTAGAAGTCCAAGATCAAATTGTTGGCAGAGTCAGGTTCTTCTGAGGCCTCTCTCCTTGCCTTGCAGACGACTGCCTTCTCGCTGAGTCTTCACGTGGTTGCCCCTCAGTCTGTTTGTTGTCTGTGTCCTAATTTCTTCTTCTTATAAGGACACTAGTCATTTTGGATTAAGGCCCACCCAAATGACCTCATTCTACCTTAATTACCTTTTTAAAGGTCCTATATCCAAATATATTACATTCTAAGACACTGAGGGTTAGGACTTCAACATGTGAATTTTGGGGGAACACAATTCAGCTCCTAACAGAACCCAGCAAGGGTACTGCTTATAAAACTAAAACTAAAACTAAGAATAAACAAATCAAGAATACCTGAGCAGTAGACTACTGTCAGTTGCTGCAGTGGAAAAATCATGATCCTTTAGTTTCCATCCCTGAGCAGGTTCCCAGACCCAGGACTGATCAAGTGAAGAAAGGCCAAGTCCCCTTGAGGAAGGACCCTGCAATGCCACAGCAAATATATACAGTTATGATTCCAGCTACTCTGCATCAACAGGACCTAGGCCATTTATCTGTGTGACTGGGGGAGGGGGGAAGAATACCCATATTTGGGGGAGCTGATGTCAGGGAACCTAAGGCACCATCATGGGGTCCTTTGTTAGAGTGGGATGTATGGAGACTTGGTAGGAAATAGAGCCCTGGCCCAAGTCTCACAGTGAATCCAATGGATCCACACCATTGGATCCATGGTCATTTCTCTGGTCCTTAAGTGTATTATTGGAAGAAACATATTCAGCAGTTAGAAGAACCCTCAAATTGTGCCCTCACATGACAAGGAAAAGCCATCATGATAGAAATGGCTAAGTGAAACCTTCTGAAACTCCATCAACCCAGCCAAAATAAGAAGTGATGCCATACCCCGATGGGACTGGCAGGGAATATTGCCAGCTTCCTCACGTCCTGCCCAGGTGACACAACCTTGAAGTGTGTTCCACAGTCACCTAGAAATCCCCAGTAGGACTGAGACCCAATTGCCCCCAGCCATGCCTGCTCACTAAAGCACCTTGCATGGGTTTCCTTCCTTCCCTGCCTTACTTTTCTATCTCCTTCCTAGGATCACCTCCCAAATAGACTAGTTGCACTCAAACCCTTACATCAGTGTCTAACAGTGGGAAAACCCAACCTAACACATCTCCTCTCTGGCCTCTGTTCACACTAAAAGATACACATATACAGGGTTTTTGTTGCCACTGTTTTTGGTTGTACCACCCCCACCCCAAAATCATGCCAGATACACTATTCTGTAATAATCTTTTTTTTCATGTTATGAGGCTTTACGGAAATTCTTCCAGGCCAATAAATTGTATATCTAATTCATATTTTAATAGCTGTGTCAGATTCTATAATATGGATATCCATTCCCCTACCGCTAAACATTCAGGGAGTTTTCAGATTTGCCTCTACATTATAACAATGCTGCCATAAGCATTCTTTAGTGTATAACCTAATGAATCAGTGCTTTTATTTATAGAGACTGTGAAATTAAGGATTGCAAAATTAAAATGTATGTGTATTTTCACTTATAAAAATTTACCTTCAGGGGCACCTGGCTGGCTCAGTTGGAAGAGCATGCAACTCTTGATGTGGAGGTCGTGAGTTCAAGCCCCGTGTTGGGTGTAGAAATTACTAAAAATAAAATAAACTCAAAAAATTTTCTTAAAAAAAAAAATCTACCTTCAGATGTCTCTCCAAAAGGGTTACCTTGACTTACTTCTTACCAGCAAAGTTGATAGTGATATTTTCCCCAGTCCTTGATGGCATACGATGTTGTTAATCCTTTAACTTTTAAATCTTTTGTTTTTAAGATATTATTTTTAAGTAATCTTTACACCTAACATGGGGCTCAAACTTACAATCTTGAGAACAAGGGTCACATGTTCTACAACCAAACCAGCCAGGTGCCCCCTTTAACTTTTAAATCTTAATGATGAAAACAGTATCTCATTTTACTATAATTATTTCCATCACCATTAGGGAGGTTGAACATCTTTTCATTCACTGGCCATTTAGATTTTCTCTTCATGAGTTGTTTATTCATATCTTTTGCCCATTTTTTTCCTTTTTTTTTTAAAGGTTTATTCATAAAAATTCTAGCTTTTCAAATGCAGGAGCTGTAAGACGGTCTCGGTCATTTTTAATACCTAAGCCCAGTACAGGACCTTGTAATTGGAGGTATTTAGTAAGTGTTTTTGAATAAATATTTTTATTTGTTTTTTTTAAATGTTTATTTATTTGAGAGACAGAGAGTGCGAGCATGAGCAGGGGAGGGGAAGAAAGAGAGGGAGAGCAGGGATCCCAAGCAAGCTCCGCACCCAGCACAGAGCCTGATGCAGGGCTGGATCTCACAACCTTGAAATCAACCTGACTGGAAACCAAGAGTTAGGCGCCCAACTGACTGAGCCACCCAGGCACCCCGCCCATTTTTTTTTTTCAATTAGGCTTTTACCTCCTAGAAACTCTTTGTGTACGAGGAATATCATCCCTATATGTATTATATATGTTGCAAATATATATCATATAGCATGTGTCATTTGACTTTGTTTATATTGTTTGGGAACATAAAAATTTTGTTTAATCTAAATAGTCAATCGTATGTAAATTTTTTAATGGCTTCTGGATTTTGTGCTTCATTTGGAAAGGTTTCCCTGACATCCAAAAATGTTCTCCTAGACCTCAATAAAAGTTCTCCAAATTTTCTTCAAATATTTTGTATTTTTTCAAATATTTTGTATTTCTTTAATAAAATTGTTCATCCAACATTTCAGAGAAGTAAGGTGAGAGGAAGCTAGTATGATTTATGTGGTAACAGAGTGGAGTTAGATATCAGTATGAATTCATGTTTAGCTTAATCTAGATATGGATAACTACATAAGGAATATTTAGAAATACGTATATATGTATTCTGGTTACCCACAAACAAACATCTCCTTGCTCTGTCAGCTGAGAGGACCTAGAAGCAATGACACCTCAGCAGCAATGAGCATGCCTAACACCCCGAGTTTGGTTTCTGATAGCATTCTTCAAGAAAAGGCCCAGAGACTCCCTGGAGAAATGGCTGATTCTAAAACCAGGGTAGAAAATGTACAAGATGAGCCTGCAACAACTTGTAGTGGCCCCAAAGCAAGAAAAGTGTTTCCAAAAAATCCACAATGATGAAGGTGTGTCAAAGGGACACAGGAGCCAAACTGAAAGCACTCCTGATAGCCAAAGCTGGAACAATTAAACAACAACCAAAAAATGATGACACATGTACCATCTATATTAATGTAAGATGTTAATAAAAGAAACTGGATGTGAGGTATATAGAAACGCTATGCTATCTTTGCTATCTTTCTCTATATCTAAAATTGCCTTAAAATCATTTTATTTAAAAAATTGTTCATTCATCTAGATTATATTTTTCATACGGTACGATACAGGGGCACGGCTCTGTTTTCTGTGGATAGCCAATTGTGCTGACATTGATTCTTCAAACAATTGAATTAAAGTACCACTTTTGTTATCTATTAATTTACTATGTATATTTGGATCTTGTTTCTGGGCAATTATATTTCATTAAGTTTCATTAATATATAATATAATATAGATTTCACTAATATATATAATATAATAAATTATATTTCACTAACATGGTATCACTGTATCACACTGTTGTTGTTTTTTTTCAAGTAGGCTTCATGTGCAGTGCAGAGCCCAATGCAGGGCTTGAACTCATGGCCCTGAGATCAAGACCTGAGCTGAGATCAAGAGTCAGACGCTGAACAAACTGAGCCACCCTGGTGCCCCACCACATTGTTTTGATCATGGTGATTTTATGATACTTTTAGTATCTCCTAAAATATACTTGCAACTAATCTCACAAAAGACCAATTTCCATAACATACAAAGAGTCACAATAAAATCAATAAGAAAATGAGCAACCACCTAGTCGAATGATGGGCAAAGAATATGAGCATACAGTTCATAAATCGTAACTATAAATGGCCCTTAAACATATGAAAACATGTTCAAACTTCATCATAGTTAGAAAAATGTAAAATGAAACGACACTTCACAGAAGAGCAAAGACCAAAAAAAATTTTTTAACGTTTATTTTTGAGAAAGAGAGAGAGGCAGAGAGGAGAACAGAGCATCCGTAGCAGGCTCTGCACTGACAGCACAGAGAGCTCTGCACTCTCTGCACAGAGAGCAGAGAGTTGGGGGCAGGGGGGGGGGGCCCAAACCCACAAACAGCGAGATCATGACCTGAGCTGAAGTCGGACACTTAAGTGACTGAACCACCCAGGTGCCCCAATATGTACAAGCATTTAAAATGCACATGCTGCAGGGCACCTGGGTGGCTCATTCAGTTGAGCATCTGACTCTAGATTTTTCTTTCTTTTTCTTTCTTTCTTTCTTTCTTTCTTTCTTTCTTTCTTTCTTTCTTTCTTTCCTTTTTTTCTTTGTCAAATTGGCTTACAGACAACACCCAGTGCTCTTGATTTCCACTCACGTCATGATCCCAGAGTCATGGGATAGAGCCCTGCGTCAGGCTAAAATGAAACTCTGTATACACAAAGGAACAAGAAGCGAGCTCTCTATGTACATCTCAAAAGTTACATTGATAAGACAAAGCAATATGAAGAACAATGTGAATATTGTGTTAAAAAATGATTCAAATGTCTCTGAAAGTACCTGGGAGAAACTGGTGACCTAAATTGCCAACGCAAAAGATAACTGACTGGCTGGGGGAGGGGTGGGGGAGGGGTAAAGAGAGCTGCATGCCTGTTGGTAACTTTTGAACTAGAACCGTATGAACATTTAACTCATTTAAAAGAATAAAATATTAATTTTTATGATTAATGAAATAATATGAGACTTTTCTAAGAGCCCTATTTGAACTGCATTATATTTGTCCTTCAGGGAAGATAACTGTTCTTATAATATTATGTCTTTCCATTTCTTCATACCTTTTTTTTTTTTTAAGTAATCTCTCCACCCAACGTGGGACTCGAACTCACCACCCTGAAATCAAAAGTCACAGGCTCTGCCAACTGAGCCAGCCAGGCACCCCTCTTCAGATCTTACTTTATGTTCATCATATAAATTCTGTACAGTTCCTCTTCCACTCATTCCCAAGTATTTTACATTTTTGTCAGTGTTGTGAATAGAATATTTTCCCTTTACTATGTTTAGCTGGTTATTGATAACAAAGAAATATTATTAGTTTTTGCCTATTTTCATATAGTTAACCACCTTACCAAAAACTTGAATTACTTCTGGTAGTTCTTGCAAAACTAGAATCTGGTAACTTTCTACAAATATAATTTTTTGCACATTCTTTCTAATGTAAATTCCTATCATTTTAGTTGGGGTAAAAGCTGAACACACCTGATGGGGAGAGAGAGACAGAGAGAGAGAGAGAGAAATATAGTGTAAATGACATCGAAGTTTATTTCTTTTTTTTAATTAAAAAAAATTTTTTTTAAGTTTATTTATTTTTGTGAGAGAGAGGAAGAGATACAGAGCGTGAGCAGGGGAGGAGGAGAGAGAGAAGGAGACACAGATTTCGAGCCAGGCTCCAGGCTCTGAACCATCAGCACATAGCCCAACTCGGGGCTTGAACTCACAAACTGCGAGATCATAACCTGAGCAGGGCTTGAACTCATGAACTGCGAGATCATAACCTGAGCGAAGTCAGACGCTTAACCGATTGAGCCACCCAGGCGCCCCAATCGAAGTTTATTTCTTTCATACACAGTCCAGGCTGGTGGAACAAATAACCCTGCTCCTCCAGGCTATTCAGTGACCCATGTTCCTTTCATCTCATTGCCCTACCATCTAGTGGAGTGTTGTACTCATCTGCATGATTGAGGCTGAGCTATGGTTACATCTACATCCCAGCCCATGAGGAACAAGGTGGGAGAAAAGTCTAGGATAAACAATTTCTACATTGACCTCATCACATCTGTGCATATTCCACTGGTGCAAACACAGTCATATGGCTGCACTTAGCTTCAGGAGAACCTGGGCAATAGAGTCTCTCTGCCATGTCCTTAGCTAAAACTATATTTCCAAGGAAGAAGATAATAGAATTTTGAAGACAAAACTATATTCCTAAGAAAGAAGGGGAGAACAGAAGTTTGACGACCACTATTAGTAAGCTACACATATTACTCCATTGTCTTGTCTTATTGGATTAGAACATCCAAAAACAATGTTGAATAATAGTGGTGACAGCATCCTTCTCTCATTCATGATTTTTATGCAAATGATTTTACTGTTTTCTCATTTAGTATAATGCTTGCTGTTGAGTTTTGGTAAGCCATGTTCATCATATTTAAATGCTTTACTTAAAATTTCTATTTTACTTGAAATATTTATTAAGAATGGCTGCTGAATTTTTAAATGCCTTTTTCGTTTCTATTAACATAACACTACGGGTTTCCTCTTTTAATTTTTTCATGTCATAAATTATGTTGATAGACTTCCTAATGTTGAATCATTTTTTGCTACACTGCTTGATTCCGTTTATTAATATTTTGTTTGGGCTTTGTGTGTATTTTGTACAAATATTTTAATATCCTATAACCATATGTAAGGATATAGTAGCTTTGCAAAATGAATTTGGGATCTCTCCATCTTTTTCTGTGCTCTGAGAACTGGTGCCAGTCTCTGAACTGTTTGTTACTGACCCATGATGGGATAAGTGCAGAAATGGAGAGCGGTTACAAACGTTTATAATAATTTGGCATCGTTATGACACCCAAGCAGTGATTGCTGGATTCATCAAAGAATACTGCATTCCGCTTTTGTAATTACTTTCTTGTCCCTATGCTAAATTGGTTTTCATTACATTTAATGAAACGTAATTTATTTCCGATGAATCTTAAATTTTAAAAATTGTGCTTGTACTTCGCCTATTGCTCTAATATTCTTATTAAATTTCACAAAAGCAGATCTCCACAAATGTAAATGTTTTAAAAACGGGTCCTGCACCACAGATGTTTTGAAAAACATTAATCTAGAAGGGAGCAACTGACATCAAAATTATTTGTTATTTAAAGGTTATCGAGAACTTGGCTATGAAACCAACTGAACCCGCTGACTTTCAATGCCCGTCCACAGTTACTGCTCTCTTCCGGTTTTCTACTTCTTGGGTCAATTTCAGTAGTTTATAGTTTGCCAGGAAATCCATCATTCTTTCTGTTGCACGCGAGATTCTGTTGCACACATTTGTTGCACACGAGATTCTCTTTCAAGTCTTTTAACATATATCTGTTTTTATCTACATTGTCATTACTAGCATTTTACCTCCTCTTCCTTTTCTTCCTTCCTTAGTCTAGCTAGCCTAGAGTTTATCTACGTTACTTGTCCTTTACGAACACTCGGGCTTTGGGGAGCGGGCGGGCGGGCCCAGCCCCGGGTCAGGCGGGAGGCGCGCGGGCGCGGAGTCCGGGGACCCGGTCACTCGGAGCAGAGGCGACAGGGCGGCGGGAGCGGCTCCGGGGACATCGGCTCCGCCGCGCGGAAGTGGCAACTCCCGGGTTTTCCGGGCTTAGGGTAGCGGCCGCCGGCCCCATCTTCCGGCGTCGCGGCCCCGGATGCTATCGCCTCCTCCTTTGTCGCCGCCTCCGCCCCCTCCCCCCTCTCCCGCTCTCCCCACCCCGCCCCTCCCCCGCCCCGCGCCGGGCTCGTGGCGCCAGGTCCCTCCTGGAGCGGCTCCAGCCGCACAGCCGCCGCCGCTCGGGCTCGTCCTCCGGCAGCTGATGTCCAGCCGGGTGCTCGGGCGGTACGCAGTGGCACACAGCCACAGGATGTCAGCCGAACGCACACCTCGAAGGTTGGCTTCACAGGTCGGTCCGCGAGAGGACTGGCTGGAGCCAGTCGCGGTGCAGGATAACTTACCGCGGGTTTTGTTGTTTTGTTGCTGCCCCTGCTTCTGACCTTCCCGTCGTGTTCCCCTCTCTCGACGTGCACTTTCCGGTGTGCATAGACGCCGGATGTCTTCATATTCCCTCCCCATTAATCAAAAGATTACGGAGAGTTGACGATGCACACAGTAATTAATGACACCCATCGGCCTTTATACAGTTAAAGCCACAGCAAGCCATAAGGATGGGCTTACCAATATTCCTGTGCTGGTTGAAACTCCCGAGTGAGTCAAAGGAACAGGAATTCAAACTGTGTGTTAATTATACTGGAATTTAAAATATAAATATATATTTTTTTAAGAACAGGAATTCAGGAAACGTCACAGTAAATATCCGTTGCAGCACTGTACAATAGAAATACGACTCAAGTGGCAGATGTGAGCTACACGTGTGATTTTTAACTTTATTTATTTTAGTCGTCTCGGCATCCAACTTGGGGCTTGGAACTCGGGACTCTGAGATCAAGAGTCTCACGCCCTTCCCACTGAGCCAGCCAGGCACCCCTACACGTGTGTTTTTAAATACTAGTGGCTATGTTAAAAAAAAAAAAGCTGAAAGAAATAGGTCAAATAAACCTTAATATATTCTCTTAATATATCCAAAATATATCAGTATTCATCAGTATGAAAATTATGAGATATTTCAAATTTCTTCTTTTTCATAGCACTTCTTCGACATCTTGCATGTGTTTACACTTCCAGCACATTTTCAATGGGATTACCAACATTTTGGGTGCTCAGTACCCACGTGTGGCTAGTGATCAGTATACTGGACAGTGCAGTTTCTTCCATTTCTGACATTGAGGTCATATGTTCTGCATACTTGCTGGGCTAAATCTCCCGAGCTAATTAATGGATCTTTTCGCTATCTAGAATCTAATCTAGATAAAATATGTAGGAGTACTACAAAACAATGGGACCCCATATATTTTAGCAATTCCTTAAAGAAATTCCATAATACAGTGTGTGGAATACATCCCATCGGCTCTTTTTGATGTTATGGAGCTCCAGAAAATTGGAATGGCTCTGAGTTTTTCCTGTTTGAATTATGCCAGTCAAGCCAGTGTAGAAACTGGCAGGAAATCTCAGTGAGTGGGGCAGCTGGGGCAATCTGGGTCCCCCAAATCTCTGAATCTTCAGGGGTCCAGTGCAGGTTCACATACCCTGTCCAAGGTCCCAGCCCAGCCCTTCCCAAGATACTCTTCCTGATCTTGGGGGAAACTAACCTTAAACCGATACAGTGTTCCTCTCTTGCTTTCTAGCAGGAGTAGCCTTATCTTAATTTCAAGTATTCAAAAATGGAATTGGAGGGTACTGTGCTAAGAAAAATAAGTCAGAGAAAGACAGATAGATGATTTCAACTCATATGTGGAATTTGAGAAACTCAACAGATGAACATAGGGGAAGGGAAGGAAAGATAAGATAAAAATGGAGAGTGAGGCAAACCATAAGAAACCCTTAAATACAGAGAACAAACTGAGGGTTGCTGGAGGGGTGGTGGGTGGGGGATGGGTTAAATGGGTGAAGGGCATTGAGGAGGGCACTTGTTGAAATGAGTACTGGGTGTCATGTGTAAGAGATGAATCACTGGATTCTACTCCTGAAACCAAGACTATATTGTATGTTAACTAACTTTAAAATACATTTAGGGGCGCCTGGGTGGGCTCAGTCGGTTAAGCGACTGACTTCAGCTCAGGTCATGATCTCACGGTCCGTGAGTTCGAGCCCCGTGCCGCCTCTGTGCTGACAGCTCAGAGCCTGGAGCCTGTTTCGGATTCTGTGTCTCCCTCTCTCTCTGACCCTCCCCTGTTCATGCTCTGTCTCTCTGTCTCAAAAATAAATAAACGAAAAAAAAAATTTTTTTAGGGGCGCCTGGGTGGCTCAGTTGGTTGAGCGTCCAACTTCGGCTCAGGTCACGATCTCGCGGTCCGTGAGTTCGAGCCCCGCGTCGGGCTCCGGGCTGATGGCTCAGAGCCTGGAGCCTGCTTCTGATTCTGTGTCTCCCTCTCTCTCTGCCCCTCCCCCGTCCATGCTCTGTCTCAAAAATAAATAAATGTTAAAAAAAATTTTTTTTAATAAAATACATTTAAAAAATAATAATAAATAAAATAACCTTAAAAAAAAGAAATTCTATCTTGATCACAAATAATTGTAGAGAGCTACTAGTTGAATACATACCTAAGATATTTGAAACAACCCAAATTTTGATCTGGCAGTCCTGACACACAATGCCAATCAACAAAAAAAAAAAAGATGGACCTTGATCTCCATCTAAAAATGTAAATTTTTAAAAAATAAACACACGAGAATTGATAAAACATGTTTTTTTTAATGGCTTTCTTGTTTACAGGGCAGTGGAAGCCTGGCATTGAAAGTTTGATTTAAATGGGGCACCTGGGTGCCTCAGTCAGTTGAATGTCTAACTTCAGCTCCTGTCTGATCTCACCGCTTGTGGGTTCGAGCCCCGCGTCGGGCTCTGTACTGATGGCTCCGAGCCTGGAGCCTGCTTCGGATTCTGTGTCTCCCTCTCTCTCTGCTCCTCCCCCACTCACGCTCTGTCTCTGTCTCTCAAAAATAAATAAAAGTTTAAAAAAATTTAAAAAAAAAGAAAGTTTGATTTAAAAAGATGAGGGATTTAGAGGCCCTACTGCAGAAGGCGGGTATTTGAATGCTACTTCTTTTTACCTGATAGCATTGAACATATCCTAAATGTCCACTCTCTGCAGATTTCTGCA
Organism: Lynx rufus; assembly: GCF_022079265.1. Lineage (NCBI taxonomy): Eukaryota > Metazoa > Chordata > Mammalia > Carnivora > Felidae > Lynx > Lynx rufus. The sequence continues at coordinate 17,926,211 of NW_025814833.1, forward strand.
CATAAATTCCACTTGCAGAACAATTTTGTAGCTCATGCACACGCGCAAAAATGGTGGAAACTTTAATAAATTCAACTCATTTGTTTAAAGCCAACATTTCATTTTATCGAGCCTTTATTAACTTTTTTATACCACTTTTTATGGGTTTTGTGGCTGAAAGGCACCAGTCAGACCCCACTTCAAGAAAGGACTACGGGCGCCTGGATGGCTCAGTCCGTTAGGCGGCCGACTTCAGCTCAGGTGGTGATCTTGTGGTCCATGAGTTTGAGCCCCGCGTCAGGCTCTGTGCTGACAGCTCAGAGCCTGGAGCCTGCTTCTGTTTCTGTGTCTCCCTCTCTCTCTGCCCCTCCCCCACTCGCGCTCTGTCTCTCTCTGCCTTTCAAAAATGAATAAATGTTAAAAAAATTTCAAAAAAAAAAGAAAGAAAGGTCTAACTTCCCAGCTGCGAAGTGTGCTACCAGCTGTGAGTACCTTAAGAATCCACCTGGGGGGCTCCTGGGTGGCGCAGTCGGTTAAGCGTCCGACTTCAGCCAGGTCACGATCTCACGGTCCGTGAGTTCGAGCCCCGCGTCAGGCTCTGGGCTGATGGCTCGGAGCCTGGAGCCTGTTTCCGATTCTGTGTCTCCCTCTCTCTCTGCCCCTCCCCCGTTCATGCTCTCTCTCTGTCCCAAAAATAAAAAAAAAAAAAAAAAAAAAAAAAAAAAAAAGAATCCACCTGGGATTTTGACTTGAGGGTCACACTGCTCTTGGGATGCCCAGTGCTAATGACCGGGCAAGGTGGTGGTACTGGGGCATAGGCTTTTCTGCCCCATGCGGGACCCTTCTAATGGGTGGTCTTCGTTATGGAGCTCCCCGATGAGCTGGCAGAGATTTTGTCACATCTGTGTTGCTAACAACATGCCCTGCCCCCTTTTCTTCACACATGTTCCTCCTCAGGAAACCTTTTGGATCCTTTACTCCCGGGCATCTGTTTCCCAGGGAACCCAACCTGCAACAATTTTCTATTTCACTAGTTTGAGCTTTGTATTTTTTTTTATTTTTTAAAAACGTTTATTCATATTTTGAGAGAGCATGAGTGGGGAAGGGGCAGAGAGAGAGGGAGACAGAATCCAAAGAAGGCTCCAGGCTCTGAACTGACAGCACAGAGCCCGACGCGGGGATCGAACTCACAGACCTGTGAGCCATCCAGGCACCCCAAGCTTATCTTTATTAATTCGGTTCATGTTTTCTTTTAGATAATTTTGCAGCTTTGCAATTGTGCTTTTAGTACATTAGTTTGCATCTTCTTTTGTTTCTGTTTCAATAGTGAAAGCATTGAAACGGGTAATCACAAACTGGTGGACTTCAATGCTTTTAGGGCAGTCATAGACCTTCTAATTCTCCATAGGCCCCACCTCTACTTTTACATCTAGCCCCTTCCCACATCTGCCTCACCTACCTAGATGCTGAGCACTTTTGCGATTCCTGATTTAAAGCTTTAGATCTGTGGGGTGCTTGGGTGGCTCAGTGAGTTAAGCGTCCGACTTCAGCTCGGGTCATGATCTCGCAGCTTGTGGGGTCGAGCCCCGTGTTGGGCTCTGTGCTGACGGCTCGGAGCCTGGAGCCTGGGTCGGATTCTGTGTCTCCCTCTCTCTCTGTCCCTCCCCTGCTTGTGCTTTCTCTTTCAAAAATAAATAAACATTAAAAAATAAAATATTAAAGCTGTAAATCTTCTAAGTAAAATTTTAGGTGATCCCATAGGTTTTGGTATATTCACATTTTGTTACTTCCTAACATTTTTATAAATTTTGTTTTTACGTCCTCTTTAATCGAGGATTAAATTGATGTTCTTCGATTTCTAGATAGTGAAGATATTTTGGTCATCTTTTATTATTCGTTTCTAATTTCACTGGATTATAATGAGAAAATGCAGCCTCTACAATCCCTTCTCGGAGCTCCTGGATGGCTCAGTCAGTTTAGCATCCGACTCTTTATTTTGGCTCAGGTCATGATCCCAGGGTTGTGGGATCGAGCCCCATGTTGGGCTCCATGCTGAGTATGGAACTGCTTAAGATTCTCTCTCTCTCTCTCTCTCTCTCTCTCTCTCCCTCTGCCCCTCCCCCCACTTGCACTCTTTGTAAAATAAAATAAAATAAAATAAAATAAAATAAAATAAAATAAAATAAATGAATGAATAAATAAAAGATTAAAAAAAAAGAAATTCTCTTAAATTTATGAACTTTTCCCTCTGTGATGATACACACAATTAATGGGCATTAGAAAATAATTTACATTTTTAGGGGCGCCTGGGTGGCTCAGTCAGTTGAGCATCTGACTCTTGATTTCGGCTCAGGTCATGATCTCATGGTTCATGCGTTTGAGCCTCATGTTGGGTTCCATGCTGACAGCACAGAGCCTCTTTGGGATTCTCTCTCCCTCCCTCTCTGGCTATCTCTTGCTCTTTCTCTCTCTCAAAATAAATAAACTTTTAAAAGAGAAAATAATTACATTTGTAGATGGATATGGATATATATAGTCAGACGTTGAGCTTGTTGGTTATATTAATCAACTTATCTATTTCCTAGCTTATTTTTTGTGTACTTGATCAGTTAAGTTCCGAAGGAGGTATATTATAATCTCACATCGTGGTTGTGGTTTTTGTCAAAATCTTGTGTTTCTAAGAGTTTTGCTTTAAATCTTAAGCTGCTATAACAATTAAGTACATAAAGGTTTATGGCTCACCTCTTCATTAAAGGCTGAACAATTTATGTGCTTTTTGTATTGCTTATTGCTTTTAATCTTGAATTCCACGTAAAAAAAAATAAAACTCCACTTAAGCAACACACATTTTTGATCTCACAGTTTCTATGGGTCAGGAACAGCATGGCCTAACCGAGTCATCTACTTCACAGTCTCTCATAAGATTTCAAAGTGCTCACTCAGGGTCTCTCACAGGCTGCAAAGTTGTCAGCTGGGGCTGCGGTCTCATCTCAAGGCTCATCTGGGACAGGATCCATTTCCAAGTTCCATCACATGGTTATTGGCAGGATCCAATTCCTTGCCAAGCTGTTGGACTGAGGGCCTCAGTTCTTTGCCAGGTGGCTCTCTAGATCAGAGTACAAGAACAGCCAAAGAGGGAAGGTAAGCAGAACAGAAGCCACAGTTTTTCATGGCCTAATTATGAAAGTGACGTGCCATCATTTTTTCCATTGTGTGTGATAAGCAAGTCAGTAGGACCAACACACATGCAGGAAGAGGGAATTAGGGGCGCCTGGGTGGCTCAGTCGGTTGAGCATCCAACTCTTGATTTTTGGGTCAGGTCGTAATATAGCGGTTGCGGGATCGAGCCCCACTCAATGTGGGATCTGAGCTCCACTCAGCATGGAGCCTGCTTGAGATTCTCTCTTGCTCTCTCTCTGCCCCTCCCCTGCTTGCACTGGCTTTCTATCTAAATAATAAATAAACAAACAAACAAATGAACAAACATTAAAAAACAAAGGAGGGAATTACACAAGGGAGTGAGCACCAGGAGGCAAAGATTACTGGGAGCCATTTTAGAAGCAGCCCTTCACAGCCCGGTGTAGGATTGTTAGCCAGAAGTTCTCTTCTCCCAACTATAGATAGTGTTCTACGGATAGTGTTCCAGTGCTTTCTGGCTTTCCGTGTCATAGATTAAAAGTCTAATCCTAGTTTATTTGCCTTTGTAAGTGTGTCAGTCAGAGTCCAACCAGAAAATAGAAACGGCTCTGAGTATTTCAAATGAAGGGAATATACGGGGTGTCTGGCTGGCTCAGTTGGAAGAGCATGTGACTATTGATCTTGGGGTCATGAGTTCGAGCCCCAGGTTGGGTGTAGAGATCACTAAATAAATGAATAAATAAAATAGAGGGAGGATAACACAGGGAATGGATTACACAAGTAATGGAAGAATTGGTAAATCGAAAAGGTGACGATAAGGGGCAGCCAGAGGTTAAGAACAGCGGAGAGTAACTACTCCCCCCAGGCCGGGGAGTCAAAGGCAGGAAGTGGTTTTAAGGGAGCCCAGGGGCCAGGGTTCCCCAGTGGAAGCCTGTCTGGTAGGAGCTGGGGCTACAGAGGGGCTCTAATCACTGCTAGAGATGCTACCTGCGGCAGAGGGGGAGGTGAAGAATTACTCTGGCTTCTCCCTATCCGCTGCCTCCACCCATCCACAGTGCCTCCTGTTGTCCAAAGCCAGCGGGAAGCCAGAGAGTGTTCTTTCTGCTTGGAACCTTGTAAGATTTTCCCTTTATCTTTGGAATGCAAGGATGTCACAAGAAAAGGTTTCCATGTGTTTTTTCGTTATCATTCGTGAGACTCCGTGAGCCCTTTCAATCTGCAAACCATACTCTTTCCTCAACTCAGAGAAATTTTCTTCCATTATTTATTTATTTCTTCCCTTCTTTATGTTCACTTTCTTCTTCTTTTTTTAAGTGTATTTATTTATTTTGAGAGAGAGAGAGTGTGTGGGGGGGAGGAGCAGAGAGAGAAGGAGACAGAGAGAATCCCAAGCAGGCTCCACACCGTCAGCACAAAGCCCAATGCCGGGCTTGAACTCAAGAACTGTGAGACCATGACCTGAGCCGAAATCAAGAGTCAGACGCTTAACTGACTGAACCACCCGGGTACCCCCCACTTTATCCTTCTGAGCCCCTATTATTTGCATGACAAATCTCCTGGATCTGTTTTCCGAGTCTCTTACCCCTAATGATTTCTGTGTCTTTATATTTTTGTTCTCTGTTGAAAGATGTATCTTCCAGTTGATTTTCCAGATGAGTAATTTGGCTCTGCGTTAGTGACCGTCCCCTTTTTCAGCTTGTGTACAGAATTTTTAAATTCTAAAACCATACTTTCTAGTTCTACAGTGTCATGTTTTGTGCTCTAATTGCACACCTTGGGAGTTCTCACTGCTTTTTCTTATGGTTCATTATTTGACAACCATGTATACAACGCATAGTGTGTGCCAGGCACTGGTTGAAACATTTTATAAATATTAATTTAATTATTTAATAACTCTGACTCTTCCTTTCTACACTAATGGGAGCCACCTGGCTAATTGTTCGAGTTAGTCTTCCTCCCTCTAGTTAGTAATTTTTCTTAAATGGGTTCTTTCTCTTTGCCTGCTTGTGATTTTTGACTCCTTAGCAATCAGGTCAGGCAATTAGGGTCTCCTGAGCAGTGGTAAACCAGCGAATGGTGAAAGGTGAAGCAGTTTTTGCTCTTGTGGGTCAGAGGTAAACTACATGAAGAGCAATTATGCCTTTGGTGAGGCACAGGGAGCTAGCCTCTCTGTCCCATGTCTCCCTGAATGCAAGCGGAAATTTCTTCTAACCGTAGGACTAAAAGCAACTCAGGCCAACAGAATCGTTTTCCTGGAGGTCCACCATTGAATCAAGCCCCCATCGTACCTCAGGAAAGCGGCCTGACAGGTCCAAGCTTCGAAGGATAGGCTGAACTTTCTCAGAGAACCACAAAATCAGTGTCATTGTCCCAGGTTTCAACAGACATGCCCCATCCTCTACCACTATCCGTTGACTCTCACCCAGCTCTAAGGTGATGGACCAGTTTCAGCCAACCGACGGAGTAACTCCAGAGCAAAGATCTCCTATTTGAAGTGCCCACATTGGGCAAAAATGGTCAGGCACTGGCACCCCTGCCATGCTTAGTCATTATCTGGAGGTTGCCCAAGAAGAGTGCAACCTTGGCTCGAATCGGTTCTTCATCCCCACTTAGTGGATCTTAAATACGGCCTTAGATGCAGCTTCCAGCCTCCCTCACCTTGCCTACCCTGGCTGTTGTGTTATTCTCAAGCAGAATTGAGTAGAAAGAGTGTGCCAGGGACATTCGTTCAAGCTGCCATCTTCCCAGAATTTGAGGATAAACCTTTTAACGGTCACTAAAAAAAACCCCAAAAATATAAAGAATGAATTGATTTTACTATGATGTATGTAGTCGTGGCTCTCTTTATGTCTATCCTGCTTGAGGTTCATTCAATTAAATGGAATTAAATGAAATAATTTTCAGTTAGTTTATTTCAAACAACTTGTTTTATTTAACTTACTTTCGTTCGTTTTGAAAGTAGGTAGTGCTTGATGTAACAAAACTCGTACAGGGGGCGCCTGGATGGCACAGTCAGTTAAGCAACGACTTCAGGTCAGGTCATGATCTCACGGTTTGTGAGTTTGAGCCCCACGTTGGGCTCTGGGCTGTCAGCCTGGAACCTGCTTCAGATTCTGTGTCTCCCACTCTCTCTCTCTCTCTCTCTCTCTCTCTCTGTTCCTCCCCTGCTCATGCTCTGTCTCTCTCTGTCTCTCAAAAACAAATAAACGTCTAAAAAAAAAAAAAAAACCTCATACATAAGCATATAAAGTAAAACATAAAATTGTGCTCCATCTTTCACTTCCCCTGACTCCCTAGTAATAACCATAAACAACAATATGTATCTCTCCGAACTTTTTCCAATGTATGTTTAGACCTATGCATATATTTTTAACTGGGTAGAGTGTAAATACAAAACAGCTTTGTCTCCAACCACTCTGGCCAGTGTCTTCCCCCCATCCCAGGTCCAGACTGACCTCTACTGCTCTTTCATTCTCCCCCCTCGCTCAGCTGCTTCTGGGTCCTCTAGGGTAAGGGCGGAGGTGGGGAGGTTAGAGAAAAAGAGACGAGGATTTTGTTTCTGGTGTTTTGTTTTTGCTTTCACTTATCTGGTCTTTCTTTTGTCGCTCTCTCCTGGCCAAAATAGGCCGGTCTTGATGTCCTCCGTGGGGCAGATATTCAAAAGGCTCGCTTTGGGGGAGGTGGAGGTTAGGAGGACACTTACATGGATTCTTCCGAGATGCCCCCCAAACCTCCACACCGCCCAGTAATGCAATTTGCACGCGGGGCTCTCTTGCTGATTTCTTGCCGCCTTCCTTCAGTTCCTATCCCTGACAGCATACCCCACGGACTCTTATTGCTGGGGACCCCTCACCTCAATAGGTTGCCTGCCGAAAGCGGGACAACTTCACAACAGCTTGAGTGCAGCTTCCTTCTGGACTTCATTCAGGATCCACTGCAGTGTTTTAACCAAGATGCTCTTTCGGGGATGGCATCCTCCAGCCAAAGACTGAGCATGGCAGCGGTACTAGGACCTACCCGTCCATTCTGTGCTCAGCATGTGCTTCCTTTAACAGGCAATCCTCGGGGCGCCTGGGTGGCTCAGTCGGTTGGGCGGCCGACTTCGGCTCAGGTCACGATCTCGCGGTCCGTGAGTTCGAGCCCCGCGTCGGGCTCTGTGCTGACCCCTCAGAGCCCGGAGCCTGTTTCAGATTCTGTGTCTCCCTCTCTCTCTGCCCCTCCCCCGTTCATGCTCTGTCTCTCTCTGTCTCAAAAATAAATAAACGTTAAAAAAACAAAACAAAACTGGCAATCCTCGCTCTGGAGCTCACCATTGGCTTGGCTGAAACCTTGTCAGATCTGCATCGTGGTCTCAGGTTCTTTCTGCCCAGTCCTACTCTCTGCCCGCTTTGCTTTCACCGGTGTCCTATCCCCATCACCATCTGCAGGCTCTCCCTGCTCAATTCTGCCCCCCCCCCCCCCGCACCCGCACCATTTCTCTTCACAGGTGTGAAATGTGTATCATCATCTCAAGTTTTCCCTGTCCAATTCTCCTTCCCTCGCTTTATCTTTCCCAGGAGTTACCTACCCAATAAGCTTTGGACACTCTTAACTCTCTCTCAGCACCTGTTTCCCAGAGGACTCAAATTAACAGTCTCCAAATTTCTGCAGCCCAGGGGCCACCCTAGTTTTTGAAGGGTTTAGCTGCGGCGGGAGACGGGGGGGGGGGGGGGACGGGGGGGGGGGGGGCGGGGGGGGAGGGAGGGTTCTGGTGGCTCAGTCAGTTAAGCGGCCAACTGTTGGTTTCCGCTCAAGAGTTCATGAATTAGAGCCCTGCATCTGGCTCTGCGCTGATCGTGCAGGGCCTGCTTGAGATTCTCTTTATCTCTCGCTCTCTGCGCCCCCCTGCCGGACTCTCGGGCACAAGTGCATATTCTTTCTCTCTCTCTCTGAAAATAAATAAATAAATATTAAAAAATAAAAAAAAATTTGAGGGTCTGGGTGGCTCAGTCGGTTGAGCGCCGGACTCTTGGTTTCAGCTCAGCTCATGATCTCACAGTTCGTGGGTTCGAGCCCGGCATCGGGCTCTGCACTGGCAGTGCGGGGCCTGCTTGGGATCCTCTTTCTCCCTCTGTCTCTGCCCCTCCCCCACTTGGGCCATCTCTGTCTCTCTCAAAATAAAGAAATAAACTCTAAAAATAAGGTAAAATAAATTTTAAAAAATAAAAATAAATTTTTAAAAACAAAATTTTAAAAGAGCCATCTGAGAGGCATCTGAGAGGTTCCTTTGGAACCCCCACATTTGAATGGGAAAACTATGACATTCATCACCTTAGTCTGTTAATGCCTGTAGTCTGTTAACTCCTGCATCTGATGTCTTGTTTGTGTGTCAATGAATTTGCCTCAGATTTCTGTCCTTCTCTTCATATGGACTTGGTGAGGTGGTAAGGATGATGGCTGAAGAACCCCTTCTGTATTTTTGTGCATGCTGGAGGGACTGCCTGGCTGGTCCTCGGCCCATTTTTTAGAAAGTGGACCTCAGCTAAAATCCCAAAATAGGACAATTCTCATTCAAATTTGACACACACAAATCCACACATGTACCATATGCACACAGATATATTTATATATAAAGTTGTTTATAAAATGACATCATGCTCTTTATTTCCACACTTGCTTTTAAAAATCCATACAATACATACAATGTCCAGCACGAAGAATGAACCATAATGTAAACCATGAACTTTGGGTGATAATGATGTGTTAACGTAGGTTCATCGGTTGTAACAAATGTACTGCTGTGGTATAAGGTACCACAATTGTGGGGAGGTTGTGCTCGTGTGGGGACAGGGGATATATGAGAATGCTCTGTCCTTTCTGCTCTTTTGCTGTGAACCTAAAACTGCGCAAAAAATAAAGATTATTATTTTTTAAAAAGTTTCAAAAATTTTATAAGAGCAACTTACCTAATTCTTTTAATTGTTATGTAGAAGTCTACCACATGGGCTACCATGATCTATTTAACCAGCGCCCTATATTTAAGGGTATTTCATTAATTTTTCATCTTTACAAATAATTCCACAATGATCATTACTATATATCCATCTAAGTAATTCTACACGACAGCTTCACCAAAGTGTAGTGACTAGATCAAAGAGTTTGGACCTTTAAAACATTAATAGATATACAATGTTTATAGATATGCAAAATGCTTTCCAACAATACTGATCCAATATATATTCTCATCAATGTTGAGTGACAGTTTCTTTACACCCTTCTCAACCCTGGGAATTGACAATATGTTAAATCTTTGCCAACCTAATGGGTAGGTCAAATGAAATATTTTGACTTACATTTCTATGGCTTTTTTTTTTAAGTTTTTGTGTATTTATTTTGAAAGAGAGAGGGAGTAAGCATAAGCAGGGGAGGGGCAGAAAGAGAGGGAGAGAGAGAGAAGCACAAGCAGTGCAGAGCCCAATGTGGGGCTTGAACTCACAAACCATGAGATTATGACCTGAGCTGAAATCAAGAGGCAGACACCTAACTGAGCCACCTAGATGCCCCTGCATTTCCTTGGTTATTAATGAGCCTGAGTATCTTTCATACATTTCTACATTTGTATATTCTCATATCCTTTGTCTATTTTCCTAATGTGTTATTGGCCTTATTGATTTGTAGGAATTCTTTTTTTATATTAAATAAATACTCTTGTCTGTCATATGTGTTGCAAATATATCTTCCCAATTTGTTTTTTTATCTTTATTTATGGTGTTTTATGCTTTGCACGTTTAAAAAAATTTTAACGTAGTTGAATTTATATCTTTTTGCTCTTACAGCTTCTTGGTTTTGTGCCACACTTACAAAAGCCTCACCCATTTTTTTCTTACACTATTTTTATGGTTCTATTATATCTTTGATACATTTCAATGTATTTTGGAATAAGGAATGAGGTAGTACATCATTTATATTTTTCCAACTGGTTAGCTAGTTTTCCAGACACCTTAATTAGACAATGTTATCTTTTCTCTACTGATTTCAAAATGCCACCTTTCCAAAATCTAAATTGTTGTATGCACTTGGTTTATTTCCAAGCCTTCTATTCTGCTTCTTACCATTTTTTTTAATTTTATTTTTTATTTTTTACAGTTTACATCCCAATTAGTTAGCATAGTGAAACAATGATTTCAGGAGTAGATTCCTTAATGCCCCTTCCCCATTTAGCCCATCTCCCCTCCCACAACCCCTCCAGCAACCCTCTGTTTGTTCTCCATATTTATGAGTCTCTTCTGTTTTGTCCCCCTCCCTGTTTTTATATTATTTTTGTTTCCCTTCCCTTATGTTCATTTGTTTCATCTCTTAAAGTCCTCATATGAATGAAGTCATATGATTTTTGTCTTTCTCTGACTGACTAATTTCACTTAGCATAATACCCTCCAGTTCCATCCACGTAGTTGCAAATGGCAAGATTTCATTTTTTTTTTGATAGCCGAGTAATACTCCATTGTATATGTATACCATGTCTTCTTTATCCATTCATCCATCGATGGATATTTGGGCTCTTTCCATACTTTGGCTATTGTTGATAGTGCTGCTATAAACATGGGGGTGCAAAAAAAATAAAAAAAAAACATGGGGGTGCATGTGTCCTTTGAAACAGCACACCTGTATCCCGTGGATAAATGCCTAGTAGTGCAATTGCCGGGTCATAGGGTAGTTCTATTTTTACTTTTTTGAGGACCCTCCATACCGTTTTCCAGAGTTGCTGTACCAGTTTGCATTCCCACCACCAAGGCAACAGAGATCCTCTTTCTCCACACCCTCGCCAACATCTGCTGTTGCCTGAGTTGTGAATGTTAGCCATTCTGACAGGGGTGAGGCGGTATCTCATTGTGGTTTTGATTTGTATTTCCCTGATGATGAGTGATGTGGAGCATTTTTTCATGTGTCGGTTGGCCATCTGGATGTCTTCCTTGGTGAAGTGTCTATTCATGTCTTTTGCCCATTTCTTCACTGGATTATTTGTTTTTTGGGTGTTGAGTTGATAAGTTCTTTATAGATTTTGGATACTAACCCTTTATCTGATATGTCATTTGCAAATATCCTCTCCCATTCCGTCGGTTACCTTTTAGTTTTGCTGATCGTTTCCTTCGCTGTGCAGAAGCTTTTTATTTTGATGAGGTCCCAATAGTTCATTTTTGCTTTTGTTTCCCTTGCCTCTGGAGATGTGTTGAGTAAGAAGTTGCTGCGGCCAAGGTCAAAGAGGTTTTGCCTGCTTTCTCTTCGAGGGTTTTGATGGGTTCATGCCTTACATTTAGGTCTTTCATCCATTTTGAGTTTATTTTTGTGTATGGCATAAGAAAGTGGTCCAGGTCCATTCTTCTGCATGTCGCTGTCCAGTTTTCCCAGCACCACTTGCTGAAGAGGCTGTCTTTATTCCATTGGATATTCTTTCCTGCTTTGTCAAAGATAAGTTGGCCATTAGATTCCAACTTTTGTACTCCTAGCTCCATGAGGCCGCCAGAAAAGCAACTGAGCTTCTCTTGGGAGTAGGAAAACCCCCTTAGGATGAAAGCATCCCTGCATGCTTCGCTAACCTCTGTGGGTGTCTCACCTCACTCAAATCTCACCTCAGTGACGGTTCCTCTGACGGCCTTAGCAGTCTGGAGCTGATGTTTGAAGATTTGTTTCCCCATTTCCAGAGGACAGTCCTCTGAGTCCCTTCTCCAGAAGAGGGTCTGTGTTGCGCTAGCAGACCCCCTTTGGCTGGCCCTCAGCTCCAACGGAGCTCCATCTCTTTGGTTCCTAGTTCCCACTCATAAGCACTGCTTGCCTGTCCACTGTTTCCTGTGTGTGTGTGTGGGGGGGTGTGGATGTGGGTGCGTGAGACAGAGACAGAGAGAGACAGAGAGACAGAGAGGTCATCCAGGGTTTAAGGTCTACCTTTCTGGTAGCTTCAGGTCACTAACTCATTGTCTCACCTGCCACCCTCACTTAAGGAGCATCTCTAGATTGGCAAACGCCTACGATAGAAGAGGCCCCTGGCTCAGTTCTTTGTGCTCTGACCACACAGAACGCTCACCACTACCACCATAGCCCAAGCTACCAACATCTCTTTCCTGGACCTAAGTGGTCTCCCTGCTTCCACTTTTGCTCCCCTATTCGCTGCATAGAAATAACAGTGATCAGGGGTGCCTGGGTGTCTCATTTGCTTAGTCGTCTGACTTTTGATTTTGGGTCAGGTCACAGTCTTGTATTTCATGGTTTCAAGCCCCTCCTTGCTGTCAGTGTGGAGCCTGCTTGGGATTCCCTTTCTTCATCTCTCTCTGCCCTCCCCTTCCCTCTCCAAATAAATAAATAAACTAAAAAAAATACTGTCATTTAAAAAAATAAATCAGGGGCGCCTGGGCGGCTCAATCGATTAAGCATCTGACTCTTGATTTTGGCTCAGCTCATGATCTCACGGTTCATGGTTTCGAGCCCCATGTCAGGCTCTGTGCTGACAGCATGGAGCCTGCTTGGGATTCTCTCTCTCTCTCTGCTCCTCTCCCTCTCTCTTTCTCAAAATAAATCAATAAACTATAAATAGACAAATAAATAAATAAATCAGACAGAACACTTCTTTCTTTAAAACCTCCCAGCGGCTTTTAAACTCACTCAGAATAAGGGTGCCTGGGTGGCTCAGTCGGTTAAGCATCTGACTTCTCCTCAGGTCATGATTTTGCGGTTTTTGAGTTCGAGTCCCTGCATCAGGCTCTGTGCTGACAGCTCCGAGCCTGGAGCTTCTGATTCTGTGTCTCCCTCTCTCTCTGCCCCTCCCCCACTTGCACTCTGTCTCTCTCTCTCTCTCTCTCAAAAATAAACATTAAAAAAATTTAACTCACTCAGAATAAAATTCAAAATCTTTCCCATGACCTGTAAGGACTTTCATAACCTGGCCCCTAGTTACCACCTAGACAGTAACACCTGCCCTTCAGTTGTACTAGCTCCTTGCTGTTCCTCAAACAAGCCAATTGCACTGGAGCCTTGGGGCTTTGTACTTACTGCCTGTAATGCCCTGATATTTACATGGCTGGTTTGTTCACCTCCTTTAAATTTCTGATCAAGTTTCACCTATCAGAAAGTGCTTCCCCGACCATTCTATATAAAGTAGCATTCCTAGGGGCGCCTGGGTGGCTCAGTCGGTTGAGTGTCCAACTTCAGCTCAGGTCATGGTCTCGCAGTTCGTGAGTTCGAGCCCCGTGTTGGGCTCTGTGCTAACAAACAGCTCAGAGCCTGGAGCCCGCTTCAGATTCTGTGTCTCCCTCTCTCTCTCTTTCCCCCTCCCCTGCTCACGCTCTGTTTCTCTCTCTCAAAAATAAATGTTAAAAAAATTTTTTAAAAAGTAGCATTCCTCTCCCTTAATTCTCTATCCTCTTATCCAGCTTTACCAATTGTCATACTATATGTCTATTTGTTTATTTTTATTTTTTTATGTTTATTTATTTTTGAGAGTGTATGCATGTGTGCGAGTGGGGGAGGGGGAGAGAGAGAAGGACAGAGGATCCAAAGTGTGCTCCACGCTGACAGCAGTGAGCCCAATGCGGGGGTTGAACCCACAAATTATCAGATCATGACCTGAGCCAAAGTTGGACGCTTAACGAACTGAGTCACCCAGGCACCCCGTTTATTTGTTTTTATAATGCTGTTTTTCTCTCTCACTAGATTGCATGATCCACACAAAAAAAAGAACTTTATTTATCTTTTACATCCAGCATCTTAAACAGTGCCTTACACATTATAGGTGCCCCATAAATACTATATTAATGAGGAAATTGTGTAAAACCTATATAAAGGAGACTAATTTTTTCCAGAGAGACATCAAGAGATCAAATTTTTGCAAAGGTTTCAGTAACTCCTCTAAATCTATTTATAAATTTATAGCAATTTTGATTTTTTTTTTAAAGATTTTATTTTTGGGGCACCTGGGTGGCTCAGTCGGTTGAGCGTCTGACTTCAGCTCAGGTCATGATCTCACAATTCGTGGGTTCGAGCCCGGTGTTGGGCTCTGTGCTGACAGCTCGGAGCCTGCAGCCTGCTTCTGATTCTGTGTCTCCCTCTCTCTCGCTCTGCCCCTCCCCCACTCACACTCTGTCTCTCTCTCCTTCAAAAATAAATAAACATTAAAAAAAATTTTTTTAAGATTTTATTTTTAAGTAATCCCCACACCCAACATGGCTCTTGAACTTAAACCTCGAGATAGAGTTGCATGCTCTACCAACTGAGCCAGCCAGGTGTCCCTACAGCAATCTTGATTTTAAAACCCCATGGTACTTTTTGGATAGTTGAAAAAATGATCTTAAAGATTCATCTAAGTAGGGGAGCCTGGATAACTGTCGGTTAAGCATCTGACTTTCACTCAAGTCATGATGTCGTGGTTTGTGGGACCAAGCCCCACGCTGGGTTCTGTGCTGACAGCTCAGAACCTGGAGCCTGGAGCCTGCTTCCCATTCTTTGTCTCCCTCTCTCTCTGCCCCACCCCAGCTCATTCTCTCTCTCTCTCTCTCTCTCTCTTTCTCAAAAATAAATAAATAATTAAAAAATTGAAGATTCATCTAAGTAAAAATATGCAAGAATATCTGGGAATTTTATAAAAAAAATAAGTTGGAAATCTTGCTCTACTAAATATTAAAACAATTATAAGGTGACAAATTTTAAAGTATGATATAATAATTAAAATAGTAAGAAGCATCTTGATAAAAACCCGCAAGAAAGTAGGGATAGAAGGAGTATACCTTGAGATCATAAAAGCCATATATGAACGACCCAATGCTAATATCATCCTTAATGGGGAAAAACTTAGAGCTTTCCCTCTAAGGTCAGGAACAAGACAGGGATGTCCACTCTCGCCACTGTTATTCAACATAGTATTGGAAGTCTTAGCCTCTGCAATCAGACAACACAAAGAAATAAAAGGCATCCAAATCAGCCAAGAGGAGGTCAAACTTTCACTCTTCACAGATGACATGATACTCTATATGGAAAACCCAAAATATTCTACCAAAAAACTACTAGAATTGACTCATGAATTCAACAAGGTTGTAGGATATAAAATCAATGCACAAAAATCGGTTGCATTCCTATACACCAACAATGAAGCGACCAAAAGAGAAATCAAGGAATCGATTCCATTTACAGTTGCACAAAAACCCATAAAATACCCAGGAATAAATCTAACCAAAGAGGTGAAAAAATCTGTACACTGAAAACTATAGAAAGCTTATGAAAGAAATTGAAGAAGACACAAAAAAATGGAAAAAGATTCCATGCTCCTGGAGAGGAAGAACAAATATTGTTAAAATGTCGATACTATCCAAAGCAATCTACATATTCAATGCAATCCCTATCAAAGTAACACCAGCATTCTTCACAGAGCTAGAACAAATAATTCTAAAATTTGTATGGAACCAGAAAAGATCCCAAATAGCCAAAGCGATCTTGAAAAAGAAAACCAAAGCAGGAGGCATCACAATCCCAGACTTCAAGTTATACTACAAAGCTGTAATCATCAAGACAGTATGGCACAAGAACAGACACTCAGATCAATGGAACAGAATAGAGAACCGAGAAATGGACCCACAAACGTATGGCCAACTAATCTTTGATAAAGCAGGAAAGACTATCCAATGGAAAAAAGACACTCTCTTCAGCAAGTGGTGCTGGGAAAACTGGACAGCGACATGCAGAAGAATGAACCTGGACCACTTTCTTACACCATACACAAAAATAAACTCAAATGGATGAAAGACCTCAATGTAAGACAGGAAGCCATCAAAATCCTCAAGGAGAAAGCAGGCAAAAACCTCTTTGATCTTGCCCAAAGCAACTTCTTACTCAACTCCAGAGGCAAGGGAAACAAAAGCAAAAATGAGCTACTGGGACCTCATCAAAATAAAAAGCTTCTGCACAGGGAGGAAATAATCAGCAAGACTAAGAAAGAGGATATCTGTTGCATTGCTGGTGGGAATGCAAACTGGTACAGCCACTCTGGAAAACAGTATGGAGGGTCCTCAAAGCATTAAAAATAGAACTACCTTACGACCCAGCAATTGCACTACTAGGAATTTACCCAAGGGATACAGGTGTGCTGTTTCGAAGGGGCACATGCACCCTAATGTTTATAGCAGCACTGTCAACAATAGCCAACATGTGGAAAGAGCCCAAATGTCCATTGATGGATGAATGGATAAAGAAGACGTGATATATATATATATATATATATATATATATATATATAATGGGGTATTACTCAGCAATCAAAAAGAATGAAACCTTGCCATTTGCAACTGCGTGGATGGAACTGGAGGGTATTATGCTAAGTGAAATTGGTCAGTCAGAGAAAGACAAATATCATATGACTTCACTCAAAGGAGGACTTTAAGAGACGAAACAGATGAACATAAGGGAAGGGAAGCAAAAATAATATAAAAACAGGGAGGGGGACAAAACAGAAGAGACTCTTAAATATGGAGAACAAACAGAGGGTTACTGGAGGGGTTGTGGGAGGGGAGATGGGCTAAATGGGTAAAGGGCATTAAGGAATCTACTCCTGAAATCATTGTTGCACTAGATGCTAACTAACTTGGGTACAAATTTTAAAAATAAATTAAAAAAAAAAGTTAGAATCTAGGGTAAACTATGCCCTGCTTTGGGCTTGGAAAATAGAGGATCACACTCCAGAGTAAGGATGACCCCGAAGTAAATCAGTCTTCATAAAGTCTGCATTTCAGCTTTTGTTATTTAAATGGCTCAGAAAACATCAAGGTTTACATTTGGGTTAAAGTAATCCCATATTCTTAGTACCCCCCGGCACCTGGAGAGGAGCAAACAAATCTTTTCTAGGAAAAGATAATATTATTCCAGACTTCAAATTATTTCTGTCAATAATTTTCAAATACGATATCTAACACATAATTCAAGGTAGCCAGACACACAGTGAGAGACAGCACAGAATGAGCAAGAACCATCAGAACAACAGACTCACTAGGATGCCAGATACTGAGAAAAGCTTTATTTAATTGCTTCTCAATGAACTAGAAATTGTAAAAGTGATAGTACAGTTTTGAAAACAAACCCAGAAGAGACTCATAAATATGGAGAACAAACTGAGGGTTGCTGGAGGGGTTGTGGGAGGGGGGATGGGCTAAATGGGGAAGGGGCTCTAAGGAATCTACTCCTGAAATCATTGTTGCACTATATGCTAACTAATTTGGATGTAAATTTTAAAAAAGAAAAAATTAAATTAAAAAAATTAAAAAAAGAAAACAAACCCACTAGAAATTATAAAAGTGAAAATTATAACCAAGATCTTGGTAGATAAGGTGCAGAGTAGATTAGACACGGCTAAAAACTGAATCAATTAACCAGAAGAGAAACTAAAACAAAATTGTTCAAATGAATTTATTTTCTCAACTACAGACTAAGGAGCCAGGAGACAATGGAAAGAGATCTTTTTTTTAATTTTTTTTAATGTTTATTTATTTTTGACAGAGAGAGACACAGCATGAGCAGGGGAGGGGCAGAGAGAGAGGGGGACACAGAATCCGAAGCAGGCTCCAGGCTCCGAGCTGTCAGCACAGAGCCCGATGTGGGGCTTGAACTCACACACCGCGAGATCATGACCTGAGCCAAAGTCGGACGCTCAACCGACTGAGCCACCCAGACGCCCCTGGAAAGAGATCTTTAAAGCATTTAAAGAAAGTAACTGCCAACTTAGTCACACCAATTCTATACAGGTGAAAATATCTTTCAAAATTGAAGCAAGATATGGGAAACAGAAAAAGGAGCAAGGCAGCTTTATTCATAATTGCCAAAACTCGGAAGCAACCAACATGTCCTTTAAAAAGTGGGTGGATAAACTGTGGTACATCCAGACAATGGACTGTTACTCGGTGCTAAAAAAATAAAATGAGCTATCAACCCATAAAAAAGACATGGGAGAATCTTAATGCATATTACTAAGTGAAAGAAACCAATCTGAAAAGGCTACATGCTGTATGAATCACATACATATATGACATTCTGGAAAAAGCAAAACTATGGAGACAGTAAAAAGATCAGTGGTTGCCTGGGGCTTGGGGCAGGGAGGGATGAATAGGTGGAGCACAGAGGATTTTTAGAGCAGTTTAGTATTCCCCCCACCCTTGTAATCTTTACACCCAACTGTAGGGTTTGAACTCACCACCCAAAGGTCAAGAGTCACATACTGTTGCAACTGAGCCAGCCAGGTGCCCCTAGGACAGTGAACTATTCTGTATGATACATAATCGAGGATACGTGTCAAGAACCATAGAATACGTAACACAAAGAATGAATCCGAACATACACTACGGCCTCCTACAACATGGGTGAGCCTTGAAGACATGCCAAGTGAAAGAAGCCAGTCACAAAGGGCCACATATTATACAGCTCCATTTACATGAAATGTCAGACAGGAACTGTGAGGAGAACAGGAGGCTTCTTCAGGGTACCAGCAGTGGTAAAACAAGATAACATCACCTAGAGTTCATACTCAGGAGAAAGTCACATCCTGACTAAGTAAATACTAACAGGTTTGAGACCTGGTGGATCTGAACACTAACAGTCAAAAGGAAGGCACCTGAAAACTCCACTGAACATAAGACTTAAGAAAAAAGGAGGCAGTAACTTGGAAGGGAGAAGTATTTATTGGAGGACTAGCATCACAGAATCAGAAGTTCAAATGCCCCTTCCCCGACAAAAGCACCATTTATTAAAGGTATTGTGCTTCATCATATCAACAGGAGAGGGTGCTCTTGAACCAATAAAACAATAAGGCATCCAAACCCCTTTTCCACTGCATCAACTGTTAATGCTGAACCAGGAACTCCCAGCAATGTATAATGATTTAAAAAAGGAACCCAGTGCCCCTGGGTGGCTCAGTCAGTTGAGCATTCAAATCTTGATTTCGGCTCAGCATATGATCTCAGCAAAGTCGTGAGATCAGCCCTGCATTGGGCTCTGGGCTGATTGTGGATCCCCCTCTCTCTGCCCCTCCCTCTCTCTAAATGAATAAATAAATAAATAAAATAAAATAAAATAAAATAAAATAAAATAAAAAGGAAAAGGAACCCAACATCCACACAAAGCTACTATAAGAAAAAAAAGAGTTAAATATATTAAACAAGTAATTACAGATATGAAAGAATACTATGAATCAAAAATCAAAAACTCAGAATAGAAATAAGCAGGAGAGTGCTGACCGAACTCAGGAAAAAAAAATTGAAGAAAAAGACAAAATCATCTCAGAACTCAGAAGACCAAATTACAAAGTAGCCAAAGGAGAATGGATAATATTGAATAATACATTAAAGGAAAGAAAGAATGACAATGAAAAAGAGCCAGGAGAACCAAAACAAAATGAAAAGGTAAAGAGGAAACTGCTAGATATAATATATCTGGAATCTCTTAAAAGGAGAAAGCGAATAATGAACAGAAGCAATATTTTTGAGGTTAAAATCTTAACAAAACTGTCTAGAATGAAAGAACACCTGATTTTACATATTTAAAGAGCCCATTTTAGGGGCACCTGGCTCGTTCGGTTGGTAGAACATGCGACTCTTGATGTTGGGGTTGTAAGTTTGAGCTGCACATTGAGTGTAGAGATTACTTAAAAATAAAATCTTTTAAAAAATAGAGCCCATTTTATAGTTGGGAAAACTGACCATCAATTCTGACACAGTCTAAGAAAACAGACATTAATGATAAAGAAAAAAATCCTTTGGATTTATAGGCAAAAAGAATGAGGAAAAAAAGTGACCTTACAAAAAAGAAAATTAGGCAGCATCAAACACTTGATAGGATCTATACAAAGTAAGATAGGAGTGAAGAAACACTTTAAAGAAACTCAAGTAAAAAATTATGAGCCAAGGATTTTAAACTTTCAAAAACTGAAGACATTTTGTTTTTTAAGTTTATTTATTTTGAGAGAGAGGGAGAATGAGGTAGAGGCAGAGAGAAAAGGAGAGAGAGAATCCCAAGCAGGCTCCACGCTGTCAGCACAGAGCCCGATGGGGGCTCAAACCCAGGAACTATGAGATCATGCCCTGAGCTGAAATCAAGAGTCTGATGCTTAACTGACTGAGCCACCCAGCTGCCTCCATTTTTTTTACATTTTTTAATGTTTATTTTTGAGAGACAGAGAGAGAGAGTGTGAGCGGGCAAGGGGCAGAGAGAGAGAATGAGACACAGAATCCGAAGCAGGCTCCAGGCTCTGAGCTGTCAGCACAGAGCCCAACGCGGGGCTCGAACCCACGAACCGCGAGATCATGACCTGAACCGAAGTTGGACGCTTAACCGACTGGGCCACCCAGGTGCCCCTTGGTGCCTCCATTTTGTATTCAGAAACTCTTTCTGAGGATTCTACTAGGGGTCAAGTTTCATCCAACTAAGAGACGATGGGAAATTTTTGGTAAAAAGAACAGATAATGAGAATTTAGTAGTTATTAATTATGAATCTAAGACTAAAACAAATAAGAGAATAAGAGTTGAGGAATGTTCTCTGACAAAGTAGAAGTACAACCCAAAATAGGAGTGAAGGAGAAATCTAGAAGTAGCTTAGTGATTGCCATACAGGCCATAGGTGGCAGTCAAAGGATATCATTTTAAACTAGCAAACCGGGGCGCCTGGGTGGCTTGGTCGGTTAAGCGTCCGACTTCGGCTCAGGTCACGATCTCGCGGTCGGTGGGTTCGCGCCCCGCGTCGGGCTCTGTGCTGACAGCTCAGAGCCTGGAGCCTGTTTCAGATTCTGTGTCTCCCTCTCTCTGTGACCCTCCCCCGTTCATGCTCTGTCTCTCTCTGTCTCAAAAATAAATAAACATTAAAAAAAAAATTAAAAAAAAAAATAAAAAATAAACTAGCAAACCAAATAATGGAAACCTAGGTGGTGAGGAAAATGGGGCCTAAGAGCTGAGATCGTTAGCTATTCCAGTATAGACCACCTCATCTATCCTCGTTGATGGTTTCACCCAAGCTTCCTCATGCTCTGGCCCTTGAAGTAGCGCTTAAATATTTCAAGTATCCAATAGGCTCCACGCCAGACAGCCTCTTTCCCTTTGTCACTCTCGCTCACACGCACGCACACAGAACGATCAGCCCAGACCATTCATTACAGAACACTTCTCAATTCTGGGTTTCATAATCTTGTGACACTCCCTCTCTCTCACATTCTCAGCCCACAAAAAAGGAATACTTTAGTTTGGTGCTCACCAGCTGCCCCACTTGCAGCTCCAATTCAGCCCTCCCCCCCCCCATCGGTTTCCAGGACAACTTTATTTACACAGATTCACACAACACATCTGTCTGCAGGGGCAGCATCCTGACTTCTGTCAGAGCCAGATATTGAAAGGTTATTCTCAATTCCAGAAGATGGTTGAAACTTAAAGCTGTTTTTTCTTTTTAAATTCTAAGCTGTAATCCTTTGCTGTAGGGCATACCCCGTTGAGTGCTGATCAAGCCATAAAAATGCAGGCAGGAGGTAGGTAGTTCAGAAAAAAAAAATATGAGAGATGATGCTTGCTTTGTTGTTGTTGTTGTTTGAGGTCAGTTGTTCTTATCCTATTAAGGCAATATCTATCTATTCCTGTTTAAGTAAGGTTTTATAAAATATTATGAGAAGGAATCATTTCATTCTCTCAGATGTCTTTTTGGGCATATATCTACAGGATCATATCTTTCTACCTTTCACCTATTAATATAATAAATATTATAATATTAATATATTTCATCATACTGCAGCATCTTCACATTTTAAGATAAATTCCACATGGTCATGGTTAGTACCTGATGATATTCTTTTTGTTGGTGTCTTATTAGACTTTTTGCAGCAGTATTTTAAGTGATATTCCATCATATTTTGAACAATCCTTTTTCCTTGACTGATTTTTTTCCCTTCTAAATCATCTTCTATCAAGAGCAGCACTCATATGCATACATACCACAGCCCAGCAATTATACATGGTCCCTGCTCAGTCCAGGATTCCTTCACATATCATGTCTTAGCCCAACATGACGGAACCCTTATATAGCCCACAGTCCTTAACCATAGTAGCCGGTAAGGTGAGGGATGGCCCTCTGCCTAGTTCAGAACCTTTATGCAGACCCCCACTCCCCAAATAGCTGAGCATGCAATCTTCTAACACATACCAGATCAGTAGGATTTCTCCTGTCTATATCCGTATGACTGTTTAGCAAAGGATGGTCCCTACCCATAACAGGGCCCAAACCACATAAGCCTAACACATGAGCCAACCCTAGAACAGGAAGTCTAAATCTGTGCCATGATTCCCGCCATTCCAGAGCCATTCCAAAACTGCAATTAAGCACACTGGAGTTCAAGTCTAAATTAAACCAAGACCATACCACCACTTGTCAAACCAAGAGACAGCATCTGCCAAGAACAGCGTTCATATAAGTACAGTCAACCCTTGGGTGCCAGGGTGGTGGGGCCAGCATTTACAGATGAGCTTAACTCGATCCCAGGCATGGAGACCTCAATTCTTAACAAATAAACGGTATTGAGTCGACAGGTGAAAATAAACCAGAGAGAAAAGGAAAAAAAAGTACAGTTGACCCTTGAAAAACACGGGTTTGAAGTTCATAGGTCCACTTATACATGGATTTTTTTTTTTTTGGATATAGTACAGTACTGTAAATGTATTTTCTCTTCCTTTAATTTTCTTAACAACATTTTCTTCTCTGTAGCTTACGTTACCTTAAGAATACAGTACATAATGCGTATAACATCCAAAATATGTGTTAGTCAACTAACTGTTTGCCAAGGCTTCTGGTCAACAGTAAGCTGTCAGTTAAGTTTTTGGGAAGTCAAAAATGTTACATGGATTTCCGACCACACAGGGGTGTGTATTGGAACCCCAACCCCCGTGTGGTTCAAGAGTCAACTGTATACCCTATTTCACTCAACCATTCATTCTTTCATTTATTAAATCAGCATTTAGTGAGCGCGTACAAGTCATGGTGCTACAGTAACCGCCACAGCACTCTGAGAGATAGTCCCTTAGCCATACTGGCAACGACATCTAGCAGACCAAAGTCAGCCCCAGCTTAGACCAGGCCCATAGCCATGCAGCTTCTCAACATGCTTGAAGGGCCTACAAGGACATTCTCAGCCAAGAGCCTGTATTCATACTGTGACTGTAGAAGAGAAGACAGCTTTCCCCAAGGATGGGGGCAGGGCCCATACTCATCTGCATTCCGGCATTTAGCAAACTGGACACCATCCCTAGGCCAAAACAGAGCCTAAATCTATTCCACTCTTCAGCAATTATGGGATGCCCTTTCCTAAGCACTTGGCTTATACATATATGTCTATACAAAACACGGCTTAGCCATATATTACTGAGTTGGAAAGGCCATTCAGAAAGGCACCTTAACTTTATTGCTGCCCCTGGAAGCCATGATACAAATCTCACTCATATAAGTGACCAAACAGGAACTAACAACTCAACCCTCTACACCATAAGTTTTTTTTTTTACACACCATAAGTTTCTGTTTGTATCTATAGTTTGTTTTCATTGGTATATAATAGTCCATTGGATGAACATGGCATGTTTTATTTATTCTACTTTTGAAGGACAGCTTCTATTAAGCATACATGTATATATTATATTATATTATATTATATTATATTATATTATATTATATTATATATCTGGGGTACATAGTAAGGTATTTCTGCCAGGTATAAACCTGTGTGAAACTACTCACTCATGAAATATGTATATGTTCAAATTTAGTAAATAATACCAGACAATTTTCAAAGATGGTTGCAAAAATTTACAGTCTCATTATTGCTCCATTTTCTTGTCAGCCATTGTTAGCGTCAGGCTTTTCATTTTCACCAATCAAGTGGGTATGCAACAGCATCACATTGTGGTTTCAATTTGCATTTCTCTGACTACTAATGAGATTAAGCAACTTTTTGTATGTTTATTATCTAGTTGGATTTACAATTTTGTGGAGTCATGTCTCTAGCCTATGTTTCCATTATGCTGCCTTTTGTCTTATTGATTTGTAGGAATTCTTGATTCATTTTGGAAAACAGCCTTTTTTTTCTACTGGATTTATTGCAAATATCTGTCTACTCCACTCTGTGACTTGTCTTTTCACCTTATGGTATTTTCTGATAAAGAGAATTTCTTAATTTTAATGCATTTAAGATCAGCAGCCTGTTCCTGGGCCCTCTGTTCTGCTCCACTGGCTCACTTATCTTTATTTGCATTAATATCACACCGTATCAATCAATATAGTTTTGCAATGAGTCTCGATATCTGCTATAGTAATTCTTCCCTCCCTGTTCTTCAAGAGTGCCTTGCTATCCTTGGTCCTATGGATTGCCCTGTATGTTTTTGAATCAGCTTGTCAAATTCCACAAAGAAAACCTGCTGGGATTTTAGTTGCAACCTACAGATTACATTGCATCTATAGATCACTGCATTGAATTTATAGATCCTTTGATGTTTTTACAATTGTTGGTTCATTCCCTAGGTGAAATTTGAAACTGCCTCCTCTCCACACGCAAATACAGTGGGCAGGAAGAGACCAAAAAAAGAGACAGAGCACTCCAGATTGGTGGGTGGTAGTTTTCATAAGCAAGGGAGCTTCCATATAAGGCTTGTCTTGGGTGGTCATATCCTCTGAATGACTTCCTGCGACACCAATATTTAGTCTTCTGATCCATGAACACGGTGTATCTTTTCATTTGTTTAGGTCTTCAATGTTTTCCTTAAAAAGTTTATTTTATTTATTTTTGAGAGAGAGAGCAAAAGTGAGCTTGAGTCAGGGAGGGAGAGAGGGAGAGCGAGAAAGAGAGAGAGAGAGAGAGAGAGAAAGAGAATCTCAAGCAGGCTCCAAGCTGTCAGTGTAGACCCCTACATGGGGCTCAATCTCACAAACCATGAGATCATGACCTGAGCCAAAAATCATGAGTCAGATGTTCCAACTCAGCCTCCCAGGCGCCCCTTCTTTAATGTTTTTAAATTTTTTAAATTTGTTTTCTTTGATGTTTTTTAATAATATTTTATATTTTTATCCATAGAGTGTATAAACATCTCCTGTTATATTTATTTCAAGGCATTTCCAACATTTTGTTATGAAAATTTTCAAAAATACAGAAAAGGTGTGAGAATATTACAGTGGACACCCATATACCCACCACCTTGATTTCTACCATTAACATTTCACTGTACTTCCTTGGTCATGTATCTATTCATCTCCCCAACCCTCTATCCTCCATTAATCCATGTCGTTCTTGGTGTATTGCAAAGTAAATTGCAGACATCGATTAGAGGCCACTTTTAGGCAATACACTTGAGCAATGGCAACTTGATGAAGGCAAAAGGGCCCACAGCAACCACCAAGCTGCATGCAAACAGGCTCATTAAGCGACCCATCTCGAAATAACCATAGGCCCTAACTGACCAATTATAACCAGGCACAGTTCCTGAGATTACCAAAAAAGGGAAAATTCCGTACGTCCCCATACTCCCCCACTCCGCCCAATAACTGTGGCCCCTAGCCACCATCTTGTTGCTGATAGTCTCTTCTTTGCTGTCCCGCCCGCCACTCACTTGCAGCATATTCAACAAACTTCTATCTCTTTTTTTCTGCCTTGGGTGAATTCTTTCACTGTCTGTGCCACTGGTCTCCCCCTGATGGCCCCCCATCTTATCAGCAGACCCCACATCGGTGGCCCACAGAGGGAGCCTTTGTGGACCCCCCACAATGAGTACACTTACTTCAAAATTCCTCAACATAATATTCCATATATTTTTAATGATGCCATTGGCATATTGTATCTTTTTTTTAATTTCCATTTTTCTATTTGTTGTCATTATGCGGAAAAAAAATTAAATTTTATATATAGATCTTCTATCCAGCATCCTTGTTGAACAGTCCCATTAATTCTGATCATTGATCTGTGTGTGCTTTTAGAATGTTTACACACACAGTCATGTCATATACAAATAATAAAAATTCTGGTTTATCCTCTCAAAACCTTATACCATTTTTCCCCTTGCTGCACTGCATAGGACCTCCACTGCAATGTTAAAGACAAATGGTGATGATAGTGGGCATCTCTGTCATGTTTATGATCCCAGAGGAAAAGCTTTCAATTGTTCACCATTAAATATGATGATGGCTTTAAAATTTTTCAAGATCGTGGAGCGCCTGGGTGGCTCAGTCGATTAGGCATTTGACTCTTGATTTTGGCTCAGGTCATGACCTCAAAGTTCATGGGATCGAACCCCAAGTCAGGCTTCACCCTAATAGCACTGAGCCTGCTTGGGATTCTCTCACCCTGCTCTCTGCCCCTTCCCGTTCGCACATGTGTGTTCCATCTCCCTTTCTCTGTCTCTCAAAACAAATAAACATAAAAAAATTTTTTTAATAAATTTTTTCAGGGCACCTAGGTGGCTCAGTTGGTTGAGTGTTCTAACTTTGTTGGGCTCGGGTCATGATGTCACAATTTGTGAGATAAAGACCCACATCGGGCTCACTGCCCTCAGTGCAGATCCTGCCTCACGCCTCAGATCCTCTGTTCCCCCCTCTCTCTGCACCTCCCCCACTCATTCTCTTTCTCCTTCTCTCTCAAAAACATTAATTAAATTAAATTAATTAATTAATTTAATAAATAAATTTACAATAAATAAAAATTAATAAAAAATTAAATAAATAAAACATTTAAAAAATAATTTTTTAAGATCCTTATCAAATTAAGAACATTCTTGTCTATCCCTACTTTGCTATTAGTTTTTATTATGAATGGATATTGATGTTTTTTTAAGATTTTATTTTTAAGTAGTCTCTAAACTCAATGTGGGGCTTGAACTTACAGCCCCAAGATCAAGAGTGGCATGCTCTACCAACTGAGCCATCCAGGTGCCCCTGAATGGATATTGAATGTGTTTAAATATTTTTTTTAAGTTTATTTTGAGAGAGGGAGAGTGCGTGCATGAGCAGTGGAGGGGTAGAGAGAGAGGGAGAGAGGGAATCCCAAGCAGGCTCTGTGCTATGAGCAAGGAGTCCAACCCCACGAACAGAGAGATAATGACCTGAGCCAAAACCAAGAGTTGGCCACTTAACCCAACTGAGCCACCCGGGAGCCCTTTGATATTGAATTTTTTATGTTTTTTCTTCATCTTCTGAGATTACCGCATGATTTTCCCTTTTCATATGTTAATATGGCTAACTAAAACAACTGCTTCTCTAATGTCAAAATATCCTTGCATTTTTGGTCATAAACCCAACTTCTTTAAGATATATTGTCCTTTCCTCCATATTTTGCTGGACTTGGTTTGCTAAAATTTGGTTTAGACTTTTTTTTAATTTTTTAAAAATTTTGGGGCGCCTGGGTGGCGCAGTCGGTTAAGCGTCTGACTTCAGCCAGGTCACGATCTCGCGGTCCGTGAGTTCGAGCCCCGCGTCAGGCTCTGGGCTGATGGCTCGGAGCCTGGAGCCTGTTTCCGATTCTGTGTCTCCCTCTCTCTCTGCCCCTCCCCCGTTCATGCTCTGTCTCTCTCTGTCCCAAAAATAAATAAACGTTGAAAAAAAAAATTTTTTTTTTAAAAAAATTTATTTATTTATTTATAGAGGGAGCATGCAGGGGAGGGTCAGAGAGAGAGAGAGGGAGAGAGAGAATCCCAAGCAGACTCCATGCTATCAGCTCAGAGCCCAATGTGGGACTCAAACTCACGAACCATGAGATCATGACCCGAGTCAAAGTCAGAGGCTTAACCAACTGAGCCACCCAAGCACCCCTAGGATTTTTGCATCCATGTTTATTACGATTAAAATTGACCTATCATTTTGCCTTTCTCAAACTGATGCTTAACCAACCGAGCCACCCAGGCGCCTCTCTTCTTATAGTTTTAGACACTTTTTCATGTGCTTTGTCCACTTTTTTTTACTTGCCTTTACAAAGAGGGTTGGTTTGAATTACCTGGTCGGCATGTAGAAGACCTTGAACAGTTCCTGACTTAAGATTTCAGGCATGTATTTCAAAGCTGTGCGTCCAGTAAGGTCGGTGGGAAGATCAGGAGTGGGACCCTGGGTACTCTTTTTTTCCTAATTTGGCACTTTGTCATGGTGCAGTTAAAAGCAAAATTTAACTAACGAAATTTGAAGAGCTAATTGGCTTTATTCAACAATTCATAAATCAGGCAGCATCCCGTGTACAGAAGAGTGAACAAAATGGAAGCCTTTATAGTCAGAAACAAGGAAGTTATTAACAAAAGAAAAGACTGTTTCAGGCAAGGTCACCTTCCCTTAGGGAGAAGGGCAGGGGGTCTTATCATGCAAATTACTTCACCAGTGGTGATCAGGAAATTCCAGATTGACTGGTTAAAGGTCACATTAAGTCTTGCAATTAAGTCTCGGTTTGCAAGTGACTCCATTTGGGAGGGTTTTTTTTTGTTTTGTTTTGTTTTGTTTTTTAAGGCTTATTTATTTATTTTGAGAGAGAGACAGAGATTGGGGCACATGAGCAGGGAAGGGCAGAGAGAGAGGGAAAGAGAGCCCCAAACAGGCTCTGCACTGCCAGAGCAGAACCCGATATGGGGCTCAAACTCAAGAACCATGAGATCATGACCTGAGCCTAAGTCCGATGCTTAACTGACTGAGCCACCAGGCTCCCCGAAACTGAGTTTTCAGGGTACACTGTGATAAATGGATAGGTAGCTCCTGGACTGAGATGATTAGCCTAGGGGCCTCAGCCACACTAGTCCTTGCTTTGCTGTCCTGAGGACTGAGGACAGTACATCAGGATCCCTAGAACCCAGAAGGGCCACACCTGCATGAAATTGCAAATAATCTAGAAAACTCTTCCCTAATTCTCTTCTTTCTCCTCCCCAGCTCACAATTCTCCCCTTTTAAGCTGTTTCCCATTCGGGAGTCCGTCCCTCACACCTACCCTCAAACCCTGTCTTTGCGATGTATGCCCTCTCCCCACAGGATGAAGTCTCTGTTCACCCAATCCCTTCTTGAGCCCTGCAAAATCAGGCCCCTGACTTCCACTGGTTATTAATGGATATAATGAATAAAATGTTATTGGAACACAGCTATACCCACCAGTTTAGGTATTGCGCATGACTGCTTTCTCTCTACACCAGATTAACTAGTTGGGACAGAAATCATATGGCCCACAAAGCCTCAAATGTTTACTATGTGGCCCTTTGCAGAAAAAGTTTGCCAACCCCTGTGCTAGATGTTAGAAATAAGCCCACTGTTCCAATCAAAGGAGGAGGCGGAGACTCGGAGCGCAGTGAAGTGAAGCTTTAATCAACATTCCTGCAAAAGTGGGTGTCTGATGGGGGGCGCCTGGGTGGCTCGGCCTGTTGAGCGTCCGACTTCGGCTCAGGTCATGATCTCACAGCTTGTGAGTTTGAGCCCCGAGTCAGGCTCTGTGCTGACAGCTCGGAGCCTGGAGCCTGCTTCGGATTCCGTGCCTCCCTCTCTCTCCGCCCCTAACCCACTTGCATTCTGTCTCTGTCTCTCTCAAAAATAAGTAAACGTTAAAAAAAAATGTTAAAGAGTGAGTGTCTGATGGACAGGCACTCGGGGCAGTTACAGCAGGCAATTTATCTCCTAGCGTGCACATCCCTCCCCTGATTCCTCATTGCAATGGCTGGGTACTACAGAGGTTACAGCCTTACCCAGATGTCGCCGATGCCCATGTCGGGCAAAAAGTAGTCTGCTTGGAACAAACATACATTCTCTGAGGTGAGGCAGAGACTCTCAGTCCCTCCTCCCTTTCTTCTTTGGCACATGCTCATTGCACAGCCCGCGAAAATAAGCCCACAAAATGGAAAGGGGAAGAAAGAACCAGGAAGTGAAGTGTCTAAGGGTTTGGGATTCCACCGTGCTGGGGGCAGGGAGGTTCGTACATATTTCCAACAGGTTGAAAACCTATTGTTAATTAGACAGCACGGTTTTCATTTAGTATTTCTGAAAATGAATCCTCTCCCTTACTTCTCACACTAGAGGATTGTTCCCATCAGTTCGGCTTGTCTGGGAGAATAGTAGCATAAAAATATCATAAAATTTAGTCTGTGGCCATAATCCTCTCAACAACCCTTTGACACAGGTTGACATTCTTATCATATTTTACAGATGATGAAACTAAGATGCAGACAGGTGGAGTGACGCAGCCGGTAAGTGAGTGCCCAAACCAAGATCTGACCTGATCAGGGAGGCTCTACACACTGGCTCCTGAGACAGAGGACCACCTCCTTTGTAGACCAGAGCTAGGAATGCAAACGTTGTCAGGTCTCCAAACTATGCATATCATGATCACAGAGCCCTGTGGGGCAGGCTGTGTGTGGCTAGACTGAAGAAACATGCTGCCGGAACCCCATTGGGACCCTGGTAGACAGATGATTGCACTATTCGTTACATCCTGTCTGCTTTCCTTGGTCACCTGTGCCCCCCCACCCCTGAACCGTAACCCCCCCCAGAGAAAAGTACAAAGAATTGCATAAGCAGCACCCTACCATTCACTCTCAGATTGTAGCATTTTCTTACATATGCTTCAGAGCTTCAGCCATTAAGAAATAAAATATAGAGGCACCTGGGGGGCTCAGTCAGTTGAGCGCCTAAGTCTTGATTACGGCTCAGGTCATGATACCAGGGTCATGGGATTGAGACCCGCATCAGGCTCCATGCTAAGCATGGAGCCTGCCTAAGATTCTCTTGCTCTCTCCCTCTGCCCCTCTCCCCTGCTCCTGCTCTCTCTCTCTCTAAAAAGAAAGAAAGAAAGAAAGAAAGAAAGAAAGAAAGAAAGAAGAAAGAAAGAAAGAAAGAAAGAAAGAAAGAAAGAAAGAAAGAAAAGAAAGAAAAAGAAAGAAAGAAAAGCCCCAGTTGGAGCTCCCTCTGTCCTTTGCCTGGATCTCTTTACCTCTTCTCCAAAGGTAGCCACCAAACTGAAGTTAGAGTTTATCTCTCCCGTGCATGCCAGAACTCTTTATTAGCCTACCTTTTTAAAAATTTCATCATCCCCCTCCCCCCATTTTTTTTTTGTTTTCATCATCCAGCCTGGGCAAGAAATACTAGTTCTTCAGGTTCATAGTCCTCCAACCATTTTCATCCCTCCTCTGATGAGGTATCTTTGAACCTGGTCGTTTGGAGTCCGGTGTCTTTGTTCTCAATGATTCTAATCGTGGGTGAGGTTGTCAGGCAAAGGGAGGCGGTGGGTGGAGGTAAACAGAACTGGAGTGATGACTGACTTATTAGTCTGACACAAATAAGTGCTTCCCATCTCATTCCGTCACATCTGCTTGCCACTCACAGGGCTAAAGCAAAACTTGCCACGAGGACCTTTGCTAAAACAATGTTCTAGAACGTGTGCTGAACTGGGCAGGGTTACCCAGAGCAGATGAAAATATCTCAGTCAAAGGGATGAAGGAGGGAGGAAGAAAGCCAAAAGTCACAACTGTGGTGTCTCTCTCAACCGTTGGGGGCACCCAAATGTGGGGCAACCCGATGAGGTGGGAGCCGGTGGCACGGGTGGTGAAAGAATTCACCCAAGGCAGAAGTAAGGAGACAGAAGTTTAATGAATATGCCACAAGGGAGCGTTGGGCAGGACAGCAAGGCAGAGACTGTCTGCACTGAGGCAGTGGGTGGGGGCTGTATTTAAAGGGAGAAGACGAGGAGGTACGGAGACTAATGGAATTGTGTCTTTTTTGGTAACCGAGCCTGGTTGTAAGTAACTCATCGGTTACTTAGGGCCTATGGATATATTTTTAAAATTTTTCTCATGTTTATTTATTTTTGAGAGAGCGAGAGAGAGCATGCACGAGAGGGACAGAGAGAGGGAGACACAGAATCTGAAGCAGGATCCACATTCTCAGCAATGAGCATGGACCCTGACATGGGGCTCAAACTCATGAACCATGAGTGAGATCATGACCTGAGCCGAAGACGGATGCTCAACCGAGCCACCCAGGCACCCCAGTAGTCTACACATTTAAAGCCATCCCTATCAAAATACCAGCAGCATTTTTGACAGAACTAGAACAACCTTAGCCCCAGGGCCTATGGATATTTTGGGGTGGGTCACCTAATGGGCCTGTTTGTACTCAGCCAGGGGGTTGGAGTCCTATGGGGCCTTTTGCCCCCATCAAGTTTCCATTGCTCAAGCCTGTTGTCTAAAAGCAGCCTTGGTACACCTGGGTGGCTCATTTGGTTAAGCCTCTGACTCTTGGTTTGGGCTCAGGTCATGATCTCACAGTTTGTGAGTTCGAGCCCCACATCAGGCTCTGTGCTGACAGCAAGAAGACTGCTTGGGATTCTCTCTTTCCCTCTTTCTCTGCCCTTCCCCTGCCCACTTGCTCACTCAAGTGCTCTCTGGCTCTCAAAATAAATAAATAAATAAACTTAAAAAAATAAAAGCAGCCTCTATAACAACGAAGAAAAAGGGACGAGCATTAGCTCCCAAAGATGAACTTTTTTTCTTTTTTAATGTTTATTTATTTTTGAGAGAGAGTGAGAGAGAGAGATTGCATGCATGTGAGCAGGGGCGGGGCAGAGAGAGAGGCTCTGAGGATCCAAAGCAGACTCTGCGCTGACCTGACGGATGCAGGGCTTGAATTCGCAAACCTCGAGATCACGAAGTGAGCCAAATTAGCCGCTTAACCGACTGAACCACCCAGGCACCCCCAGTTTTACATTTAAAAGAGGGATTATGAGATGGTAATGTTAGAAAAGAAAATGTAGGATAGGTTCGGTCAAACAGTTCAAGACACAGGTTGTGATGAGAAAAGAGTAATAAGGATGTGCGCTGCTTAGCCTTTATTGATTTGCTCCCTCTAGATCCACTCCCCACTCTGTTCTGTCCCGACCCATATACATACATCCATGAGCTCCATTGCCCCTGGCTCTCAGTTGGGTTTGGCCAATGGGGAGGACTGGCAAGAAATCACAGGCATGGAGGAGAATGAAGTTGGGGTACTTACCTCTATGACTTTTTCCCTGAGAGGCTGGCTGTTTCCCTCACCTGAAGGTCATAGTTCAGCCTGTCAGGTAGCCTTTGCCACATGGCACTTGCTCTCCCCCGCCCTGGTTCAAGAAATCACTCTTTCCCTCTGCTGCTTTAGGTATAAGGATGTAAATAACCTTGCCAGCCCCAGGTTCTGGAATATCACTCGCAGATTCTCGACATACTACCTACATTTTGCAAGTAGTTGCTTTATTAAATGCTTCCTTCAAAAACTTTGCGTGTGCCATCTGTTCCCACTGGCCACTGATATAGGACTTATTTCTTACGTTACTGAGAAAATTCCTGTCGAGCTAATTCTATTACTTCTATTAATGACAAGCCAACAGCATTAACTTTCAACCGAAGGAGGAGATACATAGAAAGACTCTAAGAATTTTGTGAAACCACAAGATGTATATACCCAAACTTCCTAAAGAAATCATTTCTAGGAACAGTGAGTCTTAAGCCTGGGAATCTGTTTTATCTTTTTTGAAATGTTGAGTTTTACAAAGGTAATCTCTGATACCCTTGCTTGTCTAATATCTGCCTCCCGTATACTGTAAACTCCATGACATCAGAGGCATACCTGTTTTGTGGTTCTCAGTGACCAGAATAATATCCCTCAAATAGTAGACATTCAACAATTTTTTTAATTTAATGAATGAGTGAATTATGGTGTTTCTCTTTAAATAGTCAAAAGCAGCAGTAAAAACAATTAAACGTCATAGACTACTGATGAGTCATTCTCTTAATTAGAGGCATATATAATGAGGCAGGCACTTGTTTGGATAGTTTCTTCAGTGAATCATGTGACTTCTTTGTGGCTTACAACCATATCTTTTTGTGAAGGTGGTGTGGGAGTGTTCACAAATTTTTCAGGGCGTCTGCTCAATTACAGAGATAACAGGATATGGTAACTTTCAACATAGCCTGCACAAAATTGTTTGGAAAGCCTTAACATACTCACAACTGAGGAATCCATAACACATGCTTTACAGAGGCATTCCTGTGACATCAGATGAATCCCTGAAGGGAAGAGGCAACCACGTCAAGAAATCCACACCACTATGGAAAACAGTATGGAGGTTCCTCAAGAAATTAAAAACAGAACTACCATAGGATCCAGCAACCTCACTTCTCACTTCTGGATTTGATCCAGCAATCCAAAAAAAATGAAAACACTAGTTCAAAAAGATATATGCATTCCCTATGTTACTGCGGCATTATTTACAATAGCTAAGATGTGGAAATAGCCTAAGTGTCCACTGGTGGATAAATGGATACAAAAGATGTGGTACATATATAGCCATAAAAAAAGAATAAAATTTTGCCATTTGCAACAACGTGGATGGACCTTGAGGGGTACTTTGCTAAGTGAAATAACTCAGAGAAGGACAAACACTGTATGAATTCACTTATATGTGGAATCTAAAAAACAAAACAAATGAACAAGACAAAACTCATAGATACAGAGAACAGATTGGTGACTGCCAGAAGGGAGGGGAGAGGGAAGTGGGTAAAACGGTGAAGTGGATCGAGTGGTACAAACTTCCAGTTATGAAATAAATGTCATGGGGACATAGTGTACAACATGATGATTATAGTCAATAATACTGTCTTGCATAGTTGGAAGTTGCTGAGAGTAAATCTCGAAAGCTTTCATCATAAAAAAAGAGTTCTTAACTCATCTGTATGGTGATGGACGGTAACCAGACTTATTTTGGTGATCATTTTGCAATGCATACAAATATCAAATCATTATGTTGTACACCTGAAACTAACATGTTGTATGTCAATTATACTCTAATTTAAAAAAAGAAAAGAAATACTAACCACACAAAAAATAAACCTATAAGTGCTTTTGATAGGAGAACGAGCAGAGGTTTTTTGTTTTTGTTTTTGTTTTTTTTTTTTCAGAGAGAGAGCATGGCGCGGTTGGAGGGAGAGAGGGGTAGAGGGAAAGGGAGTGAATCTTTCTTTTTTTAAGTTTATTTATTTATTTTGAGAGAGAGAGACAGAGTGTGTGAGCAGGGGAGGGGCAGAGAGAGAGGGAGAGAGAGAGAATCCCAAGCAGGCTCTGCACTACCAGCATAGAGCTCAATGGGGGGCTCAAACCCATGAACTGTGAGATCACGACCTGAGCCAAAATGAAGAGTCTGATCCTTAATCGACTGGGCCACCCAGGGGTCCTGGGGAGAGAATCTTAAGCAGGCTCCATACCTAGTCCAGAGCCTGATGCAGGGCTTGATCTCAAGACCCTGAGATCATGCATGACCTGAGCCAAAATCATGAGTCAGATGCTTGACCGACTGAGCCACCCAGGTGCCCCCAGCATAGATTTGTTAACTTGCCTGAACCCTTACCTAACATCACCCAGGAAATAACCCTCATCAGCACAACCTTTACGGGGCATTCATTTGCAAATGTTTATGGTCAATCATCAAACATGCATTGCATACCTACCATTTGTCCTGTCCTGTGAAGGCACCCACCCACTCCCAGGCCCTGACAATGGTGATTAAGACATAGTCTGGGGAGTCTGGCTGGCTTAGTCAGCGAAGTACATGGCTCTCGATCTCGGGGTCATGAGTTGGAGCCTCATGTTGGGTGTAGAGATTACTTTAAAAAAAAGACATAATTGGTGTCTGTGATTACTCACAGACTAGTGGAGCCACGATCACAATATGACACATACTCTTATAAAGTTACTATTGTTTTGTTTTTAGATTTTTTATTTGGCGATAATTTCAAATTTGCAGCAAGCATGCTAGAATAAAAATAGTATCAAAGATACCTTTTGTTGGTTTGAGACCTTAGGAGCTTCCTGGGTAAATTCTAAAGCTGGCCCCAGTACATAGAGGGCAGTGAGAGACCAAAAAAAGAGGCAAACCACTCTAGATTGGTAGATGGCAGGTTTAATAAGCAAGAGAACTTACATGCAAGCCTCATCTTGGGTGGCTACAAGATGAGTAGATCTCTGCACCCACCCACCAAATCTTAAAAGTGTATTTTTTTAAGTTTATTTATTTATTTTGAGAGAGAGAGACAGAGAAAGAGAGAGAGAGAGAGAGCTCACCTAACCAGGGGAAGGACAGAGAGAGAGAGAGAGAGAGAAGGAGAGAGAGAGTCCCAAGCAGGTTCTGCACTGTCAGTGCAGAGCCCAACATGGGCCTTGATCCCATAAACCATGAGATCACAACCTGAGCCAAGACCAAGAGTTGGATGCTTAACCAACTGAGCCATGCAGGTGCCCCCAAATCTTAAAAACTTATATAGAAGCTTTAATGGGGTTCCACCACATATAGTCCAAATGGTCTCAACACCTTATTCTCTCAAGGCTATGTTCTTGGAACAGCTCCCACTGTGGGAACAGTGGGCAGAACATACATTCCAAGGACAAGAAAGGAGGTGAGGGGCCTCTGATTGCCTGGGTCTAGCTCATGGGTCAGTCGGGGGTCATGCGCTTTCAATGACGTCCTTCAACACCTTTACCCAGATTTGTATGTTAACTTTTTACCCCATGTGCTTTATCATTTGCATGCTTTATCTATCTGTATTTTCCCCTGAACTATTTAAGAGTATTATATATCATTGCCCTTACCCCTAAATACTTCAGTTTGTAAACCAACATCGTGTCTCTTTAGCTTCCTTTACTGGAACATTCCCACAGGCTTTGTCTTTTTTTTTTTTTTAAGAGATTTTATTTTTGGGGCGCCTGGGTGGCGCAGTCGGTTAAGCGTCCGACTTCAGCCAGGTCACGATCTCGCGGTCCGTGAGTTCGAGCCCCGCGTCAGGCTCTGGGCTGATGGCTCAGAGCCTGGAGCCTGCTTCCGATTCTGTGTCTCCCTCTCTCTCTGCCCCTCCCCCGTTCATGCTCTGTCTCTCTCTGTCCCAAAAATAAATAAACGTTGAAAAAAAAAAAAATTTAAAAAAAAAGAGATTTTATTTTTAAGTAATCTCTACCCCAACATGGGGCTGAAACTCACAATCCCATGATCAAGAGTGGCCACACGACCTACCAACTGAGCAAGCCAGGTGCCTTCCTTTTTTTTTTTTTTTTTGCTTTGTCTTTTATGACATAGACATTTTTGAAGAATACATCCCCTCCTTTAAAATAAATAAAACATTTCTCATTTTGTGTTCATCTAATATTTCCTCATGATTACACTGAAATTATGTATTCTTTAAAGTAATCTCTATACCCAATGTGGGGTTAGAACTCACAACCCTGAGATCAAGAGTCCCATACTCTACAGACTGAGCCAGCCAGGTGCCCCACAGTTGAACTATTTTTAAGTGTCCAGTTCAGTGGCATTAAGTACATTCACATTGTGCAGCCAACACCATCATCCATCTCCAGAACTTTTTCATCTTCCCAAACTGCAACTCTGTACCTCTTAAATAATAACTCCCCATTCTCCCCTCCTCCTTCTCTCTAGGCCCTGATAACTGCCATTCTACTTTCTTTCTCTGTGAATTAGAATACTCTAGGTACCTCATATAAGTGGAATCATACGATATTTGTTCTTTTGTGCCTGGCTTATTTCCCTTAACATATGTCTTCAAGGTTCACCCATGTGGTAGTATGTCATTCCTCTTTATGGCTGAATAATATTCCAGTGTATGTATTCTTGACTGAAGTCTTCCATAGGCAATGTTGTGTCCTTCTCAGGGTTTTAGTACTGGAGGTATGATGTCCATTTGTCCTCCATCTGTGATGTTAATTTGATTTTTTTTATTTTTTACTTAAAAAAGTGTTTTTAATGTTTCTTTTTGAGAAAGAGACAGAGAGCACAAACGGGGGAGGGACAGAGAGAGACACACACACACACAGAATCTGAAGCAGGCTCCAGGCTCTGAGCTGTCAGCACAGAGCTCAACATGGGGCTTGAACCCATGAACCGCAAGATCATGACTTGAGCCCAAGTCTGATGCTCAACCGACTGAGCCATCTAGGCACCCCAGCGATGTTGATTTTAATCACCTAGTTTAAGGGATTGTCAGATTTCTCTGCTGCATAATTATTTTTTTCTTCCTTGAAACTAATAAACAGTCCTGTAGAGGAGACATCTTACAACAATGCAAATATCCTGCTCCTCATAAAAAACTACCCCTGGGATAATTAATTAATTAATTAATTGTTTAAGTAAGCTGTATGCCCAGGCTGGAGCTTGAACTCATGACCCTGAGAACAAGGGTTGCACGCTCTACTGACTGAGCCAGCCAGACACCCAAAAAAATTCCCCCTGGATTTAGTACCCTTTGGTGATCCTTGCCTGATCCAATCTTTA
The DNA here is from genome assembly GCF_022079265.1 of Lynx rufus. Taxonomy (NCBI): domain Eukaryota; kingdom Metazoa; phylum Chordata; class Mammalia; order Carnivora; family Felidae; genus Lynx; species Lynx rufus. The sequence goes on from NW_025814833.1 coordinate 17,964,644, forward strand.
GTACGATAGTTACAAAGCATTAATTTTCCTATTCCAGAATTCTTTTTTTTTTTTCTTCAGAATTCTTTCTACATTAATCAGTGGGCACTTGATACTCTACTTTAAACAAGAGCCTACCCCTCTTCCTCATGGATGGGTGGATGGATGGATGGATGGATGGACGGATTGTCAGTATGGACTCAAAGATTTCTTTTTCAATGATTTATAGTTTGTCACTATACTTAACGTTTTTGGTGTTCAAATATTCCCAGACTTAGCCAATGGGAGCTCCTTCAAGCTGGCTTCTGTATACTTATGACATGCCCTCATTGTTTTTAAAGCACTTCCTTACTTTATGCTATAAAAGATGTTCTAGGTTTATCTCATCCCTACTCTGTCCCAGCCCTGGAATCTGCCGCTACTCTGAGGAGCCTGGTTCCTTTTGGGGAGGAAACAGTATTAGAGATAAAGATCTGAGAATTAGGTGTGCTCATTACTATTGGGGTGTCTTTGCCTCTTGGCCCTTCCATCAGACAGAACTAGGAAATATATGCATACATATACATACACATACATACGTAAGTAACCGAGCACATTAACATGCATATATGCGTATATGTACATATTTCAGAAATGATGAGTTCACACCAATCCTCCCAATTCCAATCCATTCTCACAGGGTTCTTTCTTGCCTTCCCTCATTTCATATTTGTATGTCCCTTCTTTCACAGAGAGAAACTCCCAACTACATCAACCCGTTTACTCATTTGCTCAATCCTGTATCTTGAGTCTTGCAGATTTGTTTTGCCTATTACTGCTAGGAAAACCCAGCCTGCTGAAGAGAGTTCAGGATCTGTTTGCAGTTCTGCCTGCCTCATAGCCCCACCTCACCTCAGACCGCAAGTTCCTAAATGACTTGGATTAATCCTTTCTTCTGCCCCCACCTCCACCTTAAGGGTGATTATTTGAAATACAATGTGGTTCATTTGCTTTCAGTTGAGTTATGTTCCCCCCTTCTCATCCTTACTTATTTACTTTTTGTTTTTTAATATATAGAATATTAATGTGCTTTAGAAGTGAAAACTATACAGTAACACATCCCCAGGAGTGTCATTCCTTCCCACATCTTCTCTGCACCAACTCTGCTCGCTGACCCAACCTCTTGTCGGTAATCAACCTCGTCGTTTTATGGTTTATTTGTCTTGTGCTTCTTTTAAAAAAGATAAACAGGGGCGCCTGGGTGGCGCAGTCGGTTGAGCGTCCGACTTCAGCCAGGTCACGATCTCGCGGTCCGTGAGTTCGAGCCCCGCGTCGGGCTCTGGGCTGATGGCTCAGAGCCTGGAGCCTGCTTCCGATTCTGTGTCTCCCTCTCTCTCTGCGCCTCCCCCGTTCATGCTCTGTCTCTCTCTGTCCCAAAAATAAATAAACGTTGAAAAAAAAAATTTTTAAAAAAAAAAATAAAAAAGATAAACAGATATATGAATGTTTTTAGAATTTTTCCTTCCTTCTTTTTAAAACGTTTTATTATTTGGGGCACCTGGGTGGCTCAGTCGGTTAAGTGCCTGACTTCGGCTCAGGTCATGATCTCCCGGTTTGTGGGTTCGAGCCCCGCGTGGGGCTCTGTGCTGACAGCTCGGAGCCTGGAGCCTGCTTCAGATTCTGTGTCTCCCTCTCTCTCTACCCCTCCCCCTCTCACTCTGTCTTTCTCTCTCTCTCTCTCTCTCTCTATCATTAAAAAAAATTCTTTTAAATATCCATAGGCCCTAAGTTTATTTATTTTGAGAGAGAAAGAGAGAGAGAGAGAGAGAGAGAACATGGGAGGGGCAGAGAAAGAGTGAGAGAGAGACTCACAAGCAGGCTTCTCGCTGTCAGTGCAGAGACTCACGTGGGGCTCAAACTCATGAACCATGAGATCATGGCCTGAACTGAAATCAAGAGTCAGATGCTTCACTGACTGAGCCACCCAGGTACCCCTCCTTCTTTCTAGAATGAACGAGAGACTACTATATGTACTGTATTTCACTTTGCTTCTTTCACTTAATATTACATAATAGGGGTATTTTCAAGGGCTCTCAGCATCAGAACCAGGGTGGGGTAAGTAAGGCGTGCAGGGTGCAAAATTAAAGGAGACACCCATGACTTCGACCTGGAGGAGTTTGGCAGGTGAAGAGGAATATACCTAGCAGAAAAGACAAATGAAATCATTTGGGACAAAGGGAACAGAAAGCACAAACACAAGGAAGCTGGAAAGAGCACGGTAGGAAGTGCAATGTCACTGTTGTACAGGATGTTTGCTAGGGAAGGTCGGGAGACGAGGCTGATAGAGCAGGTCGAGTCGGGTTATAAAATGCCTTAGTGCTAAGAGCCTGGACTGGACTTTACCCTGCAGGCAGCAAGAAACCCTTGAAGATTTTTTTTTCCCACACCCTTGATTGCTTGGTTCATTCCATCGTCAAATCTCACGAACTCCACTTCTACACTGGCTTCCCTTGAAGGGTTTTAATCAGAGGAGTAACAGGATTACAATTTCTTTCAGTGACATGAAACCGGCAACGTTATATAAACCACACTGGCAGGATGGGTGATCAGAAAGGTGAACCTGAAGCAGGTGAGGAGGCTAATCAAGTGAGAGGTGATAAGGCACTGAATTGAAAAAGCGGTAACAGGAAGACTGAACAAGAAGGGATACATGTTTATGAGACAGAATTAGGAAGACTCGAGTGTAGAAAAAAATTTCCGTGTAAAACCGGACGGGCACTTGCCTGGCTCCGTTGGTAGAGCATGTGGCTCTTGATCTCCAGGTCGTGAGTTCAAGTTCCTCATTGGGTGTAGAGATTACTAAACAAACGAACGAATAAAATGAAACTAGAGGATATAAAATGGAGAATCTTACAGACGCACACTTGGAAGAATGGAACTTAAGAACCGAGAGACCAGTTCTCTGTAAATCAGAGACCTCCTGATTTACAGGAGACTGACGCTTATCTCCTGACCAACGAACACCCACCAGGAATCTCTCCCCATCCTCAAGCCAGCGAACTTACTGCTTTGACAGGGGCTGGACTTCCCCCACTCTTTGCACTCCGCCCACGAAGCCAGCCCGCCCCAAGCCTTCACCAGACTGGCCTGCGTTTCCCAAATTGCAGTTCCTCTGCTGTTCCTGAACAAAGTCAATCTCCAGTAATTCCAGCTTGCTTCAGTTTACCTCTTTATTTAGGCTGACTTTACTGATTATAGGTAGAAGATGGAGAAGCAGGAAAAGTCGAAGAGGACTTTCCAGTTTCTAGCTTGAAGGACTGGGTGAGCAGAGGTGCCGTTCCCTAGAGTAGGGAAAACGGTAGGAGAACATTTGAGGGAAAAGATCAGCTCAGTGTTAGATACACTGAATCAGAGTTGGCAAAAAGATATCCAACTGGAAGTTTTCTTGAAAAGGTTCTGAAATAATATCTCAGTGAAACTTGGGCAGGCTCCCTCTCCTGATTTCCTTTCATCCTCACAGTCCAGATAAAACCAGGAACTTTAGGTACAATATTTGTTTCACCAAGTGATGTCTGGGAGTCCTGGGGAGGTGTTCCTAATGTCCTTACAAACATATCCGTCATCTACAGTTAACATATAGCACCCACCATTCTCCTTCTCACATGATACCCGTTGCTCAATAAAACACCTTCAGAGTCCCTCACCCTTGCCACTGCCACTGGTGTCCAAAGTCTAGAAAGTTAAGAATATGACTCTTAAAGTGGCACCTGTGTGGCTCAGTAGGTTGAGCATCTGACTTCGGCCTGGTCATGATCTCACAGTTCGTGAGGTCGAGTCCCACATCAGGCTGTGTGCTGACAGCTTGGAGCCTGGAGGCTGCTTTGGATTCTGTCTCCGTCTCTCTCTGCCCTTCTCCTGCTCACACTCTGTCTCTGTCTCTCTCTCAAAAATAAATAAACATTTTTAAAAAAGAATATGACTCTTACAAAATATAAAATTAGCACCTAGAGGTGCCTGGGTGGCTCAGACTGTTGAGCATCCAATATTTGGTTCCAGGTCAGGATCCCAGGGTGGTGAGATCAAGCCCCACGTCAGGCTCTGCACTGAGTGTGGAGCCTGCTTGGGATTCTCTCTCTCTCTCTCTCTCTCTCTCTCTCTCTCTCTCCATGTCAGGCTCTGCACTGAGTGTGGAGCCTGCTTGGGATTCTCTCTCTCTCTCTCTCTCTCTCTCTCTCCGCCTCTCCCCCACTCATGTGCTCTCTCTCTAAAAAGAATAAAAAATAAAAATAATAAAATAATAAAGTTAGCACCTATACCAATTTTATTTAACTCCGCAATGAAGAAATAACAGTATAGTAAGTTGGTTCAAAGGAGAATTTGAAAATAAGTGCATACTTACAGGCCCTAAAAGAAATAATTCTAGAATAAGATTACTAAATTGGATACAATACTCATTAATGTCCTGTAGGGAAATACAACTGTTACCTCTGATGCTGTCTTTTCTCCTGGACAGAATCTCTTGCATCTCTACAAACAAAAATCTGCAAGTGAATAGAGACTTCACAAAGAGTTGGCCTTAATCAATAGTCAATAGAAAGTCAAACAAAATGCATTTTCCGAGAGAATTAAATCATCTTTGGGCAGACCTGTTGCATAAGCCTCCATCCAATAGGACATGGAAAGGACACTCTTTTGCCTTATTTGCAAGTTTTGCATAATTTTTCTTACCGCCACATCTGTGCGAAGAGTCTAGCCTCCTCATACCACTGAAATTGCAAATGATCAAGGCATCGGGGGACTGCTCCCTCCCGCACCATCACTCTTCAGCTGGAAACCAGATCCAACAGCTTTTGCAGTTAGCCTCTCTCTACATAGGGCTCCACTACGTGTCTCTGTGGCTGGGCACGGAAATCAACACCCAAGAAATATAAGGTACCATCTTCTTTATTTTCATATCTCCCCAGGTGCCCATGAAAACCTCCTTTACACAGGTGCCCTGTGCAATTTGACACTGATGCAAATAAATATCTTTGCGTTGCCTCCCCTCCAAGTTATGAGAAATGCACAGACATGGTTGAATTCCAGCCACGGGAACAATTAGCACGAACCAGGAGACCCACGGTAGTCACCTTAGATGATTACTGTCATTCCAGGAGGTCATAGAGGATGTCATATAGCTGGCTTGGGAACAATGTAGACAAAGGAAATACCCGGTACTCACACTGCCCTACTAAGGACTCAAGTGACATCCTGATCTATCACTCACTCTGATTCAGATAACATCGTTCATTCCTACGGAGTCTGTATTCGAGAGCACCTGAGCCACCCTGACCCAAACCAGTGAGTCAGGAGTGAATCGTGATTCTGTACCATCCTCTTTGTTTAGGGTCTGGTAGTCCTGGCAAAGCCTGGCCGTTGTACCTCACTTCTTCACAAAAAGCCCAAGAGCCTTGTATGGAAGAGTGTCTCTTGCACCCCTACTTCAGATTTGTAGTCGTGTATTTTTCTAGTACCTACGCCCATGACAACGAGTACTCCCATTTGGTGGGGAGGAGAGCCCCGGGCTTGATGGAAATGGCACCGTCCCGGCCCCAGTCCTAGGGCAGCTCTTTGCCTTGCCTGTTTGAGGCGGGGTCCCGGCAAGAAACAGATGGCACACTCAAAGGATTTACCTGAGATGAGTTGAATGAAGATGTTGGCAGGAATAAGTGAAGCAACAAGGGATGGCAGGGTGTTCAGGGACTGGCAACAGAGGGAAATCACCTCTACCCCTTGGCCAGAAGAGGAAGAGAGGGAAGTAATACCAGAGCCTGGTGAGAGGAGAAGGTGGGGAAGAGGTTTGCCCAACAGCAGTCGTGGCCGTTGAGGAATGCTGCCCTTTCCAGAACCACGGCCTGGCAGGAAGGGAACAGAAAGAATAAAGACTCCGATTTCTCCCTCTTCCCACCCCACCCCACCCCCCCAATCTCATGTCAGTGCCTACCACTGGCCAAACCCAACCAGAAGCCAGAAGGCATGCATGAAAGCCCATGTGACACAGAGCAGGGAAAGGCTAGCCTCCTGGGGCATAGGGGAGGGCAGAAAAGGTGGAGAATGGATTTGGGAAGGTAAAGAGACCCAAGGAAAATACCCAGCACTTTCCATTTGTAGGCAGTGCTCTTAGCATGCTATCTCACCCTGGCTGTCACTTACTTGTAAGGTGGGATAGGGCGTGTTCTCCACGATCTGCCAGCAATGCTGCTGCAGGAAGCTAAGATGAATCTTCTACAAGATACTGTGAAGCAGTGGGTTAAGTGAGGTATTTACTCAGGGCTGCAAGATCACGGCATAGACAATGGGAGAATCCCAGTGGTAAATGATGAAGGAGGGAAGGAAGGAAGCAGGCAGGAAGGAAAGAAAAGGAATTTTATTTTTTAAAGTTTATTTATTTATTTTGAGAGAGAGAGAGAGAGAGCATGAGTGGGGTTGAGAAGTGGAGGGAGAGAGAGAGAATCCCCAGCAGGCTCCACGCTGAGCATGGACGCGGGGCTCGATCTCCCAACAGTGAGGTTGCGATCCTGACCTGAAATCAGGAGTCAGATGCTTAACAGGCTGAGCCACCCAGGCGCTCCAAGAAAAGGAGTTTTAAGAGAAGGGAAAGAAAGAAGCACAACAGGGAAGGAAGGAAGAAGGGAAGGGAGAAGGACTAAGGGAGGTAGGGAATCAAGAGAGGAAGGCAAGTAGAGAGGGAAGAAGGAAGGAAAAACATGCCAAGTCTCAGTTCCGAAAAGAGAGACAAGGCGATAAAATGGGAAGACTTCCTTTGTGACAGGGATCCCTAAAGAAAAGATAAAAGGCAGTACAGAGGAGTAATCAAAAGGGTGGGCTTCGGAATCAGACAGACCTCGGGCCACTCTCCTAGGTCTAGACGTCTAGACGCCGCGTGTCTAGATGGCACATGACAGTTCTTTCGTGGCACGCTGGTGTGGCTCCGTTCCACAATCCTCCTGCTTCCCCAGATCTCCAGACGAGAAGCAAGCACAACTCCCCCTCCTTCAAGCTCCCGGGAGTGAAAACGGGGTTGGCCTGCTACAGAAGACCCAGACACCCAGCCTGACAATGCTTACAAACGTACGGTTCATTACCGGCGAAGACGACCATACGGGAGGGTCCAGAACAGGCTAAGCATCGCAGGCAAAGGCTGTCTCACAGCAAGCAGTGCGCAGAGGCCAGGTGCAAGCTCCAATTGTTCTCTCTGAGGCCGTGGCAGGATGCACTTTCCTCTCAGATCCGGAACCACAGAATTTCCACCCCGGAGCCCCGGGCGGGCGTGGAGCGTGTGGCATCAAGACCACGTGCAGATCATGAACCTCACTATTGTAAAAAATAAATGCTCAAGTACCCAGAATATGCAACTCAACAACACAACAATTATAGCCCAACAATAAAAAGAAAAAGAATAGAAGAACCCAATTAAAAAATGCCCAAAGCACCTGAATGAGACATTTATCTGAACAGGATATGCGATACGTGGCCGATAGACCATGAAAAGAGGCTCTACGCCGTTATTCATTAGGGAAATGCCAGTGAGATGCCACTTCACATCCACTAGGATGGCTATAATTTATTTTTATATAATTTATGTTTGATGGAAAATAACAAGTATTGGCGAGGACATAAAGAGATGGGAACCTTCAGGGGCGCCCGGGTGGCTCAGTGAGTCGAGCGCCGGACTCTTGATTTCGGCTGGGGTCATGATCTCGCGGTTTGTGAGTTTGAGCCCCACATCGGGCTCGCTGCTGTCAGCACAGAGCCTGCTTGGGATCCTCTGTCTCCCTCTCTCTCTCTGCCCTTCCTCCGCTCGCTCGCGCAGGCTCTCTCTCTCTCTCAAAAATGAATAAACATTAAAAAAAAAGAAGGAAAGGGAATCTTCAGGTACAGGATGGGAATGTAAAATAGCACAAAATGTGGAAAACAGTTTGGCAATTCCTTAAAATTTTCGGATGGAGAGTTGCCATGTGACCCAGCAATTACATTCCAAGTACGTACCCAAGAAAACTGAAAACATTCTTTTCACGCGAAAGCTTGTACCTGAATGTTCAGAGCAGCAATATTAGTCAAAGCCAGAAGGGGAACAACTCAAATGCCCACCAACCGATCCGATGAACGGATAGACACAATGTGATATCTCCATAAATGGAATGTTGTTCAGCCGCAAAAAGGAATGAAATACTGATAGGAGTACAACGTGGATGAGCCTTGAAAGCGTTTTTCAGAAGAGACCAGTCACAAAGGCCACATATTGTTTGACTGCATTTATATGAAATTTCCCAAATAGGAAAATGCAGAGACAGAGTAGATCAGTGGTTACCAGGGGACAGAAGGGGGAGGAAATTGGGAGCCTGGACTTTCTTTTTGGGGTGAAGAAAATATTCTGGAATTACATAGTGGTGATGGTTGCACAACATTGTGGATACACTAAAAACCATTGAATGGCACACTTTATTTTTAAAAACTTTTTTTAATGTTTATTTATATTTGAGAGAGAGAGAGAGAGAGTGCGTGAGCAGGGGTGGGGCAGAGAGACGAAGACAGAATCTGAAGTAGCCTCCAGGCTCTGAGCTGTCAGCACAGAGCCCAACGTGGGGCTCAAACTCATGACCTGTGAGATCATGACCTGAGCTGAAGTCGGACGCTCAACCGACTGAGCCACCCGGGCGCCCTGAATGGTACACTTTAAAATGCCAAATTTTATGTGATGTGATTTTATTCTCAATTACAAATCAATAAACAAAACAATGTTGACACTGTAGTACAAACTGCCCTAAAATTTCGGGGACCTGTGGTCATGAAGCCATACCAGTGATCGGTATGTTTTATACTGTGGCAAAACAGCACAGGGTAATTTCAGGCTTATCGCATATCTCACATGCAGCCTGCACATAGGGTTTGGCCCTTACGGAAGGTTAACACACGCATCAACCCTCACGGCATCCCTGCCCAAACCAGGGCTGAGACCCAACTCCTTCAGGATAAGCCCTCCAGAAGCCGGCCAACCCATGCCACCTCCAGGCAGCAACCCTCCCCCGCCCCCCCCCCCCCGCCAACCCACCCCCTGCAAACTGGATACAGGCCCACAGTTCCACTGGTATACCCTCATGGGGTTGCACCTCAAACCAATGCACCCTTGATTTCCTGTGCTCTAAATAGCAGAAGAGAAGGGAGCCTGATACTCCTTCCACTGCCACCAAGGGTGATTGACTGTCCCAGTTTGCCTGGGGCTCTGTCCCGGCTTGCAAACCGAAAGTGTTGCTTCTCTGGAAATCACCCAGTCCCAGGACAGTTGATCCGGCTGGTCACCCTGGAAGCCACCCCTCGCCTCTACGATGGGATCACCGTCAGAGTGTGGATGTGTTCCAGCCATTACTACGGAGAGCGCTCTGGCTCTGTGTACGGGAAGGGGCCCGGCTCCCCTCACTTCCCAGAAGCCCTCAGAGCCCTGCACTTGACCTGAAACTGTAGGGCCACTACTTCATGTTCTGTTACAGCTGGGCGCTTCTCTCTACGAGCCGCTCATGCAACCTCCCTCTCTTCTGCCTGCCAAATTATCTTTACTAACAGCGGGAATTCAAGGGCTCTTCACACCTCTCATGATGGCTAAGTCTGTGCAGACGCCTCTCAGCTGATTCAACACGCATTTACTGAGCCCTTAATGGGAGTTATTAGAGGTGGCCCTTGCTGCCACTTGCTGGGAGCGGGCCTGATTGGACGGCCCCTCCCACCTTCTGCAGCAGCTCCCCCCCACACCCCAGCAACACGCAGGATCCTGCACACGGGTCCTAGCCACCCCCTTGCTTCCAAACACACAGCCCTCCAGCTCCAGAGGCACACACTTTTATCAAGCGCTGGTTCGGAACCAGGTTCTGCACCCTGAACAGGGGATTCAGAGGTGAGTGACGGGAGGTTCCTGCCTGTGAGGATCTAAGCTCTAAAAGGGGAGAGATGTACCCCGCCCCCCGAATGCAAGGTCACACTGTGCTAGAGAGGCAAGTCCAGGTACCGTGGGTGGGATCAGCCAGAGCTTCCTGGGGAGGGGTCACCGAAGAGGAGACTCACAGTTCACCTGGAAGTTGTGCAAAGGGGACACTGGGGGAGTACAGCATTCACCAGGGACATGGGACGGCATGAGGGGCATGTGGAAAGATAGGGGGACGCGAGAATAGAATCCAAAGACATGAGGGAGGGGAGAGTTTCATGCAGGAAGTTGGAACCCGGTGTCTGATCCCCCAACCAGGTCCAGGAGGTGAGGCTGGACAGCGAACTTTGGGTGTAGTAACTGGTGACTTCAGGAGAGGGTTGCACAGCCGAGGCATGATGGCAGAGGCCAGCTTACGGGGGTGGAAGAATGAATGGGAAGTGGGGAGGTGGAGGCAGGGCTACGGAATGCTCTTCTAAAAGCTTGGCTCTGACATGAATAGAAAGAGAAGGAGACAGAGCTGGCTTTGGTGTTTCCGATGGAAGAGAGAGACTCAGTAGGTTACAAGGGGGGCTGTGGGGAAGGACCCAGTAGAAGACGAGTGAAGAAGAACGAAGAGATATAAGAGAGGGTTCTGGATGGAGGCTGGGTCCAGACATGCTGCCAGGGGGTAAGACTGAGGTCCCAGGTTGAACCAAGTCTCTCTTCCACTCTCGTGAGCAGCTAAGAACACCGAGTGCCTTTTCCGAGGGGATGGCAAGCGGACAGATCCTCCGCGAGGACTGTCCTGTGCCTTGCTGGCTACGGGAACAGGGAAGATACTGTCCTGCAGGCAGTTGTTTCAGCTGGTGCTGGAGCCAGCATCACACTCTGTTCTGCTGAGCAAGTGGTGGGATGGGGTATGGCTTGGGGCTGTGTCCGTGTCACGGTTTGCTGAGCACCGGGCAGGGATCTGTGTCCAGGTCTGATTGGGGAGGCCCTTCTCCTAGTATCCTGAGCAATGGCTCAGGTCTGACTCATGTTCTGATGGCTCCCGGTGTGTCAAATGGGGGTGTGTGGACTTAGTCCTATGCCCTCTGAGGTTGCATCATCTGTACCAAGCGGTCGCCTATCCAAGCCCCGACCTGGACAGACTATGTTCCATACAGAGATCAGTGGTCTGACGACCCCAACTGTCCAGTGACTTGCTGAGCAGCGATGTGTTCACGAGCTCTGTGTTTGGCTGAGGCTGTCTGTTAGGCCCCAGTTCGGTCTGGACTATCTCTTCATGTGTGAAGCAGTGATACAGGGAGAAAGAAATGACCTTTCCCGTGGCGCCTGGGTGGCTCAGTCGGTTGAGCGTCTGACTTCGGCTCGGGTCATGATCTCACGGTTCGTGAGTTCGAGCCCCGCATCGGGCTCTGTGCTGACAGCTCGGAGCCTGGAGCCTACTTCGGATTCTGTGTCCCAACCCCCCCCCTCCGCTCCACCCCTGCTTGTGCGCTGTCTCTCTCTGTCTTTCAAAAATGAATAAACATTTAAAAAAATAAAAAATAAAAAGAAATGACCTTTCCCTGGGCAAATGCTGCCTCTTAGGGTGCACAGTGGTGCAGTGGATGCTGACCTTTGTCTGGGAAGGATTAGGCACCAATGGTGCCAAGAGGAGATGAAGGTATGTGCCCTAGACCTGGTGGTAGCTGAGGAGTGGGGCTCTCCATATGGGCTGAGCAATGATCTAGGCTTAAGCGCTTGTCTTTGTGGAGGCCTTGTCCCGGTGTGCCCAGGTCTGGCGTGACCACAAAGTGTGGTCTGGGAAGAGAACGTCTTCTGGTCTTCTGGTGTGTGGAGGGGTGGCACGGGTGAGGGTTGTGTTCTAGGTTGAGGTTGACGCTGTCTCATAGCAGGCCACGTGGTTTGGTAAGACAATACACGCTCCTCTGAGATGGGCTCTATGGTGGTGTGGTGGGGTATGGCCGGGTAATGGCGTGGTTCTTCACAGGGGCTCATTCCTTCTTTGAGGAATAGATGTCTAGGTCCGCCTGTATGAATGCTCCCACTTTGCTAAGTGGTGGTATGGGAGCTTGATGGTCTAGTTTCGATTGTGCTTTTGATATTTATGATGATAGGTATAGGATCTTATCCAAGTGAGGGCTGTTGCCTGATGAGCTAAGTGCGAACATAGTTATCGATCTCGGTCAACAAGGACTTTCTGGTATGGTGTTCAACGGTGGTATATATTATCCCTTTTCTGTACAAGGCTTTTTCTCTTGGTTTGCTAACAAGTGATCTGCGATATAGACCCTTGTCCTGTTAGGGAAAGTCTCCTAGGATGATGAGTGATGGAATAACTCTGGATTATTGTTCTGGGTGTGGAGCTCCTGATGGCTTAATGAATAACGGCATAAGTGTGTTCTCTGGTCTTGGCTTTGTACATTCTGTAGAATACAGAGATCTCGAGGAAGTACAGGTAAGTCTTGGTCTTTGTGCTAACCTTCCCATGACGTGCTAAAGCAAGTATGTGTATAGACTTGCTAGTGAGCTATGGTTCTTGTTCTTCTCTGGGTTCAAATCTGTCCACTGGTGTGCTACACACTGATATGAGTATGGGTTCTGGTCTGGTACAGGACTATTTCATGGAAAATTTAATTTTTTTCATTTTTTTTTAAATTCTAGTGAGTTAACATACAGTGCAATATTGGTTTCAGAAGTAGAATTCAGTGATTCCTCCCTTACATACAACACCCAGTGCTCATCATAAAAAGTGCCCTCCTGAAACCCATCACCCATCTAGCTCATCCCCCACACACCTTGTTCCATCAGCCCTCAGTTTGTTCTCTATCTTTAAGAGTCTCTTGTGGTCTTTTTCCCTCTTTTCTCTCCCCCCCATAGGTTCATCTGTTTTGTTTCTAAAATTCCACATGTGAGTGAAATCATATGGTATTTGTCTTTCTCTGACTGACTTATTTTGCTTAGCTCCATCCATGTCATTGCAAATGGCAAGATTTCATTCTTTTTGATGGCTGAGTAATATTCCATTGCTATATATATGCATATATATATATACCACATCTTCTTTATCTATTCATCAGTCGATGGACATTTGGGTTCTTTCCATAGCTTGGTTATTGTTGATAATGCTGCTCTAAACATCAGAATGCATGTATCCCTTCAAATCTGTATTTTTGTATCCTTTGGGTAAATACCTAGTAGTACAATTGCTACATTATTGGGTAGTTCTATTTTAAACATTATGAGGAACCTCAATACTGTTTTCAAAAGGGGCTGCACCAGTTTGCGTTCCCACCGAGAGCACAAGAGTAACACCCCCCCATCCTCACTGACACCTGTTGTTAATTTTAGCCATTCTGACAGGTGTGAGGTGGTATCTCATTGTGATTTTGATTTGTATTTCCCTGATGATGAGTGATGTTGAACATCTTTTCATGTGTCTGTCAGCCATCTGGATGTCTTCTTTGGAAAAATGTCTATTCATGTCTTCTGCCCATTTCTTAACTGGATTCTTTGTTTTTTAGGTGTTGTGTTTGGTAAGTTCTTTGTAGACTTTGGATACTAACCCTTTATCAGATATACCATTTGCAATTATCTTCTCCCATTCTGTAGGCTACCTTTTAATTTTGTTGATTGGTCTATGGCCATACCACCCTGAATGCACCTGATCTCGTCTAATTTTGTTGATTGTTTTCTTCCCGGTGCAGAAGCATTTTATCTCGATGAGGTCCCAATAGTTCATTTTTGCTTTTGTTTCCCTTGACGCCGGCGATGTGTCCAGAAAGAAGTTCCTCCAGCTGAGGCCCAAGAAGTTGCTGTCTGTTCTCCTCTAGGATTTTGATGGTTTCTTGTCTCACATTTAGGTTTTTCATCCATTTTGAATTTATTTTTGCATATGGTGTAAGAAAGTGGTCCAGACTCATTCTGCACGTTCTGCATGTTCCTGTCCAGTTTTCCCAACACGATTTGTTGAAGAGACTGTCTTTTTTACCATTGGAAGTTCTTTCCTGCTTTGCCGAAGATCAGTTGACCATACAGTTGTGGGTCCATTTCTGGGTTTTCTCTTCTTATTCCACTGATCTCTATGTCTGTTTTTGTTCTTGTGCCATACTGTCTTGATGACTCCACCTTTGTAATATAGCTTAACACCTTGAATCGTGATATCTCCGGCTTTGCTTTTCGTTTTTAGGATTGCTTTGGCTATTCGGGGTCTTTTGTGGTTTCATACAGATTTTAGGATTGTTTGTTCTAGCTCTGTGAAAAACGCTGATGATATTTTGGTAGGGATAGCCTTAAATGTGTAGACTGCTGGGGCGCCTGAGTGGCTCAGTCGGTTAAGCGTCTTGACTTCAACTCAGGTCATGATCTCACGGCGCGTGAGTCCAAGCCCCGCATCAGGCTCTGCACTCTCATTCCAGAGCCTGCTTTGGAGCTTCTGTCTTCCTCTCTCTCTGCCTCTCCCTCGCTCTCTCTCAAAAATAAATAAATAAACATTTAAATGTGTGGACTGGTTTGGGTACAGACATTTTAACAATGTTCGTTCTTGCAATCTCATGGAAAACTTTGAAGATGTGTGAGTAGCATCCCAGTTCTCAGATAAGAGCTGTCTCCTGACTTTCTGAGGACTGTGTGGGAATGAGCAATGAGCACTGATCTGAGCAGGACTCTGTCAAGCTATGTTGGAGACTGGAATGGCTGTAGGCTCTCGGGAGATATGGCTGTCCCCACGTGTTTAGAGGTGAGATGTGTACATAGAGTGGCCAGTGTATGAGCTTTCACTTCGGCTTGATGAGTAGTGCTAGGGACACTACATGGGCTGTCTGGCAATGTATTGACTAGTGGTGAGACATAGGGTGAGGCTGGTTCTAAAGAGTTTAAGTGGTATTATATATGTGAACCTTGGTTTGAGTTTAGGTGAAGGTGGACCTTGCTTTTTAGCATTGGTGTAGCTATGGACCCAGCTCCAGGAAGGGGCCAAATTCTAATATGCTGAATGGTGGTGGGATATGGGCCCCTGTCTGGGTGGGTGCTACACATCCCATCAGCAGTATGACTGAGCTGCCCATTTCCATACCCTGAATTTCTGTTGGAACAGCCTAACTCACTCCTCCATACAGAAGGCTCTTTTTTTTTTTTTTTTTTAGTTTTTTAATGTTTCTTTCTTTTGTTTTTGAGACAGAGAGAGAGAAGGTCAGAGACAGAGACAGAGCATGAGAAGGGGAGGGGCAGAGAGAGGGGGAGACACAGATTCTGAAGCAGGCTCCAGGTTCCAAGTGTCAGCACAGAGCCCGACGCGGGGCTCAAACTCACGAGCTGTGAGATCATGACCTGAGCCGAAGTCGGACGCTTCAACCGACTGAGCCACCCAGGCGCCCCAGAAGGCTCATTCCGAAGCAACACTGGTTTCTATACACAATACTTTACTCTGACCACATAGGTCACATTAATAGCTTCAATCTGCAGGCCAGGGAGCCCCCCAGACATCCATTCTACCCAGGTACTGAGAAATCTGGATAACGAACAAGTAGTGAAGACCTTTGCTTTCACCATCATCATTAATTCTGCCTTTCTTCTTTAGTTTCTCTACCAGTCACCCCTCTGCCATCCCCAGTGGTGGTCTCAGAAACTCGGAGTACACTTTCTGTCCTGGTAATACCAGCTCTTGAGGGAGTACATTTCCCCTTTGTGCTAGGTTGAATAGTGTCTCCCAAATTCACGCCCCTTCACAACCTGTGCATGTGGCCTTATTTGGAAATAGGGTCTTTGCAGATGTCATCAAGTTTAGATAAAGCCATACTGGGTTAGGGCCAGCACTAAATCCAATATGACTGGTGTCTTTATAAGAAAAGGAAATTTGGGACACAGACACACAGAGATGCACAGAAAGGAGAATGCCATGTGAAGACAGATAGAAATTGGACTGATGTGTCTACAAGGCAAGGAACGCCAAGGATTGTCGGCAACCAATGAAAGCTAAGGAGAGGCAAGGAAGGAATCTTCCTTAGAGCCTTTGAAGGGAGCAAGGTCCTGCTGACACCTCGATTTCAGACTTCCAGCCTCCAGAACTGTGACAGTGTAAATGTCTGTTGTTTTAAGTGATCCAGGTTGGGGTAATTTGTTACAGCAGTTGCAGGAAACTAATACACCTTGTTCCTATTCCCTTCCTTTTTGTATAGATGCTGCTTACGTGCTGAGGATTTCTTTTTATTTCCCTAGAATGCTCCTCTTTGGACAAGTGAGTATAATTTAGCCAATTCGGTTTCATCAAACATCCATATTTGTCAAGCAACAGTGACTGTTAAAATATGTTAGCAATGGATGTTAGCAGTACCTATTGAAAATAGGACGAAGATATTTTTTTACAGTATAACAAGTGAATTTTAAAATTTCCTCCTGATTTAAAGCACAGCAACAGGGGCGCCTGGCTGGCTCAGTTGGTAGAGCACGCAACTCATGATCTCAGGGTCGTGAGGTCAAGCCCCACGTTGGGTGTAGAGATTACTTGAAAATAAAACCTTTAAAAAATAAAATAAAGCCCAGCAACATCTTTTATTCCGAGAGACAAAGAACTTAACACGTTACTGGGGAAATGCTTTGCATCAATCCTGCTTACTCAGTTCTTTCATTTTAGTAATTTTGTTAGTCCAGTGTTAATCCGTTTTTATAAATAAGTTCACTTCATATTTTAGAGATTTATTATGTTATTATTTAGAATTCAGTCTCTGTCCCTTACATATTGGGGTCCTAGGTACTATATTTGGCGGAGGGAAACCATAGCATTATTATTCCATTGCTTCCCCTTCTTTTTTAGTTGTTCGCTATCCTGCACAACACTCTCCCTCTTTTTGCTTCATCCCATTACCAAACACTCCAGCAATGTGCCTTTTACTAAGTGTCCCCATTCACTTCTCCTCTTGCTAGTCCTTCTCCCATCCCAACGTCTCTATTCCCTCTTTCTACCTACTAAGGAAACCCTCTCAATCATACCGGCTAGTGGTTGCAGAGATAAAAAGACAAAGTCGGGCTCTCTAGCCTCCATAATGGGTCATAATAAATGGCCCTTAAAGTTCATCTCAGGAAAGGTATAATCTTTGGGTCTACGCCAACGCCCTGGCTAGCAAATGGCTTCCCAGGATCTATGCTTCACTTAAAACCTACTGCTTCAGATTATACCATGTGATGGAACCTCAGTTTATTCTTTGACCTTTAGTTGCTTGCTGGTCTGTCTCTGCTTAGATCCCAGCTCCTGTCTGTTCACTCCTCCATTGCCAAGTGCTGCCTAGCTGCACACCACCTACCCAGTTCCATACCATTTCCCCACTTATTGAACTTTGCCCAACCCTTGTCAGTTTCCTTGACTAGTTCTTTTTCCTTTCTTTTTTAAATGTTTATTTCTTTTTGAGAGAGAGCGGGAGAGAGGCAGAGACAGAGGGGGACAAGGGATCTGAAGCAGGCTCCGTGTTGACAGCAGAGATCCTGATGGGGGGCTCGAACTCACGAACCGTGGGATCATGACCTGAGCTAAAGTCGGATGCTTAACCGACTGAGCCACCCAGGTGCCCCTCCTTGACTATTTCTATGCCCAGCCGGGACTTTGACTTCTCCAAAGAGAGCTCTTTAAAACTCCAAGGTAGCGGCATGTGTCTGGCTCAGTTGGAAGAGCATGGGACTCTTGATCTTGGGGTTGTGAGTTCGAGCCCCACGTTGGGTGTAGAGGTTACTTAAAAAAAAAATACACTTTAAAAAAATAATAAAACTCCAATTCATCAAACTACACATTGTGCTAAATGCTTCACATCTGCTATCTTGCTTCATGCTTACAACCATATGAGATAAGAATTACCCCCCTCACCTTCAGCCCATGACCATGCATTCCATTGTACAGGAAACAGTGAGAACATCAACATGCATTTCCTCAATTTCCCTCTCCGCCACCTCAAAATCTCTCTGGATCCTCAAGTGCTTTACTTCTTTTACTCCCATCATGAAAACAGTCAAATAGGCAGAGACAGAAATAGAGGGGCATCTGAGAGATAAACACGTTAATCCATGTTCTCAAGGAGCACAGACCTTAATCAATTCCATGAAGATCAACAAGAACTTTGAAAAGGAAGTATGAAGAGCCTGCCAAGAAGTTTCAGAAAGCTGTCTTCCAAAAGATGTTGACATCAGAAGACCAGGAGCTCAATACAGTTTGTGGGGCTAAGAGCATAGCATTTCTTGTGGGGCAGCGTACTGACCTCTAAAAACACTCTTCTTTCTCACATGGGGTCTGCCAATGTGTAGTCTTGGACTCTTCAGCCTTTTCAAGGCTCCACTCACCTTCTGCTCCCTGTCTTTTCTCCCTGCCAAGGTTATTCACTCATATGGCTTTGGTTTTATCTCTGCAACCCCCATTTCTACTTGAATCCTCCCTGATGAGTTTTAAAATAATGACTCCAAATGTCCCAGTCTCCCGCCATAACCGAGGGCCTCAGCCTGCCTTAGCTTTGAGGAAAGCTAATACCACCCTTCTTTACATTCTATCATTTTGGCCACTATCCGAGATGAAGCCTCCTCTGACCATCTATCCTCTCTCTTCCTTTCGTCTCCACACCGCTCTGTGCTTTCTCACCCACCCAAACTCCCACTGCACCTCTCCCTCCCAAACCTTTCTATTTGGCCCTAGACAATTCTCAAAGATAGGCAAACTCTTCTACGGAAACTCTCCCATTTTGTGACCTTAAATGAAACATGGTTCCCCCCTCAACGCACCACTTCCCCTGCATTTCCATATATCACAGGACCTAGAGAGAGGGTTGGCATTTTCCTACTATTTCATCACTACTTCCAGGCCATAACTCTTCCGACATTGCTTCCTTGATGTTCATCCCATCTATTCGTTTTCTTTTCTTCATTGTGGTCATCTAACAACCTACTGGTTAGTCAGTCTCTCTCCCTCTCTTTCTCTCTGTCATTCGCCGAATGTTGCCACTCGATTCTCTAACAAATCGGCCATCGTCCCAGACATCTTCAGTGTTCCTGTCAACAAGAATCCATCTTGGGCACCTAATGTCTGGGTAGAGGAGTCTAAGAAAGCAGCATTTGAACAGCCTCAGCCGAATGAAACTTGTAGTTTTCTGGTGGTTTCTCAATATGAAATGGCTGCATTTGAACAGAAACTCAGCCTTGTGAGGTCCACGATAGAGTGTACGATGATTGCAGGTGAGTAGAGTTTCAATAGATTTGAAATATTCCCAGCAGCAGACTTGGTCTCCAAGTATCTGAGATGGGGAGACTTCTAGGGAAGAGCATTTAAGCCAGAGTTGCAACAGACTGAGTCTAGGCTTATCTGGCTTGGTGGCACTGTATTCACATCAATTCTATTACAAAGATACTGTCCTCTTAAAGTTTCATGATGTTGATAAGTAAAAAATATTATTTCAACAAATATTTCCTGAGAACCTACCATGTGGTAGGTACTGTCGCAGGAGCCGAGTAAAGAAAAAAATAATAATAATCCCTTACCCCATTGCTTAAATCAGTTCATAAAGATTTAACACAAATAATTCATATGTCAAGTTAAAATAATGATACTTCAGAGGGTTGTTGTGTGTTTTAAATGAGATGATTCATATCATGCTAATAGCTCAATAAATGGTGAGTAAATGGTAAAGGGGTGGGGCTACTAAGAACTCCTCTGCACCTCCCAAGTGTAACCACCAGGTGTCAGCCTCCTCTAGCTAAACCCTACTAGGCCAAGGGTGACCAGGTTGTCTAACCTCTCCAAACACCAGAGGAAGAAGCAAAGGACCTTGGTGAGACTATTCGCCCCTCCCTGAGTCTTGATCAGAGCTACTTAGGTGCAGACAACTCTTACTACCAATATTAGGTGAGAACATGTGTGCCTACAGAGTGAACCCACGCTCTAGCATCCTGCCCGCTCCTTAGGCACCACAATTTGGAAATGACCAAGATCCAGTCAGGGAGAAGCAGATAAGGGACATTCAGGAGCAAAGCAAAGCAGATTCAGGAAAAGGGCAGGGAGAGAAGGAAGTAGGAGGTAGAAAGAAGACACTGAGAGAGAGAGAAAGATAAAACTTTCTTAGTCACCTCTCCACCAGGGCCTCACCCAAAGCTTTGCAAAAGCCCTCCCATTTAAGGCACCAGCAACCTGAAACCCCCACCTCCCAGGCTCCTGCCACACGTCAAATCCCTTTTTAATCCTTGTAATCCCACTGATTCTCTAGCTGGCTTTCTCCTGGATATATTTCAGAGAGGGGTTTTAGAGTCCCTGGCAAAGAACTCCCCATTCTTTTTTAGCCCATGTAATTTCTACTTTGTATCTGAGCTGCCATATTTTCCAGACTCCTCATTAGAAGCTATATTTCCATTTTTTGAAAGATGCCTTTTTCCCCCCTTACAATAGCCCCTTTGACTTTGCCAACTAACCAAGCAGCATATTTTATTTCCCAAGTGCCTAGTATTTTTGATCATTGGCATACATTTTTTTTTTCAGGTTTCCAATACGGTATGTTTAAAATAGTCCACAGGCTTCCCGTGGGTTATTGACTTTTTGAATGTTAGTCTTAATTTTTCCTAATGTCTTGTAACATGCAGCATACCCAAACAGGAACGGGCCTTGTTCAGACACCATCCTGAAGTAGAACTATTGACTTGGTGTGCTCTCTCTGGACAGAAATCTAGCTGCAACTGTTATTTAGGCCCAACCACCAGTTAAGAGCTCTTTCCTTAACATAGAAAGAGAGCTTCACTCAGGAATTTCTAAAGAAAACCCAAAGAATTAATTGAGAAAATGGAGCCTACACTCTAGAAAGGACAAAATAATAAAAATAAAAAGTAGAGCATACTGCAATTAACATAGAAGCCAAACTTGTGAACTACCACTAATCCCTTCTCTCCCTTAGCAGAGTGTGGCGAAGGGAAGTGAATCGATTTCTAGGACGACATAAGGGTTCTAGGAACTAATCTAATATAGCCAGTTACCTAAAAGATCTGAACTTAGACTTCCTCCAAATCATGATCGATCCAGGTCAATGCCACATCACGCGAGAGAGGCCTGAGTCTTTGCATTCACCCAAGGCCACGGCTGCTACTGTTTCTATCCATTGTCAACAGAGAAATAGCCTTATCATGGAAATGGCTCTTCCATGGTGACATTACACATTTCCACACAGGCAAAGGCTTGAACTATCTCTGAGTTTTGGCCGAATGCCTTGTGATCCTCCTGAAACACAAGAGCACTGGAGTTCCATAAGGAACTACTATGAGGTCATCTCCCACTCATCTCCCTATCTTCCCTGGGAGGCTGTCATGAGACCGTTTCTCATCACCTCCCCGGTTCTGACAGCATAGGAAGCTTTCTGTCCTGTGTCTTCAGAATAGAGCTGCAGACTATAAAACCCCTCAGTGGCACCCAGAATGGGCTCCTTAGCAATGTTGAAACACTGTTGTTTCGGGGTTGTCCTTTTTAGTGTGTGGAACAAGGATCTTGGGGAGCAGGCACCTTAGGCTTTTTCTTCTTTTTGCTATCTGCTTAAGTAATAAAATGTCTAAGTCTAGAAGTCGCTCACTGTATCTTTCCCAGCCAAATCACTCAGGCCTTGGCCTTGACTTGTCTCACGTGTAAGCTTGACAAGCCTTGAGCCACTCCACACAACCAAGCTGTGATTGCATCCAAAGCACGATGGGTTGAGGCTACAGCTGCTTCCGTTGACAAGGTCTCCATCCTTCTACCTAGTGGAAGCTGTTGCCGTTTCTGACACTAAGTGAGGGGCCTAGAAACCGATTGGTTCCTCTTCTTTTTAAATGTTGCAAATGCAAACGTAAGGACATCCTACAAAGCAATTTGCCTGGGCTCTTCAAAAAAGTCCATGTCCGGAAAGGCACAAAAAAAGGCTGCGGAGCTTTACTGAATGAAGTGACAACTATATACAATCTGTGACACTTCAGTGGATTCTAGATGCAGTTCTAAACACTTCTAAAGCCCATTATTACAATAATTAGAGATATTTGAATCTGGATTATAAATCAGACAATAACATGGTAACAAATGTTAAAACGTCCTGAGCGGGATCATTGTATTGTGGTTGGGTAGAAGAATCCTTTTCCTTTAGGAAATGGACGCTGAAGTATTCAGGGATTACATGCGATTTACTCTCAAATGATTCAGGGAAAAAGTGTATATTTACACATGGAGAGATAAAGCAAATGTGGCAACCTGCTAACAATTGATAAAGGGTGGGGCGCCTGGGTGGCTCCCTCGGTTGAGCATTCCACTTGGGCTCCGGTCATGACCTCACCCCGCGTCAGGCTTGCTGCTGTCAGGGCAGACCCCACTTCCCATCTTCTGTTCCCTTCCCTCTGCCCCTCCCCTGCTCACGCTGTGTCTCTCTCTGTCTCTCAAAAATGAATAAACGTTTAAAAAAAATTTTTAATTAAAAAAACATACAGTGAAGTTTAAAAAATTGTGCAGTGAATTCAGTCGGTGGCTTTATGAGCATTTTGTCATATTTGTTTGATCACGTATCTGTCCATCCCTCCATCCATAATTGAATTCATCATATTCTGGTATGTATTTCCAAGTAAATTAAAAACATCTTTAAACTTCACCTCTAGGGGCGCCTGGGTGGCTCAGTCGGTTAATGTCCGACTTCTGCTTAGGTCATGATCTCGTGGTTCATGAGTTCCAGCCCCGCGTAGGGCTCTGTGCTGACAGCTCAGAGCCTGGAGCCTGCTTCCGATTCTGTGTCTCCCTCTCTCTCTGACCCTCCCCCCCGTTCATGCTCTGTCTCTCTCTGTCTGAAAAATAAATAAATGTTAAAAAAAAATAAAATAAAAATAAACTTCACCTCTAAACACTTCGGCATACATATCGTCTACAAGAGTTAAACATTCGCTTACAAATTTTTAAGGTAAAATGTATACACAGGACTATCTATTCAGAGTTCTAACAAATGCATACACGCTTGTGTAATGTAAACCTCTGTAAAAATATAGAACATTACCACCCCCCCTTTAAAAGTTCCCTATTTCCCCTCCAGTTCAACCCCTGCTCTCACTTCCACCTGGTAACCACTGTTTTGATTTTTTTTCCATGATAGATTAGTTTTGTCTCTTCTAGATACAGTATGTACTCTTTTGGGGGACAATTGCTTTGACTCAGCATAATGTTTCTGAGATTAATACAGGTTGTTGCCTCTATCATTAGTTTGTTCCTTTTTTTTTAACGTTTATTTATTTTTGAGACAGGGAGAGACAGAGCATGAACGGGGGACGGTCAGAGAGAGGGAGACACAGAATCCGAAGCAGGCTCCAGGCTCCGAGCTGTCAGCACAGAGCCCCACGCGGGGCTCGAACCCACAAACCGGGAGATCATGACCTGAGCCGAAGTCAGGCACTTAACCGACTGAGCCACCCAGGCGCCCCTAGTTTGTTCCTTTTTATTGCTGAGTAAAATTCCATTGTATGAATATGCCACGGTTTGTTTATCCATTTTTCTGGTGTCTTTTCAGTTTGGGGCTATTATGAATAAGGCTGCTATGAACATTCTTGTCGAGTTTTTTGTGTGGACATGTATTTTCATCTCTTTTGGGTTCTTATTGTTTTAATCTGCATGTCTCTGATTACCAGTGAAATTGAACATAATTTCATATGAGGCATGTTTTATTGTATATATTATCTACTTCTATCTTTAGTTAATTTTTCTGTTAAGCTGTTTGTCTTTAATCTGCTTTTCTTTAAGAAGCAGCTCTTTTTATTCTGCATGCTCATCGCATATCTCTTACATGATGTAAATATCTTGTCTCTTCTCTTTGTTTATGGTGTTTATTCTTCTGCAGAGGTTTTCATTTTTAACACAGTTAAATTTACTCATTGTTTTGTTTTACAGTCATACTTTATGCACCCTATCCAGGACAGCGATCTTCGGTCTAGGGTACATATTCCCTGAAGGTATGTGAAGACTTTTAAGGTGTTTACAAGTATGGACAGCTTTGAAGATCCTCCATTTTCATATCTATTCTTTCCTAAAAGTGAAATATTTCTTTTTAAAAATTTTTTAACGTTTATTTATTATTGAGAGACACAGAGAGACAGAGTGCGAGCAAAGGAGGGGCAGAGAGAGAGGGAGACACAGAATCCGAAGCAGGCTCCAGGCTCAGAGCTGTCAGCACAGAGCCTGACGTGGGGTTTGAACTCACAAACTGCGAATTCATGACCTGAGCCAAAGTCGGACGCTTAACCGACTGAGCCACCCAGGCGCCCCAAAAGTGAAATATTTCAGAATGCCTGTGTGGTGGCTTCATTCTGGGTCTCCTTTTCCACCTTTCCTTTCACAAATGCCTGTATCCCTTTTCCCCAGTCTGAATCTTAGTATTGTTCATTCCGCTAAGTATGAAACCTCTGGTGAGCCAAACAAGGGAGCAAATCAATACATTGGTGTTAAAAGTGTACATACTGGTAGAACTAGAGTGCGTTATCCAAATGAAATAAGTCAGAGAAAGACAAATATCACATGATTTCACTCCTATGTGGAATTTAAGAAACACAACAGAGGAACACGGGGGAAAGGAAGGAAAAATAAGATAAAAATAGGGAGACAAACCATAAGAGAGTCTTAAATACAGAGAACAAGCTGAGGGTTGCTGGAGGGAGGTGGGTGAGGGATGGGATGGGCCACATGGGTGATGGGCATTGAGGAGGGCACTTGTTGGGATGAGCACTGGGGGTTATAGGTAAGTGATGAATCTCTAAATTCTATTCCTGAAATCATGATTACACTATATGTTAACTTGGATTTAAATTTGAAAAAAAGAAGAAAAACGTTTGAAGTGTACATACTGTACATTAAATTATAGAACAGGGAAAATGAATTCCCAGAGAAAACAATCAGAATAGTGGTCGCTTCCGGGGTGAGAATGAAAATTGTTTCAAACGAAAGAACACGAGGGTAAATAACATGCATGTTAAAGTTTTCGGGAGTGAAGTGTACTAATGTCTGAAACTTACTTTAAGATGCATAAACACATACGATGCGTTGATGTGTGGTATAGGGGCCCAGAGCAGGCTGCCCCAAGATGGGCCACTTTGGCATAAAGATTTCAAGTTAAAAGTAACCAAAATCCAAGAGAAGCAGGAAAAGCTCTCTGCCTCCGCCAAAACTGCCTAATTTTACATTGGAAAGGGGAGACTCCACCAAGAAAAGAGCTATCAACAGAGACTCCCCTTTACCTAAGCAACTTACCTGCATAATAGAATGACCTTGTTTTTCCAAACATCTCCTTTCACCTTCCTGCTAATGGCCTTCTCCCCTTTGTATCTTCAGCCCCTACCCTCTCCTTAGTTCACGTAAGCTTCATGTCACCCCACTGTCTTTGGAATCTCTGAGTGTAGACTTACCATATGTACGTCTATTCAGTTTGGTTTTCTCCTGTCAATCTGTCTCATGACAATTTGATTCTAAGTCCACTTAGAAAGACTAGAGGGCAGAGTAAGGTCTTCCTCCCTGACAATGGATAGAGGGACAGGTAGATGGAAAAGGGTATTAAAGGGAACATAGTAAAATACTAATTGTAGAATCCAGGTGTCAAGGATATGGACATGTGTGTACAATTCAATCAATTTCTCTACTTGTTTAAAACCTACTGATGCTGAGGAAGCCCCTGCTAGTCAAACTCTTGCGTCTTTTTGTGCTTCTGAGAGACAGGTCCATGAGAAGAAAGCAATGAGAGCTTTGGTAAGAAATCCTGAAGCTGGCAGTGCCTTATTTCATCCAGGCAGCAAATTCATGGCAAGACTCAGCTTCATCTATCTTAGAATTCGAATTCAGAAATGAGATAGTGGTTACAAGGAATGCATTACCACGTTTTTATTTGAATTGAAAAGCAAAAGTCTGACTTTTTAAAACAAAATAAGTATTTGACTTTTGTTGTTGATGAATAGGACTGACTGCCAGTTAGATTATACAGTGGGGCATTTTCCATAAACTGAATAAACTCACATCAGCAGCTCCAAAAACTTTTGATGAAAATATATTCAAGGGACAAGATAAAATAGAAGCATTTATTTTAAAATATGATATTGGCAAATATTCAAATTAACAGTATTTTTTATTTTCCCAACCCTTTCTGAGTATACCAGATTAAATAAGTTACCCCTCAATGAAAAAGTAAAGAAGTATAATTACTAGTCATCTAAAAAGCCTTTTGGGTATCATTCCTAGAAGCTGAGAAAGTGAATGACTCTAGTGAATGAGTAACAAATCCTTTTGCCAGTCAGGTGGTTTCCAATCTTTTACTTTCAACAAATTTGAAGGAAAATCTAATCCGGTAGCCAGACAATAGATCATAAAATGACATTTCTGATGGATTGCCATGTGAGTTTTGGCAAAGAACTCAGAAAGAGTTCAGATAATTAAACTACAATGTTATTACAATACTATTTATATTTTCATATTCTTATATGTGTGAGCAAATTTCTCAGTGCACATATCCAATCAGATAAAAAGAGAAACAGAATGGAACCTAAACTCTCATCCAGCAACAGGTTGTATCCATCCCTCCATACACGGGAGGGGGAAAATATCCAGCTCATTCAAGGATGCATTTCTAATAACATTTGGCTTTTTAAGTTTTCCATTCACTTATCAATGTATAAAATATTTATGTTTTGAGCAATTTTATACCAATTTATGAATAACTCTAGAGAAATGTTTTAATAGCTAAAAATATGTCGATAGGACATTTCCTTAAAAAATGTTTTATATTCACTGTTCTGCTGCAAAGAAATATGATAGGGTGATCAATAAAAGACTTTAAAGTATAAAATATATCACATTAAGATAAAATTCTATGGTGGAAGTGGAATGGATAAATGAATTAAAGACAAAAATAGATATAAATTTTCTGGCTCCTACAGAAGAGCTTTTTCCTTTAATTTTCAAGTGGATGACAGTGGGTACCAAATCACTATGGTATTTAAAATTCAGTTAAACTAATGATAGATTTGGTTTTTATGCCAACATTTATAATACATTGGAGGGGCACCTGGCTGGCTCAGTCGGTGGAGTGTGAGGCTCTTGATCTCAGGGATGTGAGTTCAAGCCCCACATTGGGTATAGAAATTCCTTTAAAAAATGCAATCTTTGGGGTGCCTGGGTGGCTCTGTCGGTTAAGCGTCCGACTTCAGCTCAGGTCACGATCTCGCTGTCCGTGAGCTCAAGCCCCGCGTCAGGCTCTGGGCTGATGGCTCAGAGCCTGGAGCCTGCTTCCGATTCTGTGTGTCTCCCTCTCTCTCTGCCCCTCCCCCGTTCATGCTCTGTCTCTCTCTGTCCCAAAAATAAATAAACGTTGAAAAAAAATTAAAAAAAAAAAAAAAAAGGGCGCCTGGGTGGCTCCGTCGGTTAAGCGTCCGACTTCAGCTCAGGTCACGATCTCGCTGTCCGTGAGCTCAAGCCCTGCGTCAGGCTCTGGGCTGATGGCTCAGAGCCTGGAGCCTGCCTTGGATTCTGTGTCTCCCTCTCTCTCTGCCCCTCCCCCGTTCATGCTCTGTCTCTCTCTGTCCCAAAAATAAATTTAAAAAAATGCAATCTTTATAATATACTGGAAATTACACCCTTTGTAATTATTTTAACTTATAATGAAAACCTTTTTATGTTACATGAAACATGTGAAAGTGGATCCATAATTTTTCAAAATTCTTCTAGAGACATAAGAGCAAAAAGCATGAACACCACTAGTCTAAGAAATCATTTTCTACCCTATGATGAAATTGTACTCTCTTGTATTTTCTTTAAAAATGTTGAAGTTTTGCCTTTCACATTTCTATCTGAAATCAACCTGGAATTGATTTCCCCAAAACATAGCCCAGATAGACACAGCACCAGAATGAGCTGGAGACTGTGGGGAAGCTTTACATTTCCCCAAAACATAACCTAGTTTTACTGACTCTGAATCACACAGCCACGGGGGGGGGGGGGGGGGGGAGTGTCCAAGAATGAGTAGCATCACAAAGGTGATTCTGGTGATTCTGGTGATTCTGGGTCACCATCAGGTTTGGGAACCACTGCCTTATATGATAGAGGCCAAATGATCGAATGTGCCACGCAAGGTTTTATGGACTAGATCGTACCCTCCCCCAAATTCACGTTGAAGTCCCAATCCACAGTACTTTAGAATGTGACTGCAGTTGCAGATAAGGCCTTTGAAGAGGTAATTAAGTTAAAATGAGGTGATGAGGGTGTGCCCTAATCCAATACGACAGCTGTCTTCATCAAGGAGAGGAGATTAGGATACGGACACAAGAGGAAAGACCCCGTAAATTTAGACACACAGAGAAGACAGCCATCTGCAAGCCAAGAGGACAGACCTCGAAAGAACGGTGACCCTGCCAACACCTCGATCTCAGACTTGCAGCCTCCAGAACCATGAGAAAATAAATTTCTGGTGTGTGAGTCACCCAGTCTGTGGTATTTTGTTATGGCAGCTAAAGTAGACTAATACACAAGGATTTCATCTGGGCCCTGACTACCTCTCTAGAGCCTCAGCTCTCTGTCAGGCTCCATCCATCCCCATATCACCACCTACCCACACCTCCACCTTACTAGTTTTGAGACCTTGGACCGCCTAACCTTTCTGTCCCCAGTTTTCTTACCTGTCAAATGGGGATAGTAACATTACCTTCCTAGAGTTGCATGATGATTAAATGTGGTCATCTGTGTAACGCATTTAACACAGTGTGAACATTACACTCAATAAATACTAGCAGGTACGGTCCGGCCATAAGGCGTTAACTGCCATTCTCCAACTACACGCTGTTTTGCTCCACTTCCATGAGTTAGCACATGCTACCATGTCTGATTAGAATGACTTTCTCCCGCTGTGTCACCTAGCTAACTCTCGGTTGTCCTTCAAGACTGAAGTCCCGTGTAGAGCCAGCTCTCATCCACTCTCCGCCATCTGAAGCTCTTCTCTAGACTCCCACATCTTCCAGTGCTTGCCTCTACCAAGTGAGAAGCCATCGCAGGGTTTAAGGTGGAGGAGTGACCTGATCTGGCTTGAGTACCTACCATATACCAGGCACCATCTCAGGTTCTGAGTCAAGACGAATAAAAATAACAAAGAACACTTAGCTTACAGGGTTACTGAGAGGATTATGAGAGACAAACTAAGCCAAACACTTAAGACAGTGCCTGGCATACGGTAAACACTCAGTAAATGCTAACAATTACTATCTATGTATATTCAGGACACTTCCTTGCATCCGTTGACATCTGTAGCCTTTTGTTCATAGTCTTCCTCCCTAAACACAAATCCCACAACCATCCTGGGCGACGATCCCTCCAACATGCTAGCCTCTCTCCTGGACCTCAACTCCAGTAACATGTATCTCCACCCTACTCCAGACACACCATGACAACATCCTGACCTTGATATTGTTGTTGGGTTTTTGCAGAGCGAATACACTGTGTATAACCATAGGAATAGATTCGTATATAGAAAGCCCAGGTGGAATTTTCCATTAGCTTAAGTTGAGAGCGCACTCTTCTATCTCTACCACAAACAGGCAAGTCACTTCTGAATGACTGAGTCCTGGAAGATAAAGGCAAAGGAAAAAAGGGAGGGCTGGCTGGAGATGCAAGTTTTGCTGGCGCGAGATAAGGCCAGGCGTCTCTATGACTGCTCAAAGACAGGAAATTACAGCCGCAGTCTTTCTGGCAGCAAGGAGGCGGTGAGAGGCTAGCGATCCGGTCACCCGAGCAAAAGTCAGAAGACTGCAGGGCAGGTGCTGCTGATAGACACTGTTCAGCACGACTGACCTTCACAGAGGCTGTTCTGTGATGAGTCAAGGGTAATCCTATGCAGGTGTGTACCCCTGCCTGCCAGAAGGTACATGAAACTGATGGCTCCGAGGGTAACGCCCACACGTCAGGGCTCAGCCCACCTTCCTTCACTCAGAACAACTCTGTTCTTTATTTAGTTGGGCTTTCACTTAAACTGCCTTTGCAAAAAAGAGTGCTAAACCTTGGCTGTTCTTCTCCGCAGATAACTACACATTTTACTTTCCCCAGAATCCAGCTGCCATTGAGGTGTGTGGTGGCTACCCCCAAAATTTGTCTCTCCTTCCGCATCTCATTGCTTTCAGCCTCTAAGGACGCATCCTTTTTCCTACTCGGGGCTAATGCCACTACTCATGCTTGATTCCATCTGCTTTTCATTTCTGCTGAGTATTTATGCCATCAATTTTCCTTTCTCCGTATTAAATTGCTGTTTGGGATACTTGGCAATTGTTGAACATTGGCAGTTTCACAGGGTTCATGCTAATATACCTTTGTTCTTTCCCTAAATGTTCCTTCTTCTCAACCAAAAATAATTACAACAAAACATCAACCTCTCTATAGATTGTGTTTTTCGTTTTTTTAATGTTTTTTAAGGTTTTAATGTTTATTTTATTTTTGAGAGAGACAGAGACAGAGTGCAAGAGAGAGAGAGGGACACACAGAATTGGAAACAGTCTCCAGGTTGACACAGGGGGTCGAATTCACACGCCCGAGCCATGAGATCATTACTTGAGCCAAAGTCAGCCCTCAACCAAATGAGCCACCCAGGCACCCCAATGTTTATTTATTTTTGACAGAGAAAGAATGAGGGCAAGTGGGGAGAGGCAGAGAGAGAGGGAGACAGGATCCGAAGTGGGCTCTGTGCTGACAGCAGAGAGCCCAATGTGGGGCTTGAACTCATGAACTGTGAGATCATGATCTGAGCAGAAGTCGGACACTTAACCAACTGAGTCACCCAGGCACCCCTAGATTGTGTTTCTCTAACTTCACACCTCTATGTGTCCCTTTGTATAAAACCTAAATACCATACTCCAGATGTATCTGCCTTTGCTATTCATATCTCCCAACTGACAATTCACCTAAGGGTCTGGCATGTTTGTGAAATTTTTATTCACTCATTCAACAAATATCTTCTGAGTACCTAACTGTGCCAGACACTGTTCTAAGTACTTGGGATAGATCAGTGAACAAAATAAAAATTCCTGTCCTCTTGGAGCTTATAGCATAGTAGGGGATGGAAGGAGGAGACATACAATAAATAAACACCATAAAGAAAATAACCATATAGTATGTTAGAAAGAGATAGATGCCATGCAGAAGGGGGGAAGTAGAATAGAGAAAGGACATTGAGAGTGCTATGAGAGAAGTTGTAATTTCAAATATGGTGGTCATGGTAGGCTTTATTGAGAAGGCGACAATTAAGCAAAGGCTTGAAGGAGGTGAAGAACAAGCCATGGAGATATCTGGGGGAAGTGTTCCAGGCAGAGTGAACAAGTGCAAAGGCCCTGAGGCAGGACAACCTAAGGATTAAGGGAAAAGAATAGGAAATGAAGACATAAAGGTAAGAAGGACCGTGATTGTGTAGAGCCTTTGTATTAATTATTTACCGTCGGGTAACAAATTGCTCTAAAATTTAGCTATTGGGGGCACCAGGGTGGCTCGGTTGGTTAAGCGTCCAACTCTTGGTTTCAGCTCAGGTCATGATCTCATAGTTTATGAGTTCGAGCCCCACATCGGGCTCTGTGCTGACAGTTTGTTTCACAAACTTGGGCAAGCCACCTAATCTCTCTAAACCTCAGTGTTTTCATCTGTGAAATGGAAATAATGATAGATACATATTTCATAAGATTGCTGTGAGAATTAAATGAGATAACTATGGTGCCTGGGTGGCTCAGTCGGTTAAGCTCAGTCGGTTAAGCGGTGGACTCTTGATTTCCACTCAGGACGCAATCTCACGGTTTGTGAATTCCAGTCCCGCACTGGGCTCTGTGATGACTGCAGAGTCTGCTAGGGATTCTGTCTTCCTCTCTCTCTCAAGAATAAATAAACATTAGGGGCGCCTGGGTGGCGCAGTCAGTTAAGCATCCGACTTCAGCCAGGTCACGATCTCGCGGTCCGTGAGTTCGAGCCCCGCGTCGGGCTCTGTGCTGCCGGCTCAGAGCCTGGAGCCTGTTTCCGATTCTGTGTCTCCCTCTCTCTCTGCCCCTCCCCCGTTCATGCTCTGTCTCTCTCTGTCCCAAAAATAAATAAATGTTGAAAAAAATTTTTTAAAAAAAAGAATAAATAAACATTAAAAAAAATAAATGAGATAACTATTTTCTTGCAATTGCTATTACGCAATATGTAAGATGTGAGATTCCCAGAGCCATGACAGTAAGAGAGGATCAGAGGGGCTAATATTTAGCAAAAGCCTAAAAACCAAAAAGAAGTCTCTCCTCTCTTCTCCTCCCTCCAAGTGCCCTTCTCAAGAAGGGCAGGATGATTTCAGGTGGCAGGTGATAATTATAACCTTCCCCTTACAATGAAACATTCTCATTCAGAACCTCTCATCTCACTATGCTAACATATAAGGGAGCCCAAGTTTGTGAAACAAAAAATCATTTGTCTGTTTGACAATCTTACAGCATATCTGAAATGAATCCAAGATAGATCAGCATTTTATGTACCAGATTTCCTGTTTCCCTGCCTTCTGCTTCTTCCCTATTCATTTACTCTTCCTTAATCTCCCATTCCCCTTCCTGTCCCGACTGTGTCTTCAATTCTTTTTGCCTTTTACCCTTGCCATCTAGGACGCAAACCATATATTTAAAAGAAAAATCTTTTAACATTTATTTACCCTTGAGAGACAGTGAGAGAGGGCGAGAAGCAGAGAAAGGGAGACCAGAATCTGAAGCAGCCTCCAGGCTCTTCATTTTCATATTTTTGAGAGACAGCGCGCGAGAGACAGAGTGCAAGCAGGAGAGAGAGAGAGAGAGAGAGAGAGAGAGAGAGAGAGAGACAAAATCCGAGAGAGAGAGAGAGAGACACACACAAAATCCGAGGCAGGCTCCAGGCTGAGCTGTCAGCACAGAGCCCGACGTGAGGCTCAAACTCACAAAACCATGAGATCATGACCTGAGCCGAGGTCGGATGCTTAACCGACTGAACCATGCGCCCTGAATACAGACCGTATTCCAACCTCAGTTCCCTCACTTACTAGCTACGTGCTAGTGGAGGTAGTTAATTCTCTCTGGATGTCAATTTCGTCTGTAAAATGGATTTAATAAGAGAGTGCCTATCTTACAGGGTTGCCAAAATCACAACAAAGAACACGTCACAAGCCTATCACAGTGCCTGGTCCATAGTAAGAAAACTCGTTCGCTCTCTTTTCATCCTTTTACCCCAATTCACCTGCTGCTCAACGCTAGAGCCCAGCAGGTAAAAGCCGTGGGAAAAAACACCCCGAGGCTAAAGAGGAAACGCTTGAGCTGGGGGCGGGGACTGCGACGTGCCCACTGCGCAGGCGCGCCGGCCAGGTCAGGTTCGGGCTTCCAGCTGGGGGGGGGGTGGGGGTTGGGGGGGGAAGAGGGCCACGATTGTCCTGGCAGCCCCGCTCCGGCCCAGGGAAGTGGCGGGACCTTGGCTGCGCCCCGGGAGGGCTCAGCGCTCTTCGAGGGACTTCGGGGCCCGAAGGGTAAGTTCGAAAATGGCGGAGGGCGAAGAAGGAGGGGCCTTGCAGGGCGGGGGGCTGGCCTCCCAGCGGGGGCAGCAAAAAGAAGCCTGTGAGGGGGCCCAGTGGGGCGGCCGGGGCTGTGAGACCGTCGGACCGTGGCCGGTGTCTCTTCGAGGCCCTGTCGCGGACGTGCCTCGGGTTCCCCGACTCGGGGCTCCTCCGGGAGATGGGCGGGCTGGTGGGTGCGCCTGAGGGAGACGAAGGGACTTCCGTTTCCTTCTAGGCTGGGGCCCGGCCGCCGAGCGGAGTTGGCATTTCCAGATTGGGGCTCGGGCCGCCCCTTCTCCAGGACCCTCCCCTCCGGACCGCGCTAGGCGCCGCGGGCGATCCGGGTTGACTCTCCTGGCGCGGTGGGTACTGCCCGTACGGGTTCCTACTTCTCCTCCTCCTCCTCCTCCTCCCCTCCCCGCGGGCCCCGCGCTGCGGGGGAGGGCGGGAAGGCCGCCCCTGCGCGGCGCGGGTGGCCCAGCCGCGGCTCCTTGCCCAGGTTCCCGGGAGCGCCGAAGGAAGGCGTGGGTGGGTGTGTGGCTTCGGGCCGGCCGGTGCCCTCCCAACCCCTGTGACCCCTAAGGTAAATCGAGTCAAAGAACTTTTTTTTTTTTTTTTAATTATCAAAGGGACCGCCCTCTCCCCACCCCCCGAATCTGATGCGTGTGGCAGGTACGGAGCTGGGTGGAGTGTGCCTGCCGGGGGCTTGTGAAGCAGAAAGAATAGGAACCGGAGAGCTTCCGGGAGAGGAAATTAGCTAGTAATTCTTTCCGATCTTTGCTGCCCTAGTCACCTCCCCAGGATATTCTGTGAGTAAAGCAAAATTCAGTCTAACTTTCAGTTTCATTATATTAACTCCTTAATACACTTAATTGTTTTCGGGAAGAGGGGGAGTGGTTATTGCTGAAACTAAAATAGCCCCCTCCACCTCCAAAAAAAAAGAAAAATGTCAATCAAAGCTCTGTAAAAACCCGCCTATCCGATTTTAATAATCTACTACTTTGCTTTCAAATCGAATTCTGTCCCTAGGTCTGTCCCACTATGCCTCGGATGGCTAATGACGCATAGAAATGTACTCTTGTAAGACTGGAGGTTGCTATAGTGTTTCTTTCTTTTTTTTTACTTCACATTTCTTAAAACCAGTTCAATAGAACTGTTACAGACGGCCATCTTAGAACTATAACATTTTAGAGTTGGAAGGGATCTTAGTCCAACACTGATATTTTACAAAAGTAGAAAGTAAGGCACAGGAACATTTCAAGGCTTGTCTAAGGCTACTCAACTACTTAGATTGGAACCCAGGTTGTCTGGCTCCTTGCTCACCGCTCTTTCTGCGCAACTGCTGCCCAGAACCTCCAAGGAAGAAAATTAAATATTCAGTTCATTGCACACTTCCGAAGCGTATACACTTGGTACCGTACAACTGTGCTACCACTTTCGATGTACGTATTTAACATTTTATGAAGCCAGTGCTTGAGATATTTTTTCCCCACCATTCAAGAAGTGGCAGCAGTTTGGTTTAAAAAGATTTATACACACACGCATCTACATATTTGAATGGCCTCGGATAACTTCTTGAAGGGTACACAAGAAAAATGTTAACAGTGGCTACTTAAGGGAGGATGGAGAGGGGTGGGACGCTTTTGAATTTGCACATGGCCTAATGTCCTGTTTGGATTTCTTACCATAAACAAGTATTTTATAATTACATACAATTTTTTAAATTTGCACACATATATGTATATCAATAAAAATAAGTATTCACCCATCGTATGTATATATAGATATATACGTGTGTGTATTTATGTATCAGTGGTTTGTCTTGTAAAATCCACCGTGGTTCCTGTCAGCCCAACTGGCAAAGCAGGCCCGACTATCAGATGCTCACATTTCTTTTCTTCTGTTGCTCCTAATATAAGATGGTAAAAAGAATATATGGTACTAATATTTCTATATTTGTAGGAAATGTGCTAAGTTTTGATTATCGAATAATACGACAAACATTCAAGATAATTGTATTTGATGCAATGAAAAAATATCTGAATATAGAATCTTTACGGATAAGAAATCATTAAAAAAAATTAAGATTGGAAGGATCCCTGGTGATTTGTAGTTCAGCTCTTTATTTTTCATGAGTACGTTAACTAGGACTCAAAAGAAGAAAAAGTGAATTGCCCAAGATTATGTATCTGATTATTGGCAGAGCTTGGACTAGGGTCTAGGTTCTAGTCCAGTGCCCCTTGTGCTATATTTGGAACTTTATTGCTTTCTAGTGCATTCAGTGACTCCAACTACACAGAAAAAAAATGCCGAGTAAAGGTTAGGCCCATTTCAATAGATAATTATTGTAATTAATGTGCAAATTAATTTGTTCAGTGCTTGAAATAGTCTACTGACGTGTTCCCCTTACATTTGATTGTAAACAATCTAATAAATCCTTTATATTGTAAATGCTTACAGACTCCAAATATGAAATTATGATATTTTACTAGTTTTGTTCTCATATTTAAAAGTCTGGTAGCTAGTGATAATGTGAGGGGTGGGAGGTTACGCTTTATAAAATAAACATTTATTGAGCACCTACTCTATGCCAGGGATTGCACTATGTGGTGCAGGGTTCCAAAGACAAATGTGGCAAAATAGATGTCCTTGTTCTTTTGAGGCTGGGAGATTATCATGAGCTGTCAACTCTCCAGCTTTATCTGTGTGGTCTAATCTGGTAATAGTATTATGAAATGTAATCTGTAGCACAGTTTAAGGTCATTGGCAGTAGATTTGAGGAGACAAAAACAGTATTGGTAAAATAAGTTGATAGTTGAACAAGTGCTCTTTTTCTTTTACTTTTTATTTAAGGGGGAAAAAAGAGCATGTATTGCTCACAAAATTTAAAAGTCCCGGGCTTCCAGCTTTTTACCAGTTCTTCCATTGCAATTACTGGGGAGCAGATATTGTTTTCGTGTCTTAGAGGTCACGTGGTACAATGAGAAGGGCCCTGGATTTGATGCCTGGGTTCTTGTCTTGGCTTTGTTTCCATTTAGCTGTGGGATTGTGAGCAAGTCACTACATATTTCTACATATTTCAGTGCCTACACATTTCTATTTTCTTCATAACTTTTTATGAATTAAATACCCCATTTAATTGGAAACAGAATATTGTGAATATTTTAAATTTTAAATATGTTTCTTATAGAAAATTTATGAAATTCAGAATTGTATAAAGAATAAATATAATCCACATTCTTTTATGTTTATTTTTTTTATTTAGGCTCATATTGTGTGGAGATTGTCATAATCCTTTTTTCTCATTCAGTATTCTGTATTGAACACTCCTATGTCATGAAAAGTCTTTTAAAATGTAGTTTTTATTTATCCTCCATATTATTCTATGTCCCAGTTTCTTCAGTTTTATAAAGTAACAGATTTGGGCTAGTTGATTTAAAAGATTCAAAACCTGTGATAGTAGTTTTTTTTAAACTGATTATCTCAGATCTTATCAAGGAAAAAAATCCCATGTAACAATTCCAAATCTGTTTGGAATAAATACTTAAAGTGAGAATGAATTAAGAACAAGGTGGAGGGGCGTCAGGGTGGCTCAGTCGGTCGATCGTCGACTCTCGACTCCGGCTCAGGGATCTTGATTCGTGATCCTGGGGTTGTAGGGTCAAGCCCTGTGTCGGACTCTGTGCTGAGCTTGGAGCCTGCTTAGGATTCTCTCTTTACCTCTGCCCCTCTCCCCCACTCCAGTGCTCATACTCTCTCTCTTAAAAGAACAAGGTGGACAGATAAACCTTAATAATTTGTGAATTCTACTTTCATTTATCTTTTTCTGCCTTTCTGATTTGAATATTTTCATTTATTTTAAAATTTCAAGTGCTAAGACTTGAATTTCAATTTGTTGGAGATGTGAATGATATATGGGTCATTACTGTGTTGAAAGATGGCCTATTTTACCAACTTGGATGGGTATAGAATAGGTTGAAGAATAAGTTGGGCTTCTGGGCTTGAGATTCTGGGATTACCGTAGTACAGAGGAGGGGAAATTTGCGGAAGCTCAGAAGTACTCAGTAACTTGCCCAAGGTCCAAATAGCTATTAAGGTGCATGGGGTAGGATTTGGATTCACATTTCTCTGATTCTAGTAGTGATGCTTTTCTTCCATTGCATGCTGTGTTTCAAAAGATGAAGATCTCTTAGACATTTTTTTTGAGAGAGTGTGCACATGTGCAAGAGAGTTGGGGGGAGGAGAGGGAGAGGGAGAGAGGATCTCAAGCAGGCTCCAGGCCCCAGCAAGGAGCCTGATGCAGGACTTGATTTGACAACCTGATCCAAGGTCAAGAGTTGGACGCTTAAGTGACTGAGCCACCCAGGTGCCCCTTGGCTACACGTTATTTGATGGTACCGCTTTGATCAAAATTGACTAATTTGGTATCTTTGGATAAATTGAGCTAAGGTGGGAAATGTTGAACTAGCACTTAGGAAATGGTTTTCAGCTTGAGACAACCCAAACAGCACACCTTGAGCACCTTCTGCTTTGAGCTGAGCTCCAACATCAGTATGTTAACAGTGGCTGGCATGTAGCAAATGCGGGCCTGGTAAAAAATTGTTGACTGAATTCCTCTGCGTTGATAAAGAAATGTATTAGATGAAAAAGGAGAAAACTTCTAAGGCCTTCCAGATAATTTGAAATGAAGGACTTTTCGTGCTCTGAGAAATTAACCAAAGCAGTCGTTGATAATTGTTTTTTTTCTTTTCAACGTTTTTTTATTTATTTTTGGGACAGAGAGAGACAGAGCATGAACGGGGGAGGGGCAGAGAGAGAGGGAGACACAGAATCGGAAGCAGGCTCCAGGCTCTGAGCCATCAGCCCAGAGCCTGACGCGGGGCTCGAACTCACGGACCGCGAGATCGTGACCTGGCTGAAGTCGGACGCTTAACCGACTGCGCCACCCAGGCGCCCCTATAATTGTATTCGCCATAAGAATTTGAGGCCAAACTTATGAGTTGTGCTTTATGTTACTGTGATTATACCTAATGGTAGGTTGTCCTTTGTGTGATAAAAGCATACTTTATTTTTCAAAGTTTATTTATTTATTTTGAGAGAGAGTATGAGCGGGAGAGGGGCCGAGGTGGGGGGGAGAGAGTGAATCCCAAGCAGGCTTGACACTGTAGCATGGAGCCCAACGTGGGGCTCAAATTCATGAACCGTGAGATCGTGACCTGAGCCGAAATCAAGAGCCAGATGCTTAACCGACTGAGCCACCCAGGTGCCCCTAAAAGCATATTTTAGGTGATTTTGTAGGACTTGGCTTTTATTATTTTTCATTATGGTATAGTTTTAGTGCTGCTGTATAATGCATTTTGGAGTTTGATTTTTGTATGATTGGTACCCAGTCTTTGTTAAGGATGTGTGTGATTCACTTACCATGATCTGCCTTTATAATGTGTTTTCAAGGATATGGGTCGTGGTGAAAACTGAGGTTTTACCTGTATAGACTGGGAATAGCTTGACCTCAAATGGTCATACGGAGGTTGAACCGAGTGAGTTAAGGCTGACGTTCTAAACTGGGTAAAGCTGCTACCACTGTGCTTTCCTTGGAATCTATAAATACTAACGTGTGGTTTAACTTTTATACTTATAATAGTTTTGTTGGCCTCAAAACACAGGCCTCTGCTGTGTATACAATCCTGTATTGCTATACGATTTACCTTTCAATATGATTTACCTGCTAATTTTTCAAGCCTTGAAAGGGCAAGGAACTAACATTTTCTGCTACCTCATCAGACTAACCCTTCTGCCAGTAATTCATACAGTAATTTCCTTAGACCTATAATGGTTCTAATCACTGGGTTTGGTTTTGACGGTCATTTACTGCATGAACTTTGATGAGTAACAATCAGAAGACCACAGTTTCCCCATATTTCAAATGGGGCTATGATATGTTGGATAGGTTAAATTAGATACCACAAATGAAAACATTCTCAATGTAAATCACATACATATTTTAGTTATTATCAGAAGTAACATGGTGAAAAAAAGGCTGGGCTGTGGAATCACACAAGCTCATACTTAGGTTTTGACCTTCTGTTAAATGGGATTAGACGTTTTTTAGTTTCATTTCAGCATGTTGTAGGTTAGAAAAAATATTTACACGTAGCTAAAATGATGGCATGGAGGGAAATGAATATTAGTTTATAGATAGTTTGGAACATGTGGGCACTCACTAAATATATAGGTGGCCGAGTGGCTTTCAGATAGAACTAAGTATTTTTACTGGAGAAAAAGAAAAGATGTTGGCTTTTACAAAGAATTTGTTTTAGAACTTGCTTCAGATCTTAACATGATCAGGAAAGAGAGTACTTAATTCTGAGAAATATCTAGGGTAGGTGTTAGGCTCTCACCAAGTCATCTATTAAAAGAACCTCGCTTGGTATGGCACTTGTATAACCATCAGATTTTTAAGTACTGCGTCCTAATCACTCTGTCAGGATAAGTTAATCTTGATCTTACTAAATATCAAATAGAATAAGTTCCAGTTCTGTGCCACTAATCAGCTCTATGGCCTTAGCCAAATCATTTAACTTCCTTATGCTTTCGTTTCCATATCTTTAAAATGAAAGAGTGATTTCTATTATTATGTCAGCACAAATGCATTCAGTGATAGTGAACAAGTTTCGCTTGTGGGTAAGATGATTTTAATTTACAGTGTACTTGATTCAGAGCTGCCCTTTAGTAAAAATTAGGGAAATTTTGGGGCAAAGATTACAGGAAACTCTTCACTTCTTACCAGGCCCCAAATTAATTGATTATGTTTACAAGGAAGTGAGTAAACAGCTCAGAACTCCAGCGGTAGGCATCAGACATTTTCAACAAAGTCCTGTTGTTTTCAATTCAAGTTAACAATAAGTAGCAATCAGGCATTACACCTGTGTTTCTCAGCCCTCTCTGCTGGCGACTTACTGCCACCCAAGCAGAGGACCAGAAGACATTTGTTCGTGGCCAACCACTGTGGACATGACCTGATGACTGCTTTCACCTCTGGGAGATGACCTGTATCCCTCTTTTTTTTAACCTGGTGATTAACAGTGTCGACATCAATTTACGATTTGTTCTTTCTCATTGGGGTGGCTCAGAGTTAGTAATCTAACGGTAACATTACAAAGTAGAAGGCTGGCACAAATTCTCAGGATAGGCAAAAAGAGAAGGGCCAAGAATATATCCTTCCCTCTCCTTGTTATAAGTTATAAAAATTATCTTTTGAGAATGAAAAGGCAAAACCTTGCAATACCAGGCCCTGCTATTGATAGTTTGCTGGGCTG
This sequence comes from Lynx rufus, assembly GCF_022079265.1. NCBI lineage: Eukaryota > Metazoa > Chordata > Mammalia > Carnivora > Felidae > Lynx > Lynx rufus. The sequence goes on from NW_025814833.1 coordinate 18,005,398, forward strand.
TGTTCACAGATGAAGGAAGTGTTGTCACCTGGCACATAGCCAGCATGGACTCTTGATTTCTGAGTCATGAGTACAAGCCCCACACTGGGTCTAGAAATTATGATCGATTAATAATAATAAATTTTTAAAAAGTAACCCTTATGCCAAAGTGGTACATTTGGGAAGGCTTGTTGTTCTGAAACCCTTCAGACCTGCCTCTGAAACTTGCCCAAGAAGTTTCACAGCCCAGAAGTTGAGTTGGTACATTTCTCCATCTCAGTGAACTGATTGGTCTCTTAGTCCTGAGAATACATCAGTTAAGTAGTGGTGTCTCATTTCAGGAGATGGTGATGCAGGTGGGCTTCCAAAGTTAGGGCTATTGTACAAACAATCTGGGATTTTATAAGAGCAATTTCTGTGGAAATGAAAGAAAAACAAAGGTTAATAATTAGAGCAGATTATAGTCCCAGTTTCTGAGTTCTGAAGGCAGCCAGTTGAGAGGATTTGTAGATGTCCAGCTCAAAGCATCTTCAGATGGAGTGAGGGCAGGCACTGGCATTCTGAAAGATTTTCCTGGTCTGTAATTTGAATGTCTCTGGTGATCTGAGTGGTCCACATAGCAACAGGCATGAAAATCGTTTATATGTGAGCTGTTGTGATTTCTCCGAAAGTTTATATCAAGTTGTCCAGCTTTAAATTGCATGGCTTTGGAAAAGGGACAATATTAGTTCTTGATGATTCCAAATCAGAAAGGTTGGGGGGGGGGTGGTTCTTGGGTGGCTCAGTTGATTAAGTGTTTGACTCTTGATTTTGGCTCAGGTCATGGTCTCAGGGTTCATGGGTTTGAGCCCTGCGTTGGGCTCAGAGCTGACAGTGTGGAGCCTTCTTGGGATTCTCTCTCTCCCTCTCTCTCCCTGCCCCTCCCCAACTCACTCTCTCAAAATAAACAAACATATTAAGAAATTAAAAAAGAAGGGTGGGAAAAATTTGGAAATGTTAGTTTGGTGGGGTGCCTGGGTGGCTTGATGGGGCATCCAACTCTTGATTTCAGCTCAGGTCATGGTCTTACAGTTCGCAGGATTGAGCCTTGAATTGGCCTCTGTGCTGACAGCACGGAAATTGTTTAGATTTTCTCTCCCTCTCTCTCTTTGCCCCTCCCCCACTCCCTCTCTCTTGCACGTGCATTCATTAATATTAATGAATAAACATTAAAGAAAATGTTCATTTGGAGAGTTGCAGCCAAATATTGGAGGAGACTTCTGAATTCAAGATCCAGTCCAGTTTATAGGTAGAACCTAAAAGATAATTAATAGGGGCTCCTGGGTGGCTCAGTTGGTTAGACATCTGACATTGGCTCAGGTCATGATCTCACGGCTTCTGAGTTTGAGCCCCACGTCCGGCGGGCTCTGTGCTGACAGCTCAGAGCCTGAAGCCTGCTTAGGATTCTGTGTCTCCCTCTCTCTGTCTCTGCTCCTCCCCTGCTTGCACGCTCTCTTTCTCAAAAATAAATAAACATTAAAAAAATTTTTTAAAGAGACAATGGCACTAGAATTTGATATTCATAATGGTGTATTACTCTCTGCAATCATCCCCATTTTTATCAAAGATAATCACAGTAAGATCAGTTTATTTGCAAATTCAGTCTAGTCTCAATAAACCTGACCTGATTATTTACATAAGTGCAGCAAGAATAGTGATTTATCATATAGGCTCCTTTTTTTAATTTAAATCCAAGTTACTTAACATATAATGTAATAATTTTAGGAATAGAATTTCGTGATGTATCACAAGTAACATCCAGTGCTCATCTCAACAAGTATCCTCCTTAATGCCCCTCACTCCTTTAGCCCTTCCCCCCACCCAACACCCCACCAGCAACCCTGTTTGTTTTCTGTATTTAAGAGTCTCTTATGGTTTGTCTCACTCTCTGTTTTTATATTATTTTTGCTTCCCTTCCCTTATGTTCATCTGTTTTGTATCTTACATTCCACATATGAGTGAAATCATACATTTGTCTTTTTCTTATTTCCCTTAGCATAATACACTCTAGTTCCATCCATGTTGTTGCAAATGGCAAGATTTCATTCTTTTTGATTGTCAAGTAATATTCCATTGTATGTATGTGTGTACATACAGATCTTCTTTATCTGTTCATCAGGTGATGAACATTTGGGCTCTATCCGTACTTTGGCTATTGTCGATAGTGCTGCTATAAACATTGGGGGGCATGTGCCCCTTCAAATCACCACTCCTGTATCCTTTGGATAAATACCTAGTAGTGCAATTGCTGGCTTGTAGGGTAGTTTTATTTTTAATTTTTTGAGGAACCTACATACTGTTTTCCAGAGTGGCTGCACCAGTTTGCATCCCCACCAGCAGTGCAAAAGAGAACTCTTTCTCCACATCCTCGCCAACATCTTTTGTTGCCTGAGTTGTTAATGTTAGCCATTCTGACGGGTGTGAGGTGGTATCTCATTGTGGTTTTGATTTGTATTTCCCTGGTGATGAGTGATGTTGAGCATTTTTTCATGTGTCACCTGGCCATCTGGATGCCTTCTCTGGAAAAGTGTCTGTGTCTTCTGCCCATTTCTTCACTGGATTATTTGCTTTTGGGGTGTTGAGTTTGATAAGTTTTTTTTGTTTTTACAGATTTTGGATACTAACCCTTTATCTGATATGTCATTTGTAAATATCTTCTCCCATTCCATCAGTTGCCTTTTAGTTTTACTGATTGTTTCCTTTGCTGTGCAGAACCTTTTATCTTTTTTTTTTTTTTTTTTTTTTACGTTTTCGATGTTTATTTAGTTTTGAGACAGAGAGCATGAGCAGGGTAGGGGGCAGAGAGAGAGGGAGACACGGAATCTGAAGCAGGCTTCAGTCTCTGAGCTGTCAGCACAGAGCCTGACGTGGGGCTCGAACCACAAACGGTGAGATCGTGACCTGAGCTGAAGTCAGATGTTTAACCAACTGAGCCACCCAGGCCCCCAGAAGCTTTTTATCTTAATGGTGTCCCAATAGTTCATTTTTGCTTTTGCTTCCCTTGTCTCCAGAGACATGTCAAGTAAGAAGTTGCTGTGGCTGAAGTCAGAGAGGTTTTTGCTTGTTTTATCCTCTAGGATTTTGATGGGTTCATGCCTTATGTTTAGGTCTTTCATCCATTTTGAGTTTATTTTTGTGTATGGTGTAAGAAAGTGGTCCAGGTTCATTCTGCATGTCGCTGTCCAGTTTTCCCAGCACCATTTGCTGAAGAGACTTTTTTTCCATTGGATACTCTTTCCTGCTTTGTCAAAGATTAGTTGGCCATACATTTATGGGTCCATTTCTGGGTTCTCTATTCTGTTCCATTGATCTGTGTGTGTGTTGTTGTGCCAATACCGTACTGTCTTGATAATTATAGCTTTGTAATATAGCTTGAAGTCCGGAATTGTGATGCCTCCAGCTTTGGTTTTCTTTTTTAGGATTGTTTTTGCTACTCAGGGTTTTTATCATATAGGTTCTTTTAATCTGCTTTGCTAAAACTTTTCATAAGGAATCTCAGATTGAACGTTTTAAAAGCCTCTTGAGGCTAGAAAGCCAAGCCAAACACCTGCCATCTGATTTAACCTGTAATACAGTTTTGGGTTAATTCCTCTTGTCGTGGTTCCTAGGATGTCCTTAGGTTCCTGTACCTGCCAGAAAGTGACCTTCCTTCCTTACCTCGTAAGGCTACCAGGAACCCTGTAAATAAAGTACCAGTCTGATTTTTCCAAGGGGCTTTATTAGCTCCTTAAAGTCAACCTTAGCTCCTTAAAGCTGTCTGGTCCTATGTCTATGCATGTCTCTCTCAAACGTAGCATTCCAGTCAAAGCCTTGGTACTATAAACAGTGTTTCCAATTGTGTCCTGTTATCAGCAGAACAGATTCTTCTTGAACCTATGCAAGTAACTATATTGCTGTGGAAATAAGAATACTCCCTAAGTTTACAAATTCTGGATGGATCAGGTAGAGATAAAAAGATGTATTTGTCTTTAGTTTATCTGTAATAGGAGCCAAAAGTAAATAAAAACCTGTTTTCAGTAATTAATGTTTCATTATTTTATCTTATTTGGAAATGATCTAGATATTCAATAAATTTCTGTCATTTGACTTAGCCAAACTCTAAACTTGAAAGTTATTGAAAAGATTTTAGAAGCTAGTTTTAAGTACATATACCATAAAATAATTATTACTCAGAAGCTCACCTAAAAACTCTTATCCCACTTAAATCTCACAGATATCTAAATCACTTGCTCCCAAAAGTTATGTTTAGACTACTCAGAAAAATTTCATGAGATATTAAACAGTCAGCCATTATCCCAAGCTATTTTTCTTGCTGACAGATTTTGTAAGAGCTATAACATGAACTTGAGTAGTAAACCTAAGCAGAATAAAATTTGAATGTCTGCATTATATTCAGTGTTGATAACTCTAAAGACATGCCTGGTTTTTTTTTTGTTTGTTTAGTTTTTATTTATTTTTGAGGGAGACAGTGTGAGTGGGGGAAGGACAGAGGGAGAGAGGGAGACACAGAATCCGAAGCAGGCTCCAGACTAAGTTGTCAGCACAGAGCCCGATGCAGGGCTCAAACTCACAAAGCGCGAGATCATGACCTGAGCCAAAGTTGGACACTTAACCAACTGAGCCACCGAGGCTCCCCAAGACATGGCTGTTTTAGACTAATGAACTTCAACTGGCTTCAGTACTGAGTATTTTTCCAGATCACATGAACCTGAGAGGCATTTGGGTTACCTTCTGTTATATTTCTGAGAACCTAAGTAGTATTTTGTTTATAAGCACTGAATTTTAAGCCAATGAAATAGAACTCTTGTACACATTAACTTTAGTAATATCATCCAGACGTAGAAGATGCCTCCCATCTACAACACACAAACATACAGACAGACGCAAGTATAGACCTTAGAGTTTTTGTTTTAAAATTTTTAGCAGTTGTGCCTTTCTAGTGCCTTTTTAGCAGTTGTATTTTGAAAAGTTCTCTTTCCCTTTTTTTTTTCATGTGAAATTGGGGATAGTCTAGATAAGAATTTACCCTTAAATCTCAAAGGCACTGGGAAAGAGTACAAGTTCCTCCGAGAAAGAGTTCAGTTTCCTAAGGCCAATATTTACAAGCCTTGTGAGATAAATAGGGGAGGATTTGGGATGGGTTAAAAGGAATAGGCAGAACTTTGAATTGCCTCTAGAGTTGCATTTCTAGTTCTGCAAAGATTTGTAAGATAAGGACAATTGCTCTCAATCCCTCAAAGAATTGGGTTGCAACTTAAATGGCCTTGTAGGTTGATCCACCCATAAATCCTTTTACAAGGGCTTTAGAAGATTTTTCTTTCCCTCTGGGTACATAGTTTTACTTTTACTTAGGGGAGGAGACCAAAAAAAAAAAAAAAGTTCTTGTCAGGCTCTGAATATTAGCTTCCAGTCTGGCTAGTCTCCAACCACAGAGCTGTGTGTTGTCTCTGTCTCCATGTCTCTCCCTGTCTCCATGTCTCTCCCTCCCTCCCTGTCCCTCCCCCATATATGTAACTTTTGTAAAAGTGAGTTCTGTGCCCAACATGTGGCTTGAACTCACAACCCTGAGATCAAGAGTCACATGCTCTAGTGACTGAGCCAGCCAGGTGCCCCTGAAAAAATCTTTTAAATATCTTGTCAGTTTTTAGGCAGATAAACAGCAAGCATTTTCAGGGTTTAATGCAATATGCCTTTGTGAAGTCTACATAAAGGCCTTCTTTCTGAGTGTACAGTTGAACCTCAGACTCACCTTAAGGGGAAAAGCCTCCCTTTCTGCCCCTGAACTTCGCCTTTAGTTGATATTTGTAGGAGGGCCTAGTAGAAATCCAAAGTGGGGAGGTTTTCAGGGGGGGTGGTCTGGCTTGTCTGCATAATCATTGGTGGGAAGAACACCCCTTAGCGGCCAAACAGGGTCCCCACGTGTGGGATTGTAAATGGCCATTAGTCTTTTTAATTCCTCTTTAAATGTGGTAGGCTCCTGTGAAAGTAGAGGTAAAAGGACTTTATAATTGAAAAGATCTCCTATCTGGGGAACATGACTTCTTTGGGACTGCACAGGAAGGCAGGAAGCTGGAGGAGCCTGATTATAGAACCCAGCCAAATAAGCCTTATGTCTGAGCCATATTGTCCATCCTGGGTGTTTCTGTGAAATTTATTTTCTGACTTTTAGTATTTACATGAGTAACCTGTCTACCCTGGGCTTAGAGATCATGCTGGAGTGCTCCCTGCAAATCTTGTGGGGAAAGGGAAGCTGAAGCAAGCAGCTAGGTGTTTTAAGGGATTTTCTGGGGAAAGTGAAGGAGCTTTGGGGGCTAAAGGAATTTGCTGAGGAGATGGGCCAGATTTTATGAAATGGAGTTTATGTTAGGGACTTTAATTTTTGTACGAAGTCTAATTTCCATTCTTTTCATTTTGTTAAGGGAGTCTCTTAAGGCTAGCTCTTCTGTTTCTTTGTATCTACTTTTTAAATTTTTTTTTTAATGTTTATTTTTGAGAGAGAGAGAGACAGAATGCAAGTGGGTTGGGGCAGAGAGAGAGGGAGGCACAGAATCTGAAGCAGGCTCCAGCTCTGAGCTGTCAGCACAGAGCCTGACACGGGGCTTGAACTCACGAGCTGTGAGATCCTGACCTGAGCCGAAGTCGGACGCTCAACCGACTGAGCCACCCAGGTGCCCCATCTTTGTATCTACTTTTTAATTTGGTCTTCCCATAGGTACCATTAAGACAATTGTTTAGGATGAGAGCTCTCTAAGAATTCTTTTTTCAACTATAGAACCTTTTCATTTCAGAAGATCCATCATCTAGCCATTGATGAGTAGCATCTATTAATGTCCATAGCCATTCAAATCAGGAAGCCTTTTTATGGCTTAACCAAGGATGCAAGAGGCATCCCACGAGAGAGTAAAAGATTCAGGCCATACAAAATCCAGAAAGTTCACTCCCAAAGATTGTTTGAGAAAGTAAAGCCCTTTGTTGTTATAGACTGTAAGAATGGTGTGGTGAAAACAGCATGTCTGTTTTCCCACAAGAACACGAGACACCTCCAGTCCCAGACCCACTAATCTGACACCCGGCAGGCACTACTAGAATGGGGCTTTTCCAGCACTAACAAAACAACAGAGGTTGAGATGACAAAAGCCCCTTATGGACTGGGACCCCTCATAACAGACTCCCCTGAGAGCTGGCACAGTCAGATGAAAAGAGTGCTGCTTGTGACTCAGAACCCTGTCTATTTGACTGGTCACCAAGATGCATACTGGAACATGCATCTTCTGGCTGGCAGAGACAAGAGAGCATGTTCTCAACCTCTGAAGACATAGAACAAGACAAAAGGAAAACCTCATCTAGCTTTTTGTATATGTATATTAACAGCTTTAGCTAAGCCTTGGGTCTCTTGGAGCCAAACTAATACTTAAGAGGGGTGTGCCACCGGGTTGGGGATCGTGTGATTTACAGAGTACCTGGCATGGAATTTTTTTTGAGGTTGGCGAGAGACCTAGTGTAAATCTAACCTGTTCTGTGACCAACTTATCCTAACACAGGAGACTTTGGATTAGGTGGCCAGTGCTGTAACAGTTCTTAAATACTTGACCCATGCCCTCCAATTTTGTGGCTTTGGCTTCCAAGATGTTTCTTAGCAACAGCGTTTACCTCATGTGTTCATTAACCCACAGCAAAGTTTGTCTAAACAGACACCGGTCTGGTGAGAACCATGAACTCACCAATCAGTGAGGCCGGCTCAAACAGCAGGCTTCTAGGGCCTATGCCTGCGTTCTACCCCATGGCCTTCCTTCTTATGACAACACAACAGAGACAAAAACAGTGACCCTCTCTGGGAGGAAAAAGACCAATAAAAATCAGGAGTGCTCAGATCTTTACCAGAGTTGCTGCACCCAAGGAACTAGTTCCACAAATATTTTTTCCTACTGATCTAAATTTAGAAAAGGAAAGAAAGGACTCTTCACTACTCTCATTTCCACTGGGCCCTGCAGGCAGAGATTAAGAAGACTGACATGGTAAGAATTCCTGCCTTCTGCCACATTTATCAGAGGTGCCAGAATTTCTCAGCTGCCGCAGCCGCGGAGCAAGCAGTAATCAGCCAGTACGGTTGCTCCTGCCTGGCTCACCCAACTGTTTGGGAGGAAATTTGTTTCTTCTACTTTTCTAGGTGCTTTGGCTAGGAAATTGATATAAGACAGACTAACAGGAGAAGGGCAAATCTGAGCCCATACAGAAGCCACATAAGAATATGAGATCCGCAGGCAGTCAGGTGGTTGACGCTTACTTGCCATCTTGAGATAAGGGAAAGGGGTAGGGGTCTGGGACTTCAAAGGGGAGGAAGACAGTTTACAAGAAGATGAGAAGAACAAATGTTTGATAAACAAATATTTGCCTGGCCTCCAGAGACAGGGAGACCCAGAGGAATTTGATCTACAGGCCCTGCAGAACCTCCCCCAGCTTAACCACACCTAGCCCATATTCTTTGTAGTGATCTCTGATGATAGTTCTCTTCCTGGACCAAGCCCTCTATCTAAATTCCTTCAGGCAGTTAAGGGGGAGGTAAAAGCTTTTCCTGAGTCTTTGGGCCTTGATTGACTTCAGCTTAAAGTAATCCACATGCCAAAGTGGCACATTTTGGGAAGGCTTGTTCTGAAACCCTTCAAGGGGAACCAGAGGTTTAAGGTAAGGGGTGGCATGTATGAGATGACTTCTTGCATTGTTTGATCATGTTGTGTATTGTCTCTCTTTTAAAATATGCATGTAAACATAATGTTCAGAAATACGGATTTGTACTGGTCATCCATTTAAAATAGTGTTTTAATCAAGATAAAGATTGATGTAGGAAGATGCTTAGGATATATTATTAAATGGAAAAAGAAGCAAGTTGTAAAATACCACGTATAATAAATTTCCTCTAGAAGTATTTATAATGTGCATATGCCAATGCATACAGAAAAGGTTCTGAAAGGATAGATATACTAAAAGCCACAGCCTGGGTAGTAAGATTCTTTTTTATTTTTATTTATTTTTTATTTTACTTATTTCTTTTTTTAAATGTTTATTTTTGAGAGAGAGTGAGCAGGGGAGGGGCAGAGAGAGGGTGACAGAGGATCCAAAGTGGACTCCGCGCTGACAGCAGCGAGTCAGTCCAGTGTGGGGCTTGAACTCACAAATCACGAGATTGTGACCTGAGCCAAAGTCAGATGCTCAACTGACTGAGCCTCCCGGGTACCCCAGTAAGATTCTTTCTTAATTCCTCTCTTTGAAAAAGGAAAACATGTGTTTGTATTAAAGACTGAATGAATATCCATCTTGAAATTTTTTTTCTGCCTGTTCTGATTTTAACAAAGGGTTTGATCTGGGCTCTGAATAAGCATAAATAGTATTCATCTGTGTCATGGATCTATAGTTTGGACTGTAGATGGTTTGTTTTTTAATCAAAGGCTACTGTTTAGCAAGCACTGTAAATCGTCTTATGGTCTGAACAGTTTTCAGTGAAATGGAAGAGGCAATAATAGTAATAATAGTGATCTTGAGCCTTTTTATGATCTTAAGTGAATTTTTGAGCCCCAAACGTGTGTATTCTTCATGCAGAACATTTTGGGGAGCACAGTTGCATAATTTGTTTAAAAAAATGAGGGAATACCTTACTGTGTGTCCATTTTGAGCAAACTGTACCTGTGAAGTAAATTATTTTAAATAATTAGGCAAAGATTGGAGGTCTTTGCTCAAATTTGAGTATTACCATGACTTTGTAAATTAAGTGTGGAACATGTAATTGATATTCTCTTTATTGGTTCTCAGCATGCCCTTGTGGATGTTTACAGAAGTAGGTTTCATGATCAAGAATTGTATATAGCAGTATTCATAAGTTTATCTTATTAACTGAGCTTATGAGCCAAGTGCTCATTAATGCCATTTAGTTATTTGAATGGCTCTAGTACTTAATTTTAGGGAATGAACTTTTGATTTGCTTGAATGTAATCTCAAAAATATTTTATTGCCCATTTAAAGTTAAAAGAAGATATGCTTATGGTTAGAAGAACTTCACTACTATAATCTCTTTAATGTTCATTATTTTTGAGAGAGAGAGGACAGAGTGTGAGTGGGCGAGGGGCAGAGAGAGGAGACACAGAACGTGAAGCAAGCTCCAGCCTCTGAGGTGTCAACACAGAGCCTGATGTGGCCCTTGAACTCATGAACTGTGAGATTATGACTTGAGCCAAAGTCAGACACTTAACCAACTGAGCCACCCAGGTGCCCCTGGACCTCACTACTGTAAATGAACAATTTGACTGAAATTTGAATTTGTATGTAAATATAGGATAAAAGCTGAATTAAAAAAAAATGATACACCCTTTTTGTTCAGGGTGTATCATTTTTTTAAATTCAGCTTCTTGGGGCACCTGGGTGGCTCAGTCCAGTTGAGCGTCTGACTCTTGATTTCTGCTCAGATCATAATTCCAGGGTCATTGGATCAAGCTCTGCCTTGGGCTCTGTGCTGAGCCTGGAGCCTGCTTGAGATTCTCTCTCCTCTGCCCCTTTCCCCTGTTCATGGTCGGTCTCTCTCTCTCTCTCTCAAATTAAAAAAAAAAAAAAAAAAAAAATATATATATATATATATATATATATATATACACACACACACACACACATACATACATACCAGGGTTTTTTTTAATTAAATGTTTTATTTATTTATTTTGAGAGAGTACAAGCAGGGGAGGGGCAGAGAGAGAAGGAGAGAGAATCTCAAGTAGGCTCATGTAGAGCCTGACATGGGACTTGATCCCACGAATTGTGAGATCGTGACCTGAGCCCAAATCAAGAGTCCAACACTTAACCAACTGAGCCACCCAGGTGCCCCTCAGCTTCTTAATATTATGCTACGTTTACATAAATACTACAACTTTGTAAGTCAAAATGCTAATTCTAAGCATGGAAATAACTGGCTAATACTTAAGGTGATTAAAAGATGGATTGACCTCAGTTGGGTCAGGGAGAATGTTGCTTATTTGACAAGATCCCTATGGGGAGAGGCAACTGATGAGAAAAATTTGTAATATTTCTGCATGTAATGGGAAAGAATCTTAAGATAAACTTAAAATTATAATGATGTCTGATCTCATGGTTTGTGAGTTTGAGCCCCACATAGGGCTCTGTGCTGACAGCTTGGAGCCTGGAGCCTGCTTCAGATTCTGTGTCTCCTCTCTCTCTGCACCTCCACCACTTGTGTGCTCGCTCTCTCTCTCTCTCTCTCTCTCTCTTAAAAATAAATAAATATAAAACAAATTAAAAAAAATAAAATTATGATGTCTTATGATTAGCACATATAAAATTTTGATTGTGTTACTATGAAAATGCTTGTGAATCCTATAATATTTTTGAAATGTGGGTTTTTTTTAAGTTTTTATTTAAGTAATCTCTACACCCAAGGTGGGGCTCAAACTCATGCCCGGAGATCAGGATTCACATGCTCCTTTTACTGAGCCAGGCTGGTTCCCCTAAAATGTGATTTTAGGATAGGTTTTTATTACTGAAGAATGATACCGTTTGCGTGGTATACACGTATTGACTATTTTGGTCACATTTCCTAGGCATATATTAACAATTTCCGAGGCAAATACTAACAGTTTTTAGTACTCACGGTGATCTCAAGTGTCCAGGGCAGTGCAGCACAATGACAGCAGTAGTGTGATAGAAGTGGTGCAGCATTCATTCTTTTGCCCAACATTTGTCAAGTCTGCTGCATGTTGTGCGTTGTTTTAGGCATTGAGAATACAGACGTGATAAGACACGGTCCTTGCCCAAGAGGACCTTCATGCTGACAACATACATACACACACATCCAAACACGCGTGCATGGGTGCCTGGGTGGCTCAGTTGGTTAAGTGACTCTTGGTTTTGGATTAGTTCATGATCTCATAGTTCATGAGTTCAAGGTCCCCCCCGCGCCGTGTCAGGCTCTGCTCTTGTGGCACAGCGCCTGCTTGGGATCCTCTCTCTCCACCCCTCTCCTGCTTGCACTCTCTCTCTCTCTCTCTCTCTCTCTCAAAATAAATCGATAAACTTTTAAAAGAAGGCTGGACAAACATGCAGAAATTACTAAATCTTGTTCTAGTACAACTTGGATCATCAGCAAATTACGTAGAGGGATTTTGAGTGGAAGAATCAGTAAAGATGTCATAGATGAGATTCTAGAAACATGCGTGTTCTGAGTTTTAAACAGATGCCTTTATTTAATTACATAATGTGTTTCAGCCAGCATGATAGTACTGCAGTGGGAACTGATAGGATTATGTTGCTTACATAATTCTGGTTCGTATTTTTAACATCATCGTATTAGCTTTTCTTAGGGCTGCCGTAACAAGGCACCACAAACCGAGTGGCTTAAAACAAGAGACATTTATTTTCTCACAGTTCTGGACGCTACAAGTTGGAAATGAGGCTGTTGCCAGGGCCATGTTCTCTCTGAAGGTTCCAGGGAGAATCTGTTCCATGCCTTTGTCGTAGCTCTTGGAGTTACCACTCCTCCTTGGTGCTCCTTGCCTTACAGGTGCATTAGCACTCCGGCCTCAGCCTCCATCTTCGCGTGGCCGGCTTCCCCACGTGCCTCTGTGGTTGTGTTTCTTCCCTTCTTGAAAAGACTTCAGTCATATTGGATGAGGGCCCACCCTAATGAGCCTATCTTCACTCAGTTACATCTGCAAAGATCCTATTTCCAAATACATTCACATTCTTAACCAGTGGGTAGGACTTAAAAGTATCTTTCCTGGGGGCAGGATTCAACTTGTAACAGTCACTCAGCTCCCTTTGTACTATGCCCCAGTATAGTTACTTAGATGCTTCTTCATGATGAGAAGTTAACAAAGCCCTTGGTTGCAGGAATAATGTTAAGAAGTTATATAGTTTATAGGGGCGCCTGGGTGGCTCAGTGGGTTGAGCGTCCGACTTGGGCTCAGGTCATGATCTCACAGTTTGTGAGTTCGAGTCCCACATCAGGCTCTGTGCTGACAGCTCGGAGCCTGGAGCCTGCTTCAGATTCTGTGTCTCCCCCTCTCGCTGTCCCTCCCCTGCTCATGCTCTGCCTCTGTCTCTCAGTAATAAATAAACATTAAAAATTTTTTTTTATTTAAAAAAAAAAAAAGATGTAGTTCATTAAGTGAGCCAGTAGTGACTGGATAAATTTCTTACAGACACCGGAAGAGTGAAACATAGATCGTAGAGATCTATGAGCTTGGTAAAAACAAAAACAAAAATAAAACCATGAAGGGTTTTGCTAGTTATTTGTTAAGAATGGTGATTTGTCATTCAGGTACCATTTTGACTTAAAAAATTTTGGGGCGCCTGGGTGGCGCAGTCAGTTAAGCATCCGACTTCAGCCAGGTCACGATCTCGCGGTCCGTGAGTTCGAGCCCCGCGTCGGGCTCTGGGCTGATGGTTCAGAGCCTGGAGCCTGTTTCCGACTCTGTGACTCCCTCTCTCTCTGCCCCTCCCCCGTTCATGCTCTGTCTCTCTCTGTCCCAAAAATAAATAAACGTTGAAAAAAAAAATTAAAAAAAAAATTTTTAATGGGGGCGGGGGGGTGGGGGCGGCTGGGTGGCTCAGTCAGTTAAGTGCCCGACTCTTGGTTTCAGCTCAGGCCATGATCCAGAGGTTGTGGGATTGAGCTCCATGTTGGGCTTCATGTTGAGTGTGGAGCCTGCTTGGGATTCATTCATTCTCTCTCTCCCTCTCCCTCCCTCCCTCCCTCCCTCCCCCCCCCTCCCTCCCTCCCTCCCCCTCCCTCCGTCCCTCCCTCTCTTTCTCCCTCCCTCCCTCCCTCTCTCTCTCCCTCCCTCCCTCTCTCTCTCCCCCCCTCCCCCTCCCTCTCTCTCTCTCCCTCCCTCTCTCTCTCCCTCCCTCTCTCTCTCCCTCCCTCTCTCTCTCCCCCTCCCTCTCTCTCTCTCCCTCCCTCTCTCTCCCTCCCTCTCTCTCTCCCCCTCCCTCTCTCTCCCCCTCCCTCTCTCTCCCCCTCCCTCTCTCTCTCTCCCTCCCTCCCTCTCTCTCTCCCTCCCTCCCTCTCTCTCCCTCCCTCCCTCTCTCTCCCCCCCTTCCCCTTCTGCCTCTCTCCCCTGCCGTTTTCTCTCTCTAAAATAAAATTAAAACTAACAAAAAATTGTAATGGATATTTATAGTAGTTAATTTTCAGTCATCAGAGACCATTTCCTAGTTAGCCATCTTAAATAAATTTGTGCAGAGTCAAAATTACTTTCATCAGTGTCTGGTACACATATGAAACTGCTTACTTACGTTTTCTAAGATGCTGTGATAACTGAAACTCATGATATTATGGAGTACATTTTTAAAACGTTGCCTAAGCAGGGGGCGCCTGCGTGGCTCAGTCGGTTGAGTGTCCCACTTCGGCTCAGGTCATGAGCTCACGGGTTCGGGAATTTGAGCCCCGCGTCAGTCTCTGTGCTGGCAGCTCAGAGCCCGGAGCCTGCTTCGGGTTCTGTGTCTCCCTCTCTCTCTGCTCGCACCCCACTCGTGCTCTGTCTGTCTCTCTCAAAAATAAATAAACATTAAAATAAAGTGGGCCAACAAAAAAACCTATTATTTATTTAAAAATTGCCTAAGCAGTAATAATTGACTACCAGACAACTTTTTTTTAAACTTCATTTTGACAGAGTGAGAGAGCATGAGTGGGGGAGGGGCAGAGAGAAAGGGAGAGTGAGAATCCCAAGCAGGCTGTGCACTGTCAGCACACAAAGCCCAACGCAGGATTCAATCCCATGAACTGCAAGATCATGACCCAGGCAGAAATCAAGAGATGGCTGCGTAATGGACTGTGCCACCCAGGTATCCCCCAAACAGCTTTTTAAAAAAATTACTGTTAATTTTTGTTTCAAGTAAGGCAATAGAAAGCTCAATACTTAGGAGCTCTGGGTGGCTCAGTTGGTTAAGTGTCTGACTCTTGATTACGGCTCAGGTCCTGGTCTCGTGATTCGTGAGATTGAGCCCCATATTGGGCTCTGCACTGACAGTGTGGAGCCTGCTTGGTATTCTCTCTATGTCTACATCTACGTCTATGTCTATGTCTATGTCTATGTCTATCTCTCTGACCTTCCCCCATTCATTGAGTTCTCTGTCGAAATAAGTAAATAAACTTTAAAAATAAAAGCATTTTTTAGTAAAAAAATAAAGTTTAATACTTAAATACATTTCTGAGTAGTGTTCTGATATTAAATCTCACAAAAAATACTTCTGCATAGGATTTTTTTTCTATTGCTTGAACATTAGAGGTTTTTTTTTCCCCCAATTAATCAGGACTTTATTTCATCTTTTTTTTTTTTTTTAACCGTCTAGAGAATCTGTCCCTCAGAATGGAGTCATTTGATTCTTCCATTGTTTTAATAGCATACAAACGTTCTAAAGGCATCCATAGTAGCCCTACCATAGAATTAATAGGGGTTCCTGGATGGCTCAGTCAGTAGAGCACGTGACTCTCGTGACCTCGGGGTCATGAGTTCAAGCCCTACATTGGGCACAGAGATTACTTAATTTAAAAAATAAAAAAATAATAAATAGCTTTTGGGGGAATTATCCGTAAAGTATAGGGGAGTTATGTACTTCATACTATTCTTAATTTCTATATACATGCATACTGTAGTGCTTGTGCACATCGTACAATGATAAATACCAAAGAATTCAGGCAGAGAATGAAAGTTGGCAGCCTTACTCTTAACTGTTCTAAGTGGACGTGTGAGAAATAAAGAGCCTAATGAAAATAATATGGATAAACTCTACCTGTCCGTGATAAATACAACTTTCTCCCAAAGTGTAGCCAGTGTTCCTGGAACAATCCCACTTAAGAAGATCCAAAATCTTTGTATAAAAAGTGCACAAGTCTGTCCTGTGTATAAAAATCTTTTAACCTATGTGTATCTTATATTCAAAAGAATTCACACTACTTGAATACATTAAAAGAGTTCCAAAGCACACACCGTGTGTGTGTGTGTGTGTGTGTGTGTGTGTGTGTGTGTACAACAAAAGGAATGTTTTGCAATGTGAAGAAACGAAGAATTAGAGTCTTCTGTATTACCAGAGTCAATGCAGTTATACCTATTTGGAATTAGTTTATAAATAAATAAACTGTAAGATGAATAAACCCCAGTGTTAAACACAGAATTTCATAATTCAGGAACATAGCTTCAGTGCTTCACAATGTGGAAAGAAGCTAATTGGCTCCTAAAAACAGCCAATTGGTTTGATTTCCTAGAAGTTAGAAAAGCACTTCAGAAGATGATTTACAACAATTCGCAACAGAAGAACGACATTAAGAAAATATTGTGAACGTAAGAATTGAGGTCCTCAGAGTATCAAAAGAGGTAAGAATCAGACTTCACGATAGAATTTAAAGAATGTAATTGAAAGAAAAATTAACTGGGATCTTTGTAACAGGTTAAATATGTAACCACTTCAAATAGAAGTGATTTAGGCCTCTGCCTAGTTCCGAAAATGTATTGTAACATCTAGGTTTCCATATAAAAAAGTAATTTCGTTAGCAAGGGTCCCTTTGTTTTAGCCTGAAAATCACCTCTGATGCTCCAAAGTGTATACTATTACCAAACTAGCATTTAAACAGCATTATCAGGATACATCTCACCTACCATAAACTTAATTTTAAAGTGTACAGTTCAGTGGGTTTTAGTGTATTCGCAGAGTTGTGCAACCGTCACTACAGTCTAATTCAGAATATTTCGTTACTCCAAAAAGAAACCCAGTAACCACGTGTATTTACTCCTCATTCCCCTCGTCCCCCAGCTCTAGCAACCACTAATCTACTTCCTGTTGCTATTTATTTTAGTAACTTTTTTGTTTGAGAAAGTATGTGAGCAGGGGAGGGGCAGAGCCAGAGGCAGAGAGAGAATCTTTAGCAGGCTCCATGCTCAGCGTGGAGCTCAACACGGGGCTGGATCTCATGACCATGAGATCATGACCTGAGCTGAAATCCAGAGTTGGACGTTTAATAACATTATAACATTGTAAACTTGCAACACTGTTCTCATGCCTATTCCAGGTCATTGACTCAGAGGTTTAGAAGTTCTTAAACTAGACAAATTTGCAAGTCCTGTGACAGCTTTCTTTCACATCTTTCCCTCTGTGCCTTCTTACCTTTCTGCTTCCCTAATACAAAGCCTAAGCTCGCTTTCACAAAGAAGCCTTAAATTATCTCCGCATACTTTAGTGTATTAAGACCTGTTTACATCCAAAGCCTTTTGGTCACCCTTCTCCAGTATTCATACCCCATTTTCTTCTCTATTCACAATTCCTGTGCTATATATACTCATTTTCTAAATATCATCTCTCCCACCTTCATTCCATTTAAATCCTTCTTTAAAAAAAAAAAAATCCTCTCTCATCCCTTTCGTTTGGTGCCTTCCTCCAAACCCAAGGTTTCTGTCTTTTGTCAGTCATTTTTCTCCCTTTCACTCTTAACTTCTCTAGTAATTCTGCTTTCTCACCCTGCAACAAAAGCTCACACTCTGATAATGTATATGTAGTGCTCAATTGGGTGTTTCTGAATAAATATCTGCTTTTCAAAACAGTGAAATCTAAACTATTAGCATGGAAATAGCCCCTGGTAAGATGAGGTCTCCACTTGAAAGCTTCAAACAGATTCTCCTGCTGGTATTGAACGATGGAGTTTTATCTAATATTATCTGAAATGGGGTGACTACTTGAACCATACAAGATGTCCACTATCTCGAAATGAGAATAGATCCTTGATTTTACATTTCTGTCTATTTTGATTGACCTGAGAAATAAAACTTACCACCTCAGAGAAGATAATTTTCCTATGTTTTGGATTATATTGAGCATTAATTCTTCAGGGTCATTATAGACTTAGAAATGTTTTGTCCTGCCTCCTAGTCTATGCCGTTGTGCCTTCCAGTAATGGGAGGAATCTACAAGCCAACCCAATCCATTCTGTATTGCTGTTGATTGTTATAACCGTTCATCCTTGTGTTGATGTTGCACTTCTGGACATTAATGCAGCCTGGAGTTGCTTTAAGTTTTGTTTTGTTTTTGTTTTTTTTTGTGTGTGTTTTTTTTTTTTTTAGCAACCATGTAATGTTGGCTCATATAATGAATTTTTATTTTCTGACATAAGCTCTGTGCCCAACATGGGGCTTGAACTCACGACCCTGAGATCAAGAGTCACATGCTGTACTGACTGAGCCAAACAGGAACCCCTCAAAATGAATTTTTAATTAACTAAAATCCCAAGATTTTAATCTAGAGAGTTGCTTTCACGTGACTTCTTTCCAAACCAAGTTTCCATTTTCCTTTAGCTGTGCAACAGATTTTTAAAGTCAGAATGTAATGTTTAATATCCCTGTTAAATTTCATCTCAGCATATCAGCCAGCTTTGGTTTCTTTGAATCTTGATTTTTGTCATCCAGCTTATTCTGATTCAATGAGGGGTCTTAAAGCTAGTGTCAAAATGTTTTCAGACATCTGGGAAACAATAATGAAAAATCATGGAGACTATCTTCCAAAAATTGTTCCTTGCAGATATATCTGAGCTCTTGCATATGTAGGAGTTAATACCATTGTAAATTGACAAGGCCAAGAGAGACTGAAGTTTATTGCCAGCCTGCAAGACAGAAGCCTTGTGTTCAACATGACTCTGAGATGATGTTCCGAGACATGTAGTGCCAACATAATGCCAGGGCTGTTAATTCTTCCCAAGAAATCCATTAATGCACATACGTGGTAGAGACAGAATTACCGTGTCCCAGGGTGCCTGGGTGGCTCGGGCAGTTAAATGTCCGACCCTGGATTTCGGCTCAGGTCATGATCTCATGGTTCCGTGAGTTTGAGCCCCGTGTCAGGCTCTGTGCTGACAGCATGGAGCCTGCTTGGGTTTCTCCCTCTCTTTCTTCTCTCTGCCCGCTGCCTTGCACGCGTATGCTCTCTTGCTGTCTGTCAAAATAAATAAACTTAAATTACTGTGTCCTTTTTTTAATTTTTTTTGCCAAGCATATACTGAGCACAGTATTAGGAAGGGTGCAAGATTCCAGAGAACCAGGTTTGCTTGGGGCAACCCTGATTTATGCCTGTTGTCCCAGTGTAATTATTAGTAACATCATTTTTCAGTTTCAGAGTGTCCAGGTTTGGAGGCTAAATCATCTGGCCACCCTTCTCATAACCCAGCTAGTTCTTTTTAGAATTTTTTCTGGGTTAAATGTTACACAGCTATAATTTGGCAACTTTAATGAGGCTACACTAGTACTTGTCTTCTATTTGAACAGATTGTTTCTTGACCATGGGAAGTTGATAGCAAAAGTAACTGCAGTTAAGGTCTACACATACTCAGAATCTCTCTGGAGCTGCCCTCTAGAGGGCAGTAATACATACATCTGAAATGATCCAATTCCAACAAAAAATGGACTACGAGAGTCCATTTTCATATGCATGAAAATCAGAAACATTTGATATTCCTTTCTTTAAACTTTTTTTAATGTTTTATTTTTGAGACAGACAGCATGAGCGGGGGAGGGGCAGAGAGAGAGGGAGACACAGAATCCGAAGCAGGCTGCAGGCTCCAGGCTCCGAGCTGTCAGCACAGAGCCTGACGGAGGGCTTGAACTCATGATCTGTGAGATTATGTCCTGAGCTGGAGTCGGACGCTTAAGTGACTAAGTCATCCAGGCGCCCCTAGAAACATTTGATGCTCCTGAAGGACATATTGGAACCAATACCGTGCATAAAACTCAGGTATCTTTTGCTCTGCAGGGAAGTAAAGAAATATTAAAAATTAGTTAATTAACATTCTGAACATACACAGTTTTTTTAATTGTTAAAACTGAACTTTGATGCCTTGACTATACAATGATCCATTATAACAATTATGCAGGGAGTTTAAGAGTCTGCATATTTTATGCTTTTCTGTTTTTCCTAATTAATGGTTTTACATGGTTAATAATGTTAATATATTCTGCATCACATAGTTTCCATATTTATGCAAAATAAGCAATTAAAAATGAATAGTTCTACCTACTTAAATATTACTTTCCTCTAAAAAACAAAAAATGCAGGTTTTTACTTTGTAACTTGAATCATGTGGTAACGTAGAACTCTAATATTTAGAATTAGAATATTTCTTAGAGATTGTATGATTACTTTTATGTCATCAGTAGTTTATTAGCTTCTGATATCAAAATTATATTGGCTGCGTCTCACATTTTGGATTTCTTCATGTAATGTTCTCTTTTTAGGAAGGGTGGACAAGTCCTATTTTCAGGAGAAGATGACTTTTAACAGTTTTGAAGCATCTAAACCTTGTGTACCTGCAGATCTCAGTAAGGATGAAGACTTTGTAGAAGAGTTTAATAGATTAAAGACTTTCGCTAATTTTCCAAGTAATAGTCCTGTCTCGGCATCAACGCTGGCACGAGCGGGTTTTCTGTATACTGGCGAAGGAGACACTGTGCGCTGCTTCAGCTGCCACGCAGCAGTAGATAGATGGCAATATGGAGACTCAGCGGTTGGACGACACAGGAAAGTATCCCCAAATTGCAGATTTATCAATGGCTTTTATTTTGAAAATCATGCTGCGCAACCTACAAACCCTGGTATCCAAAATGGTCAGTATAAAGCTGAAAGCTATCTGGGAAACAGAAATCATTTTGTTGTAGACAGGCCATCTGAGACTCACGCAGACTATCTTTTGAGAACTGGACAGGTCGTAGATATATCAGACACCATATACCCGAGGAACCCCGCCATGTATAGTGAAGAAGCTAGATTAAAGTCATTTCAGAACTGGCCAGACTATGCCCACCTGACCCCAAGAGAGTTAGCTAGTGCTGGACTCTACTACACAGGTATTGAGGATCAAGTGCAGTGCTTTTGTTGTGGCGGAAAACTGAAAAATTGGGAACCTTGCGATCGTGCATGGTCAGAACACAGGCGGCACTTTCCTAATTGCTTCTTTGTTTTGGGCCGGAATGTGAATGTTCGAAGTGAATCTGATGTTGTGAGTTCTGATAGGAATTTCCCAAACTCGACAAATGCTCCAAGAAATCCAGCCATGGCAGATTATGAAGCACGGATCGTTACTTTTGGGACTTGGATGTACTCCGTTAACAAGGAGCAGCTTGCAAGAGCTGGATTTTATGCTTTAGGTAAATGTTATTTATAAAATCAGGCTGTTAAATAACTTTCCAACTATCTCAGGGCTCCTAAAAAAGTAAATCGATTGCTGTAGCCCCCTGAACTGGTAAATATTTAGGTGTAGGCTGGCCTGATGGTTTGTATCACTATTAAATCTGTGAACCCTTACGTTGAATCTGCAATGTAAGCACTCCGTTTCTGTGAAAGAGGCCGCCATATCGTGAGTTCTCTTCCCCTTCGTGTGATTGTTGTTTGGAGAAGGGTGACCTGCAAAAGATGGTACAAGAATGGGTCTGACGGCAAGGCTGACTGTAACGGAGCGAGCACCTACTCTGTGTGCTCAGTGCATATCTTACGTGCATTCTTTCTACACCCCACAAAAGAGTTAACGTCAAGAGTTTAGCGTGGCCGATATTAAAATTGGTATCTGCCTTTTATGTCTAGACTATATGTTTGAAAGCTGCCCTGTATGATGCCTTATTGCTTCAAATAAGCACTTCTCAAATGGACTATTGTAAACTTGTCAGGAAGGGCCATTAGTGTGATGCCTTCCAGGAATATTCAGGTATACCACGATATATCTGACCCATTTACTTTAGGATTGAACGGTGCCAAAATACAAACTCTCAGTTATTTCAATATTTTATTTACATAGTATCCTACAGAAACCATGAAGGTTTATTTAGTGTCACGTAGCTATAACCTGTAGAGAAACTTACTAATAATTTCATTATGCTGAGCTTTACTGTTAAAGTTTCAGTTTGAAGGAGTGTAGTATGGATGGCCCCAAATGACATGTTAGAGAGAAGGTAACAATTGTAATTTTTCACATAAAAATTGGACAGTTTTATTTTTGTCTTCTGTAAAATACCTCAGATTAATTCAGTGAATTTAGTGTCTGTTTCCTCCTCAAACAACCATGTCTGTTACTTAGATGTGAATTTGAATGTCTTCTTTGAAGCCGTGAGGCTTTCATGTATTTAGAAATGGTTAATTTCAGCGTTAAAAGGAGTATTTTTGCGTTAGCTTTTAATTGCACAAACAGATGTATTTTTTTACTTGTGTCTTTTCTTAGGGGAAGGTGATAAAGTAAAATGCTTTCACTGTGGAGGAGGGCTAACTGATTGGAAGCCCAGTGAAGACCCTTGGGAACAACATGCTAAGTGGTATCCAGGGTAAGGTATTTAAATGCTTATTCAGGAACAGGCAAGTTAGACACTTTGCAGTAGAAAAATCTTGAATAACTTTTCACCTCAACTATTTTTGCCCTCACTATGGCTTGAAATTCACACCAGGTTTATAAAAATGGGGTCACCTACTTTATAGGGGAAAAAAAAGTCCTAAGCCTTCTCTGGTGACCAGAGAAAGCACTTATTGCTTGTATATTGTATCTCTGGCATTCAGATAATTCTGTTTCTAAATGCCAGATTAGGAATATATGGTTTTGTTGTTGGAGGTAGGCTCTTTCATGATGGGCAGTAGAGCCCTTGCTGTCAAGGAGTTTCCTTAAGAACCCATGACATCCCCTAGCCGATTTTACTCTATCTCAGTGATTCTAACACACACAGTTGTTCACATTTGCAGATTTCTGAAATGAGGACACATCTGGAGGTGGGTCATAATTGAATTGGCAGTGGTGGTACTTAAAATAATCGTGCTTCATATAATCAATGGCATCTTAGAATGAGAGCAACATACGCTAAACGTCTCTTTTCCATCTTCTTTAAAAATCAAGTGCACACGTATGTAAATGATGTGAATTTGTGGCCTGCAAAATAGTACAACGTAAAACTTCAGAGCAGTTGTTTGAAAATAAATCTTAACTTTAAAAAGCCTTGGAAGGAAAGGTTAGAAGCCTAAAGAATTCCTTCAAAATGTACAGTTGGTTAATCCTCTAAATAAAATTTAAGATTAACTGTTTGAAGAAAATTTTTTAAATGTTAAGGTGATAATTTAATAGGTGATATTTTTTGCCTCACTAAGATTAACAAAGTAGCATAACAAAGGGAACACATTTGTTGACTTTAAAATGACAG
This sequence comes from Lynx rufus, assembly GCF_022079265.1. Lineage (NCBI taxonomy): Eukaryota > Metazoa > Chordata > Mammalia > Carnivora > Felidae > Lynx > Lynx rufus. The sequence goes on from NW_025814833.1 coordinate 18,028,617, forward strand.
TTGATAGGGAATTGAATAACATTTTATTTTGCCACTTCTTAGAAATACCAAAAAGCAAGTTAATGGAATTAAGATAATGGAGATTATATCTTTACTTCTACCTTACTAATTTATCAGCTACCAAAGTTTAACCTTCTTTTAATTGTTTAGGTGTAAATATCTGTTAGAAGAGAAGGGACAAGACTATGTAACCAATATTCATTTAACCCATTCACTTGAGGACTCTATGGTAAGTCACATATTGTAGAATATATATTTTTAAATATGTAATTTCTTTTGCAATGATTTCTTGGTGTAAAATTCACCGTATAGTATTTTAAATTAATAGTGTATGGTGAGCTTTAAAGGGGAGATCTTGAAGAATGGCTTGTTATTCTTACTCTGAAGCCGATTTGTGAAAAGAGACTCCCTGTGAGCTGATTGAACTATCACTGTAAGCAGAACTGGGCTTTAAGAACTAAAATACTTAATCCCTCAGCTTTCTGAAATTAGACTTTTGTGTAATGTGTTTTATACTCATAAATAGTTTTAAACTTTTCATAGATGATATTTTAAGTCTCAAAAATGTGTCTAAGTTGATGGTGCGGCCTGGGGTGGCCAAGGTATTGGCACCATGAGGGAACAGCCGTGGACTAGAACAGGGGGCTAGAGTTGCCATTATGGCTCCACCATGAACTCTGTTGCCTCCATCAAGTTGTTTAATCTCCTTGAGTCTCAGCTTCTTGTTTGTAAAGTGAATGGATTGGGTTAAATGATCTTTTAACTTCTAGCTTCATCAGTTTATGCCTCTTGTGAACATTGGAATAAAGCCAATTTATAAATGCATGATTAATGTAACTTTTCAAATTGAGGTAATTGCCTCTACCAAAAAGAATTCTAACTTAAAAATCCGTATTTCTGTTTTAGGTAAGAACTGCTGAAAAAATGCCATCATTAACCAAAAGAATTGGTAAATATGCCTATTAAATATACTTTTAATTTCATTACTGATTTATTTTTTTAGTGTTTATTTTTGAGAGAGAGAGAGAGCGAGCGAGAGTGAGTGGGGGGAGGGGGGAGAGAGGGAGACACAGAATTTGAAGCAGGCTCCAGGCTCTAAGCATCTATGCAGAGCTCGATCGACGCAGGGCTTGAACTCATGAACCTCAAGATCATGACATGAGCTAAACTCGGACACTTAATCGACTGAGCCACCCAGGAGCCCCATCATTGCCAATTTATTATAGTTGTTATTTATAGGTTGGAAATACAAGCTTATTCTTTCAAGGTAATCAGGGTGTGTTTATTTGAGATGACATTGCTATGAATTAAGAATTAGTGAAGTGCCTGTAAATTTAAGTCAGATGTTTAACTATTAAGAACATTCATGTGATTAATATAACAGTGTATTAATTATACTGGAAAATTAAAAATTATACTAAACCATAAGTTATGCAATTATATATTTTGTTACATTAATTATACTAAAAAATTAAAAATAAAATAAGACTTTAAAAAAGAATATTCATATGGAAGTTGGACAGTTAGCTTTTCCTATTTCAGGAGAAGCAGCTATAGGCTGTCCATTGCCATTTCTGTTAAAATTGCGAAAGGAAGAGTTAAGTGTATTTTTGTCCCTGGTGCTTCTTCAGTTAGCCAGGATCATGAATCCAGTGCTCTGCTAATGTGCCATCACCACGATCGGCCCTACCTGCTTCCTTATCCCATGCCATCTTTCTGCCTTCCCCAGTTTCTTCACAGAGGGGCACGGTTTGGTTTATCTCCTGTTACCTTATAGAGAGGTAGAGGTTTTTATCTCAGAGATTATTTACTCATCATAAGCATGTTTGAAAACCAGAAAAATACTATGTTAAGAAAATATGATATTGTTATCCCCACTTTTCAGATGAAGAACAGAGTCAAGGAGGTTAAGTGTCTTGCCCACAGTTACCTTACAAATCGTCAGTGGAACTAGGACTCTAAACGAGGTCTTCTGAAACCTACATCACACTGTAGATCTCATTCTCCACTTAGGCATCATGTTTCGAAAATAGTAGAAAGTTTATTGAGAATGCCTGCTGATTCCCCACTCCTTATAGCATCATCTGTTTAGTATCCTAAGGGTTACAAGGCAAGAGAAAACTATATATACTCATGAATATGCTTAAGAAAGAGAGCCATTTTGATAATGTTTGATACAGGTTTTGTAATGAGCATAAAAAATACAGCTTAAGAAATCATTTATTCCAGCCTGTATTTTTCAGATTATCCAGAAACAAAGATTCTATAGTATTTCTTGATAATAATCACCTTTACAATGCATACTGTGTTTTTTATGACTAAATGAGACTCTTGCTCTGGTTTAGGGTTAATGTTTTTAAATAGAAATGTAATTCATATAGCAAAAATTTCACCCTTATAAACTGTACACTTTAGTGGTTTTTAGTATATTCACAAGGTTGTGGAACCATCACAACCTATTTAATTGCTGCAGGACATTATCGTAACCCCCAAAAGAAACCCTGTACCCATTAGCAGTCACTCTCCATTGCTGCCCCTTCACCCTCAAACCCAAACAACCACTAATTTATTTCCATCTCTCTGGATTTACCTATTCTGGACATTTCATATGAATGGAATCATAATATATGGCTTTGAGGTTCATCCACATTTTGGTACTCCTATATGAGTACTTCATTCTTTTTTTATGGTGGAAAAATATTCCTTTGTATGGATAATACCATGAATGTTTACCCATTCATCGGTTGGTAGACATTTGGGTTTCCACTCCTTAGCTTTTAAGAATGATGCTGATGCTGCTATGAACATCTGTGTGCAAATTTCTGTGTAGAAATAGGTTTTGAATTCTCTTGAGTATATATTTAGGGATGGAATTGCTGGGTCATGTAGTAACTCTACATTTAACCTTTTGATAAATGGCCAGTTTTCCAAGGTGGCTGCACCATTTTACATTCCCGCTGGCAGTGCGTAAGGGTTCTGGTTTATTTCTCCACATCCTTGTTAATGCTTGTTATTGTATGTTCTTTTATTACAGCCATCCTAGTGGGTTTGTGAAGTGGTATCTTATTGTGCTTTTGATTTGCATCTCCCTGATGGCTAATGATGTTGGGAATCCTTTCATGTGCTTATTGGCCAATTGTAGGTCTTCTTTGAAGAAATGTCTGTTCATTGCCTTTGTCCATTTTTTAAGTTGTATTTATCTTTCTGTTACTGAGTTGTAAGAGTTCTTTACATATTCTAGTTTGCTATATGTAAGCCCCCTGTCAGATATATGATTTGCAAATATTTTCTCTCGTTCTGTGGGTTATCTTTTCACTTTCTAGCTGGTGTCCTTTGAAGCATATACGTTTTTAATTGTGATGAAATCCAGTTGATCTGTTTTTGTTGCTTATGCTTTTATAGTGTTATATGTAAGAAGGCATTGCCTAATCCAAGGTCATCTATGTTTTCTTTTAAGAATTTTATGGTTTTAGGGGCATCTGGGGGGTTCAGTGGGTTAAAAAAAAGTCTGACTTCAGCTCATGTCATGATTTCATGGTCTGTGGGTTTGAGCCCCGCATCGGGCTCTGTGCTGACAGCTCAGAGCCTGGAGCCTGCTTCAGATTCTGTGTCTCCCTTTCTCTCTGCCCCTTCCTGCTCATGTTGTCTGTCTGTCTTTCTCTCTCTCTCTCTCAAAAATAAACATTAAAAAACTTTTTATTAAAAAATAAAAAGAATTTTGTGGTTTTAGCTCTTACATTCAGGTCTTTGATCCATTTTGAGTTAATTTTTATATATGTGTAAGGTAGGGGTCCTTTTAATTGTTTCTCGTATCCTGTTGTCTCTGCCTTTAGTTTTAAGCAAGGTGACCTTGAGATACCCACAGAATATCCAAGTACATGGATATTAAAACCTGGAACTCACAGGGGCGCCTGGGTGGCACAGTCGGTTAAGCGTCCGACTTCAGCTAGGTCACGATCTCGCGGTCCTTGAGTTCGAGCCCCGCGTCGGGCTGGTGATGGCTTGGAGCCTGGAGCCTGTTTCCGATTCTGTGTCTCCCTCTCTCTCTGCCCCTCCCCCATTCATGCTCTGTCTCTCTCTGTCCCAAAAATAAATAAAAAACGTTGGAAAAAAAAAAAAAAACCTGGAACTCACCTAAATAAGAGTAAAATTGTGGTAGGGGGAAGCATCCAGAGAGATCATTAAAAAGGGTGCATCGATGAGGGAAGCGGAAGGTGAGCAGAAGGAGCCAACAAAACAAGCTGAAAAAAAAACAAAACAAAACGCGGACAGTAGAACCAGGAAAGAGTGCTGTCCAGCTGATCTCTGGACATCTCCACTTAAAAATCTCAAAAGCAGCTCAAATTCTGCATTTCTAAAAACCACCCTGACTGAATCCAGTCCTGCTCTCCGCCCCCCCAAGTTGGTTAATAGTTCCACAGTTCACAGAGTTGCCCAGTAATTTGAGTCATTTTAAGCTCTTTGCTTTCCTTAATCCCTCTACATTTAATTAACCACCAGGTCTGATGAATTCAACCTTTTTAATATTGTCTAAAATCCACTGATTCTGCCCTAGTTTCTGCCCTTATTTCTCATCCAGATGCGTTAGTATTCTCATAAATGGTCTTTTGTCTGCATTATAACCTCCCAACAGAATTTTTCTTTATCAAACAGAAATCTTAAGTTACTTTCTTACTTCTTTTGTTACTTACCATATAATAGTTCTTATGGTCAAATCCTTTTCCAGTTTCTCTTTTTAAAAAACATTTATTGAGGGGTGCCTGGGTGGCTCAGTTGGTGAAGCAGCCGAGTCTTGATTTCGGCTCGGATCATAATCTCACAGTTCATGGGTTCGAGCCCCACCTTGGGCTCTGTGCTGACAATGCAGAGCCTGCTTGGGATTCTCTATCTCCCTCTCTCTCTGCCCCTCCCCTGCTCGCTTGCACACATGCTCACTCTCAATATAAATAAACTTAAAAAATTTAAAAATTAAAAACATTGAAGTATAATCTGCATACGATAAAATGCATAAAATAGACCAATCTGAAGTATTCAACTCAGTGAATTTTAATATGCATTTATGTGTAGTCATCAGCCAAATCAAGATAATAAAACATTTCCACCATGCCCGAAACTCATGCAGGCCCCTTCCCAATCAGTATCTACCCCCAAGTTACGTTCTGACTTCTATTACCATAGGTTAGATTTGAACATCTTACAAATGTAATCATACAGTGTATTCCTTTGTTACTAGTTCATCATTATGATGACGTTTTGTTCATCTTATCTGTGAGATTCGTCTATATTGTCTGTGGCAGTGGTTTGTTTTTCCTTCTTGCTGTGTAGTATTGGAATATACCACAATTTACTTATCCATTCACCTGATGATAGACATTTGAGTTGTTTCCAGTTTGAGGCTGTTATAAATGACACTGCTATGAATATTCTTGTGGATGTCTTTGGTGGACCTTTGTACTTATTTTTAATACTCAAGAGTAGAATTGATGAATCAGAGGGTGTAAGTCTCTTTTTTTTTTTTTTTTTAGCAGTTCCCTATATAACCTGTATTTTACTTTGAGTACCATTAAAGCGAATTTCTGTTCATTTTGTTGCCTTATCTAGTTCACCCCCCTTGGCTACAGAAACTAAGTCTCAGAGATAGGAAACTCACACACATTCAAAGTCACAGACTGGGACTTCCCCGTATTCCCCACAATTTTTCCAGAATAATTGCTAGTGACAAGGGAAAGACGTCCACTCTTTAAGTACTTAGGTTAGTTGTTAATGAGTACAGCGGATTTGATAAAGTTCTGATTTTCAAAGCACTTAACTTTTTCTTCTCAGTTTTACCTAATTGTTCACTGTTTCTTTAGTCTTTAAATCACCTAATCTCAATTCATAGTGCTACAAAATACATACTGCATTTTCAGTTATAACATTCTGGAAGATTCTTCAGTGCTTAAATATTTTAAAATCTTCTTCCCAAAGTAGCTTTGATTTGCTGGTTAGCATTTTGGGTTTTTTTGGTTTTTTTGAGGAGCGGGGCTTTGCTTGCTGCTTTTATGTTTCTTTTTAACTATACTTTGCTATTGAGTTGTGCTAATGAAAATAATTATTTAAATTCCCCGTTCCTTTTTCCCACCAATTTTTATTTCAGATGATGCCATCTTCCAAGATCCTATGGTACAGCAAGCTATACGAATGGGATTCAATTTCAGAGACATTAAGAAAGTAATGGAAGAAAAAATTCAGACATCTGGGAGCAACTATAAATCACTTGAGATTCTGGTTACAGACCTAGTGAGTGCTCAGAAAGACAATACACAGGATGAACCAAGCCAGACCTCATTGCAGAAAGGTATGCGTGACTGTTTTTAAAAAGCAAGAAACACCTAACAGCACTTCCTTATGGCCAGCATCTTACATGACTTTGTGGCCCATTCATTTTTTTCCTTCTCACATCCCCCTTAGGATAAACATTTTTAAAGACTTTTTGACAATAAAAAATTCAAAAATACCCAAAAGTGGAGAAAGCCATATAATGAACCCTGACATACCCATCGATCAGATTCAATAATTGTCAACAGTTTTCCAATCTTGTTTGATTTCTTCCCCAACTTTTTTTGTTATGTATTTCAAAGAAAATTCCAGGCATCCCATACACCATTTACCTGTAAATAATATATATCTAACAGATAAGGATTTTTTTAACATAATCTTAATACCATGTGTTAAGCAGTAACTTAAACTGTGCTCAGGTTAGGCTTGTAGATGGCTGCCTTCTCTGTGTGTCCTCACATGGCCGAGAAAGAGCACTCTGGTCTCTCTTCCTCTTATAGATACACTGAGTCCATGGGAAGTCTGGCTGGCTCAGTCAGTAGAGCATGTGACTCTTGATCTCCAAGTTGTGAGTTTGAGCCCCAGGTTGGGCATAGAGTTTACTTTAAGAATAAATACATACAGCGGCACCTGGGCAGATCAGTCAGTTAAGCATCTAACTCTTGATTTCAGCTCAGGTCATGATCTCATGGTTTGTGAGACCGAGCTGTGTCTTGGGATTCTCTCTCTCCCACCCTTTTCTGCCCCTACACTGTTTGTGCGCTCTCACTCTCTCTCTCTCAAAATATATGAATAAAACTTAAACAAATACATAGAAAGAAAGGAAGGAAAGAAGGAGAGAGAAAGCAAACTGATTCCATGAGGGGGTCCCACCCTTATGACCTCATCTAAATGTAATTACCTCCCGAAGGGCCACTCTGTGAGTACCATCACGTTGGGAGTTTGGGGCTTCAAAATACGAATTTTGGGGAGATACATTATTCCATAACATACTGTTACCCCATTTAAAAAATTACCAGTACTTCTATAATATCATCTGAAAATCAGTTGGTTTTAATTTTCCCCCTTGTCTTAAAACATTTTTAACAGTTGATTTCTTCTAATCGGGATCCAAGTAAGAGCCACTGATTTATTCATTTTAAGTGTGGGGGCACCTGGGTGACTCAGTTGATTAAATGCCCGACTCTTGATTTTGGTTCAGATAATGATCTCATGGTTCATGAGATCGAGCCCTGCTGACAGCATGGAACCTACTTGGGATTCCCTCTCGTGTGCTGTCTCTTGCACACTCTTTCAAAATAAATACTTAAAAAAAATCTTAGAGTGTGGGTTTGTGTTTTAGTTTAGATAAAGAACAAGAAAGGCTTTTATTGGGGCACCTGGGTGGCTCAGTCGGTTAAACGTCCAGCTTCGGCTCAGGTCATGATCTCGCAGTTCATGAGTTTGAGCCCCGCGTCAGGCTCTGTGCTGACAGCTTGGAGCCTGGAACCTGCTTCGGGTTCCGTGTCTCCCCCTGTCTCTGCCCCTCCCATGCTCATGCTCTGTCTCTCTGTATCTCTCAATAGTGAGTAAATGTTGAAAATAAATTTTTTAAAAAAGGCTTTTATCACTGTGTATAGAATCTGTAAGTTTTGTAGTTGAAATGGATTTTGAATGTTCTGCAACTTTTCATGTGGTGTGAACATATAAAAGTGCTATATTACTAAATAGAGCTTGAATGAGTGGCACTCTAACACTGTAAATCATATATTGGGGCGCCTGGGTGGCTCAGTCAGTTAAGCATCTGACTTTGGCTCAGGTCATGATCTCACTGTTTGTGGGTTCAAGCCCCACATCGGGCTCTGAGCTGTCAGCTGGAGCCTACTTTAGATTCTGTCTCCCTCTCTGTGTCCCTCCCCAACTCACACTCTGTTTCTCACAAGTAAATAAAAACATTAATTAAAGTAGGCTCCACACCCATCCTGGGGCTTAGACTCAAGAACCCTGACATCAAGAGTCACATTGTCTACCAACTGAGCCAGCCAGGCATCCCTAGAAAGTGTATTAAATAATGTGCAAGAGAATCATACGAACTCCCTTTAGGAAAAAAAAATTAAAAATACAGGTTCCTTCTTTAAGGATGATAGCTACTCTAATGTTTGACAGCAACATTGAAGGTTAAAAGGTTTCAAATTGTGAATACATTTTGGGTAGTGAGTTACGTTGTGATAATCACTGGTCTCTGAGGGGTACCTGGGTGGCTCAGTTGGTTGAGTGTCCGACTCTTGATCCCAGGGTCGTGGGATCAAGCCCCGCATTGGGCTCTTCGCTGAGTGTGGAGCCTACTTGGGACTATCTCTCTCCCTCTAAAAAATAAAAAAATAATAATAATCTTTGTTCTCTGAGCTCTTAACCACCTCTTCCAAAGGTTGAAAATTCTCCCAGTGCTAATAAACCTTAAAGTTTACTAATTTTTTTTTTTTACATTAATGACCCTTTTAGGGTGCCTGGCTGACTTAGTTGGAAGAACATGTAACTCTTGATCTCAGAGTTCTGAGTTCAAGCCCCATTTTGCGTGTGGAGCTTATTTAAAAAAATAGACCCTTTTGATCTTTAAGTTATTTCAAATGCTTCTAAAACATTATTCAGATAATTACCTCAGTCAAAAACCAGGATGATTTTAATGGCTTTTAAAATTAGATCAGTTGATATAAAACATGCAGCAGAAAGCTTACCACCCTTTTCCTAACGATGCGTTTATTTAAAACCTGTAATAGCTCCACTTGTCTTGGAGATGGTAAAATGGACCACTGACTCAGTCATCTTTCTAGTGCAATAGAAATTCAAGTGATTGTATCATTTTTCCTTGCGTCTTAACCATAACTCAAGTTTGACAGTTGAAGTGTTAGCTTTTACACCCGAAGGCGTTGAATGCAACAGAATGAGTTAGTGGGGTGTAGCAGTGGGGGGCAGGGACAGAGTGCACTGGGGAGTGTCTGTTTTCTAGCCAGCAGGAGGCCTTGGCGGCTCCTATAATCACTGAGACCACAGCAAGCTAGGATGGTGTGGGAAGCAGGGTCTGAGCAAAGGGCAGCTCTCAGAGGCAGGAATTGACCTCTCCTTAGTCTCACTAAATTGCGAGGCAGGGTCACTGATACAGGCTGTCTTCTCACACTAGGGCTGCTGCATATTCCTCTTCTCAAAGGCTGAGGAGGAAAGGCTGGCGCTAGGAATCTTTATACAAAATAGAAGGCAGGTCTAATTGAAGTCGAGCAGGTGGAAGTTATTAGAAAAACTACACTGTATTGCTTACCGAGAAATCCTGCATCCAGTGCTAGCTTTTATCCCAATGGCTGTGTGACAGAGAATGTCCTAGTAAATGGTCTTCTAAAAATAGTACCAAATAGTATCTTTCATTCTTTCTTTTTCAAGATTACATAGTGTGCTGTAAAGCCCTTTACTTCTAAAGTGCTTATTTTAACCTTCATGTATGTATTACTGTATATAAAAATCAACTACCATACATATTTCTTATCAACCTGTCCACATGGATCTGCTCTGATAGTAACATGAGTAACATCAATTTATTCTAGAAATGGGTTTTTTTAAGTTTTTATTTTTTTTTTCTAAGTAATCTCTCTACCCAGCATGGGGCTCAAACTGCCAACCCCGAAATCAAGAGTTGCTCCACCGACTCAGTCAGCCAGGTGCCCCATATTCTAGAAGGTTTTAAATAATGTAGTAAAAATATTAGCAAATACCATCCAAAGTTATCTAGGTCTTGCCTTCATAGTTCACGTGCCAGGAACCTCCTGACCTAGAAGAAAGCCTTGTAGAAAGTTGAAGGGGAAAGGCACGAAGTGAAGGATGTAGAATCCGATAGTTGCCTTAAGGCTTGAATGAACTATAATTTTCAGAGGTAAACTATTGGTTTGAGGGGGTAAAACCATCTGAGTTAAGTGGCTGTCCATAAGGCCAAAACGAGGTACAGAAGGTTGATGATAACAGTGGTTGGTAGGCCTCACATTTCATTCTCCTGTGGTCTGTAAAATGGAATCACAAACCGTCAGAGCCAGAATGAACCTGAAAGATCATATAATAACTTTCATCGCTTCAGTGAAAAAACTGAAGCTAGTTATGCTGTTGCCCAGCGTCATTCAGATAGCTGGGAATAAAACTCAGGTTTCCTTATTTTTTTAAGAGAGAGCGAGCGAGGGGTACTGAGGATCTGAAGTGGGCTCTGTGCTGACAGCAGAGAGCCCTCTGCGGGCTCTGACTCGTGAACCCAGAGGTCAGGTCATGACCTGAGCCAGAGTCTGCCGCTTAGCTGACTGAGCCACCCAGGCGCCCCCAGCGTTCCTTAAAAAAATTTTTTATGGAGCACTTGGGTGGCTTAGTTAAGCCTCCAACTTTTGCTTTCGGCTAAAGTCATGATCTCACAGTCAATAGATCGAGCCCCACGTCACACTTGGTGAGGAGTACAGAACCTGCTTGAGATCCTCTCTCTCTCTCTCTTTCTGCCCATCTCCCACTTGTGCTCATGTACTCCCCTCTAAATAAATAAACTTAAAAAAGTTTAAGGTTTTAAGTATACAGTTCAATAGTGTTGAGTACATTGACATTGTGCACCCACTCTCCATAGCTCTTCTTATCTACACAACCGAAACTCTGTCCCCGTTAAACACCTCCCCATCCCTTCTCACCCTTAAATCCATCTTGTGAACTTCTCCTTCCCAGCTCCACTGAGAGGTCATTCTTTCAGGCTTACCCAGAAGAGCGTTCTGGAGCTCCCTCTTCTCGATTTTACCTGCTATTAGAGCATCTGTAACATTGTTTTCTGTCCTGCCCATTAGATTAAGCTTTTTGAGGACAGGCACTTGATCTTATCTCTGATGCATTCTATGTTTGAGCATAGGTTTGATTATGCCCTCTAGGTTGCTTTTTAAGAAGAAAGAGATTTAAAAAAAGAAGAAGGAGAAAGAGAGTAAATAATACTTTCCCTCCACCCCTAGTCAGGCATACCTCTCCAAAGCGCAAATCTCCTCCTATCTCTCTCCTCCTGGCTCCCAGCGTCCTCAGGAACAAGTCCAAACTCCTTTACATGGGTGGCCAAATCTTTCTTTTTAATGTTTATTTTGAGAGAGAGAGCATGAGCAGGGGATGGGCAGAGAGAGAGAGAGAAAGAGAGAGAATCCCAGGCAGGGTCTGTCTGCACGGTCAGCGCAGAGTCTGATACGAGGCTCGAACTCCAGAACTGTGAGGTCATGACCTGAGTCGAGGTCAAGAGTTGGACGCCTAACCAACTGAGCGGCCCAGGCGCCCCATGGGTTTCCAAATCTCCATGACTGGGCCCCTGTTAACCTTCTATAGCCTCTTGTCATGCTGTTTCCCTGTGACTCTCTTCCCAAGCCCTACCCTTGTACTTGCACGTCTGGTTCCGTCCCTCCTCCTGGAGCCAGCTTATGCCATTTCCCCTGCCTAGACACTCTTCTCCCACTGCCTCCATCCCCCAGGGCCTTCTCTCTCTCTCTTTCCTAGTTAACTCGTCCTTTAGGACCCAGTTTAAGTATCATTTCCTCCAGGAGGCCTTCCATTTATGTGTGTGTGCACACACTCCAGCACACGCTTGCACCTTTCCTGTGTTCTTGATAACACATTGTAATTGCCTTTATCCTTACGCTCTCTTATAATTTCCTGTCTACTTGTGTTTCTTGTCTATGAACGATTAGGGGCCTGGGGTCTAGATATGTTAATTATTGTATCTCTAGTCCCTAGAACCTAGTTAAGTGTTGAGTAAATACTTATTGAATGAAACTCAACCGCTGTTTCCCAGACTTGTTTTCAAAATAGTATTCCCCAGCATGTTAAAAGGAATGTGGTGACAAAGGAGTTCTGTAGTTAAATAGGGACATGCATTGTGATTTTCTAAGAGGGGACATATACTGTGTTGTACTGTCCTGTACTTCATAGCAGTGGTTCCCCATCGCCAGTGTGTGCAAGCCCAGAAATTGTTGTTGTATAAAACCGTATCTGTTTCTTTTTGCATACTTTAATTTCAGAACAAAATAAAAAATAAAACCAACCCTAGAAATTTTAGATTTAGTGAATGGAGCCTAGCAATCTAGTGTTTAAAAATGCCCTGGGGCGCCTGGGTGGCTCAGTCAGTTAAGTGTCAGACTCTTGATTTCTGCTCAGGTCATAATTTCACACGGTTCAGTGGGATCAAGCCCCACGTCTGGCTCTGTGCTGATGGCACGGGGCCCGCTTAGGATTCTCTCTCCCTCCCTCCCTCTCTGCTCTTCCCCTGCTCAAGCTTTCTCTCTCTTTCAAAATAGAAGAAACATTTTTTAAAAATGCCCCAGGTGATTCTCATGGGAGGCCAGATTTGGAAACCACACGTATACAAAGATTACAAAGATTGTTAAAATACGTAATGCCTTTGGAATAGTGTCTAGCACATAGTAATAAGTACTGTATTATTGTTAACTGCTGCCATCATTGAGGTTGTGGTCATTACAGTTACTACGGCCACAAAACACATTTTTGTAACATATTTAACATTTCACAAAACCTAGTTTGGGAAAAGCTGAATTAAGCAAGTACCATAGTGCCACCTGTGTGCTGATGTCACCCAGATCTCTGTCTCTAGCCCTGACTTCAGACCTCAAAACATGGCTGTCCAGTGACATTTTATGTACGGATGCCCTGCAGACATCTCAAAAATAACTTGAAAAATGCCAAGCCAGTACCTCCTTCTAGATTTCCTTTTGGCATTCCCATCCCCTTGCCAGCCACACTAGAAGTCTTACAATCAACCCGTTTCATATTTTTTCTCCCCCCCCCCCCCCGCCCAGCCATCTAGTCAATCACCAAATCCTCCTAGTCTCACTTCAGAAGTGTCCCTCAGACCCATCCATCCACTTCTGCTTCCGGGGTGAGCCATAGCCTTTCCATGTGTCCCTTCTTTTACTTCACCCTCGCTTCTCTGCCGGGCAAGTCGCCGGCCGTGTGTAAATGTCACTCTTCCACATCACCCAGGTCCCCACCGCGCAGCCACCAGCCCAGGAAGCCCTCCCCGGTGCATCTGAACAGAAGAACTTGGCCTCTCATCTTGTCCCAGAGTCCTTTATACATAGTTTATTATAGCACTTATCACTCTGTGCTCTCCTGCACAGCCTCCGCTCCCGTCCTCTCCCCCGGCACACCAGCTACTCAGGAACAGGTGTCCCACATGAGTCTTCCTGTCTCCCAGCACCTGATTGGTGCCTGGCACGTAGTAGGGGTTCACGTTGTTTCAGTCAATGTCGGCAGCTAAGGAAGTCTAAAATTAACCCATTTCTTTTCTCTTTGTGCAGAGATTAGTGCCGAAGAGCAGCTAAGGCTCCTGCAAGAGGAGAAGCTTTGCAAAATCTGTATGGATAGAAATATTGCTGTGGTTTTTATTCCTTGTGGACATCTGGTCACTTGTAAACAATGTGCTGAAGCAGTTGACAAATGTCCCATGTGCTACACAATCATTACTTTCAAGCAAAAAATTTTTATGTCTTAATCTAACTCTACAGTTAGGCGCATTATGTTCTTCTCATTACCCTGATTGAGTGTGTGATGTGAACCGACTTTAAGTAATCAGCATTGAATGCCATTAACATTTGCTACCAAGTAGACAAAATGTAAAGTACGCTGCTCTAGTTTGTAATCTAAAATATGAATTTCTGGATTGGATTTGAGGGAGATATTAGCTATGTTATATATCTTATTTTTTTTACTGTTATTTAATTGAAAGCTAGGCTAAGCATCATATTGTAACTGACTGCAGTGTGTATTTGTAGTACACTAACTTGGTTTCTAAGTGTAAGTGAATTAATCAACTGAATTTCTCATTCTTTTCATATAGGCTTAACAAATGGAGCATTCTGTGTAAACGTGGAGATTAGAGTTAATCTCCCCAATCACATAATTTGTTTTGTGTGAAAAAGGAATGAACTGTTCCACACTGGTGGAAAGATAGAGATTATTTTTAGACGTTTGTCTTTGTGTTTTAGGATTCTGTCCATTCTCTTTTAAAATTACACACACGTGCTTGGGTGGGTGATTTTAAAAAATGATTTTGCCATTGTCAAAAGGGTATTTAAGGATAGAATAGCATGTAGCCAACACGTACTGACATGGAAAGATGTCAGAGCTACATTAAGTGTAAAAGGAAGTGGCAAAACACTATGTATAGAATGAGCCAGATGAAAGTGTGTGTGTTTTGTATTTGTATAGAACAAAAGATTTGAAAAGATGATGCATCAAATTGTTAATTGTGGTTTCTCTTGATGGGAAGGGGTGGGTCCCAGGGGGGGGGGTTTGCAGGGGCCTTTCACTTTCTTTTTTTTTTTTTTCATTTTGTTCTGTTTGAATTTTTTATAAGTATGTATTACTTTTGTAATCAGAATTTTTAGAAAGTATTTTACTGATTTAAAGGCTTAGGCATGTTCAAACGCCTGCAAAACTACTTATTGCTCAGCTTTAGTTTTTCTAATCCAGGAAGGCAGAGCAGTTAACCTTTTTGGTGCCAATGTGAAATTTAAATGTTTTTATGTTTTTTCCTGCTTTGTGGATGAAAAATATTTCTGAGTGGTAGTTTTCTGACAGGTAGACCATGTCTTCTTCTCTTGTTTCAAAATAAATATTCCTGATTTTGTAAAATGAAATATAAAATATGTCTCAGATCTTCCAATTAATTAGTAAGGATTCAGCCTTAATCCTTGCTAGTTTAAGCCTGCCTAAGTCACTTTACTAAAAGATCTTTGTTAACCCAGTATTTTAAACATCTGTCAGCTTATGTAGGAAAAAGTAGACGCATGTTTGTACACTGCTTGTAGTTAGAGTGACAGCTTTCTGTGTTGAGGTTCCCATATCGTCTTGTATCTTAAAGTTTCATGTGCGTTTTTACTGTTAGGATAATTAAGATGTATATAGGACAAAATGTCAAGTCTTGACCTAATTGTTTTCTTTTCTTGATTAGTAATAGTAGTGGATACTTCTGAAATGTTCTCTCAAGATCCTTAAAATCTCTTGGAAATTGTAAAATATTGACAGGAAAGCGAGAATACTTGCTTAAATCTTAAAATAAAACTTGAATAGGAGTCAGTATAGATAAAATTGGAAGTTTAACAGTGCTTCCTAGAACACCCAGGGTTTTCTTAATCGGATTCTTAAACTGACCTGTCACAGAGGTGAGTGAGGCATTTTACTGCAGAGAAACATTTGAGAGTGAAATTTCCAAGTTCTGTTTTCATTGTATATTCTAAGAGAAAGAGTACCGTCATGTTCTCCTAACCTCTGTCGATGACAATTTTCAGTGATACTCATTTAAGGCATTGCGAATTTCAGTGAGAACTTTTTAAATTAAATACTGACTGCCCTGTTCTTGTTCCATTGTGTAAGTTCCCACTTCTTTACCTTCTGCACATCCTCTCAGGTGTAGTTATATACTCATTAAGTTAAATTTTACATATGTAGTCTAAGCTTGGGATTTAAATGATAAGGGGAGAAAAGTGTTAACGTGTTTTAAATGCATTTTCCAGAACGTGTCAGCTCCGAGGCAGGTAGTTAGTTCAATCTAGTTGTTGGCCAAGGACTGAATTGTTTTAACATAAGGCTTTTCCTGTTCTGGGAGCCTCAGTTCATTTAAAACTCTTCTTTTTAAAACTTGTATGTTTAGAGTTAAGAAAGACCTTTTTTTTCTCCCCGTGAGCTGTGAAATGTAATGCATGAAGCTGATGTGGCTAACAAGTTTATTTTAAGAATTGTTTAGAAATGCTGTTGCTTCAGACCCTGAAATCACTCCACACTCCAACTTCTAATCAAATTTTTTTAAAGACTTACCGATGTTTGTGTTCTCACTATAAAAAGCACTGGACCCTTTCCATCCGGTTGTGCAAAAAAAATGATCACTCGCAAGGTCACAAATACACCCAGATCCAAATCTGTGCCTCCCCTTTCCCAAAATAGGTCTCCATATCTACATGTAGACATTCTTTTCTGCTCTAGAGTCCACGCTAAAGATTAAGAAGTCACCACCTATTTTACTACATTTCAGTCACGTGAAGAGTCAAGTTGTTCCGTGATAAGTAGTTCTCTTTATTCGTAATGATTTGGTGTGCTGATCAAAAGCCTTGTTTCAATTTTTGAAAAATGGGTTTAATGTTTATAAAGTAAACTCCCAGTTTCTTAATTAACGGTTTTGTATTGCCTTCACTGCTAAATTTGGATTTTTTGGGTTTGTTTTCCCTTTTGACTAGGGGCTGAGGTGGGGTAGGGTGGGTGTAATGGGTGTGTATAATATGATTTGGCCCTGCATGTTATGATCTTGTTTTTGTTGTTACATTATTTAAATCTTGGTGGTTCTGTTCCCGTTTTCATTCTAGTGGGTAAAATTGGAATTTTGAACTCTCTGAATGGAGACTGCCATCACGCCATTAGTTGCATGTGTGGGACTCCTTAGGCCCAAATCACCGATTTGTGTCCTGATTACCCAGGTGCTGAATAGGAGGGGGAAGGGGTGGAGGAACAGGAGAGCTAGGGTAGGCTTTTCATTTCCCCTAGAGAAATAAGAAAACGAGAGGGGATATTTGACAGAGGTAGTTATTTTTAGCCAACTCTGCTGTAAAAAAGAGCTGGGCGCTGGGGTGGCTCAGGCAGTTAAGTGTCTGACTTTCAGTTTCGGCTCAGGTCGTGATCTCACGGTTTGTGGGTTCGAGCCCCGCATCGGGCTCTCCGCTGACCGTGTGGAACCCTGCTTGGGATTCTCTGTCTCCCCCTCTCCCTGCCCCTTCCCTGCTTGCATTCTCTTCTGTCTCTCAAAAATAAATGAACATTTTTTTTAAAGATTAAAAAGAGCTATTTCTTCACCTATCTTACAAAATTATGAGAATTCAGGGGAGACTGTGTATGTAAAATACCTGCTACAAATGTTAATTCCCTTCCTAGCACACCCTCGCCCATCATGGGTTTGCCTTGACTCTGGAAATTTGGGCCACCGCTTAGATGATAACTCTTTCAGTGACTCTTAACTCCTCTTTTTTGGTGTTTCTCATAGTTAAGATGTAAATTATAATAAATAGGTCAAGTCCTTAAAAATATTTAAGTTCCTTTTTTAAAAAATTTGAAAAAACTGTTCTTATCAAATTCAGGTGAGCTTTCCTAATAGAAACAACTGGCTTATTCCCACTTTCATAATCAGTTTCAGTTTGACTCTTGTACACTTAGCACAATGTGAATTTCATTAGCGGCCTAATAGAATCATAGAGGGTCAGAGCTAGAAGTGACCTTAGAGAGTATCTGATTCATCCCCCTCATTTCACAGGTGAGGCAGCTGAGGCTCAAAAGTGAAGTGATTTACTCAAAGCTGTATAGCTAATTAGTGGCAGCCCAGACTGGGACATAGTTTGAAGGTGAAAAACTTCAAGTTACCTCTCCTGGGAGGTCTCAGATGTTTATTTTTTCAACTCTTCTTTCTTCTCTACCGTAGCTTTCACTACATATTAAATGACACTTTATGACTAATACCATAGGACAATCTTAAATACATATATCTTCAAATTGTACAATACTACATTAATGTTTTGGGTGGTAAGATTCTATTTTGATGACTAATGTTTGCAGATATGCATATAGTTTTTTTTTGGCATTTACTACATTCTTATTGTGTATCATTAATGTAACATTTAAGATTATATAAGTATATTTTGTCATTTTCTCTATGCTTAGTAACAAATTTGCATTTTCAATTTGCTGTAATAAAGGCTTTAATGTAATTTTTATTAGAAGATTTTGCATTTTTTTCATTACTGTTATATTTTATCTAATCTGACAGAATGACAGGTTCTTATGTCATTGTATTAGTGTTGTGAATAATCATGTGAAATGTTTGGAGATAGAGTGCTATATTTGTGAATATAATTTTATGGCTTTTTTCATTTAGTAGAAACCTTTCCATCAGTATGGAAAACTAAGAAAATTGCTTTCCACTGTATAATCTGGCAGTCATCATAGATTAAAGCTTATTTTTCTGTGAATAAAACTTATTCAATAAAGCACTATTCTTTAAAATGGTACCATATTACTTTGTATTTATTTTACTTTCTCAGAGAAGCTGAAATAGCCTTCTTAAAAATAGGCAAATGAAACCCAACTATAACATACATTTTCTGCCATTGGACCAGGCATCAAGGTACGCATCAAGTCATGGCATGTTAAAACAGACATCTGTTTTCATATTAATTTGTAGAATTCTGTCTGTGCATGAAAAGCACAGTTTTGAAGATGTATAAAAACATGAACTATAGTAACACCCCCTCCCCACAAAGAGTGGCCTGTTTGTCCCAAGGGATCATATAGTCACCATAACAAATCTCGAACAAACCATTTAAATGCAGTCTACCTTTCTTCATACGTGTCAACTATACTCTCAGTGAATATTGATAAAGATGTGAATTTTCAAAGCTTTCTCTTACAGTTCAAGCCCCAAAGAAGACACCAAAAACAAAATTTTTAAAAAAGCTTTCTCTTACAGAAATTTTCAAACTTACACAAAAATAGAAAGGAAAGCAGAGCTAATCCCATGGCACTCCTCATTCGGCCTCGATAAATATCAACACTTTGCCCATCTCGTTTCATCTGGGATTCCCCCATCCCCCATCCTTGGTTCACTTGCATATTCTAGAACAAATCCTAGCCGTTGTGTCATTTGTCCTGTAATCAGAACATTTTTTACAAGCACTGAATTTTTAACTGCCCGCTATTGCTAAATTTTAATGGACATCTACACAAGAATTAAAGGCAACTTTATTCCCCCTTTCCCCTCTTTGAAAATTAGTGTAAATAAACCCCTCAGAACCGATAGTTAAAAATACTTAAAGGGGTGCCTGGATGGCTCTGATGGAGCATCCGGTTCCTGATTTGGGCCCAGGTCGTGGTCCCAGGGTTGTGCAATCGAGCCCCGTTTCGTGCTCCGTCCTGAGCGGGGAGCCCGCTTAGGATTCTCTCTCTCCCTCTGCCCTTCTCCCCCTATGCTTGTGCGCGCTCTCTCTCCCTCCAAACGTAAAATAAAAATACTTTAAAACTATGTTCTTGGGGCACCTGGCTGGCTCAGTCGGTAGAACCTGTGACTCTTGATCTCGGGGTTGTAAGTTCAAGCCCCACATTGGGTGTAGAGATTACTTCAAAATCTTAAAAAAAAACAAACCCAAAACTGTGTTCTCACTGTATCATTTGTAGTTTGCTTATAGATGATGGAATAAATGTGGTACTTAACTAAAAGTTCGTAGGCTAGGGGCACCTGGCTGGCTCAGTCGGTAGAGCATGCGGCTCTTGATTTGAGGTCATGAGTTTAAGCCTCGCATTGGGCACAGAGTTTATTTAATACAAAGAAATTGTATATATAGATGTATGTGTACATATATATATATATATAATGCGGTTAGTAGGCTAACTGCATGGTATATGGATGGCTTGTTGTGAAAGTGTGGTCCGGGGATCAGCATCTGCGTCAGCCAGGAGCTTGTTAGAAATGCAGATGTGTGGGCCCCATCTCAAACCTCCTGAATCAGAAATTCTGGGGCTTGACCTAGCTTTCGGTGTTTTAACAGGCCCTCTAGGTGGTTCTGATGCAGGCTAAAGTTTGGAAATCACTGGGATATCGTAAGGGGTCCGAATCCAGAAAGAATTAAATGGCTGAAACCTGTAAATCAAATTGGCCCAGACCTCTACAAATGACTGCCCTCCTCACCTTTGTTTTCCTTCTAACTTAGTGCTGATCCAGTCCTGTATTTTCTCCTGTTAGCAAAACGCGACACAAAATACATCCTGAAAGTCCCTTCTGATTCTACTTTTCAACAAAACTTTCTTGCATACAGTACTCTTTGAATTTTATGAGTATAAACCTTCAGCCCTTTCACTGCTAAATTCAGAATAGCCCCACGCTGCCCGTGCCGTTAAACTATCCTCCAATCAAGCCGTGGAAGAGTTAAAGATTCGAAGACCCACTCGACACACTCGTAAGCACTTAGTGTGACAGCAATCACTTGAAATGGTACAGAACAGACCTGCACTTCTAGAAAGAGCCAAAGTTTCAATGAAATGTGAACAGTTACTCTGCGATGAAGTCGGAAGCCTCTCTAATGTTAATAACTAGCAGTTCTGAATTCTTTTTTCCTCTAGTGGCGTCAAGCCTTTCGAGTTGAAGAAATCCACACTCATAGGTCACTACTGGTCTCTTTAACTGTAACCAAAATTAAAGTCTTCAGGCTAGATGAAAGTCGGTGGTTTTCTGTTCTATTCCTGTGAACCGCTAATTTGCTTATAACAAATACATAAACTGGACATCTGGCTTCTATAGGTTTGGTCTGCTCAGAGGTGTTTTTTTCCCCCAATCTTATCCTGGTTAATTTGAGATTTCCAAGACGTTGTATGCAGCATAATTAATGATGACAGCATAAAAACTCTTTTGCCTGGGCCTATACTTGTTAACTTTGGCTTATGAATAAATATTGGAAGGATACTGGTTCAAAACAAATAAGGAATAAAAATCTAAGAGAAACCAGACTCTGATCATTGTTTTCCCCATTCAAAGTTTCCCAAAGGAGTTTAAATTTGAAAAAAACAAAACAAAACACAGCTAGAGTATACTCAATTGAGGTTAATAGTATTTAAACAATGATCTCGCTCCAAAATCTAAGTTTCGTTTCAATAAACTTTATTGAATATTGAATAATAAACTTTATTCGATATTCGAAAGATATATTTTCCAGTAGTCTCCCCTTACTCAGTTTCCCTTCCCACGGTTTCAGTCACCTGTGGTCAACTGTGGTCTGGAAACAGATGACTCTCTTTCCGACGAATCATCAGAAGGTCAGTAACGTACGTCACAATGCCTACGTCATTCCCCTCGCTTCGTCTCCCCACATAGGCATTTTATCACCTTCCATCACAAGAAGCAGGGCGAGCACAGTACAACAAGATGTTTTGAGCGGGGAAGAAAAGATGTTTTGAGAGAGACTCCATTCACATAACTTTCATTACAGTCTTGTTATCATTGTTCTTTATTATTAATCTCTTACTGTGCCTAAATTATAAATTACACTTGATCATAGGTATGTAGGTGTAGGAAAAAACATAGTATATTTAGGGTTGGGTACTATCCGCAGTTTCAAGCATCAAGGACCTCCGAACGTATCCCACGCGGATAAGGGGGGACTGCTGCACATACAAAATAACCGACGTCCATTCGTTACATAAAGTTTTGCCAGTTACTTTTCTTTAAGTCTGTGCACTGCATTTCTTTAACTTTATTCCATTGCCAGGTACGAGGGATTTCTTTTTAATTCCATTAGCTTATATAAGGGGCTTTGCGTTTTTGGCTAAAGCATCAAAAATGTATTTTCTCATTAAATATTGGAATTTTGTTTGGCAGCGATTAGGCTCTGCTTCTGCCAGATTTCTGACAGTCGTATTGAGGAGCGAAGAACATGTAAGTATGTTCATGAACACTTACTGATGTTTCAGAGGAACTTAAATTACTTTTTTTCCAGAGCAACTTCTTTTCAAAACAAAAGAGCCTAATTCTTCCCCATAAAATTAATCTGAATTGGAGAAGAACTTACGAAAAATCATCTCGTTTTTTGTTACATAGACATTGTGCATAGATTTCCTAGTAGAAATTTAACAAAGGCCTGTGTGAATCGTTAAGAGAATGACCTAACTCATCTGGAAAAACCTGTTTTTCTTTCATCTAGGTTTTTTGTTTGTTTGTTTGTCATTTGATTATGTTATGTGATCTATAAGAATTAAGTTATGCTAAGCCTGGGTTATAAAGCAAGATTTGGTTAGGTATATAATAATAGGTAAATATTATTTATATGTATGTAATACATATATGTAAATAATATGTAAAATAAAATGTAACAAAAAGATTAATACATGAGGGATAATAATCCCTCTCCACCTACCTCAGAAGATTGTGGCAAGGATCGTATGAGTAAACGTACATGAAAGAGCTTCAAAAAGTATAAACCCTGTCTGTAGGCCCAAGGAATCATTCCTCTAATTAGAGTTTACTGGACTAATTGTGGGTTCGTTTTACACAAAATGAAACACTCCTGGACCAGTATCTGATTAATCAGGGATATCCAGTGATGAAATTCCCTTGTAAAGTTTCGTGGTCATTTCCATGACTCTCAAAAACATTTGTATACATTATCTCAGTGTCT
This sequence comes from Lynx rufus, assembly GCF_022079265.1. Taxonomy (NCBI): domain Eukaryota; kingdom Metazoa; phylum Chordata; class Mammalia; order Carnivora; family Felidae; genus Lynx; species Lynx rufus. The sequence goes on from NW_025814833.1 coordinate 18,051,170, forward strand.
TCCACTCTCTACACGGTTACTCCTTGTGTTTAAATCAGAAGTATATGGGTAATGGCACCGAGATAATTGGAGAAATTGGTGCTGTGTTACCATTGTGGAAATTGTATTCATAAACCCTGCCAATCAAGTGGCTCTCTAACACATCTACTCAGGCAGTCAGGTCAACTCTATTTTCTAACATGTGAAAATAAGAATGTATAAAACAGATTAAATTTAGGGACAATAAAATAATTGGTATGGTATTCTTGCACTATGGCACTGTGTCTGTCATTCATTATAGTCCTAGCATCTCTGTAATTTACAGCTAAGGAACCCCAGACATAAAGGTTATGTGACTCACCTACATCATATGGTGATTCACCAGTCAAGCTGTTCTTCTAGGCACTGAGAATGTTTTTAGCTAATTTTTGGCATGAATTAGCTAAATTGGCTGCCTCACTGTCTGAACTTAGAGGATATATGTCCAAATCCAGGCTCCGTTTTCGATGGCAAGACCTGGCTGGCCATATGATACCAAACCAGAAAACCACATAGAAGTAATAAATAGGTCTATGCCGTCCTTAGCAGCTACTCGACTAGAACTGCAAAATTTAAAGTAACTTTAAAAAAAAACCAAAATTTGTTTCTTTAAAAAAAATTTTTTTTAAATTTTGTTAATGTTAATTTATTTTTGAGAGAGAGAGACAGAGTGCGAGCAGGCAGGGTCGGAGAGAGAGGGAGACGCAGAATCCGAAGCAGGCTCCGGGCCCTGAGCTGTCAGCACAGAGCCTGACGTGGGGCTCGAACTCACGAACGGTGAGCTCATGACCTGAGCCAAAGTCGGACGCTTGACCGACGGAGCCACCCAGCCGCCCCCAACAGATTTTTGAAACTAAGCTCCACCCCTAATGTGGGGCTTTAACTCACGAGCCTGAGATCAAGAGTAGCATGCTCTACTGACTGAACCAGCCGGGTGCCCCCAAATGTATGTTTCTGATCTCAAAACTTTGGGAGTGAGAAAGAGAACTTTTCACTACACTGCCAAGGCAAACCTTGGAGGTCAGGAACCATGTCTTCCTAATCACTGTGTTCGAAATGACTAGCATGCTGTCTAGTCCATTAATAAGCACTGAGTTAATTTTTTTGAGTGAAGGAATGGATGAAGAAATTAATAAAGGAACCGATTGGGAAAACCTCATTTAAAAGTTGTGCATTGACAAATATAATACAATCCAGAATTCATACTGATTTTCTACAAATGTCATTCCTTCTTTTTAAAGTTTATTTATGTATTTTGACAGAGAAAGAAAGCGTGAGTGGGGGAGGGGCAGAGGGAGGGAGACAGAGGAACCCGAGCAGGCTCTGCCCCGCCCGTCAGCCAGCCGGAGGCGGGGCCCAAACTCTCAAGCCTGGAGATCGTGACTTGAGCCAAAGTCAGACGCTTAACCAACTGAGCCACCCAGGCGCCCCAAATTTCATTCCTTTTTGTGAACAAATATTAAACACCTACCGGGTGCCAGACGCTAGGGGATCCATTCTGTCATAGAGCGCCGAAGGGCAAAGGAACTGTATCTAATGCGAACTGTTTGGGGGAGGGTCTCAGGGAAAGTGCTCTGAAGGCGGGACCCTTGAAATAGGCAAGGAGGTGGGGAAAGGGAGTTCCGCCTAGGAGAGAAGCGTGTGCAGAGCCCAGAATCAAGAAAGTCTGACCTGTCTGAAGAACTACAAATGGGGGTTTTGAATGAGAGGTTTGAGGCCACTGACTGCAAATTCTCAAGGGCGCTTCATGTTGCACTAGGGGTCCTGGGAGACACATTTAGGATATATTTCGTGTCTCCTCCTACAGATGAGACCGATTGAAGCTGGTATGATGGGCTTTGAATTTCTGAGCAGGAAACATGTTTGTTATTTTCTTTTTAATGTTTATTTTTGAGAGAGAGAGTGCGAGTGGGGGCGGGGCAGAGGGAGAGAGGGAGACACAGAATCTGAAGCAGGCCCCGGGCTCCCACCTGTCCCACAGAGCCCGACGCGGGGCTCGAACCTACGGACCATGAGACCATGAGCTGAGCCAAAGTGGGATGCTTAACCGACTGAGCCACCCAGGTGCCCTGCCCCTGTTCCTTATTTTCTGAAGCAGGTTTTGTGAGGTGTGTTGGGGGATAAGGGAAAAGATACTCATTCACCAGGCAGCCATCACCTGAACGAGGCTTTTGCTGGGGCTGAATGGAATATATGAGTCTCACACAGGCACCTTTTTATTTGAAATATATATTCAAATTAAGCCACCTTGTTTCATGAGTTAGCTGAAACCTTGTGTCACTTCATTGCTGGCCTCTACCAGTGTCTCTTAATCCTGTGAAATCATGCCAACAGTGTGCATTGTTCTCAGTGTACCCAGAAATTCTGGGAGGTAGTGATAGGAGAAAATAAGACCGAGGCATGGCCCTCCTGGAGTTTACAGTCTTGTTAGCAAAAAGAGATTTGCATTCATCATTCACAAGATATTCCCCCTTTCCAAACATAATAAATACATGGGCCACTGGCAAACGCGGTGTTGTTTAACTCGAAATACCCAAGGAGCAAAAAAGTGTAAATACAGGGGCACCTGGGTGGCTGAGTCAGTCGAGCACCTGACTTCGGCCCATCTCATGATCTCACAGTTCTTGGGTTCCAGCCCCGCATCGGGCTCTGTGCTGTCGTTGCAGAGCCTGCTTGGGATTCTCGCTCTCTCCTCTCTCTGATCCAACCCTACTCGAGCTTTCTCTCTCTCAAAATAAATATATAAACAAACAAACACAAAGAGCATGGGGCGCCTGGGTGGCTCAGTCGGTTAAGCGTCCGGCTTCGGCCCAGGTCATGATCTCGTGGTTCATGAGTTCAAGACCCACGTCGGGCTCTGTGCTGAGAGCTCAGAGCTTGGAGCCTGCTCTGGACTCAGTGTCTCCCTCTCTCTCTGTCCCTCCCCCGCTTGCACTCTCTCTCTCTCAAAATAAATACTGAAAAAAAAACTTTTGTTAACGTTTATTTTTGAGACAGAGAGAGACAGAGCATGAATGGGAGAGGGTCAGAGAGAGAGGGAGACACAGAATCCGAAACAGGCTCCAGGCTCCGAGCTGTCAGCACAGAGCCCGACGCGGGGCTCGAACTCACGGGCCGTGAGATCATGACCTGAGCCGCAGTAGGCCGCTCAACCGACTGAGCCACCCAGGCACTCCTGAAAAAGATTTTTAAAAAAGAGTGTAAATACAGTGTGACAACATTGCTAGATCATGTGGTATAGCCTATCACTACAACAGGAACACGGAAGGCTAAATGAGGGTGTGAACCAATAATGAGAGTGGGTTTCATGAAAGCGGTGTGACCAGAGCTAACAGATCTAAGATTATTGAAGGCCGTTCCAGATACTAAAACTTTATGACTGTATGTGACATATTTGTTGCTTTGTTTTGTTCTGTATGCAAGGTTAATGACGGAGGACAAAAGGACCCACTTGGGCTGTTAAGCTCTGTAGGCTTATCTGTGTGTCCTGGCAGGTATCTTAGAGGGGATTTTAATGTATCTCCATACATTCCATTGAATAATAACTCTTCGAACAGCATTCTGTCTTAAAAGGAATTCAGCCGCCCTTGCTTCCGAACAAAAAAACAGAAGCCCACATTCGCTCAAAGCACCGCTCTAGCGTCCCCTTTTCGTTTGGAAATGGTCAATTAATTCAAATGACAAATTGGAAATAGGAGCAACTCAGCAGGTGATTCTTGGTATGACTGAAGGGGCCTGGTGACCTTTCTGACTCAGTTTCTTCCTTTGTTCGTAGGAAGCGATGGTCTCACAGAAGTGTTATGAAAACTAATTGAAGTCGGTAGCTAGCGTGCTTTGAGATTCCTGCATGAGCCCTGCTTTTTCAAGGCGCGTGATTGCACCCTGCGGTGAGCCTGTGACTGGTTCCCTCTCCTCGGTCTTTAAAATGACCCAGCTCAGGTAGATTTTCCTTGTTCTCAAGTTACCACTACTATATTTAGCCCTGATGCCAATTGTCTTTATTTATTTGCTCATGTTTATTTATTTATGTTGAGAGAGTGTGTGCATGTATGTGTGTGTGAGTGTGCAGGGGAGGGACAGAGAGAGAGTGCGAGAGAATCCCAAGCAGGCTTCACTTTGTCAGTGCAGAACCCCAAGCGGAGCCTGATCTCATAAACCTTGAGATCATGACCTGAGCCGAAATCACGAGTGGGTGCTTAAGCAACTGAGCCATCCAGGTGCCCCAGCAGTTGCCTTTACAATCAAATGCAGCCCACGGTAGTAGTAAGGACCCAGACTAATCCTTTGGCTTTAGGATTTTTTTTTTTTAATGTTTATTTGAGCGCGAGTGGGGGAGGGGCAGAAAGAGAAGGGGACAGAGGATCCGAAGAAGGCTGTGGCACAGAGCTCGAACTCACACACCGAACTGTGAGATCACGACCTGAGCCAAAGTCGGATGCTCAACTGACTGAGCCATCCAGGTGCCCCTGGCTTTAGGATTCTTAATGTCTTTCCTTCTGCGGAGTTCAGTTTTCCAGACCACTCTCTACCTACATTTGTCAATTTTCCAATCGACTCACTCATCTCCTCCCTGATAATAATCCCAAAAGGTTGTAAAAGATCATCTCAGTGGCTTCTCCAAAACCTAAAAGGACACCCTTCTTGGCTTTGCTTAATACTTGCTAATTTCTTCTATGCCTTTCTCATTCCTTCCCTCCTCCCCTCTCCCCCATTTTAATTGGCCTGTGGGAAACACACAGCAGGTGAAATTCTTTAGATGACTCCACAGCAGGAGAAGAAAAGAGATGCTAAAACCCAAATGTTGAGTTGTTGAATGGGGGGGGGGGAGTGGGGCAGGGAGGGGTGCTGGGATCGGCCAAGCAGAAAACTAGAGGGGAGATGCGAGCAAGACCGCAAGACCGTGTGACCACATCAGAATCCTTCTGCTTAGTAAGGGAAAAGCTAGAAAAAGAAAGCCAACTGAGAACACTGGAAGAAAGGACCAGTGACCCCTACCCTGAGCCACCTTCCACAAACTCGCTTTGCCATTTTGCCATTTGAGAGAGGGAAGCAAGTGAATGTGATACCCTTCCCCATCACAGGAAAAACGTCAAGCTTATATATCCTAATGACCCTGGATCCATAGTGACATCTTTATGTTCAAAGGAAACCACGCTTTTTCTGAGCGTTTGCTTCTAAGGATGGAATATAAAATGGAATATGAGACTATGAGTGTAAATCAGGCTTTTTCTTGAGCTCAGTTTGAATTGTGTCAATATGTATGACAATTCCTTTAACTTTCTATTTTGAAATCATTTTAGAATTACAGAACAGTTGCAAGAATAATACGGGATTTTCACATTTATCCCTCACTCAACTTTTCTCTAATAGTAACAACTCACAGAATTATTGATAGGGAAACATCTGTTATAAGATGGCAGGCAGGACTGATAGGGAAATTCCAGTCCCTGACCGAAGACTCCCCTTCCAGGTTCTTCTTCCGACCCTGCTTGCCCAGGCACCAAATTACTACTTATGCGGAATGTGGACGTGACAGACTATAAATTGTTCCCTCTGCTTACACGTGGAGTGCGGACCTCTGGAGAGTGATCTCCTCTGAGCCCACCGGTGTGACATAAACCTCCTGCCTTCCGAGATCTCCGAGTGCCACTTGGTTCTTGTGCCGGGTGATCCAGACCAAGTTCCGTAACATTAAAACAATAATGTAAGCCAGGATATTAGCATTGGCGCAATACACAAAAATAATACTTCACGGTAAACGGCTGACCTTACTTAAATTTCACCAGTTTCACTCCTAGCGTTCATTTTGTTCCTGGGTCCAGTCCAGGATCCCACATTACATATAGTTGTGTGTCTCATTAATTTCCTTCTGTCTGTGGCATTTCTCCATTTTAATATATTTTTAAATGTTTATTTTGAGAGAGAGAGAGAGAGAGAGAACGGGGGATGGGCAGACAGAGAGAGGGAGAGTGAATCCCAAGCAGGCTCCACACTGTCAGCGGAGAGCCTGACTCCAAGGCTCGATCCTACGAACTGAGATCATGACCTGAGCAGAAATCAAGAGGCAGATGCTCAACTGACTGAGTCACCCAGGCATCCCAGCATGTCCCCATTTTAAACAAGAAAATAAAGCCTGTTGGCAGTGATGATGTTAAAATGCAAGATAGATGTAAGAACATACAGATGAACTGCCTCCCTCCCTTCTTTTTTTTCCTTGCCAGCAAAAGTTAAATATTAGCTTTATTTTTATTTGCTATATAACTGAAGTAAAAAATAAGTTATGATTTTTATTTTAAAGTAAAAAATGCAACTGATAGTTTTCAAGGGTTTAAAAGCTTCAAATAATCTTGTAATAATCTTACAATTGATTTTACTATGCAGTAAAGAATTTAACCTTGCCCGAAAAGAGGTCTGACCTTTGTTCTTGGCTTCTGAGAGGTTATCTCTAAGCCCTTGGAATGTCATGCTTGATAAGAGTGTCTTCACCTGCCTGGGCAATATGTGTGACAATTTTGACATGAATCCCAGGCACTTTCTTTCATTCTCTCGAACCCCAAAGTTATGTCTGCACTACCTGGGGGAGAGTTTCCTTTCATAGAAACCACTACTCAAAGAAGTGCCCATTGCTGAGTGGCGTCAGTTACCATTGCAAAACTAGAACTTTACCAGACTAAGATATCCAGAGAGTGGGTCAAGTTTGCTTTTACCTCGCAGGTAAGAAATATTTCCCTCTGGAGTAAGAAACACCAAGGGGGCTCGGCTTTTACGAAATGCTATAGCACTGCATATGCTTCTCACTTGAAGTGCAGAAAACTTCTGTTGTTGTTTAAAATGTTAAACATTTATTTATTTTGAGAGAGAGAGAGAGACAGGGGTGGGGGGTGAGGGAGAGAGAGAGAGCCGGAGCCAGGGAGAGGGAGAGAGAGAGGAAGAAGAGAAAGAATCCCAAACAGGATCTGCACTGTCAGCTCGGAGCCCGACGTGGGGCTCTATCTCACAAACGGTGAGACCGACTTGAGACGAAATCAAGAGTCAGATGCTTAGGGGCGCCTGGGCGGCTCAGTCGGTTGAGCGTCCAGCTTCAGCTCAGGCCATGATCTCACGGGTTTGTGGGTTCCAGCCCCATGTCGGGCTCTGTGCTGACAGCTCAGAGGATGGAGCCTGCTTCGGATTCTGTGTCTCCCTCTCTCTCTGCCCCTCCCTTCTCACGCTTTCTCTCTCTCTCTCTCTCTCTCTCTCTCTCTCAAAAATAAATAAACATTTAAAAAAATTAAGAGTCAGATGCTTAACTAAGTGAGCCACCAGGTGCCCCCAAAACTTTTGAATAGTATCTATTTATATAACATTTTTGAAATGACAAAATTTAAGAAATGGAGGACAGCCCAGACTCCAAGCTGTAGTACAAAGCTGTAATCATCAAGACAGTATGGTACTGGGGGCGCCTGGGTGGCGCAGTCGGTTAAGCGTCCGACTTCAGCCAGGTCACGATCTCGCGGTCCGGGAGTTCGAGCCCCGCGTCAGGCTCTGGGCTGATGGCTCGGAGCCTGGAGCCTGTTTCCGATTCTGTGTCTCCCTCTCTCTCTGCCCCTTCCCCGTTCATGCTCTGTCTCTCTCTGTCCCAAAAATAAATAAACGTTGAAAAAAAAATTAAAAAAAAAAAAAGACAGTATGGTACTGGCACAAGAACAGACACTCAGATCAGTGGAACAGAATAGAGAACCCAGAAATGGACCCACAGACATATGGCCAACTAATCTTTGACAAAGCAGGAAAGAATATCCAATGGAATAAAGATAGGCTCTTCAGCAAGTGGTGCTGGGAAAACTGGACAGCGACATGCAGAAGAACGAACCTGGACCAATTTCTTTCACCAGACACAAAAATAAACTCAAAATGGATGAAAGACCTAAATGTAAGACAGGAAGCCATCAAAATCCTCCAGGAGAAAGCAGGCAAAAACCTCTTTGACCTTGGCCGCAGCAACTTCTTACTCAACACATCTCCGGAGGCAAGGGAAACAAAGGCAAAAATGAACTATTGGGACCTCATCAAAATAAAAATCTGCACAGCGAAGGAAACAATCAGCAAAACTAAAAGGCAACCGACATAATGGGAGAAGATATTTGCAAATGACATATCAGATAAAGGGTTAGTATCCAAAATCTATAAAGAACTTATACAACTCAACACCCAAAAAAAACAAATAATCCAGTGAAGAAATGGGCAAAAGACATGAATAGACACTTCTCCAAAGAAGACATCCAGATGGCCAGCTGACACATGAAAAATGCTCCACATCACTCATTATCAGGGAAATACAAATCAAAACCACAATGAGATACCACCTAACACCTGTCAGAATGGCTAACATTAACAACTCAGGCAACGACAGATGTTGGCGAGGATGCGGAGAAAGAGGATCTCTTTTGCATTGTTGGTGGGAATGCAGGCTGTTGCAGCCACTCTGGAAAACAGTATGGAGGGTCCTCAAAACATTAAAAATAAAACTACCTTACGACCCAGCAATTGCACTACTAGGAATTTACCCAAGGGATACAGGTGTGCTGTTTCGAAGGGGCACATGCACCCTAATGTTTATAGCAGCACTATCAACAATAGCCAACGTGTGGAAAGAGCCCAAATGTCCATTGATGGATGAATGGATAAAGAAGACGTGGTATATACATCCAATGGAGTATTACTCGGCAATCAAAAAGAATGAAATCTTGCCATTTGAAACTGTGTGGATGGAACTAGAGGGTATTATGCTAAGTGAAGTTAGTCAGAGAAAGACAAATATCATATGACTTCACTCAAAGGAGGATGTTAAGAGACAAAACAGATGAACAGAAGGGAAAGGAAACAAAGATAATATAAAAACAGGAAGGGGGACAAAACAGAAGAGACTCCTAAATATGGAGAACAAACTGAGGGTCACGGGAGGGGTTGTGGGAGGAGGGATGGGATAAATGGGTAAGGGGCACTAAGGAATCTACTTCTGAAATTATTGTTGCGCTATATGCTAACTAACTTGGATGTAAATTAAAAAAATAAAATAAAAATTTTTAAAAAGAAAAGAAATGAAGGACAGCTTAGTGGTTGTCAAGGATTGGGGAGGGGAAGGCAGAGGGAGATGGGTATGGTTACAAAAGGGCAACTGGGGGAATCCTTGTGGTGTTAGAACTATTCCGTGCCTTTTTTTTAAAGTTTTATTTATTTAAGTAATCTCTACACCTAACGTGGTACTCAGACTCATGATCCTGAGATCAAGAGTTGCACACTCCTCTGACTGAGCCAACAAGGCACCCTGGAACTGTTCTGTATCTTGACTGTGCTGGTAGATGCATGAATCTACATGGGTGATAACATTGTGTATAAATTTTTTTTAATACTTAAAAAAATTGTTTTAAGTTAATTCTGCTCCCAGCGTTGGGGCTTGAACTCACAACCCTGAGATTGAGTTGCATGATCCACTGACTGAGCCAGCCAGGCACCTCCAAATTGTATATAAATTAATATACACATGCACATGTGCATGCATGCGTGCACACACAGACACACACACACACACACACACACACACACACACATTAGTACAATTAAAACTGGGGAAGTCTGAATAAGACCAGTGAATTGTATCAATGCCAATGTTCTGGTTGTGATATAATGCCGTAGAGGCCAAGGGCAGGCTGCCCCAAGATAGGCCCCTTTGGTATGAAGATTATTTTGAATTAAAAGCAATATAAAAACCCAACAGATTCGGGAAAAGCTCTTTACCTCCCCCCAACTGCCTACTAGCTGTACCAGGAAGAGAGCTATTACAAGAGATTCTTCTTTACCTAAGAAGCTTACCTGTATAACAGGGCAACTTTGTTTTCCAGACATCTCTTCTCACCTTCCTGTTAATGGTCTTCCTCCCATTTGCATACCCAGATCCTACCCCTCTCCTTAGCTCAGAATGTCATTTAAGCCTCATGTTGCCTGTATCTGAAATTTCATGCCTGCGTGGACTCCCCATATATACAAAGCTAAATTTAATTTTCTCCTGTTAAATTGTCCCATGTCAATGTGATTTTTGGTCCAGCTAGGACCTTGAAGGGAAGCGCAAATTTCTTCCTTCCCAGCAATACTATAGTTTTGCAAGATGTAACTGATGAGGGATGGAAGCAGAAAAATGTTCACCTTTACCCCAGAAGGCTGACCTATAGCCTGCATAATTTTAATAAGGATCAAATACATGCTAGTCGCTACATTCTATAAGGGTTTCATTACTGCCTGTATATCTCACTGATGGTTGATTTCAAAATGAATGATAAGCACCAGAGAAATCTTATGAAAGTAGTTTTACAAGTAGAAATTTGATGAAGACTTCTATGACCTGCCTACACGTGCCCTCCTTCTTGAGCACTAAGCATATAACCACCAACTTCATACATCAAAGGTGGAGCACTTTCTGCCCAAGGGTTCCGTCCCTGTGCTACTCAAATAAAAGTACTAAGTTGCACCACACAATATCTCAAGAATTCTTTCCTGACCATTGTACTCAACAACCGCCCAACATTACCCAGGGGGGTACCCAGGCAAAGTGTACAAGGGATCTCTCTGTATTATTTGTTTACAATTACAGGAAAACCTCGGTTTGCGAGCCATAATTCATTCCAGAAACATGCTTGTAATCCAAAGCACTTGTATATCACAGCAAATTTTAAGAACCATTGGCTCAGTTGTGATCATGTGACATTCAGCATCACATACTACTCATATTGCAAGACATCGCTCGTTTATCAAGTTACATTTATTAGAAATGCTTGCTCATCTTGTGGAACACTCACAGAACAGGCTACTTGCAATCCAAGGTTTTACTGTATTTTTATGAATAAGGGTAGGGAAATCATACTGATATTTAGACAGAAATTTACCTTAACCCAGGTGCCATCACTGTAAAACGATTGGTTCAGATTTGTTTTGAGAAATGAATAAATCTTATAAAGGTGACATCTTCATACTAAGACTATCAAGTGACAGCAAATGTTGTAGATCCAGGCTTGTTTTGTAAATGAAGAAATATTAAGTCTAGGTTTTGAATATATATATTCGAGGGGCACCTGAGTGGCTCAGTTGGTTGAGCGTCTGACTCTTGGTTTCGGCTCAGGTCATGATCTTTCAGTTCGTGGGATTGAGCCCTCGGTTGGGCTCTGGGCTGACAGCACAGAGCCTGCTTGGGATTCTCCCTCTCCTCTCTCTCCGCCCCTCCCCCCGCTCGTGCGTGTTCTCTCAAATTAAATAAATAAACTTGAATATATATTTGAACCAAAGAGGTAGCAGTAGATAGGACCAAAGTGAGAAAGACTCCAGTTGATTTACTCTGTTAGATAATTATTATGTTGAGGGAATAAAAGAGGAAAAACCAGCTCAGCCCATCTGTTTGAGTATGAAAACCTTCTTCAATTAAATTATTCTGTGGGAGTCAATAATGAGGTAATTCAGATAGCATCAAACTAACAAATACCTTGATATAGAACTGAAAAGAATTCTGGGTCAAAGTCAAATCTCTGCCTCGTATCCTATTGGTGTAATACGCAAAACTAGGTGCGGCTGAACAATAACAGATAATGCATATACTGAAAGTCCAACCACTGTGCAGATATTCCTGGCAAATTACAGCATTCTTTCAAACAACATCCTGAAGGCTCAACAGGATGATATTTTCCATCCTCAGAAAGACTTGAAGGATATCATCCAAGCAAGGAGGAAAATAATTTCCTGCAGGCTGAGTTAGGGATCTCAGTGCCAGTGTGGAATAGGAGAGAGCTCATAACAGAGCAGACACAGGGTCAAGATCACCGTGTTGGGGAAAACATGGTGAGAGAGGGACATGCTTCTCTCCTAGACGTTTTCAGAGACACGTGGGCAAAATGGAACTGACAGCTAGGTACACTATAAAAGAATTAAAGGGCTATACAGTAGTTTCTAGGGAGCCAGAAGAAAGACTGGGTGAAGGGAATTGAAAAAACAATGACTGAAAGCAAAAATGGGAAAAAGAAGCAATGAAAACCTGATGGAGAGGCTGCAAGTGTTAGCACAGAACTGATTCCAAGACCTCCGAATGGCTGAGAAATTATACATGAATGAAAAATGTATAAAACATAGAGCCAGTGCTAGGCTGTAAGAAGAAAATGAAAGGAAAATAATTAATAGGAATTTTAAAAATGAGGATTTCAGAAACGTATTACATAGGAGTTGGAAAGGGAGTCTGACTATATGTAATTCGGCTTTTTTGGAGCAAAGTTTACATTGACATTCAAGTATCCCAGGTGGTCTCTAACCCAAGCTGGTAGCATCAGGCCAATCACAGTTTCATGGCTGCTTAAAAGCTTACGGTGTATTATTTCAGAAACAAATCAAGGGTCTTGGTGGTAATTCTTTCTGTAAATACAATATTGTCTTAGATAATAATGATTATTTTTTTTAAGTTCATTTATTTTGAAAGAGAGAGAGAGCACAGCGAGTGGGGAAGGGGCAGAGAGAGAGGGAGAGAGAGAGAATCCCAAGCAGGCGCCACACTGTCAGCGCAGAGCCCGATGTGGGACTCAAACCCACAAACCGTGAGATCATGACCTGAGCTGAAATGAAGAGTCAGACGCTTAACCGACTAAGCCACCAAGGCACTCTTAATAATTATTATATGGAAGCCTCTTCTTCCTCTCTGGGGCTAAGCATGCTGTATTATAATTTTCTACTGCTCATCAAGTTCACCAGACAGATTATAAACTTCTAGAAGGTAAAAACCATGGCTTACTTTTTCTGAATCCCAAGTATCTGGGATATGCTAGGAATTCAATAAATGGTTGCTTCTTTAATAAATGAACAGCAAAGAAAACTTAAGAAAAATGAAAGGGGGGGTGCTTGGCTGGTTCAGTTGGTGGAGCATGAGACTCTTGATCTCAGGGTTGTGAGTTCAAGGCCCAAGTTGGGTGTAGAAATTACTTTAAAAATAAATTAAAATTAAAATTAAAATTAAAATTAAAATTAAAATTAAAATTAAAAAAAAGCAGTGCACCTGGCTGGCTCAGTTGGTGGAGCATGCAACTCTTGATCTCAGGGTCCTGAGTTCGAGCCCCATGTTGGGTGAGGAGCCTACTTGAAAGAAAGAAAGAAAGAAAGAAAGAAGAAAGAAAGATGAAAGGCAACATTAACCTACCCACTGGTCACCAGCTAAATTCTGACCGTGCTTCTTAGTAATCTTTACATGAAGGCATTGAAGGAAACTAGATGGTGACCTAATCATTTCTTTGAGGAAGTTTGGGAGAAACGGTTCACAAAGCAACAAGGAATAATACCGGAGAAACACAATTCCTGTATGACATTCTAAGATGTGACGTAGACATAGTTCAGCAGTAAATTACAAGTGGTAACAACACCTTTCCCTTCTAGACTTAGATTCAGCTTCCCCTTTTCATTACCCATTCCCTGCGGCGCACCTTCTGTTTTGTTTTTCTTTAACGTTTATTTATTTTTGAAAGAGCACTAGCAGGGGAGGGGCGTGGGGGGCGGGGGAGGGACAGAGGATCTGAAGCGGGCTCTGCACTGACAGCGGCTAACCCGATGCGGGGCTCGAACCCACAAACCGCGAGATCATGACCTGAGCCTAAGTCAGACCTCAACCGACTGAGCCACCCAGGCGGGCCTCCCTTTTTTTAAAACCACAAAATACCATTTGTCTTTCCTGAGATAGGCTGTGTCCTTTCAGTCCTCTATGCCTTGGTTCGTAATATGCCCTCTGCCTGGAAAAGTTCTTTCCTCCGTTATCTTCCTAAAGAATTCTTATTCGTCTTTCTAATTGCCAAGTCCCTCTCATTTACCTATTGCTGCATAACAAACTCCCCCCAAACTGAGTGGCTTTCAACAACTTTATTTATTATTTCCTGAATCTGTGGGTTGTCTGGGCAGGTCTGCTGGTCTTGCCTGGGCTCCCTCCTGTGCCTGCCGTCAGCTGGTGGGTCATGGAGGGCTGGGCTCTGATGGGACACTGTCACACCTGTCCTCTCTCCATGTGGTCTCTCCTCCTCCAGGGTCTCTCTCTCCACACAGCCTCCTCCCAACAGGATAGCCTAGACTTTTTGCCATAGTAACTGGGTTCCAAGAGCAAAAGCAGACACTGCTAGTTCTCTTAAGACCTGCCTAGGATCAGAAATCCCAGAATGTCATTTCTGCTGCATTTTATTGGTCAAAGCAAATTCCGCAGTCAGCCCAGATTCAAGGGGAGGGGAAATAGAGTGCACTTCTTGACAGGAGGAGCTACAGAATCACATTGCAAAGGGACAGGAAACAAGGGGAGGCATCATTCATTGGGAGCCATTTTTAACAATCATACAGCTGAAATGTCACTTCTTTGTTCCTTATTTGTGATACACACGCAGAGACCAAGAATGAGAGAGAGAGAGGGAGAGGGAGAGGGAGAGAACCATCACATTATCTCATGGACATGATCTCATTCTTGTGTCTATGTCTTTTTTTTTTTTAACATTTATTTATTTTTGAGAGAGAGAGAGAGAGAATGGGGGAGGGGCAGAGATAGAGGGAGACACAGAATGCGAAGCAGGCTCCAGGCTCTGAGCTCTCAGCACAGAGCCTGATGCGGGGCTCGAACCCACGAACTGTGAAATTATGACCTGAGCTAAAGTCAGATGCTCAACCAACCATATAGGCGCCCCTCTTGTGTCTATGTCTGTTCCCCTTAGTATACTGTGGCATACTCCTGACGCACTTGAAGGAGGCAGGGGGTTAGGAAACCAGTCTGAAAGAATACCTGTTGGTAATCGGATTTGGGGGAAGCTATACCGGCAAGATGCAGTTGGAAATATAGTTTAGGGCCAGATTGTGGAGGCCCTTGAATGTCATGCTAAGGAATTTAGATTCTATCTTGCAAGCACTCAAAACCGAAGTCAAGAACATCTCTCCCCTAACTGCTTCTCCTATATTTCCTATCCTAGTGAATGGCAGAAGTGGAGACTCATCTTCTACTTACCTCATCCAAATGGCCTCCAAGTGCTGCTTATCACAATTCTTAAATATCTCTTGACTGGCCCGTACTCCATCTACACCGCCATACCATTAGCCCGGGGTCTGCCTCATCATCTGCAGATGTTAGCCTCTTTATCACAAACCTTCATGGATTTCTATCACTCTCGAGATACAGTTCAGTCTTTAGCACTGATTACAAGGGCCCTCCGTGATTTGGCCCCTGCCTAATCTCCCTCTACTCCCCCCCCCCCCCCGCTGCCCTTTATATATTAGCAATCCAAACTTCTTGTAGCTTCTCAATTCATTCCATGCCTCCTTAGGTCTTGGTGCCTTTGCCCATGCTAGACTCTGTGTCAAAAAACGTTGCCCTCTTCTCTTGCCCTCTACCCCCTGTCATTCTGTATGTATGAGGTGCCTCTCATCTGTGTTGTGATAGCACCTAGTTCTTATTGCTATCATAATAATGATACTTATTGGGGCGGCTGGGTGGCTCAGTCGGTTAAGCGTCCGACTTCAGCTCAGGTCACAATCTCACGGTCCGTGAGTTCGAGCCCCGCGTCGGGCTCTGGGCTGATGGCTCAGAGCCTGGAGCCTGTTTCCGATTCTGTGTCTCCCTCTCTCTCTGCCCCTCCCCCGTTCATGCTCTGTCTCTCTCTGTCTCAAAAATAAATAAGCGTTAAAAAAAATTAAAAAAAAATAATAATGATACTTATTGATCACTCACATACATGAATAACTCAATTTGCATACCGACCACACGAAGGCAGTTCTTACCGTGGCAGCTAGTACGTGACAGAGTTGGGACTTGAATCCAAGTGCCTGGCTCAAGGACCTACTATTGAAATCACTGTACTACTTTCCTGCTCAGGCAGAGCACACATCACACTGTATGGTAACTGTCAATTTGCCTGTAGGTCTCCCCCCATCTACTGTGAGTTTCTCGAGAATAGCAATTGTGTCACATTCATCTTTTTATCCTCAGAACCTAACATAATGCCTGTCACATAATGGGCACTCTATAAATGTGCACTGAATGGATGGATGGACAAATGAATGAATGAATGACTCCTGAAACTTATGAATGATTCTTCTTACTCTGTTGTTTTAGCCATTTTTTAAAGATAAAAATGCCTACCGAACTAGACACATACTTTGATAAAGACCCAAATTATATTAAGGAAAAGAACAGAGGACTGCTCATAAGTGATAAATTTTCTGTTTACTGATGTTCTGTCAACAGTTTAAAAAATGCATGCAAAATCGTTTTATTAAGTAAAAACATACAACAGTGGAATGAAAAAGGCACTAGATAACAGCAAGAGTTTAATTCCTCCTTCAACTCCTCCCCATTAAGGTAAGAAATGAAATGAAGTCCACTATTAAGGTAATCCAGAGAGGGACACAAAGGCTGTCCAAAAAAGATATGTTTGACCAGAATGAAGATATTCATGATACATAGAAGTATAATGAAATGATACACTGGAAGGTGGCTTAGTTGTGGAAAGCGCATGTATTTTGCATCCTAATAAACCTGTGTTTGAATCCAGGCCCTGACGCTCCTTGGGCAAGTCACTTAAACTCTCTGAACCTCGGTTTTCCCATCTGTAAGTTGGGGATGATAATATCTATCTTAGAGGGATGTTATGAGATGTACAGATAAGGTGCCATGCCTAGTCCGGTGCTTGATGTAGAATAGGTTGTCGATAAATGGTAGTTTGACTTAGTACTTACTTGGTTCTTTATATGTCTCAAAGCGCTTTCATACATATTGTCACAGAGTGAGTTAGGGATAGAGAAAGAAAATGTCATGAAAAGCTGCAGTGTACTATGGAAAAAGCACAGGGCTAGGAAACCATGAGACCCAGGACTGAATCCTGGCCTGACCATTTCGGAGCTTTGTGACCTAGGGCAAATTCCCTTAACCTCTCTGAACCTCAGTTTCCATATCTATAAAATAGGAGTGACAGTACCTAGTTACCAAATAAGGGAGTTTGTTCACCTATACACAGGCCTGAAAAACAATAAAATCAGGGGCACCTGGGTGGCTCAGTGTCCAACTTGGGCTCGGGTCATGATCTCATGGTTCTTCGTGAGTTCGAGCCCCGAATTGGGCTCGCCATTGTCAGCGCAGAGCCCGTTTTAGATCCTCTGTCCCCCTCTCTTTCCACACCTCCCCTGCTCACCCTCTCTTTCTCTCAAAAATAAAAAACATTTAAAAAGACAATAAAATCAATCAGCATTTCATTTGTGAGCTCTGAAAATGCATACTTTATTTATTTTTTTAATGTTTATTTATTTTTGAGAGAGACAGAGACAGAATGCAAGTGGGTTAGGGGCAGAGAGAGAGGGAGACAGAATCCAAAGCAAGCTCCAGGTTCTGAGCTCAGTACAGAGTCCGACATGGGGCTAGAACTCACGAGCTGTGAGATCATGACCTGAGCTGAAGTCGGAGGCTTAACCGACTGAGCCACCCAGGTGCCCCTGAAAATTCATACTTTATAGTTATGAACGATAATGAAATGTAAAAGTCACAAGCATCAGAAGACATAAATAATCTAGTGCAGTCCTAAAGACTTTGAGAAGACATTCTTGTAAAAAGAATACGAAGTAATATGGAAAACAAGAAGAATCTACCTTCTTATACTTGAAGTGGCTTCAGTAGTATCTGGATACTGAAAACAGGGTGTCTCATTGGGTGCACCAGCAAAATGCAGGCCCTGCATCTGCAGAAGTGAGTTCTGGACTCTGAATTACGGTGATTTCCTCCAAAGGATAGCCACCCAGCAAAGCCCGTTTTGGATGAAGAGCTGATCCCCTGCCACATTATCTCTATCGCAAGTCTCTCTATCAAAAAGCAACTGTTGACAAGATTGCACACAAACCAAACAGACTAGCTTAAAACTTTGGAACCAGTTTTCATTAAACTAGTTCTTTCCCCTTGAAAGAATTATATACAATTGCACTTCTAGGTAGAGAAACATCCCCACGTGTGCACAAAGATATTTACTATACAACTGTTGTTAGTAGGGGCGCCTGGGTGGCTCAATCGGTTGTGCCTCCAACCTCTGCTCAGGTCATGATCTCACGATTGGTGAGTTCGAGCCCCATGTCAGGCTGTGTGCTGACAGCTCAGAGCCTGGAGCCCGCTTCAGATTCTGTGTCTCCCTCTCTCTCTCTGCCCCTTCCCCGCTCGCATTCTGTCTCTCCCTCTCAGAAAATGAATAAACATTTTTTAAAAATTTAAAAAAGAACTGTCATTGACACTAACAAATAGAAAACAATCTCAGTCTCCATCAATACAAGAATGACTAAATATGGGGTGCCTGGGTGGCTCAGTCGGTTAAATGTCTGACTTCGGCTCAGGTCATGATCTCATGGTTCATGGGTTTGAGCCCCACCTCTGGCTCTGGGCTGACAGCTCAGAGCCTGGAGCCTGCTTTGGATTCTGTGTTTCCCCCTTTTTCTGTCTCTCCCCCACTCACATTCTGTCTCTTTCTCTCTCTCAAAAATAAATTTAAAAATAAAAAAAAGAATGACTAAATAAAATGTAGCTGATTCAATGGAACACTATACGGTAGTTAAAAGTCACGAATTAGTGCATGTATCAACAGGGATAAATCTTAAAAACATAATGTTGAATGAAAACCACAAGTCACAAAAGGATATGTATGGCATGATACCTTTTATGTAACATACTACACTACTATTTATTTTTGTGCCTATTTAGGTAAAAGTATTTAAAAGATTTATCTGGAAGGGGACACGTGGGTGGCTCAGTTGGTTAAGCGTCTGACTCTTGATTTCAGCTCGGGTCATGATCTCACGGTTCGAGAGATGCAGCCTTGCATCCGGCTCTCTGTCGACAGCGTGGAGACAGCTTGAGATTCTCTTTACCTCTCTCTCTGCCCCTCTCCTGCTCGTGCTCTCTCTCTGAAAATAAATAAATAAACATTTAAAAAAAGAAAAGATTTATCTGGAAGAATGCTCATCAAACTAAAAAATGTTTCTCTATGGGAAGAAGGGAGAGGGACAAGCTGGGAAAGTGGCCAAGGGGAGGGTCTGTGATGATTAATTTTATGTGTCAACTTGACTAGACCACAGGGTTCCCAGATGTTTGGACAAACATTCTCGAGGTGTCTGTGCGAATGTTTTGGAATGAAATTAACATTTCAGTCAGGAGACTGAGTCCGGCAGATTGCCTTCCCCAATGTGGGTGGGCCTCATCCAATCAATTGAAGGCCTGACTAGAACAGAAAGGCCGACTCTTCCTCCTGCTTGATTGCTTAAGCTGCTCAAACTGAAACATTAGTTCTTCTTGGCTCTCGAGGCTGTCAGCTCTCCCAAGTCTCCAGCTTGCCAACTACAGATCTTGGGACTTCTCAGCCATAATTGTGCTGAGCCAATTATTTATTTATTATTTACTTACTTATTTTTAAACAAGATTTTTTTAATACTTATTTCTGAGAGTGAGAAAGTGCAAGTGGGGAGGGGCAGAGAGAGAGAGGGGGACAGAGGATCAGAAGAGGGCTCTGTGTTGTTAGCACAGAGCCTGATGCCGGGCTCGAACTCACGAACCACGAGATCATGACCTGAGCTGAAGTCGGATGCTCCACAGACTTAGGAGCCCTGTGCTGAGCCAATTCTTAATGATCAGTCTCTCTCCCTATCTATATATCTCTGTATCTATCTATCTATCATCTATCTATCTCTCCACATATACATATACATAGTTATAGGTATAGCTATATGTATAGATATATAGATATCCTGTAAGTTCTGTTTCTCTGGAGAACCCTAATACAGAGATTTTAGCTTTATCCTTTTTAATGTTCTGGTTTTGTGAAAGGAGAATGGATTCGTGTGTTATATTTATTAACTTTATCTTCAAAGAACCAAAGTGTGTCAAGCCTGTCTTTTTATTCCCAGTTCACAGATAATGAAACTAAAAGGTTAAATGATTGCCTCAGTCTTTCTCCTTAGCTCCACATACACAATTCGAAGGGAAATTGCAAAGGCAAATGCAGCATTATAAAAGAAAAGTACTTAGAGCTCCTTGTTAGGACATAGAAATTAAAGGTATCATTTTTGATTTTTCCTTCTCACCTTCTTTTCTCAGATCTTCTACACCAAAGGGGTGAAGTCACACACATGGAGAAAGAGAGAGGAGGCAACAAATGTCTCATAAACACGGTAATTAACTCTATGTTACTTTCAAGACTTGAGGATGTGCCAAAAGTTGACCCCCAGAGTGTGGAGTGAATACTGCTTTGGAAATCATCGAGAATCAGTGCTTCAGAAACATAATTTACAGGCACAGTAGCTAGACAGCAAGATTTGCAGTGGAAAATTCCTCTCACTCCCAGGTTAAAGGATGGGGATAATTCTCCATCCTTTCTGGACAGGAAAAATGTGCTTGGAAATATGTAAGAGGAAGGCAGAAAAAAGTTTAAAGGGGGGAATCTACATGAATATTTATATGATCCTGAACTCTCTTGACTATTTCTAGGGAAAGATATATTGACATGAAATCTACTTGGAGGATTTTCTATTTTACTTAAAAGGGGAAAATAACCATAAAACTGTTTCTTTCTCTTGTCAACAGCAGTAGAAACCCCTTTTCCACCAAATGAAGTAAAGGCTACTGTGTCTTAGATTTTGGGAGGTCTTGTGTAACTACTTGAATGTCTGTAAACAGGAAAATAGAATAGTCCCCCTTCTCTGCCACATCCCAAATCAATGGTTTGACCTTTAAATTAAAAATGTTGTATTAGTTGTTACAGAAGCAAAATGCCCTATTATCCAAATAGAATCATATGTTTTTTCAAACCTGGTCATTTAAAAAATTTTTTCTTAATGTTTATTTATTTTTGAGAGAGACACAGAGAGTGTGAGTGGGGGAGGGGCAGAGAGAGAAGGAGACACAGAATCTGAAAGACCCTCCAGGCTCCCTGCTGGCAGCGCAGAGCCTGACACGGGGCTCCAATCCACGAACTGAGAGATCACGACCTGAGCTGAAGCCGGAAGCTAAACCAACTGAACCACCCAGGCACCTGTCAAACCTGGTCATTTATCAGAATACTTCTGAAACCTGATTTCAGAATTCTTCCTTTCCCTTGATTGAATAGAATCTTTTTAAACCATATAATTTAAAGGTATAAAAGAACAGCATTGCATTTAAGGAATTCCAAAATGGTTATGTGGACTTCTGGCTTGAACTTGGACATGATCTCTCAAGAGACTGCATATGTGGTACTTATATGATGTATGCTAGTGCTATTGAGAAGTTTTCATTCCTTTATCTGTAGAATCTAATGTTTTTAGAGTGTATCACTGAGCTTTTATGAAATACCCAAATGCATTTTAACTGAAATGAAAAAGGGTATCCGAATTTCGCACAATCTTTATTTATTTTGTATTATTTGAGATCCAAGACAAATAGTCTGGCTTTATAGTATTTCATTTCTTTTATTTATTTATTTATTTATTTATTTATTATTTTTTAACAGAATCATTGGTCTTTTTTTTTTTATTTATTTATTTTGAGAGACAGAGACAGCGTGAGTGAGGGAGGGGCAGAGAGAGAGAGGGAGAGAGAGAGAGAGAATCCCAAGCAGGCTCTGTGCTGCCAATGCAGAGCCAACATGGGGCTTGAAATCATGAAACCATGAGATCATGACCTGAGCCGGAGTCAAGGGTCAGAGGCTTAACTGACTGAGCCACCCAGGTGCCCTCATTTCTTCTTTTTAAAACTTCTTTTTTTAAGTAATCTCTAGGTGGGGTTCAAACTCATGACCCTGAGATCAAGAGACGCATGCTGTTCCTACTGAGCCAGCTAGGCGCCCTATAACTTCTGTTTTTAAAATTATGGAATGTTTTACATATACAGAAAAATATAGAGAATGATATTATAAACTCCCATCTGCCTGCTGCCCGGGTTGTCAAATCTTAAGTTTCCCATATTTACTGAAGATCTTTTTTTAAAAAAAGAAAGAAAAGAAATATGACTTTACAGATACAGTTGAAATTTCCTGCCTCCATTTATTTCCCATCTCCCTTTCTCATAAGTAGCCACAATCATGGATTTGGTGACTTTCTTTTTTTTTTTCTTAAATTTTTAAAAATCTTTATTTATTTTTGAGAGAGTGAGAGAGAGACAGAGTGAGAGCAGGGGAGGAACAGAAAGAGAGGGAGACACAGAATCTGAAGCAGGCCCCAGGCTCCGAGCTGTCAGCACAGAACCGGACTTGGGGCTCGAACCCACGAACCGTGAGCTCATGACCTGAGCCAAAGTCGGACACTTAACCGACTGAGCCACCCAGGCGCCGCTTGGTGACTTTCATTTCCATGCACCTTTTTGTATTTTTATCACATGGGTGTATATCTATAAATGTATAGAACATTGTTTTGCCTATTTTAAACTTTATTAAATGGCATCATACAATCAGTAGTAGAGGCAGTATAATGCAATGAATAAGAGCACCAAGGGGCGCCTGGGTGGCTCCGTCGGTTGAGCGTCCGACTTCGGCTCAGGTCATGATCTCACGGTTGGTGAGTTCGAGCCCCGCGTCGGGCTCTGTGCTGACAGTTCAGAGTCTGGAGCCTGCTTTGGATTCTGTGTCTCCCTCTCTCTCTGCTCCTCCCCTGCTCATGGTCTGTCTCTCTCCCTCCTTCAAAAGTAAAAAAAAATAAAAATAAAATTTCAAAAAAAAAAAAAGAGCACCAATATTGGAGCCAGAGGTGCTCTGGAATTTCTGCTGTACATGTTACTAGTTGTGTGACCTTGGAGAAATTACTTAATCTCTCTGTGCCTCATTTTTCTCATCTATAAAATGGAAATTCATAAAAAATATTTAACTTATAAGGTTGTTTTAAGGATTAAATGAGTTGATATGTGTAAACACTTAGAACATAATAAACTAAGCATAAATGTTAGCCATTACTCTGCACCTTGATTTTTTTTTTTACCTAACATTGATTTTTTACCTAACATTTTTCAGATTCACCCATGTTGATTCATGTAGCATTAGTTCATTTTCACTACTACAAAGAATTGTCATATGAACATATTGCAATATATCTCCTCTTCTGTGATACACATGTAGGTTGATTCCATTAGAAAAAGTGTTGCAATGAGCATTCTTGTAGATGTTTTTTGTGCACATATATACAAGAGTTTCTCTAGAGTTCTTCATCTTTAACTTTCTTTTTTTTTAAGTTTTTATTTTTTTAGTAATCTCTACACCCAACATGGGGCTCAAACTCATGAC
The DNA here is from genome assembly GCF_022079265.1 of Lynx rufus. Classification (NCBI taxonomy): domain Eukaryota; kingdom Metazoa; phylum Chordata; class Mammalia; order Carnivora; family Felidae; genus Lynx; species Lynx rufus. The sequence goes on from NW_025814833.1 coordinate 18,074,479, forward strand.
CCCAGGACGAAGAACTCTTCTGAATGAGCCAGCCAGGCACCCCTCATCTTTAACTTTCTAGAAAGATACATTTTTAGAAAATATGGCTTTTATTTCTTTTTCACAGGCAAAGGAACTATGTGTCTCATCCATTTCAATGTCTCCAAAATCAATAGTCATATTATACACCTGAAACTAATCTAACAGTGTATATTAATTACACTTGAATAAAATATATGTATATATTTAAAAAACCAGTAGTGTTTGTGACTTTCTAACCATTTGCAGCTGCCCTGTTGAGCATCAAAATCACAGTCTGGTTAAAGTGATGATGTCATGACAGCAAATACTGGTCTTACTGTTTTTTTTCATTGCCTTTTAATTTTCACACACTGCAATCTGCAAACTGAAAGTGTAGAACCTGACCTCCAATCAAAGAGCATGCCATTTCTTATGCTTTGTATAAAATCCGATTTTTTCATGCCTAGTGATTGATCATTGTACTTGAAAGGTCATTATACTTCAAAGGTTTTTGAGGTCTGTGTCACAACAGTTGTAACTAATGAATGTCTTTTCAAACTCCATTTTGTTATTTCTTCTTGGGAAGAGACTGAATTGGTCAAGTGGGTGTTATATTGGTCTTAACTTGCTGAATGGTAGGCTGTAAACCTTAAGAATGTTTCGACAACTCATAAAGGGATAAAGACCCCAGTTGAAATGTCTCTGATGATTGGGATCTTAGACTGCTAACCTCATTAAGTTTCATCTGGTAGTCCCTTTGAAAATTCATTCAAATTTTATCATTTTCTCATCCTGAAGATTGTAGGGAAGTGTTATTTTTTTAAAAATAGGGACAACTTCCTTTTTTTTTTTCAAACAACTTCTGATAGTCATTATTTCTTGCATTTTCTTGTGCCAGTAATTGATACGCTTCTCTTTTAAGAATATCTAAATGGCTATAATGTTTTGCCTTGTGAAGTGACTTTAAATGGATTCTCAAAGTGTTCTATAAACCGTATTTAAATCTGAAAGAATAAAACCTCAGTAGAGATTCCAAAGCTGATCTCATTTTATGATTTGGCTCCTAGACATTTGGATGTCCCACCCTCTGTGAAACAAGCCGTCTACTTTCATTGTTGGTAGCCAGCTCTTCATTTACAGCTCTAAGAAAATATGTCAGGTTTTATGGCTTCGTAAATAAATCTAAAAGCATCTTTGAAAAAAAGAAAAAGTCTGTGTGAAAGGCATTCCAAACTAATGGATATATCAAATGTCTATTGAGCACCAAGTTTGACTTATCTACTGTGCTGGCTAGATGTCCCTATTCTCAAAATGAGTAAGCACACTAAGTTTGGCCAGCAAGTAGAAGGCTATGATCCAGTATCTAAAAGTGGTCTGGAAAGTGTGTTCCCAGTGGTGTAGAGAAATAGCCTAGGGTTTGGAGAATGAGAGGACTAGGGTGTTGCTCCTAGCTCTGTCACTGGACCCTGTGTTATCCTGAGGACATTGATCTCTTGACTCTTCAGTTCCTCCTCTGAAAAATGAAGGAGTCAGTCTGGATGCTCTTCTATGTATCTTCTAGACAACTCTATGAACTGTAAGCAAGGGACCAATGTGGCATGTAGTATTCAAGAGAGACATTATGGAGAACACGAAGCTTCACAAAGTCCTGTGAAGGATTCAGATGCTTGGGAGGCAGTGTTCGGGCATAACTAAATCGGTTTTTACTGCTAGATATGATTGCTTTTAGTTTACAGTGTACAATAAATAATTGCAAAACTAGAATAATGTACATATTTACCTACTTTCCGGGGTAGATATGTTTGAAATGTATTTTCAGATGATTACAGGATGGCATATGAAAATAAATTATTATCATTACTATAATTGTTGAGATTTAACATCATTAGGTTTTTTGAATGTATCAACTCAGGTTAAAAGGAAAATAGAATTAAATTAATTCTGTCAATTATAACACACAAAAAATTCATGACTCTGGACATTATCTTTGACTTTGATCCATGGCAAATACGTTTTAACAACTGGCTCTCCATGGGGGAAAAATAGCCCTGATTCTCTTGCATTTGCTGATTTGCATGGTGTAAATGCCCTCACCGTGTCTGATTTCAAGATCCCAATGTGAGGTCACGAACTGAAGTCGGGAAGACATGTGCACACTCAGCTCTTGTGAGCCAGTGCTAGCAGGCTCTAGCACACCACCATAGTATATAACATGGATATAAGGAATATATTTACCTCTCTTTCTTTTTTTTTTTTTAAATTTTTTTTAACGTTTTATTATTTATTTTTGAGACAGAGAGAGACAGAGCATGAACGGGGGAGGGGCAGAGAGAGGGAGACACAGAATCGGAAGCAGGCTCCAGGCTCTGAGCCATCAGCCCAGAGCCCGACGCGGGGCTCGAACTCGCGGACCGCGAGATCGTGACCTGAGCTGAAGTCGGCCGCTTAACCGACTGAGCCACCCAGGCGCCCCGATTTACCTTTCTTTCTGACCCATTTGAGTATAAGTTGCTGACACAACGCCCCTTTTACCCTTATATAGTGCAGTGTGTATCTCTCAAGAATAAAGACATCTTGTGGCACCTCTTCACCTCCATCGGTGAAGCATGCAACTCTTGATCTTGGGGTTGTGAATTTGAGCCCCACATTGGGTGTGGAGATTACTTAAAAAGAAAAAAAAATGAAGACAACCTCCCAATAACTACAGTATAATTATCAAAATCGGTAAATTAATATTGTTACAATATTATTATATAATCTAAATAGACCTTATTCAAATTTTGCCAGTTGTCCCAATAATACCCATTATAGTTTAAAAAAAGGGTGTGGTCCATCCAATCCAGGGTTGTCTACATTTGGGGGATAAAACGTATTTTTTCAGAAGTTTCTCCTTCCACTTTGCAATTCTCCCTTCATCTTTTCTTCACACCTCTTAATCCTTCCACGAGGAGTTCTAGCATTAATTTCTAGTGTCTAACATTAGAAGTGCTATCAACATATAACAACAGTAAACTTGCTACCAATGATACACATCAAGTGCTTACAGTGGTTCTAGTGTTTGAATTTTACTTAATGTTGGTAGTTAGTAATAACAAATGCGCTTAAATTCAAGGAATAGTCTTTGTTGTTATTAATGGTAGTGTCCTTCCTAGTCATTAATATGGTCTTAGCTTTATAAGCCTGCATGCGTGCCAATAAAAGAGAGTCTTAAAAAAGAGACAGTCTTATTGGAGGTCCTGGGCAATGCTAATTTTAACCAAATGACTTTCAGCCATATATGGAAATAGGTAAAAAAAATATTTATTTTGGGGGCACCTGGGTGTCTCAGTCAGTTAAGCCTCCGACTTTTGGTTTCAGCTCAGGCCATGATCTCACGGTTCATGAGTTCGAGCCCTGAGTTGTGCTCTGCGCTGACCACGTGGAGCCTGCTAGGGTTCTCTGTCTCTCCCTCTCTCTCTCTGCCGCCTCCCACCCCCTGCCTCTCTCTTTTCTCTCTCAAAAATAAATAAACATTTAAAAGAACTTTAAAAAATATTTATTCTTGGGTGTGTGTCTGTTATTCTGCTAACAAGAATGCTTCTGCTTACAGTACTATTTCTATAAAAAGTAGTATCCACCAAGGAGTTCCACAGAACAACAAACAAAATGAAGAATAATGTAATCATTAAATGTGTATAGGTTTATTTATTTATTAAAAAAAATTTTTTTTTCAACGTTTATTTATTTTTGGGACAGAGAGAGACAGAGGATGAACGGGCGAGGGGCAGAGAGAGAGGGAGACACAGAATCGGAAACAGGCTCCAGGCTCCGAGCCGTCAGCCCAGAGCCCGACGCGGGACTCGAACTCACGGACCGCGAGATCGTGACCTGGCTGAAGTCGGACGCTTAACCGACTGCGCCACCCAGGCGCCCCTAGGTTTATTTTTTAATTAAAAATTTTTTTAAAAAATTTTAATGTGTATTTTTGAGAGAGAGAGAGAGACAGAGCATGATTGGGAGAGGGGCAGAAAGAGAGAGGGAGACACAGAATCCGAAGCAGGCTCCAGGCTCCAAGCTGTCAGCACAGAGCCCTATGTGGGGCTGGAACCCATGTACCCTGAGATTATGACTTGAGCCGAAGCTCAACCAACTGAGCCACGCAGGCGCCCCTTAAAACATTTTTTAATGTTTATTTTTGAGAGAGAGAGACAGAGACAGAGACAGACAGAGCTTGAGTGGGGGAGGGGCAGAGAGAGGGAGACACAGAATCTGAAGCAGGCTCCGGGCTCTGAGCTGTCAGCACTGAGCAGGATGTGGGGCTCAAACCCATGAACCGTACCGTGAGATTATGACCTGAGCCGAAGTCAGTCACTTAACCAAATGAGCCACCGAGGTGCCCCAAATGTGTATAGGTTTAAACTGATAAATGTCTCTGGAACATATTGAAAAATCCTGCATCACAACAGGGCCTTTAAAATAATCCATAGGTCTGAAGTGATAGGTTTGCCTGTGCCTTGATGTCTTTTCTGTTGTTGTTTTTTAAATGCTGGCACTCAAAAAATAATGCAAATGTCATCTGTCTGCACAACAAATCCTATGACATGTTTAACTACTTAATACAAATAACTAGGACCAGTGCCAGCATTAAGTGATGAAAGAATTAGCTGCTGATAGGAATGGATTATTTTGGCTAGTATTTCTCAAATGATTGAAGCAGAAGGCAGAAGGTCGTTTTTTCCTTGAAATTTCCAGATATTCATACTAAATTTCTACTTTGCTTCCATGGAGATCTGGACATTCAGTGAAAGCTATGTCTTTATATGCAAAAAAAAAAAAAAGTTGAATGGATGATCAAATAAAGACAAAACAAAGACGTTCACTGTAATTACCTTCTTTCAGGCCAAAAAGCAGCACATGTGCCCTGTCTAAACCCTGAATACATTTTTACTTCCACTGCTTAGTCTAAGCCTCATCACCTTGAAAGAGGACTTCAACTACCTCCATTTTGACCTTAAACTTTCTAATTGATTAAATTCTTTCCAGCTTATCTCTTAACTCAGGCAAAAGACCCGGTGGGCAAAGCATCCCGTGCTGGGAACTGAAATTACCCCCTAAAGCAATAAGGACTGCCCTGACGCCAGCAAGACCCCTTAAATCCCAAGACAACAATCGACCTGACCTTTCCTGCCCACCTGCACGTACCCACTGACCTTTGTCTCACATTTTCCTTATATGAACCTGGAAGGATTTTCAGCACTGGAGACAGTCTTGGAGACATTAGTCCACTGTCTTCCCCGTGTTGGCCTCACTGAAATGGATTCCTTTCTAGTTTCATCACCAGTGCCTTCGGATTTTGTTAGAGGCAAGTGCTGAACTTGGTCTGTTTGGGATCCTCAGCGCCGGTTGCCCTTGTGCCCATGCACACTGGCTACAACCTCTTAGATTGTCTATCCCTTTCCGATCCATCATCCAGAGACGTCTTTCTAAAATGTCAAACTGAGCATGTTGCGTCCATGGCACACCGTTGCCTATAGGTACCAAGCTCCCTCCTTTACATGGGCATCCCAAGGGGCCCCTGTGATCGGGATCCTGCATACATCTCCAGCATAAACTTCTCCAGCTCTCCTTTTAACAGAGCTCTCTGCCCTCCACTTCCTAGTCGTTAGCCAAACGATTTGTAGTTCCAGGAGGAGAGGGGCTCTCTGTTGTGACTTTCTGTGCCTTTGTTCACACTCCTCCCAGAGTAAAGCTCTTTATCTTTTGTTTGCCTAATGAACACTATGTAATTTCAACTCTTACCTTCCTTATAAAGCCTTTTCTAACTCATGCCCACATTCACCTTTGTACACACATTCTATTTCGTCAATCTTCTGTAGTAGCACCTATAACACTTGATTGGATTTATTTGATCCTGACTATCTTTTCTTAACAGGTTGCAAGCTCTTTGAGGTCAAGCACCATGAATTATTCATCTTTGTGTCTCCAGCCCCTAGCCTATTCTGTGTCTGGCACATGGGAGGTACTCAGTAAATACTGTTGAATGAAGAAGAGTTGTAACTAAAATTGTCTAGATAGCTACTGTCCCGTACGTAGCCACTAGCCACATATAGGTATTTACATTTATATTTTAATTAAAATGAAAAATGCGGTTCTTCAGTCACACTGGCCACATTTCAAGTGCTCAGTAGCTACTTGTGTGTATCATACTGGACAGCCCAGATAACAGAAATTTCCATCATCGCAAAAGGTCCTAATACATAGTGCTGATCTGGAAAATTCTTTATTTTCCTGTTTCAATTTAATGAACATTGATTTTCTGCTATAGGCTAACATTTGTGCTAGGCGTGGTGGTTATCGCAAATGTGAACAAAATGTGAATACTATTATGATTATTTGCAAGGCATTTGAAATCTGGTAGGAGGAAGCCTTGTAAAATGAGAGAGATTATTTCCATATTGGGACATCAGGGAAGGCTTCATGGAGATTTTCTCATTTAAACTGGGCATTTAAGGATGGAGAGTATTTGAGTAGGGCAAATCTTAGGAAAGGAGAGAAAATAGTGTGAGCAAATGTACAGAGGTGGGAAAGTACTAGGAAAATGGGAAGTAATTTAGTTCCCTTAGAATATATGGTATATGAGCTGGGAGTAGTCGTTTAGTTTATTAATTCATTCCTCAAATCATTCAACAGTTTTTGAGCACCTATCCTGTTTCAGGCTCCATACTAGGTCCTGGAGGGGTGCCTGGCTGGCTCAGTTCCTACAGCACAGAACTTGATCTCAGGGTAGTGAATTCAAGCCCATGGAGCTTGAATGTGGAGCCTATTTTTAAAAAGAAAAAAAAATGTATATATATCACACACATACACACATACATACTGAGTGCTGGGGATAAACAGAGACTATACAGACATCGCCCCAGCAGAGTTCACAGTTATGAGTGATGAGATTTGGATAAAACTATGGAAGGCACTGAAAACTACCCTAAAGAGTTTGTACTTTGCTCCTCTGGCCCTCACACTCAAAGTGCGGACTTTGGACCAGCAGCATGGGCTGGGCATGACCCGCGAGTTTGTTAGAAATGCAGAATCTCAGGTCCCACCCTAACCTCAAACCTACTGAATCAGAATTTGCACTTTAGCAAGATCTCCAGATTATCCTTAAGCACATTAACGTTTGAGGAGCATTGTTGTAGGCCAACTGAGCCAATAAGAGAGTGTGCAAGTGAATGAATTAAAGTAAAGGAGTAAGGATGTAGGAAGTAAGCAAGCATAAAAGTAGGAAGTGAGGTGGTATTCTAATCAGTATTGGGTTGAAAGCAAAAGAAACCGGACGTGCGCCTATTACTGTAGAATGAGATGAGAAATGGGAGGGGTTGGGTGTGAGAGACAATCAATCTTTTGTATACAGGCACAGCTTCCGCTCCATGAACTCATACTGGAAATATTGTCTGTTATTCAAAGTGAAAAAAATCAGCAAATTCAATAATATGGTATCTGAGATGTCTTAGAAGGTGCCAGCTATTCGTTTCAGAAAAGGCTTATTGGTAGGTCTACTTCCTGTTGACGCCACAGGTCCATAGTGTACTCCTGAGTGTCAAAGTATCAGGCCCTTAATCTTATACAAGTTCATACAGGGATTATGATAAGGGATTCAGAAATTAAATCACTGTACCAAAGTTCACAAAAAGCTGATTTATAAACGAGAAATTCAATTGATACAAATTTTTAAAAAACATTTTTTAATGTTTGTTTATTTTTGAGACAGAGAGAGACACACACACAGAGAGAGAGAGAGAGAGAGAGGAGGAGGGGCAGAGAGAGAGGGAGACACAGAATCTGAGGCAGGCTCCAGGCTCTGAGCTGTCAGCACATAGCCCAACTCTGAGCTCAAACCTACCAACTGCAAGATCATGACCTGAGCGGACGTTGGAAGCTTAACCAACTGAGCCACGCAGGCACCCCTAGAAGCTCAATTTATTAATTTACAGTGGAGTAATTACCTTTCCACTAGCCAGAACTTTCTTTTATTACCAGCATTAAAATTTTTAAAAGTTTTTATTTATTTATTCATTTACGTGATCTCTACACTCAACGTGGGGCTTGAACTCATGACCCTGAGATCAAGCGTCCTATGCTCCACCGACTGGGCCAGCCAGGTGCCCCTAGGTGTATCACAATTTCTTTAACCAATTTCCTTAAATGATGCCATTTCTATTTTCAGTTTCTCTTTATTACAAAGCTACACAGATCTTTGTGTAATTTGTACAAGCATCTATGTATGATAGATTCCTAGAAATAGAAATGGCAGGTTAATTTTACATCTTGTATGCTATGAGGTACTTTTTAAAAAAATGTTTATTTATTTTGAAAGAGAGAGAGAGAGAGCGTGAGCGGGGGAGTGGCAGAGAGAGCTGGAGACAGAGAATCCCAAGTAGGCTCCAGCTGTCAGCACAAAGCCCAAAGCGGGGCTCAATCCAGAGTTGAAAGCTTAACTCACAGAGCCACCCAGGCACCCCTGGGATACTTTCTTTTTTAATGTTTATTTATTTTTGAGAGGGAGGGAGGGGGAGAGGGAGAGGGGGGAGAGAGAGAGAGAGAGAGAGAGAGAGAGAGAGAATGAGTGGGGGAGGGGTAGAAAGAGAGGGAGACCCAGAATCTGAAGCAGGCTCCAGGCTCTGAGCTGTCAGCACAGAGCCCCACTCTGGGCTGGAACTCAAGAACCGTGAGATCATGACCTGAGCTGTAGTCGGATGGTTAACAAACTGAGCCACCCAGGTGCCCCTGAGATATTTTGTTTTTAAACAATTCCCACCAATGGTACGTGAGAATTCTCAGTGCCTCACCAATACTGAGTACTATCAAAAACTTTTAATCTCTGGGGCACCTGGGTGACTCAGTCGGTTAAGCGTCCGACTTCAACCTAGGTCATGACCTCGCCATTCCCGACTTCAAGCCCCTCATCAGCGTCTGTGCTGACAGCTCAGAGCCTGGAGCCTGTTTGAGATTTTGTGTCTCTCTTTCTCTCTCTCTCCCCTCCCCCATTCACACTCTGTCTCTCTCAAAAATAGACATTAAAAAAATTTAAAAAATTTTAATCTTTGCCAACCTGGTAGGTATTTAGTTTGCATGTCTTAGTGGCGGATGAAGTTCGGCACCGTTTTATGTATTTATCAGTCATCTGCATTTCTTTTCCAGCAAGTTGACTCTTTATATTCTTTCTCCGTTTTTTAAAAAATTTTTTCAAAATTAAAAAAGAATTTTTTTCTGACACAGAGAGCACGCACGCGGGGAGGGGCAGAGAGAGAGGGGAACAGAGGATCCAAAGCAGGCTCTGCACTGACAGCGGCAAGCCTGACGGGGAGCTCAAACTCAGAGCAACCATGAGATCATGACCTGAGCCGAAACTGGATGCTCAACTGGCCGAGCCACCCAGGCGCCCCCTTTCTCCACTTTTCTATTGGAGCATTTTTATCTTGTTGATTTGTGCGAGTTCTTCATATGTGTCATGCCTTTCTCATTCATGTAGCAAATATAGTCTGCTCATACTTTATCTTTTGACTTTGTTTATTGTACCTTGCTATACATAATTTTAAATTTCTGTGGGCTCAAATTTATTCACCTTCAGGCTTCTGGATTTTAGTTCACATTTAGAATGGTGTTAGAAAATACAGACTATATATACATGCTGCCTAGAGTAGGAGACTATCTAGAAAATTTAAATTATAATCAGAAGCTTGTTCCATTGGTATAGATGGGAGTTAAAGAGAGCTGTGGAATGCTTTATTTAGATTGTGGTAAGATAGGAAGATTATCTCTGCTACCCCGTGGGGTATGCATTTCTAGTGACCAGAATATTTTTGCATCAAATAGTGTCTTGTCCCTTAAATAGCATCAAATGTTCTAAGTATTCAACTTTCCTTTTTCTTATTTCTCATCAGGCACTGAAAGTTTCTGCTATTACAGTATTATCTCATGAAGGAAAGCTTTTTTTTTAATGAAGGCTATGTTACAAATAATTAGATTAAAGCTTATTTTACATAAGTTACATATTTCATTTGGTGGCATTTTCTCACTTTGTCCTCAAATTCAAAGGCTTCCCTTTTTGGTCTCTCGGTACCCTATGAAATACATTTTACTTCTTAGGACAGGACTGGGGCACACAGCACTATAATCTGTACATATTGAAAGCTCAATAAATATTCTTGTGAATAAGCTCTAGAAGAAAAGAGAGGCTACTGTGAAACACTCAAACATCAGTACAAATTTGCTATAAAATTTTCTTCAGATGTTATACCAGTTAGTTACTGGTTTTCTTCAATGGTATTTTTCACAAGATGAAAGAAAGTTTACTAAACAGAGGAAGTTTTCAATGTTTTTTCAAGGTATAAAATTGTTTAAAGTCTCAGTTGCTACATAGACAATAAGATAAGAATATGAATTTACAAAATAGGTGAAAAACTGTTTGCACCATGTACTATAAATGTGACGTTTGGAGCAGAAAATCAGTAGTTTTCAGCTAATACTAAGGCAGGAAATAATTTAATATCAATTGATAGTAAATTGGCACAATTGAACTAAATTAATGTAAAATGATTTGGTACAGAGCCCAATTTTTCTATTACTTTAAGTGGAATTTTGCATTAACTTATGTAACTGTAAATTTTCCACTACTCCCTATTTAATGTTCTAGCTGCATCATTCTGTAACTTGAATCTATTAAAAACTGTATAACATTCTACCAAAGATGGTCTATAAATGAAATGGAAATTTATTTTGAATAGTATTCCACTCCCCAAAGCTTTAGAGGTAAGTAAAAACGTCTCGGATTTTATTTGTTATTGATATTTAGATGTTTCTGTTTAACTTTTATTGTTCAGTTGATTAAATATACCATAACTCTTTTTTAAAGTTGCAGAAAAAAAACCAGTAAGCACACAGAATGGGAGAGAAACTAAGGCGTGTTAGGAATATATTTTGAGGACTGAAATTAATCATTATATTCCATTAGGAATGCTTTGAAGATGATACCGGGTGAAATCTCCTCGATTTACACGGGGCTTTCGTTATTTCTCATTTGGAAAATTTGTCAGTAACATTTACATTTATTCCTTTTCTTGTAACTAAAAGGTAATTCAGTATCAAAGGAATACTCTAACCAAAATTTTTTAAAAAGAAAGAGGAACGACGTGCCTTTAACTACACACTATTGTGGGAACCTGGGAACTTCTCTAACAGCAATGGAGACACGGTAATAGGTCACTTCTTCCTGTCCTAGGAAAAGCGGCGCTTCGGAGGGGACAGGGCCTCCCCGAGTTTTTCTCCCCCGCGTAGAGAGTTCTAGGTGGTCAAAGGTCCGGGACGCTGGATTCGAAACAAACAAAAAAATAAAAAGGGTGATAAAGACTGGAGTTAACAGGGGGGTCAAAGGAACGTAAGGGCTCCTTTCGCACTTCAAACACCTTGGGATTAGGGGGGAGGGGGCAGGACAAGGAGGAACCAAAATTCTTAACAAAGTCGTGAGGCAGCCCTGTCCCACGTTTCCAGGAAGACAGTGGATCAGCGGGGAAGGCGGGGGAGGACGGGGAAAGACCGGGCAGGTCCCTCTCGACTCCTTTAGCCCAAATTTTTGATTTCCCTCCACTTCGCTCCGTCCCGTTTCCTCCCCCCACCCCCGCCCCAAGAGTCGAGAATAAATTGGTCGAGCGCCCGGCCTAGCCTAGTAGCCCAGTTCCTTAAATCTCTTAGACCCTAGAGGGGGAGAGACCACATTTTCTGGGAGACGGGAATAGTGGGCTGCAAAGAAAAAAAAAAATTTTTTTTTTCCTCCAGTGTCAAGTCTTCCCGGTGAAAAATCGGCTCGCTTTCTCTCCACAGCCGAAGCAAAAAAGCAAAAACAGAAACTCAAAAAGCGAAGCCCCTGAATCACTTAGGATCAGGTGCCAGAGTTCCGCGAGTAGACTTGTTTCGGTGGGAAGGGGTAGGGACCGCGGGGGAAAAGAAGGTCCCGGAACTAGGGCGGAAGGCCCCTCGCTGGGGCGTGCCAGAGGAGGGGACAGGGAAGGGTGATGCCCGGCTGGGCTGCCAACCTCGGGCTGCGCTCGGGGCACAGGAGCCCGGGGGACGAGTCCCGCGCGACCCCGGTTTCCGATTTCCCACGGCCCGGGGCTCTGCCGGACATTCCTAACGACCTCCTTTCGACCCCCCCAAATTAAAGAGAGAGGAAACGCGGCGCGATCGGGTCCGCGGCGGAAGCGCGGCCAAACGAATGAGTAAGTCAGGCGCGGGCACGGAACCTTGTTTACCCCACTCGGCGGCGCGCCCCTGCGGGCGCCTCGTTTGCAGGCGGCGTCGGAGACGCTGAACCCGGGAGGCAGTCGGCCACGATTGGTCGTTGATAGGGAGGAGGACGCTGGGAGACAAGCGTTGCAGTGTCAGCTCGCTGCCGCTAGATGCCGCTCCCTCCCAACAGGAGCCGAGCGCGGGTTCGTGGCCGACAGATGGCGCCTGCGCGTTCCATTCGCCTCCAAGTCGCCGAAGAGCGAACACCCCAAACAATCCCGAAGCGCCACCAAAAAAAAAAAAAAAAAAAAAAAAAAAAAAAAAAGAAAAAAAAAAGAAAAAAAAAAACCCGCCGGATCCGACCGCCACTTTCAAAACCCCCCACCGCTCTAGAACCGCGGGAGCTTCCGTCCCTGAGTAGAATTCGAGGGTGTAAAGAAGAGGAAGGGGAAAATATCTTGTACCAGCCCAGGGGTGAAGAAGCCCCCGGCCTGAGAAAGAAGGAAGGAGGAGTGGGGGAGGCGAACAGTCTCGTTGCTGCCTCTGTGTACGCTGAGGGGGGAGGTAAGTTATAAAATGGCGGAGGCGAAGCTTCTAGAAGTTTGGAGGGGCACCCGGAGGGCGCGGGGCCCACCGTGAGGTGTGTATGGTTGAAGCAGGGCGCGAGAGAAGAGTTGGGAGGGAAAGAGAATGGGCACTCTGTTGCCACTTAATTTCCCCTCTACTCCCTTTGCCCCCAGCGGGGCCAGCCATGGAGCGGGTGGCCAAGTCAAGACGGGGAGAAGCCTCCCCGTCCCCGCGTAACCCCCAACCCTTCTTTCTGTCTTCTCCCCCCAAGTGGCCACCTCAACACTACCAAGGAACTTCCAGCCCCCCTTCCTCCCTACCTCCTACTCCTAGAGTGGCTTTCTACTGCACGACTCTTCTTTTCGACTACCCTCGCTGAAGATTTTCTCTTCCTTCCCTCGCCCAACTCTCCCTCGGGGCCTCCACGGAGACCCCCCCCCCCCATGGGTGGCCCAAAATGGAGAACGCGGAGCAGCGCAAGATGGAGGCTCCGCTTCTCAGTGTTGCATTAGATTTAGGTGCCTTTTCTCCGGCAGGCTCTTAAGCCTGGGAGAGCCCAAACTGGAGGTGGGGTGGGGTGCGAGCCATAGTCGGGGGAGGAAAGCCGGGGAGGCTGTGGCTGGGGTGGGGGAGAGCGCGGTATCGTGGAGAGGGGAAGGAAGAGAGCAAAATGGTGGTGCTGGGAACCTAGGGGGGAGGGGAGAAGCGGAGGCTCAGTTGTGTATATTTGGGCCTCGGACCGAGGGAGGCGAGGGAAAATCTACTCTGATCACACCCCTCCCTCGTGCCCCCTCCCTTCTCCCTTCCCCTCTTTCCTTTCCTCCCTCCCTCCGCTCCCTCCCTCTCTTCCTCCCTTCCTAGAGAGGGAACAACATTCATGTGACGGGCCCCTCTGCTTCTCCCCCGCCCCATCATCTCCAGCGCGTGGTGGGGGAACTGCTTGGGAAAGCGATTGGCATCGATCTCTCCATCCCTTCCGAGGCCCGACTTCGGTCAGTTTTCTTCGGGCAACAATTTTATAAATAGGCTGGGGTCTGGCAGTGTTGGCCCCCGCGTGCAGACCTTGCCCCGAAGGGGGCCCTGCCTGCCTGGCATGGGAGGAGGGGGGAAGGGCGGGAGTGGAAGGCTGTTTGTTGGGGGGTTTTGGCGCCACTTTTGTTTTAGTTTTAGTGCTGCTTTTCGTTCCCACCCCCACCCGCACTGTCTTTCTCAAGGCACGAACTGAGCTGATCCTTGCCCCAGGTAGGCAGCTTCTGTTTTTTCTCTCTACACTTTTATTCTTGCTTGGGGTTGACTTTCTTTTTTCTTCTGTCGCGTACCCGGTGATCTGTGGCCGGCGATTTTAGCACGAAAAGGGTCTGATGGGCCATGGGAGAGAGAAGGTGTGGGAAACAGCATCAAGTAGTTCCGCAAAACTTTGAGCCCCGTTCCCATTTTCTTCTGGCCTACATTCGTAAACGTATTGTTGATTTCTGCCTTTTTTTTTTTCCCTCGTCGCGAGAAGGTCTTGTTTTGCCTTTAGTTTTTTATAAACCGCTGTACTTTCGACATTTAGTTTCCGCTCTCCCTTGGTGTGTATGTCATTTTATTTTTAATCCTGAACTATAATGGGTTTTATCGTGAGATTTTTCATGCTGCAGTGTTCAGCTTTAATTTTTAATATTGCATTAGTAGTTTCATCCGGTTTGTGAGACTTTCTCCTGCGTGGCCTAGAAATGTTTTATATCTTGTTGCCTACCACCCTTTCCTACCGTCTCCCTCCTTTCTCTCGGATGGTTTCTTAATTGAGGGTCATGGTGTTTGGTTAAATGGTTATTTACAGTTTACACGATATATCTATTAGAAACTTTTGATCTGTGGGATTAGGTTTAAGTAAACGAAAAGCTTGTGTTGCTTTGAAATGGTTCCTTAAAATGCGCGGGCCGCCCCCCCTCCCCTTGGTAAAGCCCCATCTTCCCCTCATACTGGAGTGTAAATTCCATACCCCTTTTCTCCCACGGACCGCCGTATTTCACGGCAGCCACACCCTGTATTTGTCTCTGTGGATTGGACTCATTATCAGCTTAATTTAGTGACTCTTAAACCACCATGATGGGACTTGCTTAAGCACGAAGCTTCTTTTCCTGTTTAGTCCTAGTGGTTAGTGTCGAAAGAGGAATAATCGAGGTTTCTTGATGAAACCTGGTGCGGTCCAACCTCTGCCTTTTTTCTGTTGTCTTTTTTCCTACTCCGGGCTGTTGGCGGTGTCAGCACCGCTGCTGGGGGCGGGGGTGGAGGGGAGAAAGAGTCGGGTTACCGAAGTGCGTCATTCCTGGCTCTAGCAGGGCCTGCTCGGGAGCTGCTGGTGTTTGTTACTGTCCTCGCAGCACTTTCCTGCCAACCTTCTCTCTCTGCGTATTGGTTAGGAGCAAGAGCAGGAGGCGGTCTTCTAATTCTATCTGTAGCCTAGCGCGTTGCGTTTCAGGGTATATGTGAACTTATTAAAAAAAAAAAAAAACCTGGGCCCTGGAAAGTGGATATACATTTCTGTTTAATGACATACAATTCAGGTAGTTTAGACTTGCTTTCATATATTTTCCAATGAACGGTGGGGTTAATTTTGAACATTTTAAAACGCTTACGTTAAAATGCCTGGTTTTCTTTTTACATTGATATCAATCTGTAATTAGGGATCAGAAGGACCAGTTAAGGCATAAGCATTCAGCGGTTTTTCAAGTGGTTGAATTGTAATTTTATGATACATTATGTTAAATAGTCTGTTTTTTTTTTTTTTTCGTTTTGAGCCGAGGTGCTACATGAATGTAAGCTAATTGCAGATATTTAAGTTCATTTTCACCACCTATTCCTATTTCTCCTTTTAGGTATAATTTTAAATATGCCTTTTGGATCTTATGGACTTTATTAAAATTCTTAAAGATGGCTATTTCTTTGTTTTTAACTGAATTCTTAAATTTGCAAGTAGTTGTTTTAGGGTGACAGTCACTGTTAAATTCTTCTTACTAGTCTTTGATACTTTAGCATCTTTGGGGTTTTTTCAGGGTACTTACCGAGCACAGTGTCTTCTTAATTCTTTTCTGAAGATAATAATTGGAAGAGAGAGTGGTGGGAGGTAGAGATGAAACAAAAGTGGCCTTGAGTTGATCGTAGCTGGATGAGTACAGGGGAGCTTATTGTACTATTATTCTCTCTACTTTTTTGTGGGTACTTGAAAATTTCCACAATTAAAAAAATTGGAAGAAAAAATTTCAAATTGGCTGGCAATTTTGATGTGATGGCATACGTTTGTATTTACCTATCAGTTATCTGCGTGGAAAACTTGGCGTTTTGCATAAGTAATTACACAATGCCTGATATACAAACTTTCAAAAAAATATTTAATTTGAACCAGTATAGAATAAGCAGTATACATACTTACAAATAAGCAGTATACATACTTACAAATCGGTTGAACTCTAAATGTTTGTAACTTAGTCTGAATGTATTCTACTTTTAGTTTCCTTTTTAATCCTTTGAAAACGGGAAAATTCCATTCTCAGATTTTGTAAATTTTGCTTGTTGTCTATTTCATTAAGTTGGGGTTACAGTGAGTCAGTATGAAAGGGATTTACTATTAATAGGAGGGGCTTTGGCAGTTGCAATAAGTGACAGTGGAAGGGATTCGGGTGCCCTAGGGCGCATTCCTGGTAGGAACATAGAGGTAGGAGTTGAATTCAGTTTCAGTATTTGGTGTTTAATGAATGGGTAGAGACTAGGATTGGAAAGGAAATGTACTTATTAGCCATTCTATCCTACTGTGAAATAACTATAGCATTCTAAGGTTATCAGAGACTGGCAGTGGGGGTGGGGTGGGTTCTTTAAAAAAAAAACTGATATGGGGGGCGCCTGGGTGGCGCAGTCGGTTAAGCGTCCGACTTAAGCCAGGTCACGATCTCGCGGTCCGTGAGTTCGAGCCCCGCGTCGGGCTCTGGGCTGATGGCTCGGAGCCTGGAACCTGTTTCCGATTCTGTGTCTCCCTCTCTCTCTGCCCCTCCCCCGTTCATGCTCTGTCTCTCTCTGTCCCAAAAATAAAATAAAAAACGTTGAAAAAAAAATTAAAAAAAAACTGATATGAAAATGAACATTTACTTATAAAGTGAGTTAAATCGCACTCCTCACTTTAAGGATTTAGTGTAGTTAAAAGTCGATATGTAAAATATTCTAATGTTTTTCTATTAAGGCCATTCTGACCATTACCCATCAACAGTAAAAGTGCATTGCAGTTAAAATCCTCAGTTTCCTTAATTAATATATTTGTGAATTGCTTCTACATTCTTTGAAGGTAAGTGCCTTATTTTCTGCAATTTTGTGTTGTTCAGTGTCAGGCTTTTTACCCCTATAAAATGTATTTTTTTTAAGATTTTATTTTTAAGTAATCTCTACATCCAACATGGGGCTTGAACCCACAACCCCAAGATCAAGAGTCACATGCTTCACCAACTGAGCCAGCCAGGTGCTCGGATGTATTTTTGAATATGTCAGAGTTCTAAAGGAAATCCAAAATAATGGATATTTAAGTTTTATGTTGGGTGAAGTGTGTTCCCTCATCATTATTAAAACAAAATTCCACCCTAGTCTAGGAAGATATTTCATAACTGTTAATATTAGTCTGTGTATTCATATGCAAGTTTTAGCTTTAAGAATGTTATGAGAAGACAGATGACATTTTTTGAATTCTTGTATGCAAATAATCTTAAGTAGATGATGAAGATTGTGGCTTCAGATTTATTGTGGAAGGCCACAGCTAAACTACTAAGCCAACAAATTACGAGTTTTGTAACTTTGAAGTGTATTTAGTAAGGATTATTAATTTTTAAAATTTTATTTATTTAAAAAAAAATAAGTAATCTCTACACCCAACATGGGGTTTGAACTCACAAGATCTAGAGTCGCATGCTCTTCTGACTGAACTAGCCAGGTGCCCAGTTAGGATATTTTTTAAAGCCCAAACACTAAAGATTTGAATGAAATTAAGTCTTGCATTTCTTTTTCATAATTTTCTTTATCGATCTTACATTATTGACTTTGGTGGTTGTCTGAGGACCTATGTATTAAAATGGGTGGGGAGAAGTGGGGAGTAGGCTCAGGCTCAAATAAATTATCTTTTGGGAATATAGCATTAGATGTGAAAATATGCCTTGGACGGTTTAGTAGTGCTTAATATTCTGCATGTTTAACTGATGCCACCCACAGTCATGTGTGGGAAGAGAGTAAACAGTGAATAGTGTATTCTTTTTGCTTTGGGCTCTATAATAGATGGAAGACTTCAGTTTTTGATGCTGCAAGTTAACTTTTAATTTAGAATTTACATTAAATGGACACCTGGACACTTGGGTGGCTCACTTGGTTAAGTGGCCAACGTGGGGCTCAGGCCATGATCTCATCATGAGTTCAAGCCCCACATAGGACTTGGCTGCTGTCAGCACAGAGCCTGCTTCAGATCCTCTATCCCCCTCTCTCTGCCCTTTCTCTGCTTGTGCACACTGTCTCTCTCAAAAATAAATAAACTTTGAGAAGAAAATTTATGTTAAATGGACACCATGATCTGTTCATTACATCCTAGCGGGATAAGATTCATATCTCTTTAATATTGTGACTTTTGTGTCTCATGTTTAAAAACAACAACCGGGTTTTATATTATTAGCACTTTGAAATTGCTATTCGTAGGTTATTCAGATATTTGAAATGACAGCTCATTGTACAATGGAGCACTATTGTATACCCATTTTGGAAATTGGGGGAGCTTAGCAAAGAAAAGGGATAGTCCCAGTTAGCTATGGGTATCAGTATATCCTGAAATGTGATTAATCATTGGAGAATAAAGAAACTTTAAAGATACAGGCAAATTTAAAAGTTCTTTACATTTTCCTTTTGTAGTTTTCTACATCTGATACATGCATTGAACTTTTAAGTTGTGGCTCAGTACTGTCCCTGTATAATAATTCTCTGTGTCTCTGGCTATCATGAGCAGTGGTTATTGCATGTTTCTGTTTGGTAAAGATAATGTGAGAAAAAATTGTCAGATTTTTTTTTTTAACATATCCTGGGTTGCCTGCTTTGCATTTAATTGAACCAAATTTTATGTTCCTTCTGTGTAAGTGGTGTTGCTTGTGGAGTCTTAATTTTTGAATATGTGCATTAAAAAAACCCTACATCTCTAGCAGCTGTGGTGATCTGCTACCTGAACTGTGTTCTTAATGTATGCTTGCTATAGTTCCATCTTTGATACTAACCAGAAGAAAACAAGAAGTCTTTACATATAGTTAGTCAAGAGGTTATTGAACTTGTTTTACACTCCTCATTCCTCCAAAGGAAGGGAGGGTGAGTAATGTCAGTGCTCTGTTCTTTTTTATTATTTGATTGGAAAATGCATTACTAGGATTGATGAGACCAACAAGAGATATCTGTAAGTTCTGAATAATCTAATGTAAACTCAAAGTAAAACTCTTTTATAATGTCAGAATGTTAGAGGGGGAAGAAGTAAGTCTTGTTTACACTAAAATTTTGCATGCACAACATTTGTTGTAATTGGGTTTGACCTCTAACTTGTTGAATCTTGAGATATTCTAAGAAAGAAACTTAATTTAGTGTACTTTTAAGTTCCTTTTGAATGCCAATAACTGTTTTAACATTTATTGTTTTATCTTCTCAGCTGCCTTGCATGATAGGTGGTTATTATCATTTTACAGATGGGAAAATTGAGGCTCTCAAAGAATAAATGACTTGTCACATAATAATTGACAGCCTGAATTTACACCCAAAGTAATTTGGCCTCAAAACCTTTGTGTGTGTATTTTTTTTAAGTTCAGTAGTTTCCCTTAACTGGTTTAGGTCTTGGGTTATTTATCACCAGAAAGCATGCCTCATTTTAATATTACAAAATGAAGATTTTTTTTCACATACAGTGCAAGGGAAATACAGATTTTTACACAGGGTTAGATGAGTTGTTGCCCGATGAAACGTCTAAATTGTGTTTTACGCTAAGAGATAGTTGAAAGAAATCTGAGCCTTGGTTTTGTTTGTGTGTGCTCATTATACAAAAGTTAATGTGATAACATGTTGAGTTATAGTTTTGACTTTTTGGGGGTAGGGGTCATACTATGGTAGATAGAATGGTTTCACTGAAAAATTTTTCCCTTATGTCATTTATGTTCTATACAGAATGGAAGCTGAGTGTGTCTGAGAATAGTTCCCCAGTCATTCAGCTTGTTTATTGAGTGGTTTAGATTTGAAATAAAAATTTATGCAACTTTTGTAGTTCACTGCTCTGATTGATTCTGTAAGGGGATTTTGTTGTTATTTAATGGTACCTTAAAAATACTCTTTCCTCCTGAGTGTTAATATCTTCTCTGCTTCTAATTTCTAGTTCATCTTTTCACTTTATTAAATTTTCTTGTTCTAATTTGTATCAGGTAATAGTTAATATTGGTGACCTGGATTATTAGTAGGTTCATTAGTCTCAGCTTCCTTTGCTTTTTCCTTCTTGCTTTTCATAAACTACAACTAGAACTTTTCTTATCCGAAGGACTGCTAGATGTTGGATATCTGGCCTAAGATAAATTAGTGGAGATGAGGTAAAACAATGTATAATGTTTTTCATAGCCATGAGTGCAATTTATATGTTTTATGTTAATTATTCCCTTATTTTGTGGGAGTGATGCAGTCTTCTGTCCAGATTTCTTTGTTCAATATTGAGTCTTTTCATCCATATTTTCCCCTTTTGTACTCCAAGAATACCAAGACCCTGGTGTTCTACAACGGAATTATGCCCCAAGACATCCATTGTACACAATGAATTAGTTTCTCTCCTGTGTATCTAGGAAGATACTAGTTTTGTACCATTCTTGGGAGAATTCAGGAAATTGTCACTCACATTATTTTCTGAGTTCTGTGGTTAACCTTGTGGAACCCTGGATGAGAAGGGCTGCTAGAATATTAAGGGACTTGGTTTGGTGCTAAGCAGTTTTACTTTTCACAGTTAACTTTCCTGTCAGTAACCCTAATATAGCTCTACTAAACTTTTGTATGATAAAATGTGAATGTAATTGATAATATTGTCATCTCTGTGGCATAAGTTGAATAAATTGGTTAGTGTTGATTTCAAGCAGTTAGTGCTACTTAGTTGTTTCAAAGAATTGAATGTGGGAAGTTGAATAATTTTATTTGTAAAAAGGAATATTGTAGGAGCACTGTTCATTATACAAGTCAAAACTTAAAGTTTTTTTTTTAATGTTTGTTTACTTTTGAGAGAGGGGGAGAGAGAGAGAGAGAGACGTGAGCAGGGGAGGGGCAGAGAGAGAGGGAGACACAGAATCTGAAGCAGGCTCCAGGCTCTGAGCTGTCAGCACAGACCCCGATGCAGGGCTCAAACCCACCAGACGTGAGATAATGATCTGAGCCAAAGTCGGACACTTAACCCACTGAGCCACCCAGGCGTGGCAGTGCCCCTCAAAACTTGTTTTTTAAGTTTATTTATTTTGAGAGAGAGAGAGCGTGTGCATGTGAGAGCGAGGGAAAGGGGGAGAGAGGGAGAGAGAGAATCCCAAGCAGGTTCCGCGCTGTCAACGCAGAGCTCGACGCGGGGCTCTATGTCACAAACTGTGAGACTATGACCTGAGCCGAAATCAAGAGTCAGACGCTTAACCAACTGGGCCATCCAGGCGCCCCTCAATTCAAAACTTCTTATAAAGTATTTGATGGTGACTAACATAAGGAATAGTTAACACTAACTGAATTCTTAACTCTGTGTCAGACACTGTTACAAATGCTTTACATTGCATTACCTCTCTTAATCTTCATAACCCTGTTGCCCATTATCCTATAATTTATTGCTCAAATCAGGATACTTTTTTAAAAAGTTTATTATTTTGAGAGAGAGAATGCAAGTGGGGAAGGGGCAGAGAGAGAGGGGGAGAGAATCCCAAGCATGCTCTGCGCTGTGAGTGCTGAGCCTGAGGCAGGGCTCAAACCCACAAACCAGGAGATCATGACCTGAGCTGAAATCAAGAGTCAGACACCTAACTTGATTGAGCCACCCCGGCATACTTAGGAGAATGAAAGGGGACTCTAACTAGATGGCATTCTGGGATAATAGTATAAATGGGAACTGTCCCAGAGAAGCTAGGATATATGACATCCCTAATGAATACCCCATTTTTCAAGAGGAAACCTTGCCTAATTAGTAAGTGGTAGGAAGGGATTCACAGCCTCTACAATTTATTTGGGCATGAAAGTGATTTAATTACTTTAAACGGCCATATTCTGAGAGTTTGTTATTTTTACTTGGAGGAATTTCTGTTGGTGTGGGGTTGACAGTAAAAGACGAGAGACAGTGTTTTTTGTTTTTTTTTTTTCAACGTTTATTTATTTTTGGGACAGAGAGAGAGACAGAGCATGAACGGGCAAGGGGCAGAGAGAGAGGGAGACACAGAATCGGAAACAGGCTCCAGGCTCTGAGACATCAGCCCAGAGCCCGACGCGGGGCTCGAACTCACGGACCGCGAGATCGTGACCTGGCTGAAGTCGGACGCTTTACCGACTGCGCCACCCAGGCGCCCCGAGACAGTGTTTTTAAAATTCTACCCAGGAGAATTTCCAGTTGGCTTTTTTCAAGTGACTATTGGACTTTTGAGTCACTGTTAAAAAAAAAAAAATAGCTTCTGAGGTCCACTGAAATAAAAGGAAAAAACCAAGATAACTACTTTTACTGTTTGAAATCTGTAAACAGATTTTCTTACATTTTATTCAGACTTCCTTTACTGTTTTCTAGGGAGGAAATGTTAATTGTATGCTTTTTCATGGAGGTTTTTATGTGGGAAATCTCTTCCTAGAAGAAAAGTGAGAGAGAAATAATTTTGTGACTAGGGAGAAGTGGTGTTAGAAAAGAAAGAAAAACTTACAGGTTAGACACTTATTTGAAGTTAAATTGATTCTGTAACATAATTTGAGAGTTGTCTTGTAGAGTTTGAAGTGTCATTTCATAAAATTAATAGTTCTCTTTTATTTTGATGACTTTTGTACTTGCCTTATATTCCTGCCTGTTTATATTTGTGGTACATCCCCCCCCCCCAAAAAAATGATTACTGTAGGTGAATTCAAACATTTGGAGAAATGAATTCAGCGTAATTGCAGATTATACTCTATTGCAAACGAAAATTCCCTCCCCACCCTTTTTAGTGGGGGTGAGTGGCAGAGAGCTGATCTTAAGAGGACTTTAAGTTTTTTCATATTTGGCTATTTTGATATTTTGTTGAGGAATTTGTGTGTTTTTTATCCCCTGGCTAGTTTACTTTTGGAGGTTTTGTTGGTGTCAATATCTTATAAACAACTGCATGGTTAGTAAGTAGGTTTGTTTAGTTTTGTATATCTTTTCTTTAATTCATTAAAAGCTATCATGAAATTGGAAGTGGGGGGATCGCCTGGGTGGCTCAGATGGTTGAGGATCTGACTCTTCATTTTGGCTCAGGTCATGATCCCAGCATCATAGGATTGAGGAGCTCTGCATCCAGCTCTGTGCTGAATGTGGAGCCTGCTTAAGATTCTCTGTCCCTCTCCCTCCCTCCCTCCCTCCGTGTGTCTCTCTCCCTCTCTCTCCCTCTCCCCCCTCCACCCCTCTCCCCCTCTCCACCCCTCTCCCCCCTCCCCTTCTTCCCCCCCTGATGCTCTTTCTGAAAAAACAACAACAACAACAACAACAAAACAAACCACTATGTACTGGGATTACTATATATAAAAGAATATTATTAGGCTAAAGCCAATAGTCATCAATGCAGGTTTTATTTTTTTTTGATACAGTGCTCTTAATTTGAGATAGTGACAAGTATTTTTTTTAAGACTTTATTTTTAAGTAATCTCTGCACCTAAAGTGGTATTCAAACTCCCAACTCCAAGATCAAGAGTTGCTTGCTCTACCAGCTGAGCCAGCCAGGCACCCCTGGTGACAAGTATTTTTAAGGACTACTTTGAAAAGTTTTGGGAGAAAAAACAATTGACTTTAAAAAAAAAACTTTTTTAAATGTTTATTTCTTTTTGAAAGAGAGAGAGACAGAGAGTGACTGGGGGAGAAGCAGAGAGAGAGAGAGACACACACACAGGACCCAAAGCAGGTTCCAGGCTCTGAGCTGTCATCACAGAGCCTGATGCGGGACTTGAACTCACAAACCGTGAGATCACTACCTGAGCCGAAGCCAGACGCTCAACCTACTGAGCCACTCAGGCACCCCAACAATTGAGGACTTGTAAGTGTAGCCTTAGAATGCTTCAGTTTTTGGTGGTGGTTAATAAACTAAATTAGGGGCACCTGGATGGCTCAGTCGGTTGGGCATCCTACTTTGGCCTAGGTCATGATCTTGCAATTTGTGAGTAGAGCCCCATGTTAGGCTCTGTGCTGACAGCTCGGAGCCTGGAGCCTGCTTCAGATTCTGTGTCTCCCTCTCTCTCTGCTCCTCCCCTGCTCATGCTGTCTGTCTCTCAAAAATAAATAAATGTTCAAAAAAATAAAAAAAAAAAACTAAAAGAGACCACGATCATCTCCTATAACTAGTTACTGTTATCCAAAAGTTGAGACCTAAATGATGTTATGGTGTTGTGTAAAAGCAAAAGAGGCAATCAGTAGTCACTGTTATATGGCATTCTTTTGTGTCTTTATTTCATGTTGTAAATGCTTGCTTTTAAATAGGAATTTTGGGGTGCCTGACTGGCTCAGTTGGAAGAGCATGTGACTCTTCCAGGGTCTTTCAGGGTCGTGTGTTTGAGTCCCATTTTGGGTGTAGAGATTACTTAAACTTAAAAAAAGGGATTTAAAGTTATGCATGTTTGTGTTTATCTTTTTTTTAATTTTTTTTTAACGTTTATTTATTTTTGAGACAGAGAGAGACAGAGCATGAACGGGGGAGGGTCAGAGAGAGGGAGACACAGAATCTGAAACAGGCTCCAGGCTCTGAGCTGTCAGCCCAGAGCCTGACGTGGGGCTCGAACTCACGGACCGCGAGATCGTGACCTGAGCCGAAGTCGGCCGCTTAACCGACTGAGCCACCCAGGCGCCCCTGTGTTTAACTTTTTGACTTTGAATTCTTTGTTAGAATGTTAGCTTGAAATGTCTTCATAGCACTATATGATACTCATTAAATTCATTCTCTGAATATGATATACATGATGATTTAGGTTTGGTGTATTTGAAGTATTTCCATTACAGGATTGGGATGTATGATACCCTCTTTTCTTGCATTTCTAATCATTTTCCCTTTTTCAAAAGCAAGGAGAATTTTTCTACACTCACCAGTGTGTCTACTGCCTTGTACCTAATTTGCAAACTTTGTGGCAACTAGAATATTATTACAAAGAACATGTTTAATATCCTCTTCCTAAAAAATGCCTTTTTTTGTGGTTTAAAGAAATCGTATTAAAGATAGGAACATGAACCTTTGAGAATTTCCCTTTTACACTAAAGAAGTAACGAAAATGTAGGGAATATTAGCAAAGCCGTAATATTTTTCCTTTGGGATATATCCCTCCCTGTTTCCACTACTCATTCAGGCCAAAAGGCATTCCTCAGACTTTATTCCTGGCAGGAGAATTGAGGAAGTGGTGGTAGCCATGGTTGGCAGGGAAGCAGAAGCATGAAGGTATGTTTTTGAAAAGCAAATTTGTCAATGATAAATGGATTTTTCCAGCTCTGTGTATATGTACTTTTTTGAGTTTTGATTAAATATCAATGCATAAAGTGCTACTATTCATTGAGGAATATTCAGTAGTTGCATTCATATTACGGTGTTCTAAATATACTTGAAAAATTTCAGAGGGATTATTTGGACAATATGGCATTATATTAGAAAAGATTCTTTAGTAGGAAATTAGTTCCTAAACTTTTGAAGTTAGATTGAAACAGGTATCTAGGTTGCTGCAGAAAAATAGCAAATCTAACATGAGAGCTAATTATATGTGTGTGTATAAATATATAGTGTTTAAATGTACAATATTGGTGAATATTCATCTCTTATAAGTAGATTGTTAAATTTTTCATTATCTCTTATAAGTAGATTGTTAATTTCTTCTGACTACGAATTGTGTTTTTATCTAATTTTGAATCCTTGTGTCATGTACTATATGTTATACAGATTCTCAAGTGAAGATTGAATTAAACCTTAGGTTTTCTAGAAATTTAACCCTGCATTATAATTACATTATTAATATTCACATTAAAGGGCTGTATGTTGGAAGAGAAGTAGTTAATTTCCTCTAGTTGGCTTTGCCTTAATGAGAAATCTTAAGTTTGTATAGGATATCATTACCACATCTACTACGTGGCAAGTTGTACATTCCCTAACATTGACTTTTTTTATTTCTTTCAACATCCTGTGAGGCAGTTGGTGGTATTTTCATTTACTGAGGTTCCAGAATGGTTAAGTGACTTGCCTAAGTTCACTCAGCTAGTAAGTGGCAGAGCCTACTTTTGAATACAGTTCTTTCTGCCTGATTCCAGGGTACAGTACTTCTTTACATGGTGATACACTGCCTCCCAGTGGGCTGATTTATAGATTTCATAGTGATAATTTTTTTGGGGGAAAGAGAATAAAAGGAGACAATAATTGGGGTGCCTGGCTGGCCCAATTGGTAGAGCATGCAACTCTTCATCCTTGAGGTCATGAGTTCAAGCCCCACGTTGGGCATGGAGCCTACTTAAAATAAATAATTTTTTTTTTTAAAGAGACAGTAATCCTGAATTGTTGAGACTGAGGAGGAAGTTAAATTTCTCAAAGTAGCTAGGGAACTTTTGGAAATAAAGTAGGAGCAAGGCTTTTTTTTTCTGCTTTGAGAATTAAAAATGCATGAATTTTTTTTTTTAATTTATTTATTTTTTTTTCAACATTTATTTATTTTTGGGACAGAGAGAGACAGAGCATGAACGGGGGAGGGGCAGAGAGAGAGGGAGACACAGAATCAGAAACAGGCTCCAGGCTCTGAGCCATCAGCCCAGAGCCCGACGCGGGGCTCGAACTCACGGACCGCGAGATCGTGACCTGGCTGAAGTCGGACGCTTAACCGACTGCGCCACCCAGGCGCCCCAAAAATGCATGAATTTTTTTTAAATTCCAGTATAATTAACAGTGTTCTATTAGTTTCAGGTGTATAATATATCGACTCAACAATCTATACATTACCCGGTGCCCATCACAATAAGTGTACTCTTTTTTTTTTTTTTAACGTTTATTCATTTTTGAGAGAGAGAGGTTGACAGAGTGTGAGCAGGGGAAGGGTAGGGAGAGGAGGAGACGCAGAATCTGAAGCAGGCTCCAGGCTCCAGGCTCCGAGCTGTCAGCACAGAGCCTGACATGGACCTCGACCTCACGAACCGTGAGATTATGACCTGAGCCGAAGTCCGATGCTTAGCCGACTGAGCCACCCAGGTGCCCCACAATAAGTGTACTCTTAATCCCCTTCACCTATTTCACCCATCCCCCTATCAACCTCCCCTCTGGTAACCATCTGTTCTCTATATTTAAGAGTCTATTTTTTAAAACTTTTATTTTTGAGGGGCGCCTGGGTGGCTCAGTCGGTTAAGCGTCCGACTTCGGCTCAGGTCATGATCTCACGGTCTGTGAGTTAGAGCCCCACATCGGGCTCTGTGCTGACAGCTCAGAGCCTGGGGCCCGTTTCAGATTCTGTGTCTTCCTCTCTCTCTGACCCTCCCCTGCTCATGCTCTGTCTCTCTCTGTCTCAAAAATAAATAAACGTTAAAAAAAATTAAAAAAAAAAAAAAATAAAACTTTTATTTTTGAGAAAGTGAGAACATGAGTGAGGGAGGGTAGAGAGAGGGAGAGAGAATCCCAAGCAGGCTCTGGGATGTCAGTGCAGAGCCCAAAGAGGGGTTCAGTCTCACAAACTGTGAGATCATGACTTGAGCTGAAATCAGGAGTTGGACGCTTAATGGACTGAGCCAGCTAGGTGCCCCTAAGAGTCTGGTTTTTTTCGTTTGTCTGTCTCTTTTTTTCTTTGTTTTGTTTCTGAAATTTCATGTATGAGTGAAATCATGGTATTTGTCTTTTCTGACTGACTTCACTTAGCATTATATTCTCTAGATCCATGTTGTTGCAAATGGCAAGATTTCATTCTTTATGATTAGTATTTCATTGTGTGTGTGTACACACCACGTCTTTTTTTTTAAGAATTTACTTAATATTTAAAGTAATCTCTACACCCAGTGTGGGGTTCAAACTTAACCCTGAGATGAAGAATCGCATGCTCCACTGATTGAGCCAGCCAGGTGCCCCTCTATCACATCTTTATCCGTTCATCTATTGATGGACACTTGGGTGCTTCCATATGTTGGCTATTTTAAATAAGACTGCAATAAACATAGGGGTGCATATTCCAATTAGTGTTTTTTTAAATGTTTATTTTTGAAAGAGAGAGGGTTTTTTTTTAATGTTTCTTTTTGAGAGAGAGAGAGAGAGAGAGAGAGCGAGCATGTGTGCACATGCACAAGTGCGGGAGGGGCAGAGAGAGACAGGGACAGAGGATCCAGAGCAGACTCCATGCTTGACAGCAGCAAGCCCAATGTGGGGTTCAAACTCAGGAGCTGCGAGATATGACCTGAGCCGAAGTTGGATGGATGCTCAACTGACTGAGCCACCCAGCCACCCCTCTGATTAGTTTTTTTGTAATCTTTGGGTAAATACCCAGTAGTAGAATTATTGGATCATATGGCAATTCTATTCATTTTTTGAGGAACCTCTATACTATTTTCCACAGTGGCTGCACCAGTTTGCATTCCTACCACCAATGATCAAGGATGCCTTTTTCTCTACATCCTTGCTAACACTTGCTGTTTCTTGTGTTTTTTAAACTAAACTCTACTCCTGATGTGGGGCTTGAACTCATGACCCCTAAAATCAAGAGTTACCTGCTCTACCGACTGAGCCAGCCAGGCACGCTGTTTCTTGTATTTTTGATTTTGGAGAAAGGCTTATTTTCTACCAGTAGTTGATAGAGGATAAATCATTCTTAGTCTGAAGTTACATGTGATGTTTCATATTTTATAATAAGTGTTGAATAGCACCTAGAAGAGCGTTGGATGGGGGGAAGATGATAAAGTTTATTATATTGTATTTGTTTTAATCCTCAGTAAAATGACATCTGAATTAATTTTAAGAAATTAAACTTGCTATAAACTATGAAATAAAATGTTGTCTAAAGCATTGTTGGCACATATCTTACTGCTACTGTTCCTACTAAAGGACAATAATACTAATAGGAAAAATCTGTTCAGGTAAATTGGTTTAAGTCCAGGCAACATTATAATGCCACTTTGTGGTAGTGTGTGTGTGTGTGTGTGTGTGTGTGTGTGTGTGTGTGTGTGGTGTTTTTTTTTTTTTTCTTCTTCATTTTTTCCTGTCTCCATTTTCTGCTGCTTTTCCACTTCTGGTGTCTTTATGATTTCTAAAATTCAGCATGGGAAGTGAAAACATTTTGATGATTTAAAAAAAAATTTTATACTATTACTAATACTAACACTACATAACCAAATGCTGCGCACTGAGATAGAAATGATATCAGAAAGTAACCCATTTAATTCTCCCAACAACCCTGTGAAGTAGGTACTATTATTATTTCCTGTTTACAGTTGAGGAAACAGAGGTGCAGAGCAAAAATGTAAACTGCCCAAGGGCACTTACCTAGGAAGTGGTGGAGCTTTGATGTGAACCCAGGCAGTCGGGCTATAGAGTCCATGTTCTTAAGCACCATACTGCTGATTGGTTGACAGTAATGTGAAAGGTTTCCTCATCTTGGCTGCGATTTATTTATTTATTTATTTATTTATTTATTTATTTGGAGATGGAGATAGCACAAGTAGGGGAGGGGCAAAGAGAGAGAGAGAGAATCCCAAGCAGGCTCCGTGCCTCTAGTGTAGAGCCTGACACGGGGCTTGAACTCATGAAACTGGTGAGATCATAACCTGAGCCAAAATCAAGAGTGAGAAGCTTAACTGACTGAGCCACCCAGGCATCCCTTGGCTGTGTATTATTTTAAGTCATTTCTTTAGTTGTAGAGTGTTTCTTCATCCTCATAGGAATTTTAGGTGTCCACAGAGGATTGGACAAATTTCTGATTCTCAGGTTTCCCAGCTGTAAAAGAAGTAATGCTATCTGATTTATGTTATTATGGGGATTATATAACAGTACTTTTTCTGAGTGTTTCTGTGTGCCTGACAATATGCTGAGGGTTTTGCTGGTATGTAATAATTTCATTTATTGAGTACATTCCATGGGTCAGATATTTGATGTAATATACTACCTTTACTTATATGGTGTAGGGGATGTTATATACCCAGTTTACAGATTGGAAAACTGAGGCCTAAAGAAATTAAGTAATTTGCCCAAATAATTTGGTTCTTACCTCAAGGCCTTTGTATTTGCTGGTCCCTTTGCCTGGCTTGGTTCATTTCATCAGGACACATTTTGCTCAAGTAATTAGCCTTTCGGTGTAGCATTCCTTGGTCATGTTCTGTAAAGTAATATTCTTTGCCCCCAGCATTCACTTTCCTCCTTACTCTGCTTTCTTTCTCTGTGTGGCTCTTTTCACCATCAAACACAACTTTACATGATTTGTCCCTTTTCTGCCTTCACTCCAGCACTTAGAACAGTGCTTGGGACATAGTAGGTTGTATAAATATTTGAGTGGATGCATTATGTGGTATCGTGAGATTATAGACTGCATTTGTGAGCTGATCCTAAATTAAACTGATTTAATCTTAATGGGCCAAGATGCCCATTCCCTGGAGTAAAGAAGTGCTGTGGCATGTGCTTGGGCCTGTTCTGGGGTGGGAGTAGGGAGATAGCAGAGTCTTTAGTAGTTTTAGAAACCTTTCTCATGAATTGCCTTCAATTCCAGGAGGAGTATGTGCACTCAGCTCAGTTTCTAGGTTCTGTGAAGCCTTTTATCTCTTAGTAGAGGTCTGCCTTCCAGCTTCTTCTTACGGTCTTAACTTTCAATCCCTCATTTTGCCTAAAGATTTGTTCATTGAGCTTTTATAGTGCATTTGTAATGAATGCAGTATGGAGCTAGATATGAAGTAAGGAGTTGGCTTCAGAGAGGAGGATTCCTAGCTTTGCCACTTACAATTTAGTAGGAGATAACATACAGACACACATATGTACATATGAGTGTATGTTTAAAAAACCGCCATGTATTGAAACTTTCAATAATGATATTTTAGTTAATATTTTGATAGCACATAAGTCATTATTTTATGATGTTCTGGAATGCATACCTCTTTCTTTGTTTCTACTTCTTGAAAAATTTCTTGCAATAATTTATGTAGTTGGAACACAGTAGTGATAATATTGTACTGTGCTCTTGCATTTAAATGGTAGCTGATTTTGGAGAGAAAGAGATGAATTATATTTTAGATACTTCAACCTTAAGCTGATATTATGCAACTGGAGTTCAGTAGATAGAAGAACAGGAAATATATGTTAGGGATTCCTATGCATAGAGTACATTGGCTTTTAGAGGGGAGAACTTATAAACAGGAGCAGAGGGTCAGGGGTGAAAATTTCATTGTTAATTGGACAGGAGCAAGAAGTAGGACCATTGATACAGAGTGGTCAGGGAGATAGGAGAAAATCTAGGAAAATGTAGAATAAAATCCGTAAATATCTGAAATTTGAAAAGAATCCATTTCTCATCTGGGAGATGCTTTTAAATTGTATACAGTATAAAAACTTGTTCCAATTGTGTCAAGTTGAAATTCTCTTTAAAGCTGATATAATCAATGGTTATCCTCATGTAGATTGTTTTCTTTGTGGCATCTCTTGGGAGTTGGGTTCTTCTTGTACACTGGGTCCCAGGTTACCAAGAATAGCACTAAGCTGTGAAGTGGTCTGGGACAAGAAGGGAGGGCATACCTGGCTTATTTCTTTCTAAAAATTCAGTGGAATTATTTTGTCTTTTTAAAAAATGTTTATTTTTGAGAGAGTGAGAGTGGGGGAGGGGTAGAGAGAGAGAATCTCAAAGCAGGCTCTGCACTGTCAGCACAGAGCCCGACATGGGGCTTGATCTCATGAACCGTGAGATCATGACCTGAGCTGAAATTAAGAGCCCGATGTTCAACCGACTAAGACACCTGAGCACCTCTTGGAATTATTTTGTATGAAACATTTATGTTAGTGTGGATAATCAAAGAATTGATTGTTCTTGTATGTGAGCTATGATAGTTACGATTGGATATGTTGGAGTCGATTTTTTAAAAAATTTTAAATGTTTATTATTGAGAGACAGAGACAGCATGAGCATGGGAGGGGCAGAGAGACAGGGAGACACAGAATCCCATGGAGGCTCCAGGCTCTGAGCCGTCACCACAGAGCCCGACGCGGGGCTCGAACTCACCACGAGATCATGACCTGAGCCAAAGTCAGACACTCAACCGACTGAGCCACCCAGGCACCACTGTTAGAGTCTACTTTGAAAAGGAAAGCCTTTTTTTCTTTGTTCCCTCTGTGCTTCTATGTGAAATAAAGTTTGTAGATAATCACTTCAGTTTTCTTCAAGTTTTTGGAAAAGCTATTTTGGGTAGAAATAACGCCAGGCTGAGTATCTTGTAGAATCTTCTCACTTTTCTGCTTCTTGGGATAACATTTCAAAGAAAAATTATTGATCTGAAAAACTACCCAAATTCTAATACTTATTACTTCATTCCAAAAATACTTTTTCTTGGTGAACTTATATTTTACCATTTTAAGTGTACAGTTCAGTGGCGTTAAGTACATTCACATTGTTGTGCAGGTATTACCACCACCCATCGCCAGTGTTATTTCATCACCCCATAATGAAACTCTGTACCCATGAAACAACTGCCTCAGACAGTCCCTGATAAACCAGTGCTCTCCTTTGTGTCTATGGATTTGACTATTCTAGGTACCTCATCTAAAGGGAAACGGAATATATGTCCTTTTGTGACTGACTTCTTTCACTTGTCATAATGTTTTCAAGCTTCCATCTATTTTGTAGGATGTGCCAGAATTTCCTTCCCAATTGAAGGTGAATAATATTCCATTGTGTATATATAACATTTTGTTGATTCATCCATGATGGACATTTGGGTTGCTTCCACCTTTTGACTATTGGGAATAATGCTCCTGTGAATATGGGTGTACAGATATCTGTTTGAATCCTTACTTTCAGTTCCTTGGTTTATATACCCAGAAGTACAATTGCTCCACAAATATTTGAGTGTCTAGTATGTGGCAGGCACTGTGCTAAGCACTGGAGATAAAGCAGTGACCCTGGTCCCTGCCCTCAAAGAATTTAGTCTACTGTTGGTAAAAGATATTAAATCAGCGGTTAAAATTAAGTATTTAAGTGTTACAAAAGGACAAGTACAGAGTGCCATGTGTATGTTTTATATGGTTGTAGTAACGTATATATTATTAGTGAGAAGAATACATAATATCAAATGCTTTTCCATATTCCAGTATAATCCCTGCAGCACCCCGCTCCCCCACTCCCCCACCTACCACCACCTGGGAAACTTCATTTTTTCAAGTGTAAAAACTTAATGCCTGGGGGCGCCTAGGTGGCTTAGTCTGTTAAGCATCCATCCGACTTTTGCTCAGGTCATGATCTCATCGTTTGTGAGTTCGAGGCCCATGTTGGGCTCTCTGCTGTTAGCGCAGAGCCCACTTTGGATCCTCTGTTTCCCTCTGTCTCTGCCCCTTGTGCGCATGCTTTCTCTTTAAAAAAATAAATAAACATTAAAAAAAAAGTTAATGCCTGGAGTTTTTTACTATGATGTGAAGTAGGGCTGTTGTGATATTGTGATTTATAAGAAGTGTGTGTATGTATGTTTGGTCTTTGACCCCATTCCTGGCACAAAGCTCCTGAAATCCTTGGAATTTCCTAAGTGTTGAGAAAGAGTAACGTGTTTTTCATTATGTTCATGAGGTTACTTTTGGAAAGCACTTGGGGATGGGACTAGTTGGTTGCCAGTGGTGCCAACCTTGTGTTTTGACGTCTGGAACCTTCAGCTCCGCCCCCCCCCCCACGCCTCCCACCTCCCGCCTCCCACCTCCACGGAGTGGGGAAAGGGGCTGGAGATGGAATCCAGTCACCAGCTGGCCAATGATTTAATCAGTCTCCTGCCTCTGTAATGAGGCCTTCATAAAAACCCAAAAGGACAAGGCTCCAAGAGCTTTCAGGCTCGTGAATATATGGAATTTCAGGGAATGGTGAGCTCTGAGTGGGCAGGGAAATATGTCCTTTCTCTGTACCTTCTTTTATGTGTCTCTTCATCTAGCAGTTCCTGGGAATTATATCCTTTTATAATAAACCGGTGATCTAGTAAGTACAGGATCTCTCTGAGTTCTGTGAGCTCCTCTAGCAAATTAACCGAACCCAGGGAGAAGGTCTTAGGAGCCTCTGATTTATAGCCAGTTAGTTAGCAGTACCGGTAACAACCTGGACTTGGAGCTGTCCTCTGAAGTCTAAGGATGTGGTCATGGGAATGCCCAGTCTTCTGTAGCCCATTGTCAGAAGCACAGGTAACCTGGGTTTGCAACTGGGAGCAGAAGATGCTAGTGGGGCGGTGGGGGGGGGGAGGCAGTCCTGTAGGACCGAATCCTGAACCTGTGGAATTTGATGCTATCTTGCAGTAGATTAGTGTCAGAATTGAGTTGCATTGTATGACACCCAACTGGTGTCTGGAGAATTACTGGGTGCTCTGTGAGAAGAAAAACACATTGGAATTGGGTCTCAGAACCAACTTATGTATACATACTTTTGTCTTTTTTATGTTTATTTTTTATTTATTTTATTTTTTTAATGTTTATTTACTTTTTGAGATAGACAGAAGCACGAGTGGGGGAGGGGCAGAGAGAGAGAGGGAGACACAATCTGAAACAGGCTCCAGGCTCCGAGCCATCAACACAGAGCCTGACAGGGGGCTCGAACTCATGGACCACGAGATCATGACCTGAGCTGAAGTTGGATGCTTAACTGACTGAGCCACCCAGGCACCCCTATTTTTTATTTTTATTTTTTTAATTTACATGTTTATTTTGAGAGAGAGAAGGGGAGGGGCAGAGAGGTGAAAGAGAATCCCAAGCAGGTTCCACACTGTCAGCACAGAGTCTTGATTCCATGAACCCTGAGATCATGACCTGAGCCAAAACCAAGAGTTGGACACTTAACCGACTGAGCCACCCAGGTGCCCCATTTTCGTCTTTTTTTTTTTTTAATTTTTAATGTTTATTTTTTAGAGAGAGAGAGAGAGCGTGTGCAAGCAGGGAAGAGTCAGAGAGAGAGATGGAGACACAGAATCTGAAGCAGGCTCCAGGCTCTGAGCTGTCAGCACAGAGCCTGACGTGGGCCTTGACCTCACGAACCGTGAGATCTTGACCTGAGCCGAGGTCAGACGGTCAACCGACTGAGCCACCCAGGCGCCCCACATTCAGCCTGTTTCTTGATAGTAATGATCATTTTTAGTTATGAGCAGGGTAGATAAATTAAAAATGGCTATTAGACATTCTTTTTAAAAAATAATTACATGATTGCATTTATGGTTATGTCAGATGGTGGTCCATATTCTACTTTCAGGAAGAAAGTCCATAGGCTTCCCTATTGAGAATTTGTCAGTGCCATGGCCTGGTGAAACCTATGGAAAAAGATACTCTTCTTTCTTTAGGATATCTGAGAATGTTCTTGACTATTTAACTTTTTTTTAAAAAACAGTTTCACCCTTTACTATTTTTTTTTAAAGTTTATCTATTTTGAGGGAGAGCGAGAGAGTCTGGCAGAGGGGCACAGAAAGAGAGAGAGAGAGAGAGAGAGAGAGAGAGAGAATCCCAGGCAGGCCCCACACTGTCAGTGCAGAGGCTGAGGCAGGCTCAGTGTGGGGCTCGAGGCTCAAACTCACAAACCTTGAGATCACGACCAGAGCTGGGATAAAGAAATGCTAAACTGACTGAGCCACCCAGCTGCCCCTGGACTATTTAACTTTTGAGTTATTATTATTATTATTATTATTATTATTATTATTATTGTTAAATAGGCTCCACAGTGGGCATGGGGCTTGAACTCAGGACCCTGAGATCCAGACCTGAGCTGAGATCAAGAGTCAGATACTTAACCAACTGAGACACCCAGGCACCCCTAACTTTTGAGTAAATAAAGATGCACTAGTAACTTAAAAAAAAATGTTTTTAACATTTATTTTTGAGAGACTGAGAGAGACAGAATATGAGCAGGGGATGGGTAGAGAGAGTGGGAGATACAGAATCTGGAGCAGGCTCCTGGCTGTCAGTAGAGAGCCTGACGCGGGGTTCGAATCCACGAACTGCAAGATCATGACCTGAGCTGATGTTGGACGCTTAACCCACTGAGCCATCCAGGCGCCCCATCAACTTTTTTAAAGTAAGCTCTACGTCCAGTGTGGGGCTTGAACTCATGACCCTGAAATCAAGAATTGCTTGCTCTACCCACTGAGCCAGCCAGGCCAAGCCTGCACTAGCAATTTTATAGTGAAACAGTTTGCAGGTCTGGGGAGAGAATTTTGGAGCAAATGGAAATACAGAATAGTTAATTTTCAGACGCTCTATAGATTGACTTATTTTAGTTAGATACATAAAATGTATTTATAGCTTTAGTTAAAATGATCCCCTCTCAACACAATCACCTTGTTTTATTTTCATGGTAGCTTTTACCACTGCTTGGTATTTTCTTGTTTCTTTGTGGTCTTTCTCCCCCCACTAGAATTTAAGCACTGTGAGAGCAGGGACTTTGTGGTTTAATGCTGTAACCTTTGTGGCTCTAAGTTGGTAGAGCATACACTTCTTTTTCTTTTTAGATGTTTATTTATCTTGAGAGAGAGAGTGAGCGCGCAAGTGAGCGTGAGAGCATGTGCGCGTGCTTGAAGCAGAGAGGCAGAGAAGGAGGGAGAGAGTCTCAAGCAGGCTCTGCACTGTCAACACAGAGCCCGACTCGGCTTGATCCCATGAACAGTGAGATTATGACCCAAACTGAAATCACGAGTAAGATGCTCAGCTGACAGCCACGCAGGTACCCTGAGCACGCTACTCTTGATCTTGGGGTTGTGAGTTTGAGTCCCATTGGGCGTGGAGCCTACTTAGAAGAATAATATTACTTTATCTGGATACTGATAAAGTATTTAGAAGTAAATTCAGTCCTAGTTGTGAATGTAACTAAACTTCTGAACTTTCAGAAATCACTCAGGGTGTTTTGCTTTTTGTTTTAAATCTGAGAAGTGGAAAAAGTTTTGAGATCTGAGGAGCCTTGTCAGTATTACTATAAAATACAAGAAATTAGAGGTGAGGCTAAAAAAAGACTCCAGTCTCCAAAGTCCATTAAATAAATGTTGTGCTGTATGTAACTATGTCTGAGCTCATTATCTGAGTTATGACTATTAGCATATTTTCTTCTGATCAGTTTTATCTTCAAGTTAAGGTAAGCTTTTTCTGTTAAGCATCTGATTTGGTACATTTCCAAACTTAGCTTCTTTTGCAAGTTGCAGAAAAGAAATGTGAAAAAGGTGAGAAAAGAGTAGTTAGAAACTGTATTGCTTTTTTGCCACCATCTTGGAGGAGGATCAGGGGAGGGGAGTTATGTTTGCTTGCACTTTATTTTCCAGTGTTGAACATATTACCTAATATCGAATTCCAAATGTACTGCTCATTATGTGTGTTAATCAAGTGTAACAGTAGCGATGATTCCACCATAGTTTCAGTGCATTGTAGAGTTTATTATAGCATTTTCAGTATGTCCTCATAATAATTCTTTAGAGGGGGGGAAGTCTTGTGGTATTTATGCAAATACTTTACACATGAGGAGTTAGCCTTTCACAGGTGCCAAACATGGCCCAAGGTCACACAACTAAAATTGGCAAAATAAACTCTAGAATATACATCTTGTTTCCTGGTTTCGTGTTCTTTAGAACCATAGAATTTTAGATCAGGAAGAAGTTTTAAATACTCTTAATCTCATATATATATATATATATATAAATTATGAAATAATTTAGCATTACAAAGCTAATGTGCCAGTATTCCAATCCAGCTCTCATCCTCAGATTGGTTCTGTATTGTTTCTAATCTTCCATGTCTTTGATCTTGGAGATATGTATGCTACTGAATGAATTGACTAGCTGATAGCAAAGGTATTTGGGTTTCTTAATAGTTTTCTGGTTCATGTGTATACTTGTAATGGTGAATAGCTTCCAAAAATATTTGAATGTATTTTGAGGCATCTTGGAATAGTGGAAAGAACATAAGCCTTCGAGCAAAGCAAACTTGTTGGAATCTTAGGACTCCTTTCCTCAACTGTTTGACCTTGTGGAAATTACCTAACTTCTTTGTTTTTTCATCTGTAAAATGGACAGGATATCACCTACCTTAAAATAAAGATAGCGTATTATGTTAAGTTTCTGACACGTGGGATATACTCTGTTAACATTACTTTACAAAATGTCACATACAAAACTTTTTTACAGTATAGAAAGGAACAGCTAAGATGAAAAAACAAATTTGGGGGCACCTGGCTGACTGAGTTGGGAGAGCATGTGATGCTTGATCTTGAGGTTGTGAGGTTGAGCCCCACATTGGGTATAGAGATTACTTAAATAAAACAAAATTTGGGAATGCATTTATAGCAAATACGACCAAAGGTTTTATATTAGAATTCATACAAATTGATATAAACAACTATTGTCATCTTAAATGTTAGTGGACTTGAAGGTTTTAATAATATTACTACCATTTACTCAGTCTTAGTGAAGTGCTTGACAGCTGTCACTTTAAATCCTTAGGCAGTAACCATGCAAAGAATAGGTGCAAATCTCCCATTTTACAGATAGCCAAAAATCGTAAAAAT
This sequence comes from Lynx rufus, assembly GCF_022079265.1. Classification (NCBI taxonomy): domain Eukaryota; kingdom Metazoa; phylum Chordata; class Mammalia; order Carnivora; family Felidae; genus Lynx; species Lynx rufus. The sequence goes on from NW_025814833.1 coordinate 18,113,218, forward strand.
GTACCTTGTCTCTAATCAAGAGCCCTGGAATAAATGTTGATCTACTTGGATCTAATAATGAGAAAATCAGGAATAATTCAGCATAAATCTATATGTATATAGGAAGCAGTGTTATAATGAAATAGTGGAGTCAATCTTAATGTCTAACAATAAATAAATAGGTTATAGGACATCATATCTGGTGGAATTTCATGAAAACATTAGTTTTTATTATGAATATCACAGAGGTGGTAGAAGTGCATATATAGATGGAAAATTATGCACTATTAATCCACTCTGTGTTTACAGTTTTGAAAAGATTTACATCTAGGCATTTATGCACACATATATAGACAAAGCCTGGAAAGAAAAATGAAAATAAGTGATTTATCAGGGTAATGGATGCTGTGTGATTGTTCTGAGTTTCTTAAAGGTAATTTTGTGTGTAATTTTGTGGAAACCAAGGTAATAATGCTTCCTGTGTAGTGTACATTGAAGAACATTGCCCTTAAACTATCAGGGGACTTGACCTTGAGGACATGGTCCAATATACTGTACCTTCTACCTTCGGGGGACTTTAATACTCTCAACTACTGGTGTTTTACTTTTTTCTTCCAGTAGACTTTCAGCACACATTATCAGTCAACCTATTGTATTTTACCGTGGAGTTTCAGGGTTATTCTTCTTGAAAATCATAGCTACAATAAGTAGACCTACATATATTATATAACTATTTTTTCCCTTAATGGATTTATTTGAGATTCTTCAGCTTCTTGGTGAGATGAAAGAAGCATGCTTATTTAAGCCCCAGATATATGTCTGTCCCACTGCAGTATTATGAGGGAAACCATCCATTGTAATCTTCTATGCCCATTGCCTTTTGTGGAGCTTGTCTTGTCAATCAGCAAAGCAAATAACTTCACTGCTCTCTGCCTCTCAAATTACTTCATATATTTTATGGTTGATATATTTTATGGTATGTGTGTTCTTTTCTGTTTCATTGCTTCCGTAAAAAAGACTGGTTGAGGTGTTAGTTTTGATTCCTTCTCTTTTTCCATTCATCTGTACTACAAGACACAGTGCACCATTGATTCTTGTATTTCTCATTTATATACTGATTTTAAAAGAAGCTTGTTATAATTTACTTGTGTAAGGGGCGCCTGGGTGGCTTAGTCAGTTGAGTGTCCGACTTCAGCTCAGGTCATGATCTCACGGTTTGTGAGTTTGAGCCCCGCGTTGGGCTCTGTGCTGACAGCTCAGAGGTTGGAGCCTGGAGCCTGCTTCTGATTCTGTGTCTCCTTCTCTCTCTGCACCGCCCCCCCCCCCCACTTGTGTTCTGTGTCTCTCTGTCTATCAAAAATAAATAAATGTAAAAAAAAAAAAAAAGATTTTACTTGTGTAAATAGTATGATGGTCGTGGCGGTTTGAGAACTTACTTACCAGAATCCTTTTTCAGTTGTTTGCACTTGTGTTCCAGTTAAGGGTATTACTGTTAAATTGATATCCGCTGCCTTCCCCCAATGTGTATGCTTGTGCATGCACCCCTCTGATTGGTTTTAAATTTTTTTAAGTTGATTTATTTATTTTGAGAGAGAGAGAGAGTGTGTGTGTGTGTGTGTGTGCGCGCGCGCCTGCGTGCAGGGGAGGGGCAGAGAGAGAGGGGGAGAGAGAATCCCAAACCAATTCCAAGCTCTCAGGGTGGATTTGTTTTAAATTAATATTCAGGGAGCGGTGCCTGGGTGGCTCAGTGGGTTAAGCATCCAACTCTTGATTTCAACTCAGGTCATGATCTCACTTCCTAAGTTCCAGCCCTGCATTGGGATCTGTGCTGACAGCATGGAGCCTGCTTGGGAATCTCTCTCTCCCTCTCTCTCTGCCCCTCCCCTACACATGGGTACATACTCTTTCTCAAAATAAGTAAATAAACATTTTAAAAAATATTCAGGGAGTGAAATCATTGAGAGTTCTCTGTACTGTGATTCTTTGGAATGTTCATATTTCTTGTATCATGTATTTTACACAACCATTGTTTGGAAAATTTACAGGTTGTGTTGCATGGTCTTCATGTCTTCCAAGGATTTAAGAAGGATTTTTAAAATGTTTAGAGCAAATTACTTTGAAAGAAGGAGTAACTGTTGTATAAAAATAATGATATCTACCCATGGTAAAAATTCAGTACAAAAGAGGCGTAACGTGAAAAATTCCAGTGTCACCATTCCCAGTTTCAGAAGTAACCACTGCTAATAGTTTCTTTGGATCCTTCTAGAAATTTTGTTAAGCATAAACAAATTGGATCATATTTGAAAATTGTGGTCTATGGGGTACCTGGGTGGCTCAGTCGATGGAGCATGCAACTCTTGATCTCAGGGTTGTGAGTTCAAGCCCCACATTGGGTGTAGAGATTATTTAAAAATAAAATCTTGGGGGGTCCTGGGTGGCTCAGTCAGTTAAGCGTCTGACTTCAGCTCAGGTCACGATCTCATGCCTCATGAGTTCAAGCCCCACGTTAGGTTCTGTGCTGACAGCTCAGAGCACGGACCCTGCTTCAGATTCTGTGTCTCCCTCTCTCTCTGCCCCTCCCCCCCTCAAAAATAACTAAACATTAAAATAATGTTTAAAAAAAGTCTTAAAAGGAAACATATGTATTGGTCTGTAATTTGTTCTTTCTACTTGATGACACTATCCTAACATTTAATAATATCAGCACATTTTTTAGCAGTATATGCTTTATGAATCTAATTATCCATCATGGCTTTTAAAAATGCACATTTTTTTCTGGGAGTACATGTAATTTAGTGTTTTTTTTTTTTCTTCCAGAAAAAGTGGTATTGTATTATTCTCTATACTAAGTTCGCCTAAACAATTTTTGTTGTGTGGGAAGTTCATGGGGATGTGATTTAGGGCATACCTTATTCCCAGAAAAGAACTTTATTATAATGGTGTCTTTTCAGTGTGAATTGTGTATAAGATGCAGTTTTTGTCCTCAAAGAGTCCACAGTCTGAATACAGAAGGTAGCTAAGGAAACAAAAACATTAAAATATAGGATCATTATTGTAATGATGGAAACTTGTGTAAAGTTTAGGAATAGAAAGAGGTAGTGATTATCTGGAAAAGTTCAGGGAGTGTGCCTTACCATAGTGATTGAGATTCAGTAGAAGTTTATCAGGGCATTCCAAACCAGCCAGCCATCCCCCTCTCCCCCTCTCCTTACACATTGTAGTAGTATCCAACTGCTCTTAGTTCCCTTAAACATACCACGCCGTTTGATGCCTACATGTTTCTTTGCTTGAGCTTTCTAATGCCTAGAATATTCCTGCACCCACTTGCCAGCATAACTGTGTATGTCCTTCCAGATTTAGATTGGGGTCACATGGGAACCATATCTGAGCTCCTTTTTCCTAGTTAAGAGCCACTTCTTTGTGCCCTGGGGCTTCCTATGCATATCTATGCCAGTGTACTTTCAGTATACTTAATTGTGTAATTGCTTGGGTGACACCTTCACTGTACTGTAAAACTCATTTGCAGGGGTGTGTGTGTGTGTGTGTGTGTGTGTGTGTGTGACTGTTTTATGCATCCCCCCATATTTTATTATGAAAAATTTACAATATACATAATTGTACAGTGATCACCCATATATCCATCACTTAGATTCTGTCTTTAACATTTTTTTATAATTGCTTTGTCAGATACCATCCATCTAGCCACTGCTCCCTTCTATCCATTGATGACCTTTTTTTTGGTGGGATTTCAAAGTAAGTTGTAGGGGCACCTGAGCGGCCCAGTCAGTTAAGCATCCGACTTCAGCTCAGGTCATGATCTCATGGTTCGTGGGTTCGAGCCCTGCATGGGGCTCTGTGCTGACAGCTCAGAGCCTGGAGCCTGCTTCAGATTCTGTGTCCCCCTCTCTCTCTGCCCCTCCCCTGCTCGCTCACTCGCTGTCTCTCTCTCTCTCTATCTCTCTCTCTCTCAAAAATAAATAAACATCAAAGTAAGTTGTAGACATTAGTACCTTTCTACCCCTAAAGACTTCAGCATTATGGTCATTAAATGGAGTCTGTGTTTTATTTTCATCCTTTTTTTACATTTTGAAAATTGTACCTGTTATTTTTATCAGGGCTGTCACAGTGCTAATATAGAGGTGCTTAGTATTTGAATTGAAATCCTTAATTTTGTGCATTTAACTATATATTGCACTTGAAAGGAGCGATTTATTAAGGGCTGGAGTAGAGAGAATTTCATAGAACAAGGGTAATTATTATGATTATTAGAATAATTTATAATTTAAAGGCTGAAATAAATGCTAGGTAAATAGAAAAGGGTAATTAGGAAATGGATTTGGGGATAGAGTGGGGAGGACTAGCGAGGTTTGAGAGGATGCCAGGAGCTGATGTTAGAAGCTAGGGTTTTAATTGGGCTTTACAGAATGGTTCTAGGTTGAGCAGAAGAGGGTGGTTATGGTTACAGACTGGAGAAACAGAGATGGGAATGAATAACTTTCATGGAATAATGAGACCAGCATTGTAATTGGGATTATAGGTTTGTTTTCAATAATAAAAACATTAGTTTCTGGTCTTTGCCGGATCTTCTCAAGATTGGGAAGTGGCTTGTGTAACAAGTGCTCAGAGATTATCTTGTATTTTTCTTAAACTCACAGCTTAAAAAATAAACTCTTTTTATCTGATACTTTTTTTCAATTAAGTAAGCTTCTGTCTTGGGTTGTTCAGACTTCAAAAAACAGGCAGCGTCTGGTATTTCCATAGAATATAGAAATTGGAAGGAGGAAGATCCCAGTGGCAAATGAAGCCTATATGGAATAAACTTCTGGAGATTTACAATCTTGATTAACTTAAATTTGGGCAATATCTTATAGAAAAGACCTATTTCCTTCTTGTGGAAAGAAGAGTGGTGTGGTGACCACCGGTGGCTTCAACTCTGGGAAGCTTCTTAAGGACATTTTGGGGAAGTGCATTGAGCTGTGGGTTTCTGGCATTTGAGTGAGTAAGGTTCAGATGATTAAGTGGCCCAAGGCAGGAAAGGGGAAGTGTGTTTGTTTCTCTTCCCAACTACTCATGCCTTCTCAGTCTCTAAAACTGGGTCGTTTTGTATATTAGAGGTTGCAGATTCTATGGCTTACAGCAGCTTTTCTTAAAGTGTGATATGGACCCATCTGTGTAGGGGATTTATAAATAATACAGATACCTGAGACTTTAATACAGATTTACTGAAGAAGTCTCTTGGTGTGGGTCCTGTGACCTTGCATTTTAATAAGCATTTTATATGATTCTTACGCAGTTGGAATTTAAGAGAATCACTCTTATACATAGACGTTTCCATTATTTATTTATTAAGTGATCACCTGTAGACACTATGGTGGGGCTACTGCTCCCCTTCAGAAAAGTACAATTATAGGGTGGCAAATGCCTATTTGCTTTATAATATGATTGATGGTAAAATGCAGCTGTTGTTGATTTTCTGCTGCTCTAGATTTTGCTAGAGATCATTTTGTGTACACAATTGTAAAGAAACAATCGTTTTTATTGCATGTATTGATCATGGTGTGTAAGATATTTCGGCGTTTTTTCTATGTAATTGTTTTAAACATTTAAATACAGAGGAAGGAAACCAACACCTCTCTTATATTTGAAATGGACTGATTCAGAAGACTTGAAGAGCATAATCTCATTTATGTTCTGAAGATATGGTATGTGAATTAGCCTAACAAGATACCCATCTGTCCCATCTATTTGTGAAGCAAATATGCAAAGACAGGTTCAAGCCCCAGATTTCTGCCTCTTACTATCTGTATAACCTTGGGCAAGACTCTTAACCTTTTAAAAAATATTCAGTGTTGATGAGTGTTTACGGAGAGTTGATGATGTGTTGTAGGAACCATGTTATGACATTGCTTAAATATTTTGATAAAACTTTTGGTTTTACCATGATGTGAGGGATGTTTTGGGTATGATACAGAAATAACGAGGTGAACAGGAAAAAATCCTTTGCAAACTTTTTTTTTTAGCGTATTTGGTGACAGATAAAATGTGCAGATCACAAAAGAAAATATGTAAGGAGGGTCTGTAGTGCATCCAAGAAGCATGGAGAGTGGTGAGCTAGCTTAAGAGGGGATGGCTGATCTCAAAAATCTCAAGTGCAAAAGATAATGTCCTTTGTGGGTGGCAATGGTGAGCAGGGTAGAAGATAAAGCTTTGGTAGACAAGGTTTAGTCAGACTAGGAGAGATGATAGGGTTGTATATAACAACTATTGCATTGCCTGAGAAAGGGCTGTATATAACAACTATGGCATTGCATGAGGATGCCATATTAGCAGGAAGTGATCTGTCTGTGGAAGCAGTGGAGAGAATCTGTGGCTTCTCAAGCCTGAAAGACTATCCTGACACTTAAAGAGATTTTTGAAGTTGGCAAGAAAGAGGTCATTAGCCTGGTGTAGTCAGTCTTTCTCCACATCCTGTGCCCCTGGCAAGCAGTGATCTGTTTTCTGTCCATAGTTTTTACTTTTCTAGACTGTCATGTAAATGGAATCCTACAATTAATAAGTAGTCTATTGAACCTGGCTCCTTTCAGTTAACATAATGCATTTGAGATTCAGTGGAGTCATGTGTATCAAGTTTGTTCCTTTTTACTACTGGGTAGTATTCCATTGTATGGGTGTAACATAATTTGCTTATCCATTCACCAGTAGGATTTTTGGATTGTTTTTCTATTGTTTAGTGATTAATGAATCACTTTGAAGTTTTATACTTTCAGGTTTTTACACTGACTCTAGCATTCATTTTGAGTTAATTTTTGCATATGGTACGAGGTAATCGATAAGTAACTTCTTTTGGTATATGGGTACCCAACCTTTGAAAAGGACCTTTCTTCATTGAAATTCCTTGGTAACTTTGTCAAAAGCCAAGTGACCATTTGTGGTGTGGGTCTGTTTCAAGTTTGTAGTTCTGTTGGTCTCTCTTGATCACCATTTGCACTGCCTTGATTATTGTAGCTTTATATGAAGCTGTGGTATAATGTATAGTGGGAGTCCTCCAAATTTGTTGTTTCAAAATTGTTTTGGCTGTTGTAGGGGCGCCTGCGTGGCTCAGTCAGTTAAGCGTCTCACTTCAGCTCAGGTCATGATCTCACGGTTCGTGAGTTTGAGCCCTGCTTCGGGCTCTGTGCTGACAGCTCAGAGCCTGGAACCTGCTTTGGATTCTGTGTCTCCCTCTCTCTCTGCCCCACGCCTGTTTGCACTCTGTCTCTGTCTCTCAAAGATGAATAAACATTAGAAAAAAATTGTTTTGGCTGTTGTAATTCCTTTGCCTTTTCACCTAACACAAACCATGAGACAATGACCTGAGCCGAAATCAAGAGTCAGACACTTAACGACTGAGCCACCCAGGTGCACCACCCCCCATACTAGGATTTTAATTAGACTTTTTAAAGTTTTATTTTGGTGTAATACTAGAGTCATAAGAAGTTGCCAAAACAGGAGAGAAGTCCCATGTATTTTTCACTCAGTTTTAACCAGTGGAAACATCTTGCAGAATGATAATACAGTATCAAGACCAGAAAATTGGCATTGGTGCAACCCATAGAGTCTATTTATTTAGATTTTTACAGTTATATGTGCACCCATTTGTGTGACAGTGTGTTTATAATTCTGTCCAGTTTTATCACATGTGTAGATGAATGTAACCATCACCACCAAGATAACAGAACTGTTCCATCATCACAAAGATCCCTCGTACTACTTGTTTATAGTTACTTTCATCCCCCTCCATCACCTTCCTCAATTCTGTCCCTAATCCCTGGCAACCACTAATTTGTTTTCCATAATTGTGTCATTTTGGAGACTATTATAAATGGAAATGATATAGTACATAACCTGTTGAGATTAGCTTTTTTTGCTCAACATAATTGTCTTGAGTTCTGTCCAAGTTGTTGCATTCCAGTAGTTAAGTCCTTTATATTGCTGAGTCATATTCCATGGTACAGATGTACCACAGGTTAACCATCGACTCATTGAAGGAAATTTGAAATTAGTGTTCATGTTAATTTGTATTAGTTTGCTAGGGCTCCCAGTACCAGAAAGTGGGTGGCTTAAACAATGATAATCTATTGTTTTGCAGTTCTGGAGGCTAGATATCCCAGAGCATGGTGTCAGCAGGGTTGGTTCCTTCTGAGGGCTGTGGGAGAGAGTCTGTTCCATGCCTCTTCCCAAACTTCTCATAGTTTGCTGGCAATCTTTGGTGTTTCTTGGTTTATAAAAGCATCACCTTGGTCTCCTCCTTCATCTTTTACATGATGTTCTCACTGTGTGCATGTCTGTCTCAATTCCCTTCCCTATTAATTTTTTTAAATTTCTTTATTTTTAAATGTTTACTTATTTATTTTGAGAAAAAACATAAGTGGGGGAGGGGCAGAGAGTGAGAGGGAGAGAGAATCCCAAGCAGGCTCCACACCATCAGTTCAGAGTCCGAAGCAGATAATTTTTTCTCTTACACTTAAACTCTTGATTTTTGATACCATTACACTTAAACTTTTGATTTTTAATACCATTAACCTGATTACTTATTTGCTATCCTACAGGAAAAAGAAAATAGCTTTGGACGAACATGATCAGTATTATAACAAATGATAAAACTATTTAAAATTTTTTTGCCTTAACATTAACATTTATTTATTTTTGACAGAGCACGAGTGGGGGGGGAGGGGCAGAGAGAGAGGAGGGACACAGAATCCGAAGCAGGCTCCAGGCTCTGAGCTGTCAGCACAGAGCCTCACATGGGGCTCAAACTCACGGACCACAAGATCATGACCTGAGCCAAAGTCAGATGCTTAACTGACTGAGCCACCCAGGCGCTCCACAAATGATAAAACTATTAAGTAAAGTTTAAATTTTCCTTAGATTTCATTTTGTCTTTGGAATTCATCACACTAAGGATGTTGTGTTGTGTTTTGGAATCTTAGTATAAGCACTTTCTCTGTATATTTGTGTTATTTATTCAGTGTACATGATTAAGTTTATTTTTCTAAATTTTTTCAACTTCAGGCATTTCAGAAATTCAGTTTCATGTCTCCAATAGATAATTCATTTTCCTAAATCAGAAGTTAAAATTCAACATAGAAGGGCATACATAGAAGTCTCCAGAGACTCCTGCCTTCTCTATTCTTTCTTTTTTCTTTTTCTTTTCCTTTGGTAAATATTATTTATTTATTTATTTATTTTTTTGAGAGAGGGCGAGCACGAGTGGGGGAGGGGCAGAGAGCATATATCAAGCTGACAGTGTGGAGCCTGGTGGGGGCTTGATCCCATGATTGTGACCTGAGCCAAAATCAAGAGTTGGACGCTTAACTGAGGAGTTGGTCCTCCTCTATTCTTTCTTTCATCCCCTTCCCCTCACAGGCAACCTAAAAAATGTTTCTTGTCAATCCTTCCAGTATTTCCTTCTGGGCAGACAAACACATCCATGTATACATTCTTATTTTACCATACTATCTTGAAAGTAGTATACTAGTCAAAATAATTTGTTACATGGGAATGCAAGCTGGTGCAGCCATGGTAGAAAACAGTATGGAGGGTCCTCAAAAAACTAAAAATAGAACTACCCTATGACCCAGCAATTGCACTACTAGGCATTTATCCACGGGATACAGGTGTGCTGTTTCGAAGGGACACATGCACCCCCATGTTTACAGCAGCACTATCAACAGTAGCCAAAGTGTGGAAAGAGCCCAAATGTCCATCAATGGATGAATGGATAAAGAAGGTGTGGTATATATATATACAATGGGGTATTACTCGGCAATCAAAAAGAATGAAATGTTGCCATTTGCAACTACATGGATGGAACTGGAGGGTATCATTCTAAGTGAAATTAGAGAAAGACAAAAATCATGACTTCACTCATATGAGGGCTTTAAGAGACAAAACAGATGAACATAAGGGAAGGGAAACAAAAATAATACAAAAACAGGAAGGGGGACAAAACAGAAGAGACTTATAAATATGGAGAACAAACTGAGGGTTACGGGAGGGATTGTGGGAGGGGGGATGGGCTAAATGTGTAAGGGGCACTAAGGAATCTACTCCTGAAATTATTGTTTCACTATATGCTAACTAATTTGGATGTAAATTTGAAAAAATAAAAATAAAATAATTTGTTACAGACATTGATATTAGGTGCCAGACCTAACAGAAGAGTTGTGTTGATGATGTCTTCCATGGTGTGACAGTTGAATCTGCCATACTGACCTGAACCATTTCATGATCTGTCTGCAAGTTATGATCAATATGAAGTAGTGAGATAGTTTCACTAGTAACTGTGCTAATGATTAATACAACATTGGAGAAATCTGCTTGTTACTATGTAATTTTAGAAAGAAAATGAGAGACAGATGAAATATAGTTGAATACCTAGTAAGTGGTTATTGCTAGCCAAAGCAAGTGGTAACAGGAGTAACCTATGTGTGTGGGGGTGCACAATGAGTGGGATATTCGGCAAACCTTGGCAGAATAATTTGCAAGAAGCAGTTGAAGAAATCTTTTTCTTGTTTGAAACTTATTAATCAGAAAAGCTGAGCATAATCTCGGATGGTAGAGAGATTGCTTTTCATGATGAAAAGAGTACTTTGAGCACTTTTGCCAAAGTAGTAATAATAGAATAAAATGGGAGATACTTGAATATGAAGAATCTCCTTAGGCATGTTGTTCTCAGATTTTGCTAAATTATTTGGCACTTTTTTTTTTATAAAGTGGATCGTTACACACATTTTTCTATTGAAAGTTTTCTCTTTTTTAATGTTTTTATTTTTGAGAGAGAGAGAGAGAGAGAGACAGAGAGACAGAGCGTGAGCGGGGGAGGGGCAGAGAGAGAGGGAGACACAGAATCCGAAGCAGGCTCCGGGCTCTGAGCTGTCAGCACAGAACCCGATGTGAGGCTTGAACCCACGAACTGCGAGATAATGACCTGAGCTGAAGTCGGACACTCAACCAACTAAGCCACCCAGGCACCCCAAAAGAGTTTTCTAATTGAAAAATTTCTTTCCTTACTAATGACTTCACAGATAAATCATCAGTGCAACAAATTCCATCTTAAAAGTAAGGGTGCAATAACTATAAACCTCTCCAATTTAAGATAGTAGTTTCAAGTTCTCTGCAATATAGTATACTTTCAAGTATACCTAATACTAAAACATTAGTTCTAAGATATATTTTCCTTTAATAACATATCATTCTTAATATTAAATGTGTACTGAGTCATTATTTTGCTTCCTTTTTTAGCATTTAGATAATCCTTTTAGGGGAAATTTTGTAGGATGCTTTAATATATTTGTGGTGGCTTAGAAATAAGGTGGTCTTTTGGTCTCAGTTGCTCTATGAGTTTAAAAAATTCCCATCATCTTAGAGCTCACATTAAGAGTTGGTTTTGTTTCCTTCTTTTTCACCATTGGATGGCATACTCAGGTGGATGAAATACACTTACAGGGATATGGGATATAAAGGCACTAAAAATGGAATAGGTTACAGGGCAAAATGTGGGGGCCCTTTGTAATATCTAGTATCAGTAATCTGTATATGTTTAACATTTTAATATCTCTTCTTACTGATCATCTTCATGAGGTATGCTAATGATTAGCTCCCCCCACCAAATTTAATGGAACCACATGCTACATTCTAGGGATCAGTAGTAACTCCTCTAATTCCTAGTATCATCACATGATGCAATTCTAGCATGTTTAGCCCTTGACTGCAGCCTGCTTGATTGCTGCGAGAAGGTTCTTGTTGCTTTTTTCCAGCTTTAAGTTGTGTGCTGTTTTCTTGTGGGAAACTATGAAACTTGTACCATCAAATTTTATAATTAAATTTTTTTTAACATTTATTTATTTTTGGGACAGAGAGAGACAGAGCATGAACGGGGGAGGGGCAGAGAGAGAGGGAGACACAGAATTGGAAGCAGGCTCCAGGCTCTGAGCCATCAGCCCAGAGCCCGACGTGGGGCTCGAACTCACAGACCGTGAGATCATGACCTGAGCTGAAGTCGGATGCTCAACCGACTGAGCCACCCAGGCGCCCCTCAAATTTTGAACAAAGGAGAGAAACATTGAACATTTATTAAATGGGTTTCAATGATCATTTTTATACTCTGGTTTGTAACTTTAAAAATATAGCTAGGCCTAGCTTACCTTGTTCAGTCTAAGCAAAAAAGTGCTTCCATTTTTTTTTTTTTAAATCTGGATGTTTCTTTGGATCTTTTGCCATAAAGTTACACAAGCTTTGGTTCATTTTTTACCATATTAAAGAGACAAAAAAATCTGTTTGCTAAAGCAAAATACTTTGAGTGTAGGTATAAATTGTTAGCGTCTTATTTATAAAACTACATTTCAAAAGATGTCAATAGTTAAGGTCTGTAGTATGCTTATTCAGTAGAAAGGTGTTCTCAAGTGTCTGGTGATACAATCTTGTGAGACTGTATGATACAAGAGATGCTTACTTGATAAAAGGTTAAAATTTAATTTTATTGTGGTAAAAAACTTAAAATGTACCATCTTCACCATTTTTTTTTGTTTAAAAATTTTTTTTAAAGTTTTATAGAGAGTGCAAGCAAGAGAGGGGCAGAGGGCGAGAGAGATAATCTTTTTAAAATTTATTTTTATTTTTTGACAGAGAGCGCAAGTGCACATGCGTGCGTGATTGTGAGCAGGGGAGAGGCAGAGGGAGAGAGAGGGAAAGAATCCTAGGCAAGGCTCCATACTCAGCGCAGAGCCCCATATGGAGCTCTGTCTCACAGCTGTGAGATCATGACCTGAGCGGAAATCAAGAGTCAGACACTCAACTGACTGAGCCACCTAGCCCCCCACCTCCACCCCCCCCGGCCCCCGCCATCTTTACCATTTTTAAGCAGACAGTTCAGCAATTAAATTGACATTGTTGTGTAACAGATTTCTAGAACTTTTTCATCTTGAAACTCTGATTTAATGATACCCATTAAACAACTCTCCTTTTCCCACTCCCTCCACCTCCTGGTAAACACCATTCGACTTTTTGTTTCTTTGGATTTGACTACGTTAGATACCTCATCATGTCAGTAGAATCATACAGTATTTGTCTTTTTGTGACTGACCGGCTTATTTCATTTAGCATAGTGTCTTGGAGGCTCATGCATGTTGTAGCATGTGACAAGATTTCCATCCTTGTTAAGGATGGATAATATTCTATTGTATGTATATACCATATTTTATTTATCTGTTCAGCTGTTGATAGACGTGGGCTGCTTCCATCTCTTGGCTATTGGGAATATTGCTGCTATGAATGTGGGTATGCAAATACCTGAGAACCAGCTTTCAGTTGTTTTGGATATACACCCGAAAGTGGGGATTGCTGGATCATATGGCAGTTCAGTTAAAAATTTGGGGGGAACCTCCACAGTGTTTTGCATAGCACATGCACGGTTGTACAATCTTACCAACAGTGCACAAGTGTTCAGTGTTTTACACATCTTTGTGGACACTTGCTTGCATGTGTATTTTGGTTCTAGCCATCCCAGTGAGTATGAAGTGGTATCTCATTGTGGTTTTGATTTGATTTTGATTTAGATCCTTTGCCTATTTTTTATTTGGGTATTTGAATTTTTGTTCTTGAGTTGTAGGAATTCTTTATATATTCTGGTTATTAACCTTTTACCAGATACATGATTTGCAAATATTTTCTCCCATTCTGTAGTTTTTCACTCTGTTGGTTGTGTCCTTTGATGTGTAAAATTTTTGATACTGTCTCATTTGTCTGTTTTTTGCTTTCGTTACCTGTTTTTGATCTCCTATCCAAGAAATCATTACCAAGTTCAGTGTTATGAAGCTTTTCCTCTACATTTTCTTGTAGGAATTTTATAGTTTTAGGTCCTACATTTAGGTCTTTAACCTGTTTTTAATGAAATTTTTTATATGGTATGAGATAATGAATGGTTCAACTTCACATCTTTTGCGTGTGGATATCCAGTTTCCCCAGCACCATTTGTTGAAGAGACTGTCATTTCCCTATTGAGTGGTCTTCATACTTCTGTCAAAAATAATTTGAATGTGTATGCAAGGGTTTATTTCTGACCTCTCCGTTCTATTCTGTTGGTCTTTATGTCTGTCTGTGTTTATGGTAGTACAACACTGTTTTGATTACTGTAGCTTTGTGATATGTTTTGAAAGCAGGAAGTGTGATTCCTCCAACTTTCTTTTATTCTAAATTGTTTGGGTTATTTGGAGTCCCTTGAATTTTATGATGATTTTTTCTGTTTTCTGGAAAAAAATGCTCTTGGGATTTTGATAGCAATTTCATTGAATCTGTGGATTGTTTTGGGTAGTATGGACATCTTAAATGATAATACATCTTCCAATCAATTTACATAGGTGTCTTGTGACTTATTTGTGCCTTCTTTAATTTCTTTTTATTTTCTCTAAGACCTTAAGTAATTTCTACACTCAATGTGGGGCTTGAACTCATATCCATGAGACCAAAGCCACATGCTCCACCCACTGATCCAGTCAGGTGCCCCAAGTGTCCTCTTTAATTTCATCCAGAAATATTTTGTAATTTTCAGTGTATAAGTATTCTGCCTCCTTGGTTAGGTTTATTCCTAAGAAGTTTTTTCTTTTGATGCAATTGTAAATAAACTTATTTTCTTAGTTTCCCTTATTGGATTGTTCATTGTTGGTGTATAGAAGCACAACTGATTTTTTTTAAGTTTTTATTTATTTTGAGATAGAGAGACCGTGTGTGTGCACGCAAGCGGGAGGGGGCAGAGGGAAGGAGAGACAGAATCCCAAGCAGGCTCTGCACCACCAGCGCAGGGCTAGATGTGGGGCTCAAACGTGTGAACCGTGAGATCATGACCTGATCCGAGATCGAGTCTGAGTCTGAGTCTGAGTCTTAACCACTGAGACACCCAGGCATGCCGAAGCACAGCTGATTTTGTGTGTTGACTTTGTATCCTGCAGCTTTGCTGAATTTGTTCATTCTAACAGGTGTGTGTGTGTGTGTGTGTGTGTTTGTGAAATTTTTCGAGTTTTCTACATCCAGGATCATCTGAAAACAGATAATTTTCCTTTTATAATTTGGGTGTCTTTTATTTTTCTTGTTTTTTATTTTCATTAAAAAAATTTTTTTTTTTAAATTTTTTTTTTTTCAACGTTTATTTATTTTTGGGACAGAGAGAGACAGAGCATGAACGGGGGAGGGGCAGAGAGAGAGGGAGACACAGAATCAGAAACAGGCTCCAGGCTCTGAGCCATCAGCCCAGAGCCCGACGCGGGGCTCGAACTCACGGACCGCGAGATCGTGACCTGGCTGAAGTCAGACGCTTAACCGACTGCGCCACCCAGGCGCCCCTAAAATTTTTAAATGTTTATTTATTTTTGAGAAAGATGGAGAAATAGTGAGCAGAGGAGGGGCAGAGAGAGAAGGAGACACAGAATCTGTAGCAGGCTCCAGGCTCTGAGCTGTCAGCACAGAGTCCAGTGTGGGGCTTGAACCCACGAACCGTGAGATCATGACCTGAGCCGACCTCCGATGCTGTCTTTAACTGACTGAGCCACCCAGGTGCCCTTAATTGCTTTTTAAAAAATGTTTATTTTTGAGAGAAAGAAAACAAGTGGGGAAGGAGCAAAGAGAGGAGGACAGAATCTGAAGCAGGCTGCACACTGCAAGCAGACAGTCCGATGTGGGGCTAGAACTCATGAACTATGAGATCATGACCTGAGTCCAGGTCTGACATTTTAACAGTCGGAGCCACCCAGGCACGCACCCCTCTTGCTTAATTGTTTTGGGTAGGACTGGTGATACTATGTTGCATAGAAGTGGGGAGAGTGGGCATCCTTGCCTCATTCCTGATCTTTTTCTTTTTTCCAATGTTTATTTTTGAGAGACAGAGACAGAGCATGAGTGGGGGAGGGGCAGAGAGAGAGGGAGACACAGAATCTGAAGAATCTGAAGCAGGCTCCAGGCACCGAGCTGTTGGCACAGAGCTCGACGGGAGGCTCGAACTGTGAGATCATGACCTGAGCCGAAGTTTGACGCTTATCTGATTGAGCCACTCAGGCCCCCCCCCCTCCCCCCCCCCCCCCCCCCCCCCCCGCCTCATTCCTGATCTTAAAGGGAAAGTTTCAGTCTTTAACAGTAGGATATTAGCTGTGGGCTTTTCATTAGTGGCCTTTGTTTTGTTGACTTTCCTTCTATTCCTAGTTTGTTGAGTGTTTTTATCATGAAAACGTGTTGAATTTTATCAAATGCTTTTTCTGCATCAGTTGAGATGATTATGAATTTTTTTGTCCTTCATTCATTTTGGTGCATTGCAATGATTGATTTTCATATGTTGCACCAGCCTTGCATTCTAGGAATAAATCCCATTTGGTCATGTTGTATACTATGTTTAAGGTGCTATTGAATTTGGTTTGCTAGTATATTTTTAAGGATTTCTGTATTGGTGTTCATCAGGGATGTTGGTCTGAGGGTTTTCGTAGTGTCTGTCTGGCTTAATTTAACTTTTAAAATGTCGTTTACATGTTTTAGTCTTTAGGAAAGTTTAAGGTTAGAATTTAAATAAATTTAGTTTACATATGTATGACTCTTCTGTCATTGTCATTGTGTAGAATTAACAAATGAAGAACCAACCTCTTAAATCTGAAATAAGAAATGGGAAGTATCCATACTGGTTTATAAACTTCATTGTGAAAGCATATTTGATTTCTGAACTTCCAATATAAATATAATTCAAGCCTATGAATTGTATACTGTGGGTGTCAGTAGAAAGGTTAGCAGTTTATATCAAGTGGATGCTAATGCTAGGTATTTTAACAGGTTGTTATCTAACCAGAAATAGAAGGCACAAAAAATATTAAATATGTAGCTTGTATGTAGTGTTTCCTGGTCATACTAAAATGACAATATTTTTGTGCTTACTAGTAGTAACTGAAAATATACATTTTAGATTAAAATTTCCCATTATCCTCTATAGAGTGGTTTTGCTTGTTTACACTTTGCTTTTATTGTTGTTTGTTAACTGAATTGTTATCTTAGTTACAGTTGTATCTCCATATTCCTGTGACTTATTAATAAACACTCAGTATTTCATTTAGATACTTTTTTTGTACTACCTTGAATAAATAAATGAAAGTTTTGATATAATCCGAGAATATGTGAGATAAAAATGTGGATTTCCCTTGAAATCCAGGTAGGATTATCCTTATTTTCATTTACTTTGCTATCACATCTGCTTTGCTATCTGTTGCTTGAAATCTGCCAGTGAGCTAGTGGTGCCCAATGTGAAGTGGGTTTGATGGTGATAATGTACTGTGCTTATACTGTATACCATTTATAAGTATTTACACATGAATTTAGCTCATGGTTGTAAATTTGGTTTTCAGATCTAGATATTCATTTATATCAGCTAATTGGGTCTCACCTTTGAAATGTTGATAGCCACTACACCCAGTTGTAATTATCGCTGTTTATTCATGATGTCTTAACATACAGAAAGTTCTGTCAGTGGGGGCATATATATATTTTTAAATTAACTCAGTGTCGAAAGGTAGGTATGGTATTCTGGTATAAGTTAGATGAAGAGTGAGCATTGATAGTATTTTTAAAAATTACTCATGATTTAGCTATTGACCTTGGCAGACTGAGATAAGAGTTTAAGGTGATAGTTTATGGTAAAACAAATATTCTGTTTTGATGTTTAGCTTGATATTTATTTTGATATTTATCTGTTTTGATATTTATTTATAAAAGTCAACTGCAGCTTGTTAGGACACACTGGGGAATCAGCAGACTTGGAATTAGATAGTTGATACATGTCCAGTATATCAGGTATGATATGATATCCAGTGTCTAGCAGCAGCCAGTGCCGGTATGGTAGATAGATGGGAGGACGATGTGGCATTCAGATTAGGGCATCTGGAGAGACAGAGATGCTGTTTTTAGGGTGGGTTTTGGGCAGGAATCCAGTTCATGGGATGGGGTTGGTAGATAATTTATAGCAAGAACAAAGCAGGGTATTGATCCTGGGATGACTCAGACACAGGGTACAACTGAGTACAGGGTGAAAGAGTAGTGGGTCTGCAGGAATAAAGCAGAAGCTTTTTCTTATCTCCCTCCCCTTCCCCTGCCAACACCCCCCCTCCCCCAACTGGTAGTACTCATTTGTTGCAAAGTTGAGGAGTGGCATGCTAGATTTTCTACAGAAATCAGAATCGATGGTCAAGATCTGGGGCAAGCAGAATATGTAGGTTGGGTCAGGTGATTCTAATTGTGTTTAGCACTGGAGTCATATTTGGAAGGTATTGGGGAATGTGGGTAGACAAGGAAACTAGCAAGATTGCTGAGCACCTACTATCACATACTTAAAAATAGGAGAGGAACAGGTGGATGTTTCCAGTTCTGTCTGGCTTTAGTTTCTGGCAATGTGTAGTGATAGCATATCTGTGTAGACTGTGCCCCAGCTTGCTCCTTCCCCTCTTCCTGAAGTAGAAGTTGTTTCTGAAGTGTCGTGGCATTGTGTTCAGTTTGTCTACTTATTTGAGAAAGTCCTTTTACTTCTGGCCTCCCTCTTTCCTTCTGTATATTGTTTTTTAAGTTTGTAAGGGCAGATACTTGACCTATCATACAGTTAATTAGGAAATGTAGGTGGGGTCATTAATTCTCTGAAGTGCGCAGATTTCTTCTAGTCCTACCGTTTCCAGATTACCTTTTCCTGTGCTAAAGCAGGTGCTTTCAGTAGAAATTCTTAAGGACTCCATCTAGGTTTATGGAAATGAAAATATATTTGCAAATGATACACGTGGTAGCTACGATATGAGTATGCTATCAAGAAATGTTTTGGTTGAAGTTTTGTTACTGGTCTGGGTGTACATGATCATTGCTTGATTTGTCATTCTTTACACCTTGTCATCTCCTTAGAAGACTATAGCAGAAATTGGGGAGATAAACAGAGGGAAGAAAAACATCTTTTTGAGCAAGGAGAAATCTTTTTTTAAGAAGGTTATTAATCATTAAAGGGACAGTAGATTTTCTTCTTTTGAAGGTAAGTATTTACGGTTAGCAGTTTTTTGGTGAGCTTTTCATTTCTTGCCCTATGTACTCAAAGTTGCCACGTATCATTTGACATAAGGAATGATAATAACTTTCCTATTTTGATTAAGTGTTCTGCTGCAGGAACTAGTTTACCTTTTAACATTCATGACCTCAACCTAAATGATAGACTCCTGCCAGTTGGCTTCTAAGAAAGTAGATAGGCCAATAAAAGCATACCTATGTTCATAAAGTTTTTGGGGGTGCCTGGGTGGCTCAATTGGTTAAGCGTCGGACTCTTGATTTTGGCTTGGGCCGTGATCTCATGGTTTGAGTTTCAGCCCTGTGTGGGGGCTCCACCCTGGCAGTTTGGACCCTGCTTGGGATCATCTTTCTGCCTCTCTCTTTGCCCCATCCCCCCTCAAAATAAATACATAAACTTTAAAAAAATATACAAAAAGTTTTTGTTCCCTGCTAACCTTGAGTAGATGAACATGGTAATGATCATTTTATGTGAGCGCTTGGATGGCTCGGTTGGTGGAGCATGCGACTCTTGATCTCAGGGGTCGTGAATTTGAGCCCCACATCGGGAGTAGAGATTACTTTTTAAAAAAAGATCATTTTGTGATAGAACTCGGATTTTTGTAAATACTTTGAGATTATGGACCCGAAATATGAATAAATCAGCAGATAGTTTTGTAATTCCTCAGATAGTTCAGATTTTAAAAGATGACATTAAAAAAATACATCTCCACCTACAGAATTTACTTTTTCCATACTAACAATAAAATTGTGAGTTAAAAATGTGAAAATCACCTATATTGTCACCATCCTGATGGTTTTTTTGAATGTTTATTTTTTTTGAGAGCGGGAGTGTGCCTGCACACCTGCGCAGCACAGGCAAGGGAGTAGCAGAACATGGAAAGAGAGAATCCCAAGCAGGTTCCCCACTGTTGGGGCAGAGCCCAGAGCTGTCAGTGCAGAGCCTGACACAGGGCTCAAGCTCAGGAACTGTGAGATCATGACCTGAGCCAGAATCAAGAGTTGGATGCTTAACCAACTGAGCCACAGGCATCCCACCACCCTATGTTAACTGTTCTCCTTTGCTGCTGCTTTTTTGTTGTTGTTAATATTGCATCCATTGATAGAGGGCTTTGATGTATCAAACTTTACCCATGTTGCTACACAGTCATCATAAATAGTTGTAGAGAATGAATGTTATATTATTTGTGTTTTTGTACCGTAAGTTAATAAATGGCTGGACATTGAGGTTGTTCCTACTTGTAAGTGTTTATATTATAGTGATGGTGGCATTTCAGAGGGTTATATGTATTTCTTAGATGTGATTCTTAGAGAAGGATGTAATCCTTTTGAGAAGAGTGTTAAGATAATAGATTAGCATGTTTGTATGTGCTGAATTTGCTGGCCTTTAGCAGCTGAATATTTCTCCATTTTTAGGGACATAACACACCTAGTCATTTTAAATGCTCCCCTCACTCCCTAACAATATGTGGATTCTGAGGGACCTTGTTAGTGATGGCTCTCTGTTTTGGAGCTTTTTACTTTCTGTTTTGAGACCACTTGGGATTTGAGTTAAAAGAACTTTGAAACAATTCTTTTACCAAAAAATCAAAATTACTCTAAGATTTTTAAACAGTATCATAGGAAAACATGTTTTTTGTATATTTTTACTTTTTTGGGGGGGGTAATTTTAATGAATTTATTAGCAGGTGATTCAAAGTTAATTATGCAAACATAATGACATTTTTTGTATATTTGTGTTTGTATGTTCTAGTTATAGGAGTCTAACAGGTTTTCACAAGTGAGGGAAGATTTTGTTATTGAGTGAATTTAACATGGAATGTAAATTTTGAATAATAGGCCATAAACATGTATTTATTATAGATAACTTGAAAAAGCTATGGTGATCAAGTTTTAGCTTTTAGATCTTTGTTTATATCAAAAGAAGTGCTACTGAGAGCATTTACTTGAATTTAATGTATAGAATTGAAAATATATAATCACCTATTACCTTTAATTCTAATAATTATGTGTGAATGTATTTAACAAACCTTTAATGGCAGGATACTAATACACTTGAGCTTAAGGAAATGGTTTTACTTTAGAGTATATTCAAACTGTCTACAAATGTGTTACTTAGTTTTCAGTAAGGAGAAACAGAAGCTAATTGTTATTGTATGTATTTTTTTCTTAAAAGGAACATAGTGATTAAGAGCTAAAGCAAATTTCATTTTTGTGAATTATCTTCCAAAGCTTTTGGAATGTTAACTCTTTTATAGTAGTTGCAGAGAATTTGTACATGTGATAAGAATCAGTTTTTCCTTGACACTAGGTGAGAGCTCCACCTTGTGATCTTTGAGCATATTTCTTAAAAAATTAGTAACCTATAGTAGGTCAGAAATGGTGTGATACGTTTGATCATCAGACTCTTACTTTTATTTGAGCATTACATATTCTTACAGTTTTGGGTTTTCCAACTTGGGACAAATGTTATTAAGTCTATTTAAAGACTTTGTTTATAAGTTTTTTAATGTAAGTCTTTGGGGGAAGCAACTGTATTTATATACAGCTGTAGACATTTAAAATAAAAAAATTTATAGCCCTTTCTACTGATAAAAGTTTATATTCTTAAAAAAACCCAGTGCTAATTTACCCATTGATTCCCCCTCCCCTTAAAGAAGTACAAAGCAGCTTTAATATGTATAATGTTTTGAGCTATGAAGAACTGTTTTGGTGGCAAATTGGTTATTTTGATAGTGATTAAAATAGCAAAAACTCAGATACAGGCAATTTGGTATTTATGCTTAATAATATTAGGTGGCAGTATAGGTAGGTGCCTTCTTGTAGAAATATATTTTCATGTTTATTGGTACAGGTAGTTCCATAAGGGTAAGGATCTCTCCTGTTCACCACTGTGCGCCCCAGTGCGCAGCACTGCATTTGGCACATGGTATAGATACCTTTAATTGGTTGGATGGATTTTTAATAATTAGAAACTTATTAGAACAAATGTTTAGCCAGGATAGGGAGTTGGCGAGTTTAATAATTTTTTCCTAAATCTATTAGACCTTGTCATGGTATTTCTTTTTTTTTTTTTTTTAAACTTTTTTTTTTAACGTTTATTTATTTTTGAGACAGAGACAGAGCACGAATGGGGGAGGGGCAGAGAGCGAGGGAGACACAGAATCTGAAACAGGCTCCAGCCTCTGAGCCATCAGCACAGAGCCCGACGCGGGGCTGGAACTCACGGACCATGAGATCATGACCTGAGCCGAAGTCGGACGCTCAACCGACTGAGCCACCCAGGCGCCCCGTTATTTCTTTTTAAAATACAACTTGTAGGGGCGCCTGGGTGGCTTAGTCGGTTTAGCATCCAACTTCAGCTCAGGTCATGATCTCATGGTTTGGGAGTTCGAGTCTCGCATCTGGCTCTGTGCTGTGTTGACAGCTCAGAGCCTGGAGCCTGCTTCAGATTTTGTGTCTCTCTCTCTCTCTCTCTCTCTCTCTCTCTCTCTCTCTGCCCCTTCCCTGCTCCCGTGCTCTCTCTCTCCCTCCTTCCCTCCCTCCCCCCCACTCTCTCTCTCAAAAATAAACATTAAAAAATTAAAAAAAATTTTTTTTCAACGTTTATTTATTTTTGGGACAGAGAGAGACAGAGCATGAACGGGGGAGGGGCAGAGAGAGAGGGAGACACAGAATCGGAAGCAGGCTCCAGGCTCTGAGCCATCAGCCCAGAGCCTGACGCGGGGCTCGAACTCACGGACCGTGAGATCGTGACCTGGCTGAAGTCAGACGCTTAACCGACTGCGCCACCCAGGCGCCCCTAAAAAATTTTTTAAATACAACTTGTCTGAGACACTTAACATCTTCATAAATTCCATTTTTCCTTAGTGTTTGCTGTGGTTTCTAATTACCAAATCCATGTTAGTATAGCCCTGTATACTGAATAAATTAATTTGACCTGGCAAAACTTGTACACTAGAAATTTGTGCTATTTAGAGGAATGTGGTAAGTGTATCATATAATGCTTATTTTATTTAGTGTTCTCTGCTTTTCAGAGCTGATGCATTCTTTATATCCCTTAGGAGAATATATTTATGAACTACTTTTAAAAACTGTGTATTTAAGGAATGCAGCAAGTTTGGTTTTACAAAGTGCTTGGGGGAGGGCTGAGGACATTGCAGGTAGGCAGACAGAACAAGCACTTCATTTCCATCTTGCCATCTAGATTGCCTGGTTAGTGTTGGTTAGAACTTATTAGCTCTATACTTCTCCAACTCCTTTATAAAAAACAAAATTGTTTCTTAAGTAATTTTTTTTTTAATAAGTTGGGATTTTTAGGAGGCTAGAGTGCATCCTACGTGTGATGGCAAGCATCAGAGTTCTGGTGTGCTACTTAGATAATTCCTTAGGTTACAATAAGAATAAAACCAAATTAACAATTTAGTGGTTTTAGAGGAGAACAATCCTGGGACCATGATTTAGTGCAATGAGAAGACCATACTAACGGTCATACCCAAATAAAGATTTTACAATATGAGTACTCTTCAGAAAAAAAGATCAACTCAGAGTGGCAGTATAGACAACCCCTGATTATTCAGGGCTTGATTTGTGGATTACTCATTCTTCTTGTTTCTCTTATTACCTCATTATTTTGCTGTTCATAGTAGCTTCATTAGAGTGAGCTAGGAAATGTAGTGTTTTGAATTTCTATTAATTGCATATTACTAGCCATTTATGATTTTTAGAGACTTAAAATTAATGGAAAAATATGGGGCACCTGGCTGGCTCTGGTTGGCAGAACATGCGACTGTTGATCTCAGGGTTTCAGCCCCACTTTGGGTGTAGAGATTACTTTAAAAAAAATCTTAAAATTAATGGAAAAATTGAATTATCAGTTTCTTGTATAATGTCGTATTTATTGGGAGAGATCATTAGAAGTTAATCAGTATGCAATATTTTAGCATTATTATTTTTGGGGAGCATAGAGAGTGCATGTGTGTGTGCGAGCGGGGGAAGGGCAGAGAGAGGAGAGAGAAAATCCCAAGCAGGCTCCATGCTCAACACAGAGCTCAATGCGGGACTGAATCTCACAACCCTGGGATGGTGACCTGAGCCAAAATCAACAGGTGGACACGTAACAGACTGAGTCATCCAGGTGCCCCATAATGTTTATTATTAATTAGATATATTTAGTCTTATCTGCTTTTTCTTTAGGTGGCCATCAAGTACTGGATTCACATGGAAATAAAAGAAAAACATAAGAAAATTATAAAAGAAAGTTACACACAAGATTAAGAGCTTCAGACCCAGCCTATTTTTTCTTTTTTGTTATAGACAGACTTATCATTTACTTTTAGATCATTTTCTCATTTAGGATCTGCATCTTTGACCTTCAAAATTAGAAATAATATCCTTCCTATGGCCAAACTAAACTTATTTTGGTCACAAATGGCATCATCTGTTGTCTACATGACATTATCGGTATTTAAATTAATTGTAAGTTCCTTGAGGGAATAGATCAGAGCTAACATTTTTTCCCCTTCTCTTTTCAACACAGTGTGGTATTATCATGACATTATTTATTAATAAGCAAGACTTTGGGCTGCTTCTTTTATTATAGAAGAACCTGCCTTTTTTTTTTTTTTAAGGTAGGCTCTATGCCTAACATGGGGCTTGAACTCATGACCCTGAGATCAAGAGTTGCATGCTCTACAGACTAGGCCAGTCGGCACCGCTGGCTAGCTCCTTTTAACTGTACGGTACATCATCAGCAAAAAGCTGCAGAATTTTTAGGCATCTTGTATTATGGTTTTAAACTTGTCATAAAGATCTTAGGACCAGTAAAAGAGTCATATCCTGTTCCTAGTTAGGGCATACATCTCTTTAAGCCAGGCTAGAGAATCATAACAAATTTTAGTTATTTAAACCAGAACATTTATTTGTAACTTATTATTGAAATCCTTAAGATGAAACAGATGCTGCAGCATCTGCCCTCTTGGGTTTAAGTGTTGTTCTTTCACGGAATCCATGCTGGAATCTGCAGTATACAATTTTTAGGTGCCTCATTTGATCAGTCCCAGTGGTGTTTCATCTTTTAGCCTTGGCACTCCAGTTATACTTTCTCTTCCCCTTGGCAGGATTATTTGTTACAGGTTGGCTTTTTTTTTTAAATTTAAATTTCTTAAAAATATGTATTTATTTTTGGGAGACAGAGAGACAGAGTGCAGGCAGGGGAGGAGCAGAGAGAGAGGGAGGCATAGAGCCTGACGTTAGGCTCAAACCCATGAAGCATGGGATCATGACCTGGGCCAAAGTCGGACGCTTAACCTACTGAGCCACCCAGGCGCCCCACCACAGGTTGACTTCTGAAGGTGGTAGGTCGTGGAGCCATGGTGGCGGCACAATGTGTGCGTCTTATTGCCACACTTTCCAAATGATTACATCCCCTTCATCATCTCGTTTCTGTGGCCGAGACCAAAGAGAGAATCATAACAAAATTTAAAAATAATTGTCTGTAATACAGTGTTTTTTCTTTGTAACTGTTGTTGCTACGGTGGGGCTACATCTGTTTATAACAAATCCACATCTAGAAAAAGCAGTCAAATGCAAGGGGAAAAAAATCCTTATTTACTAAAGGACAGTAGCAGGCACTGGGAAATTTAGTTTTTGTTTTGTTTTGTTTTGTTTTTGTTTGTTTTAAGATTTTAAGTAATCTCTATACCAGAACTTACAACCTGGAGATCAAGAGTTGCATGCTCTACCAACTGAGCCAGCCAGGTGCCCTGGAGATCTAGTTTTTGAGTATGGATATCTTTCCCAATATTTTTAATTTGTTTGTAATGAATATGGCATCCCTTCCCTTAAAGGAATTGTTTGTCTTAGAAGAAAGAAGCAAACCATCATTTTACCCACGTAAATATATGAATATATTTCTGACATTGGGGTGTTCCAGAAGATGATAAAGAAATGATAGCAGCTCCAGAAATACCAACTGATTTTAATCTACTACAGTAAGTATATTATGAAAATTTTTAAATACTTGCTTTTTCCACGAAATGGGAAAGATAGTATATTAATTTCAGTTAAAGTTAGTTCAGAAGATCTAACATATAAGATAGAAGATAAGCATGTAACTTTGAAACAGTTTATATCAGTGCTGGTTTGTCTCTGTAACAGCAATTCCATGGTTTTCTGTACTATGTGTTAAATTTATTTTTTAATTTATTGTTTTGCCGTGCGATTCTTTGAATCTGTACTTGGTTTTACAGTAGCAAACTGTTTGAGGGAGTGCTGTGAAATTCTTAAAAAGTACAGTGTTCTCATTAGTAAGGAATATGTACCATGTAGTAGCATTTAGGATGTAATATCAGATTTTTGTTACAAAATCCAATGATAATAGGATAAAACAAATCTGGGAGGGTAGGATATACTCTTCATATTTTTTTCCAGAAACAAATTACATGCTTAGTGGTCCATAAAGTAACTTCAACGTAGGTATTTTCTTTTACCCTTGTTCTAAAAGCTACCTATACTCCTTATTCAACTTTTATTCTAACTACTTTTTAGTATTTGATGTAGGAAGGAATTTGAGCTACTGTATGTAATAGTAGTTTTCACACTAAGCTGCAGTTTCCTGAGGTGCCTCAGTGAAAAGTGAAACTTTAAACTGCCTTTGGATCCCTTTAACTTTACACACATATACACCATAGTATATTTGCTGTTGGAATTTTTATAAGACTTGATTTGAAAATAGTTTGGTTGCTAAAAATTGTGAAAACATTAGATAGATACCTTTGTACATAATGGTTGCCCGTGTCTACTTTTGATGCTGTATAGATTTTCATGTTTATTTATAAAAATTACAAATTTTTAATTTTAATTTTATTTTAGAGAGAGAAAGGGGGATCGCAAGCAGGGGAGAGGGGCAGAGGGAGGGAGAGAGAATCTTAAGCAGGCTCCATGCTCTGCGTGGAGCCAGACTCAGGGCTTCATCCCACAACCGTGGGATCATGACCTGAGCTGAAATCAAGAGTTGGATGCTCAACCGACTGAGCCACCCAGGTGCTCCTAGGTTTTCATTTTTGAAATAACTTTATTATTTTCAGTGGAGACTATGGGGGGGTCTACTGGGATGTTGCCAATATTTCAAAGTACGTTTTTTAATGTGACTTCAATCCCAGTGTTTATTAATTCTATTTTAAGATTCTTGAGGGACATTTCTTATTGTTGTTTGAGGGAGGATATGGGATAGTCTTAGGAAAAAATAATTTTTGGTTTGACTATTGTAAAATTAGGAAATTTCTTAAATTGTTAATTAATATTGGAGCCAATTAAGACTGTTTATATTATAGGGGCATCTGAGTAACTCAGTCGGTTGAGCATCCGACTTCGGCTCAGGTCATGATCTCGCAGTCTTTGAGTTCAAGCCCCGGGTCAGGCTCTGTGCTGACAGCTCAGAGCCTGGAGCCTGCTTCAGATTCTGTGCCTCCCTCTCTCTGCCCCTCTCCCACTCACACTCTCTCTCAAAAATGAATAAACGTAAAAAAAATTAAAAAAAAAAGACTGTTCATATTATAAACTAGACTACTATTAGAATATCTCAAGTAATTAAGGACTGAAATAGGATAATGGATAAGTGGGAATTGTTGTGGAGGTAGAATAGCACTATTTGGTGGGGGATGAGATGGGAGCCAGGGTAAAGAGAAAGGAGTGGGTGGTTCAGTCATATGATAGATGACTCATGAAATTTCAAGCCACTAAAAGGTTAACCTCGTATGCTCCATAAACATACTAGCATAGGCTATTTTACCTAGGATAGGTGGTGGTGTTCTTTTGATCTTAAAAGCAGAGGAAAACACTGGAGGAAGACAGACTTTCAAGAATATTTCTTCTCTGGTTGGGGATATTTTAGACTCTTATCCTGATTACTCCAGATTTCTTCATAAGGTTTTCCAGTTTGTAATCAAACCTCTAGTGGCTCATTCTTTTAGTTGGGATAGCCTGGAGATGAGGATTAGGAGTGTAACTGAGCCTGTGATTACTCTGTGGCCATTGGAATATTGTGAAGACTAGTTATTGTTTGCAGACATACTGCAGTTCCTGAGCTCTCTAAGAGAGATGGTGTCCCACAGATGTCTTGGGAAGGAAGAAGTATTATTTATATTCAGCAGATCCTTAAAAACATTTTTTTTTGCAAGACCATATAGGTATGTGGGGAGAATATTGATGACAATCTTCCTAAGATGTAACAGGCATTAGTTTTTCAGGGTTAATATTATAGTAGTCGTTTAGGTTTTGGTGCATTAACTCTGGGAAATGGTATTTATTATAAGCCCTTTCCTCACAGCATTATAGGAGATAGTTAAGATTGCCACTGTCTTCAGTACATTGTTTAAATTACTTTGTATCTGAGTGCTATAAATAGTAATTTTTTTCCCTGCTAGCACCTTAACCATTATTATACGTATGTAAAGTATTCCTACCTCATAGCCTCCGGACAACTGGTTATTGTGGCAATAAAAATGGAAATAAAAGAAATCTAGTTAGAGAAGACTAGCTTTAGAAAGATAGCTTTAAATTTTGATTGCATTTATTTTAAGCAAAACTGGTACGAGGTTTACATATTTGGAGTGGCAGACTTTTATCTTTTATGGGTGTGGCTCAATCCTAAAATCCATTATGACCCAAATTCCAAGTATGCCTTGGCTTAAGCATTTAAATGAGATTATGTTAGTACTATTTAGATACAGAGACCCATATTTACATATATATGAAGCATTACACATATGTATTTAAATTAGTCTTCTTCCTCTTGTGTATGAAAATCCAGATAATACAAAACACCCCACCTTCTCCAAAATAAAGGACAACTTTACTTCTTGTACGAGAATGAAGAGACTTGAGAGATTTCATTCTTTCTTGCATATACATTGTTTGTAGATGAGAAGATTTGAGAGATTGTCTCTTGTTTAAGATCACACAGTTTCTTAGTACTAGAATCAGTTCTCCTGACTATATAGCTTACCACCTCTTTATTTCAAAAAGGATTTTGATCAATTAGCACACCTGTATTTCAAATGGTTTAGTTTGTAAAAATGTTTTATATATACCTTTCAGAAATACATGTTTTGTATAGTTATATTTAGATATACAAATATTTTTTGAGTGAGAGAGGAGTGGTCAGAGGATCCTTAATATTGCTAAAATTCCCTAATATTAAGTTCATCTAGTTCTTAGTGTTAAAATACAGTTTTCTGAGCACAGTGGTGTTTCAATCAGAAAATGAAACCAGCCATTACAATAGAACACAATTCCTAGGGTTAAAATTTTGAGAACCATTGGTCTTGTTTTTGTATTTTGGTTAAAATTAACAAAATAAAAAATGTTTAGATATTTGTGTTTTAGATTATTGTTTTTGTAGTTATGTAATTTTATGTTTGGGAATGTGCTGTGGTATGATGCTTTGGGGAAGCATCTTCATTATATTTAATGAATAAGAATTAATTGAAAATAATTAATTGAAAAGAATAAATCAAACCTTTCTGTTAGAAAATATGGCAAAAATTATTAACTCCACCAATGTTTTTTAAAAAAGTTTTATTTATTTTTGAGAGACAGTGCGCAAGTGAGGGAGGGGCAGAGAGAGAGTGGGACGCAGGATCTGAAGTGGGCTCTGCACTGAGAACATTGAGCCTGAGGTGGGCCTCCAACTCACAAGCTGTGAGATCATGTCTTGAGCTGAAGTCAGATGCTCAACTGACCGAGCCACCTAGGTGCCCTAAATTCCACCTGTATTTCTAAGGAAATGTTTTTGTTGTTTTTTTAAAGTTTATTTATTTATTTTGAGAGAGAACATGCATGCTGGAGGGGCAGAGATGGAGGGAAGGAGAGAATCCCAAACAGGCTCCCTGCTGTCAGCACAGAGCCCGATGTGGGACTCGATCCAGTGAACCATGAGATCATGACCTGAGCCGAGATCAAGAGATCAGATACTTAACCGACTGAGCCACCTAGATGCCCCTATAAGGAAAGTTTTAAATAATTGCTTATCTTTCTGTCACAGGGAGTCAGAAACACATTTTTCTTCTGACACAGATTTTGAAGACATTGAAGGAAAAAACCAAAAGCAAGGCAAAGGAAAGGTATGTACAGACTATAACTTTATTTTGGTTCTTAAGGTCATTTGTACACACACACACACACACACACACACACACACACAAAAATATAGTTTTAGTTGTATCTCAGATATTCTATTTTGTTTTTTTTTTTTTTAATTTATTTATTTTGAAAAAGAGAAAGGCAGGGAGAGAGAATCTCAAGGAGGATCTGCACTGTCAATGTGGAGTATGATGCAGGGCTTGAACTCATGAGCCATGAGATCATGACCTGAGTCCAAATCAAGAGTCAGACTGACTGACTCTTGCAGCCCCAGTCAGATAGATATTCTCTTTTAAAAATGCTTTTTTCCTGGATTGGTGTGGTAAACCTTCTGAACACATATGGTTTCTTTGGCTTCTAGGCCAAATATCTTTTTTTTTTTTTTTTTTTTGAGAGAGAAAATAAAAAGGGCAGCACAAGCAGGGAAGGGGCAG
This sequence comes from Lynx rufus, assembly GCF_022079265.1. Classification (NCBI taxonomy): domain Eukaryota; kingdom Metazoa; phylum Chordata; class Mammalia; order Carnivora; family Felidae; genus Lynx; species Lynx rufus. Next base: position 18,143,868 of record NW_025814833.1, read on the forward strand.
AGAGAGGGAGGGAGAGAGGGAGAGAGAGAATGAGAATCCCAAACAGGCTCTGTGCCATCAATGCAGAGCCCAATGCAGGACCTGATCCATGAACTATGGATCAAGAGTTGGGTGCTTAAAATCAAGAGTTGAATGCTTAACTGACTTAGTCACCGAGGTGCCCCTGGGTCAAATCTCTTTTGATTATCTATTTCCACTACTGTAAAGTTGAAATTAATAACACATCATTGTTTCTTTTTTTAAAAAAAATTTATTATGTTTTTAATTTTAATTCTAGTATAGTTAACATACAGTATTACATTAGTTTTAGGTGTCAGTATGGTGATTCAATAATTTTATACATTACTCAGTGCTCGTCATGGTAAATGTACTCTTTAATCCCCATTGCCTATTTCACCCATCCCTCCACATACCTCCCCTGTGGTAACCATCAGTTTGTTCTCTATAGTTACGAAGAGTCAGTTTCTTGGTTTGTCTCTCTCTTTTTCATTTGTTCACTTGTTTCTTAAATTCCATATAGGAGTCAAATCATATGGTATTTGTCTTTCTCTGACAGACTTATTTCACTTAGCATTATACTCTCTAGCTCCATCTATGTTGTTGCAAATGCAAGATTCCATTCTTTTTTATGGCTGAGTAATATTCCATTGTATGTACACGCTACATTGTCTTTATCCATTTGTCTATTGATGGACATCTGTTGATGTGCTGCTTCCATAATTTGGCTATTGCAAATAATACTGCAGTAAACATAGAGGTGCATATATCGTTTTGAATTAGTGTTTTTGTGTTCTTTGGGTAAGTACCCAAATCGTTAGTGTGATTACTGGATCATAGGGTAGATCTAGCTTTAGTTTTTTGAGAAACTTACATACTGTTTTCCACAGTGGCTGCACCAGTTTGCCTTCCCACCAACAGTACACGAGGGCTCCTTTTTCTGTACATCCTTGCCAACACTTGTTTCCATTTCTTTTTTTTTTTTTTTTAATTTTTTTTTTTCAACGTTTATTTATTTTTGGGACAGAGAGAGACAGAGCATGAACGGGGGAGGGGCAGAGAGAGAGGGAGACACAGAATCGGAAACAGGCTCCAGGCTCTGAGCCATCAGCCCAGAGCCCGACGCGGGGCTCGAACTCACAGACCGCGAGATCGTGACCTGGCTGAAGTCGTTCGCTTAACCGACTGCGCCACCCAGGCGCCCCTTGTTTCCATTTCTAATAGATTCTTTTGTAAAGCACAGTATGCTAAACACAATGTAATATTTTGTTGGCTTTACACATGAGTAGTCAAATATAAAGCAAAGCAATAAGATGTTCTATTCTAAAGATGTAACCTATAACCAGTTCAAGTCTAATAGGTTACAGTTGACAAGAGTTTCACTCTTTATAAATAATGCCAAGGATAAAAACTAACAAAGTAAGGTTCTGAGTCAATAGAATGCAAGTTTAGAATATGAGTAGTTAGCCTGAGGGCTCTGGACAACTTGGTGAATGGGTGAATTATTTTGATGATTTGGAAAGTACACTTGACCCTGTGCATGTGTGTGAATACATTGTACAAAGCTGATTCATTTTTGTTAACCATTTTCTTTCCCAAAATGAGTTTTGGATTTATATTTTCTTATGACATATTTACTTAAAGTCTAAATAACAGAAATGTAAAATGAACAAAGTAACATTTCCCTATAATGTATTATTTAAACATTTTGATGAACATACTTTTTTTATACATATACCTGTCTATAAACATGCACGTAGAATTTTACTTAAATGGGTTTATACTATGCAGACTGCTTAATTTGCTTTTAAAACTCAATAGTATGTTGTCAGCAGCTTTCCTATCAGTGAATTTTTGCTGTAATTTCTAATGTTGTCAAGGCATCACATTTTATGTATGGAATATAATTTATTTAACTAGTCCTTGGAATATATTTTTAGAGTTCACATAATCCATGTTTCATAATTTCATATGCTTTTTTAGTCTGTTAAAAAGTGGAAGTTTTGAGACAGAAAAAGTGTGAATGAATAAAATGTTAACTCAGAACTATCCAAAGACAACTATAATTCTAGTGGGTAGTTTATGGTTTATTCATTATAAATCCATGTTTTCTTGTTCCACAAATATCTTGCAAAACTAAAAATCTGCTTTTGACTTTGATTTCATTTACAAGGTGGGATAAGACTAACAGTGGCATCTGAATAGAGGACTCCCCAAAGTTACTGTGCCACAGGTTAACTTTATATGAGCCACTGCTATGAGTGAGGTGTTAGGGGTCAGGTCAAGGATTTATTATAATAGTAACTTATGTTTTTTTTTTTAAGTTTATTTATTTTGAGAGAGAGAATACATGCGAGGGAGGGAGGGGCAGAGAGGTGGGGAGAGAATACCTCAGATTCTGTCAGCACAGAGTCTGATGTGGGGCTCGATCTCGAACTGTGAGATGATGACCTGAGCTGAAATCAAGAGTCAGATGCTTAACTGACTGAGCCACCCAGTCGCCCTGGTAACTACGTTTTGACACTATACTATGTATATCCCAAGCACTATGCTAATAATAATGTTTGTTTAACTAATTTAATATTTGAACCACCCTGTGGATTAGAAATCTTCCTTATTTTTATAGATAGGAAACTGTGGTCCAGAGAAGTCCAGTGCTTAAAGGATTTGAGCCCACATGTTGAAAGATGGTGCTCTTAATCTGCTGTAGTATGCTAGCTCATAGTCTTTCTTTAGAGATGTTTTTCATCTAGAAGATTGTACCCAGGTTAGCATGTTTATTTCTTGTACTTCCTGTGTTATCATTCCTTGCATGTTGTTTTCTAGCATAGCATATTCTTTGAACCGTTTTAATGGTACTAATTAGTTTTCCATACCAACAGGGAGTATTGAAGCATGTGATAGATAGATTGCAAATATATAGTTCCGTTTAATTAACATTAACATTTTATACTTTTCTAGTGTACTCCCAGTAGTTGATTTTTTCTTTCACCCTTATCTGAAATCCTTCTACTGGGGACAATAACCTTTCATTCTACAATTAGTAATTAATGACTTAGTTTCACAAAGGCTGCGTCTCATTAAGAAAATAATGTAAGTTAACAAGTAATATATTTCAGTTGTTAGGAAGGAGTTTGAAGTAGTTATTATGAGTAGGGTGGTTTTGGACTCTTGAGGAAGGACCCTCTATGGAACAAAGTATAGACCCATACGGGCTGTCAGCAGAAATACATTTGTAGACCTGGCGGTAGATTGGGGGTTTGTAAACTATGACCTGTTTTTATACTGCCCATGAGCTAAGAATGGCTTTTATATTTTTAAAGGGTTATAAAAATAAACAAAGAACATGTGACAGAGATGGAATGTGGCTTGCAAAGCTTGAAATATTTACTGTCTGGTATTGTACAGAAAGTTTGCCGATCCTTGCTCTAGATCATAGAAACGTGTAGGTTGAAAAGAGACCTAGAAATCATCTATTCTAATCTGTAAAGATTTAATACAACTCTGACATTTTAGAAATGAGGACTCTGAGTTAGGGAATGACTTGCTTTTCTATAACAAGGTATAAAGGCCGTGGGAGGTATTTTATAACTGAGGCATGTAGGCAACCTTTTCACTGATTTATGAAGCCCCCAACCCCCCAATATTGACAGCTTCCTTATAAAGGTCCTTTGTTTCCCTAGTGTTCATTAACTGAATTTTCATGATAAATAAGTGTTGAGCTATCACCAGTTGTACAGAGGAACATGATTTTTTAAATTTGAATTTGCCTTCACTTATCCAGAATGAGAATGAGGTTGATACACCTGTTCATCCTTTTTAGAATTCCTTTGTCAGTCCGCCACAATAATTTGTAAGACTAACAATAGAATTTAAAAGTTTGAACTAAATATGAGCTACTTACTTGATGAGGTGTTTTGTTATTCTTGCTGCCCACTCTAGTCTGCACCCTAAAGTATGCAACCCTATGAGTAGGCACAGTTTTATCCTCACTTTACCGATGAGAAAGTCTGCAGCACAGTGTGGTTAAGTAACTTGCCCAATATCACTCAGCTGATAGAAGTAAGAATTTGGACCCATGCAGTCTGTCAGTCTGCAGAGACTGTGCTCCTAACTGCAACCTCATGTGAGGTGTCCGATAGGATAAGTAAACAAAATGATACCACAAAGAGGCTGTCCCAACATATGTGTATGGCACTCCTCTTTAGGTCAGGTTTAGGTATGTTACAATTATGTACCCTATTAACTGCTTCTGCCGAAGCTTTGTTTTGAATTTTCAAGGATAATGATATAACTTACCCAACTTGTATTTTTATGCAGACTTGTAAAAAAGGCAAAAAGGGCCCAGGAGAAAAGGGCAAAAGTGGAAATGGAGGAGGAAAACCTCCTTCTGGTCCAAACCGAATGAATGGTCATCACCAACAGAATGGAGTGGAAAACATGATGTTGTTTGAAGTTGTTAAAATGGGCAAGAGTGCTATGCAGGTAATGTTTATCGTATTCTTCCCAGTTCATTTGTACATTTTAAACTTTAGTGAGTTATATGAAATGCTGGAGATTTTGAATTGCATTTAAAAAATTTCTAACACTGCTTATTAGAAAAAAGCAATAAAGTCATCAAAACTAGGGATCTGTCCATTCAGACCTAAGACCTTTAAGCTGTGTCTTGTCATTTTCTATTGCATTATTTTGTTTTCATGGTATATAATAAATAATTCTTTGCTCAAAAAATATGCTGATGTAAACTATGAGGTTTTAATTTCCCCTGAATTTATGTGTCTACCATTAAAATATGAAGTCCTTTGCCCATATAGAATTCTTGGTTGAGTGACCTAATATAATCACCATCCACTTTAGTGAATTGAATTATGTTGATCACTGTTATCTATTACACATTTTATTACTTGTGCTGTTTCTTAGCAGAAGAGTAAAAAGTGAGAGTCATATCCATGTCAGGTCATCCTAATTTTGTTTCTTCTGCATGATTTTGTGACGAGAAGAATTTAGGCTTTACATTGGAGACTAAACCTGTACTGTTTTAAAAAATTGAATAAACACTATACCCAAAGAAAATACATGCTTAATAAGGTTATTATTTACTTTATAAAAGCTACAAGGAATCATTTTCAGAGAATTAATTTTAATCAAAAAAAAAGTACACATGGATTGATTTTGGAGAACTAGCCATTTAAGCTTTGTGTTATTAAAAAGTAAATATAATTCTTGTTTATAAATATGGACTTAATATGTATGGTTTTGTAAGTAAACTTTAAGTATCAATTAGGACTAATAAACAGCATTTTTACATGTATAGTAAAAATTGTGTGAACTGTTACCAGTTGTACAGAGGAACATGATTTTTTAAATTTGAATTTGCCTTCACTTATTCATCTATGGTTTGCTTTTTATATAGTTGTGATGAGGGTATGGATTTTATTTCTTTAATGTTTTAAATGACTATTTCATATATACATTTGATATTTTAAAAAATAATATCTTAATTATATTACGGTGCTTGGTTTACTTAGTCGTTCCCTAATTTAAAAAGTTATCCCCCTCTCTGTTGTTCCCATGGTTTAATTTTATCAAAGAAATAAATTGTCTCAGTTACATCATATATAGTATTTCATTACTTTCTTTTTTATTTTTATATTATACTTTTTTTCTATAATATTTTAAGCTGTTAAATGCATTAATCTTTTTTCTGGTATCTTTCATTTTTGTTAACATCAGAAGTCTCAACTTATATCCACAGCTAATTAGACTGTTCTAATTTTGTCTGGTCTATAGGGTTTTTGTTTAACTTTTTGGCTCATCAAAAATTTTTAATAGAAAATGTGAGGATTTCACTTTATATTTAATTTTTTTGTTAATGGTATCTCAGTGTTTAAAGAATGAACATTTTCTTTATTTTTGTGATTATGGTTTGTCACATATGAAGATTGAACCTCTATGCTATTTGTTTTTCTATTTCTAAAAGTGTTTTCACCCTTAAAAGTGGAATGTCCACAGTATCTCTCCATTGATTTCCCTGAATTGTCTTCTACCTCTAGTTTGTTTTGTGTACTCTTACTTGTGTTATCTTGGTAATACAAAATTTGATCAAGGAAGTCTCCTGTTTACAAGCTTCCAACAGTTCTTCCTTATCTAAAAGTTCCAGCCCAGATTTTTTTTTATGGTGTGCTTGCTCTTCCCCAGCCACAGTGTGTACTCTGCTTCCACCCTACCCAGCACTCCCACACCTTTCTTTTCGTTTTTTCCCTTTGCCTGGAATAGCCTTCTTTCTTTTCTTTTCTCCTTTTCTTTTCTTTACTCTTCTTTCTTTCTTTCTTTCTTTCTTTCTTTCTTTCTTTCTTTCTTTCTTTCGGTATCACATAAGGTTGACTTAAATCATATGTCACTCTTTTGAGAAGCATTCACAGGCTCTGTCTCTTTCTTTCCTTGAATATATTTCTTACTCTCCTCTTTCCATTATAGCACTTAGTATATTGTATTATAGGTATGCATATGTCTGAAAATGCTTCTGGGTTATTAATTTCTTGATCAGGGACTTGTATTATTATACATGAAAGTAAGTACAAGACAGGCCATTGGTTTTCAAATAGTTTTTATTTTAAAAAAGGAGGGATCATGCATGCCTATGCCCTTAGTTCTAGTAGATAATATATGTTGAATCTTATTGAATAGATTTTTAGCAAGTTACTTGATGATGAAAATTTTAAAATATTTTAATGTGTTAGCTTGTATTTATTACACCAGCCTTGTATTCCTAGTACAAATTTTATTTGATCTTTCTCAGTAACCTTTTAATGTGATGTGATCTTTTTGTAAGATTTCATTAAATATTTTTGTATCTTTATTAATGAAAATAGCCCTTGTTCACTTATCTGTTGCTGCATAACAAATCACTCCAAGCTTAATGATTTAAGAGAACAATGATTTTATTAGGCTTAATGATTCTGTGTTGGTCTAGAATTCAGATGGAACTAAATAGGGATGAAATTGTCTATGCTCCTATCCATGATGGCTGGGGGCCTTACCTGACACAGCTTTAATGCTTGGAGGTTACATAAACAGTTAGGGACTATAATCATCTGGAGGCTTCTTTATTGATGTTTGGTGTCTAGTCTGGAGTGCCTTGAAGGCTGGCACAGCTGGAACTGTTACCTGGAGTGTGCACAAATGGCTCTTGCATGTGGCTTGGGTTTCTTACATTATGGCTTCTGGGTTTGGATAGTGTCCTGAGCAGGAGCATCTAGTTCTCTAGTGCTCCAAGAACCCAATGCAGTTGAATGGTGTTCAGTGACTTACCTTTGGAAGCATCATTTTTACTGCCTTCAGTCCTAGATAAGGGAACATAGATAGACCCCACTTCTTACTGAAGAACAGTGTCCAACATTTTGGGCCATATTTTAAAGCTCCCACAGTCCTATAATATATTCTCTTGGCATTTATTAATTGTATCATATTTGGGAATAATCCTAAATGTGTTAAATTGATTTAGTTAACATACCTAAGCTGTTGTAAAGTACAGAAAAGGACTGAAATCTAGAAATTAGGTAAAATTGTAGAAGATTTCTTCTCATTCTCTGAGCCAGGTAGTTCTTAGATAATACTTCCTTTTTATTTTCTTTAATGTATATCAAATTTTACATATTTTATTCATTTAGTTTGTACCCAGGTTTTATATTTGTTGGTACAGAAGTTCAGTGTTTTCCCCTCTTGACATTTTGGTTCTTTTAGTAGCTCTTATTTTTCATCCTAATTTTTAAAGCTTGGTTTATTTAAAAATAATTTTCATCAGCTTTGTGGTTTCCTCTTCTGTCCCCCAAAGAATAAAGTGCTGCTTTATTTTTTTTAGCTCTGTCCTATTTACAGAAAATATAATGTTGAAACATACTTCACATACCATAAAATTCACCCTTTACAATGTAAATTCAGTGGTTTTTAGTATATTCACCGAGTTGTGTAGCCATCACCACAATCTAATTTTACAATAATTTAATTTTTTTTGTTTTTGAGAGAGCATGAGCGGGGGAGGGGCAGAAGGCGAGGTGGGCAGAGGATCGGAAGCGGGCTCTGTGGTGACTGCAGTGAGCCAAATGCATGGGTGGAACCCATGAACCTCAGGATCATGACCTGCACTGAAGTCAGAGGCTCAACCACCTAAGCCACCCAGGTGCCCCTAATTTTAAGATATTTTTAAAGAAAGAAACCTTGTGCCTCTTAGCAATCATTTTCTCTTCGTCTGCCCCACATCTAGGCAACCACTAATTGACTTTTTATAAATTTGCCTATTCAGAACATTTCATATATATGATCCATTCAATATTTGGTCCTTTTTGAGTTTTTTCTTTGACTTAACATAATGTTTTCAAGGCTCATCCATATTGTATGTATCATAACCTCATTCTTTTTTATTGCCAAATATTCCATTTTGTTTATCCATTCATCTTTTGATGCACATTTTGTTTGTTTCCACTTTTTGGCTGTTGTGAATAATGCTGTTACAAGTATTGTACAGGTTTTTGTTTGAACATACATCTTCATTTTGCTTGGGTAATACATACCTAGGAGTTGAGTTGCAGGATCATATAGTAACTTTGTAACCATTTGAAAAGCTGCCAAACTATTTTTCCAAAGTGGCAGCACCGTTATATGTTCTTCACCAGCAGTGTTTTAGCATTCAGTTTCTCACATCCTTGCCAATACTTGTCACTGTATTTTTTATTATAGCCATCCTAGTGGGTGTGAAGTGGTATCTTATACTTTTTATTTCCATTTCCTCGATGGCTAGTTACATTGAGCATCTTTTGATGAGCTAACGGCCATTTGTTTATCTTCTGTATAGAACTGTATTCAGAATCGTTGTCTATTTTTTAATGTTTATTTTTTTGGGGGGGGAGTGGAGGGTAGAGATAGAGAGAGAGGGCGAGAGAGGGAGAGAAAGAGAAAATATGAATATCCCAAGCAGGCTCCACCCTGAACATGGAGCCTGATGTGGGGCTTGATCTTATGAATGTGAGATCATGACCTGAACCGAAAATCAAGAGTTGGATGCTTAACCCACTGAGCCATCCAGGTGCCCCTCTCTGTATTTTTAATTAGATTATTTGTTTAAAAATTATTAAATTGTAAGAAAAATTTTTTAATGTTTATTTATTTTTGAGAGAGAGACACACACACACACACACACACACACACACACACACACACACACAGAGTGTGAGTGGGGAAGGATCAGGGAAAGAGGGAGACAGAATCTGAAGTAGGCTCCAGGCTCTGGGCTGTCAGCACAGAGCCTGACGCGGGGGGCTCACAAACTGTGAGATCATGACCTGAGCCGGAGTCGGCCGCTTAACCGACTGAGCCACTCAAGTGCCCTGTAAGAGTTCTTCAGATAGGCATACCTCAGAGATATTGTTGGTTTGGTTCTAAACCACCGCAGTAAAGCAACACAATAAAGCAAGTCAGATGAATTTTTTGGTTTCCCAGTATGTATAAATGTTATGTTTATACAGTACTGTGCTCTGTTAAGTGTGCAACAGCATTATGTCTAAACTGTATATACTTTTTTCAGAATTTTAAAAAATATTTAAATGTTTTTAGAGAGAGTGCGAGTCAGGAAGATGGGCAGAGGGAGATAGAATCTCTATGCTCAGTGTGGAATCTGACGTGGGCTTGGACTCACAACCCTGGGATCATGAACTGAGCTGAAATCAAGAGTCGGATGCTCAGTTGCCTGAGCCACCCAGGCACCCCTTAACTGTATATACCTTAATTAAAAAATACTTTATTGCTGAAAAATGGTAATCATTATCTGAGCTTCTGGTGAGTTGCCGTCTTTTCGCTGGCAGAGGATCTGGCTTCAGTGTTGATTGATGGCTGCTCATGGATTGAGATGGTGGTTGCTGAAGATTTGGGTGACTGTGATAATTTCTTAGAATAAGACAACAATGAAATTTGCCACATCAATAGACTGTTCCTTCCAAAAATGAAGTCAATCTTCTCAAAACCTGCTGCTGCTTTATCATTTAAGTTGATATAATATTCTAAATCCTTTGTTGTCATTTCAACAATCTTCACAGCATCTTCACCTGGAGTAGATTCCATCTCAAGAAACCACTTTCTTTGATCGTCTATAAGAAGCATTCCTCATTCGTTAGAAGTTTTGTCATAGGATTTCAGCAATTCAGTCACATCTTTAGGCTCCATTTCCTCCTCCTCCTCCTTTTTTTTTTAATGTTCAAGGTGGGGGAAGGGGCAGAGAGAGAGAGAGAGAAAATATCCCAAGTAGGCTCCACACTGTCAGCACAGAGGCTGACGTGCGGCTAGATCTCACAAACTATGAGATCACAATCTGAGCTGAAATGAAGAGTCATATGTTTAACTGACTGAGCCATCCAGGGGCCCCTTCAGGCTCCATTTCTAATTTTAGTTCTTTTGCTATTTCTACCACATCTGCAGTCAAATTTCTACCACATCTACTGGAAGTGTTGAAGCCCTCAAAGTCAGCTATGAGGGTTACAATCAACAACTTCTAAACTCCTGTTAATGTTGATATTTTGACTTCTTCCCATGGATCACAAATATTCTAAATGGCATATAGAATGATGAATCATTTACAGAAGGTATTCAATGGACTTTGCTCATATACATCAGAGGAATCACCAACTATGGCAGCTATAGCCTTGTGAAACGTATTTCTTAAATAAGAAGATTTGAAAGTTGAAATTTTCCTGATCCATGGGCTGCAGAATGGATTTTTGTTAGTAGGCATGAAAATAACATGAATCTCCTATTGTACATTTCCATCAGAGCTCGTGGGTGACCAGGTGCTTTGTCAATAAGCAGTAATATTTTGAAAGGAATTTTTTTTCCTGAGCAGTAGGCCTCAAACGTGGGCTTCATATATTCAGTAAACCATGTTGACAACAGGCTTTGTTGTTCCATTTATAGAGCACATAGTAGATTCAGTGTAATTCTTAAGGGCCCTAGGATTTTTGGAATGGTAAATGAACATTGCCTTCAACTTAAAGTCACCAGCTGCATTAGTCCCTGACAGGAGGGTCAGTCTGTCCTTTGAAGCTGTGAAGACCAGCATTGACTTCTCTCTAGCTAGCTATGAAAGTCTAAGATGGCGTCTACTTCCACGATAAGGCTATTTTATTTACATTGGAAATTTATTGTTGAGTAGCTACCCTGGTTAATTATCTTAGCTAGTTTTCTGGATAATTTACTGCAGCTTCTACATCAGCATTTACTGCCTCACCTTGCACTTTGATGTGAAGGAGACACCTTCTTTCCTTAAACTTCATGAACCAACCTCTCCTAGCTTCACTTTTCCTTCTGCATTTTCTTCACCTTTGCCAGCCTTTGTAAAATCGAAGAGAGTTGTGACGCCTTACCCTGGATTAGGCTTTGGCTTAAGGCACTTTTGTGGCTGGTTTGATTCTCTTATCTAGACCTGTAAAACTTTCTCCATATCAGCAATAAGACCGTTTCATTTTGTTGTCATCATGTGTTCAGTGAACAACACATCATTTTCTGCAAGAATTTTTCCTTTTCATTTATAACTTGGCTATTTGGCTCAAGAGGCCTGCCTATCTTTTGGCCTATCTCTGCTTTTGGCATGCCTTCCTTGTTAAGCTAATCATTTTTAGCTTTTAATTTAAAGGGAGAGATGTGCAACTCTTTCTTTCACTTAAACACTTGGAAGTCATTGTAGGGTTATTAATTGGCCTACTTTTAATACTAGTATGTCTCAAGGACTACACAGGTCTGAGGAGAGAGAGAGGTGAGGAAATCAGAGCACACACAGCATTTATTAAGTTCGCAGTCTTATATAGGCACGGTTTATGGTGCCCCATAACAACTACAATACTGACATCAAAGATCTCAGATTCCCATAACAAATATAATAATGAAAAAGTTTAAAATATTGAGAGAATTACCAAAATGTGACAGAGACCCAAAGTGAGCATGTGCTGTTGGATAAATGGCTCCAATAGACTTGCTTGACACATGGTTGCCACAAACTTTTGGTTTGTAAAAACAATACAACCCGCAAACAAAACAACCCGCGGTATCTGTGAAGTGCAATAAAACAATATATGCTTCTATATTTTGAGTACAAATGCCTTACCAGATACATGACTTGCAAATATTTTGCCCTATTCTGTGGATTGTCTTTTCTCATCCTTGATGGAGTCTTTTGAAATACAAAAGTTTTCAATGTGATTAAGTGAAATTCGTCGTTTGTCTCTCATGCTTTTAGTCTAATATCTAGGAATAGTTTGCTTAACACACAGTTTAAGATTTACTTAGTTGCTTTATTGTTTTAGCTGTTACATTTTGGTCTTTGATCATTTTGAGTTAAGGTTTGTGTATGGTATGAGGTAGGGCCCAACTTCATTCTTCTGCATACAGATACCCAGTTTTGCCAGCACCATTTGTTGAAAAGCTAGTCTTCATTGAATTGTCTTGGCATCAAAAAAATCAAGTAACCATCAATATAAAAAAAATAAATTTTTAGATTCTCATTTTTAGATTCTCATTTTTATTCCATTGATCGACACATTTATCCTTAAGCCAGTATTATCTTGATTACTGTAACTTTGTAGCAGGTTTTCAAAATCATGAAGTGTGAGTCCTCCAACTTTGTGTTTCTTTTTCAAGATTGTTGGACTATTCTAGGTCTCTTGAATTACCATAAGGATTTTAGGATCAGCTTTCCAATTTCTACTAAGAAGACAGCTAGGCTTTAAAAAAAGTTTTTTTTTTTTTAATGTTGTTTACGTTTGAGAGAGAGAGTGCACAAGTGGGGGAGGGAGGGACACACACACACACACACACACAGGCTCCAGGCTCTGAGCTGTCAGCACTGAGCCCAGTGTAGGGCTCGAACTCAGGAACTGAGATCATGACCTGAGATGAAGTCGGACGCTTAACCGACTGAGCCACCCAGGTGCCCCATTTAATAGGGATTGTGTTGAGTCTGTAGATCTATTTGGAAAGTATTGTCATCTAATAATATTAAGTCTCCAGATCCATGAACTGTCCTACTTTCTTATGATGTTTATTTAGCCATCAATTTGCTTTTGTTATTAACATGGGACTATTAGTGCTCAGTGTTGAAAAAAAATTGTTTGGTGGTGCATTTTCTCATTGACCCAGTCATTCACATCTTTTAAAAGGTTTTTGTTTTCATTTCATTGAAATGTTAATACTCAAGTGTTATTTATATTTACTACCATATTTTAGTGAAAAAATATGGGTGTGATGTTTAATATTTTCTAGGATATCCTTAATGTCACTAAGAAGTAAGTAGTTACACTTTATAGAGTTGGGTCCCATAGTTTTCAGATTCCTTTTAATGCAGATTAAACAGAAGATCAATCATCATTTTGTGGCATCAGGTGATTATTTTATTGAATTCAGTTAAAATTTAATTTTAAATTTTAGTACACAAGTATGTATATATTAATTTGAAGTAATGGGATACCATTTAATGTTGAATCTTAATGACTTTAATCACACTTAATTCTTAGAACATTGCAAAAGCTAATTTTTTTTTTTGCATTAGCAAAAGTTAATTTTTCTTTAATTTCCTCCTCTGCTGTAGTCGGTGGTAGATGATTGGATAGAATCCTACAAGCATGACCGAGATATAGCACTTCTTGACCTCATCAACTTTTTTATTCAGTGTTCAGGCTGTAAAGGTAAGATACATTTATTTTGGAAGCAGAATGTTCTCAAATGATCTCTTTCTGTTCCACCTAAATATACATTAGTGCTTTACATGGAAAATAATGCCAAGATACTGAATTGTTTGCATTATAATCATACAAAATGTTAAAGGAAAAAAGAGCAAAGAACAAAATAAGAAAGAAACTCTGTTGAGACCATTGTATTCATATGTGAAAGTTAACTAAAAACTTGGCAATTTATAATTATTATATTACTTTTATTAGATATATTTCCCACTTTCAGCATCTGGTTTTAGGAACAAAGAAATGGATTAAGAAGGGAGGAGGAAGATAATGAAGAGATACAGGTTCAAGTGGCAGGGAATTGTAAAGTGTAGGGAGTTTAAAAGTGCCATGAATAAGAGTAAGTAAGTAGGTAAGTAAGTAACTAAGTTAAGTAAGGTTTTGGTGAACTTTCTAGTTTTTTTTTTTTTTTTCTCTAAAAAGTAGAGAAGTTTCGGAGTGGGGTTTTGTTGAAAAAATTTTTTCACTTTATTTAAAAAGATTTTGAAGTAGGAGTGAGGTAAATATAAAATACAGTAGTGTCTTCCCTGGGGCAAAAATACTTAGTGCAGACATTTGGCAGGGAGACAAAATTATGTAAGTTGGGGGGTGTCATACATCCTGATCTGGATCAGTAAATGATTCAGACAAAATCCTGGGCAGGTTAGGACCTATTTTGTTTCTCTGTAATACTTGGTCCGTCCTTGAAATTCTAAAAGGTGTCCAGGAAAATAAATGTTACAGAGTTTTCCAAGAGTATTACATTTTTTTTTAAATGAAAGTGGTACCAAAAACAGGCATTAGTAATAAGTCAGGAGGAGGGATGTTTGCTTAAAAATAGATCTGAGAAGTTAAGATGTTAATGACAGATTTAAGTAAATCTGTAAAGAGAATCCAAAGAAGCACATTATTTATGTCTACTCCTTTAATTCTATAATAATACTTTAAAAGTACTATTATTGAAGTTGTAAAACAAGTCACGTTTTTTAAATGAGTTTTTACTTTTTTATTTTTATTTTTTAACTTTGAAAGTGACATTTTATTGAAAATAGAGTTTACATTCTTCTCACATTACTTTCTCTTCCAAGTAGCATAGGAGTAAAATCCTAATTCTCAAAATTACACTGCTCAGTGTAAAATTTAGATAATCTGTTTATATAAAGACTTTTTCATTTAGGTTTTTAAAATATTTATTTTAATTTCAGTGTTGTTAACATGTATATTCTGTTATTTTCAGGTGTACAGTATAGTAATTCAGCAGTTCCTATGAACAAGTAACCTTTTAAGAAATGATTCATTTTATTTGAGGTTGATCACAACATTCAGTGCAGCGTGCATACTAGATATTATGTATGAGAGTCCAGATGGATAAAAAATTAACTTCTTGAGTCTTACCTGCATAATCTCATTAATGTGGTCAGTTTTGAGATTTTAAAAATTGTCTTTTTAGAGACTTTAAAACTTTAGAGTACAGAGTTGCCTAGTGTACTTCTCAGCTATAGGTAGCCACAAATCAGTATTACAGAATTCTGCAGACTCTGCTCAAGGGGTGTGTAGTAATGACAGAGTGATGAATCAGAATAACACTTTTCATAAATGAGATATATCAATATTATTTTTATTTTGTCTACGTCCAGTCTATTTTTCTGGAGAAGAAGAAATCAGGTACCTGTTTGTGGTGGTGTGTAATCAAGGGCCCTGTCCTTTTTCTTTAGATTCTTTGACAGTGGAAGGTTGATTGCAGAACAACTGAACAGGTGCCAGAAATAACTTGATGAACTAAAATTCTGATTTTTATGTTTAGTCTTCCCTGTTATATGGTAGTTTGGTTAGTTTTAGTTTCCTTAGTTAGGCTCCTCATTGTAGTTTTAAAGCAAGGCCGTAGTCAGAGCATTTTCCTTTATCAGATTCATTCCTTTTCTGGCACCAGCGTGTTTTATGAATCAGGAGCCTGCCAGTTGAGCGTTTGGATACACTTGGTCATAAACTAGGTTGTCCAGATTTTTAAAAATTGAAGGTGTTGAAAACTTAAATTATCAGGTATATTTAAACACTGCCATAATATTTATTTTAGAATCAAGAAAGTTCCACAAAGGAGAATTTATCGTATAATCCAAAGTTAAGCTCATTAAATGCTTTCAAAACATACTCAGCATAATTTAAATTGAATTCTTTTATAAACGAGTTAGAAACATCGTTATGTATATGTATTGTACTTTAACCTTTTGCTTTTGGAGTCCTGATTGTCATCATGAACATCAGTTATTTTACTGTAGTTTTGCCTTTAGCAGCTATTGAGGTGTGGTGGGATATTTGGTGCTACACTGAAGGCTTCAGGCTGCTTTGTGGTGGCTGAATGTGGCCAGTGTTTCCTTCTTTCTTTCCTGGTCAGCTGTCACTTTTCAGTTTATCAGCTTTTAGCAGTCTGTCTTCATCTCTTCTACAATTTCAAGGCAGTGCCTTAGGCCTGGTGTCTTAATGGCACCTTCACACCTGCCCCAGGGGATACATGCACGGAGTTTGTGACAGCTATTTTTTTTCTGCTTATTTTTGGGTTTCTGGCTGTTATATGGTCAGTGAGATCAGAGAGGAGCTTTAGAAATGGGACACTTGTTGAAATGTATGCAGCATGTTTGCTTTGAGATTTATTTATTATATGCATGTTTATTTTGTAGAAATTGTTTCAGGGATTGAGCAACATGTCTTTCTATAGCATTGCCAAGTTTATAGCACCTGGGTGTAAAGTGTAGGAAGGTTCTGAAGATGGTATATCCATGATTCTAGATTAAAATAAAAACCTTTGGAATGTTTTTGAGAATGTCCTTCTTTAGCAAGGAAAATGGTGCTTCCTTCCAGATTTGTTAATATTTTAAAACCATCATGTAGTTCTTTAATGTTGTGGTAAGTAAAGGCTCTTCACAGCACCACTAGAAATTGATCTTACCTGGGGGTGGCAGCATGATGAAGATGAATCATTGCAGACAAAGTATTTAGCTTCTCTTCGCCTTAGCCTTTAGCTTCCTCATCTGTAAAGCTAGGATTACAGTGCCTGCCTCATAGGCTTGTTCCCAGAGCTGCATGTATGTCACGTGGCTGGTGTATAGGAGGCTCATTGGATGCTAGGTCCTCTTGTAGCCTTGCTGGCATTATTACGCTACTGGGAAGTGTTAAATTGCATGCCCATAGAGAAGGAGCTCAGGTATCAGTTGTTCTTTTCTGGTTTGGGGTTGGAAAGAGAGTATGGTATTTTATTGTTGTTTTTAAATTTATATATACACACACAAGTATGTGCATATACAAAATATATCATGGTTAATTGAAAGAAGTCTAATTGTATCTAATTTAAAAAAATGTTTAGAGAGAGAGTGTGCATGTGAGCTGGTGGGGGGGGGGGACGGTAGGTTGAGGGGCGGGCAGAGACGGAGAGGTAGAGAATCCCAAGCAGGCTCCATGCTGTCAGTACAGAGCCTGATGCAGGGCTCAAACTCAAGAATGTTGAGATCATGACTTGAGCCGAAATCCAGAGTTGGAAGCTTAACTGACTGAGCCACCCATACGCCCCTTTATCTAATTTTTATAATATATCTCATCTTCTTATACCAAGACATTTTTTTTAGATGGTACTATATTTATGGTGTTCATAGTGCTATGACTGGCAAGGAATAAGTAATCCAGCAATAGAAATAGGAATTTGAGAATCTAGTTTTTACATGATTTTTTAAAAAATAATCTGATACCCCATCAGTGGAAGTTCATGTGCATCTTCTTCCTGTCTTGTCTTTTTTCTAGAAATCCCTTTTCTGATACTTGATCTCTCTACTGGCTAACTTGTACTACTTGTAATGTACCCCGTTTCTCCTCCCCTTTCCCATATTCCTTTGAAATTCTGAATGTCCTTATCAGATTCCTTCTCTGTGAAACACCTGACTTATGCTAATTTATTTATTTTTTGTCTAACCTATAGCTTTTGTTGGCATTGCCACTCATTAGGGCATTTCTTATATATTGCATTTAATAGTTTTTATTTTTTCCTTCCTCCTTCCAAGAGAGAGCGGGAGCTGGGGAGAGTGAGAGGGAGAGCGAGAGAATCCCAAGCAGTCTCTGCACTGTCAGCGCAGAGCCCTTCTCAGGGCTCGATCTTGTAACTGTGAAATCATGACTTGAGCCAAAATCAAGAGTCGGACGTTTAACTGACTGAGCCACCTGGATGCCTCCTTCCTGTTTCTGTTATTCTTTATTAAAACTTCCAGCTAGATTACAAGATGAGCAAGAACTACAACTTACTGTCTATTTGAAACCTTTTGGAGGATAACGAGTTATTGCCTTATACATAGTGGTGTTTAATAAGGAAACTTGGCTAAAGTGAACTTTACCTATCACTCTCTTCCTTATTCAGTTTTATACTTGAAGTTTTAATTGTTACTCTGGGTGTTGCCTCACCCTTGATGACATGTTTTATATTAAAAGGGGTTAAGCCAGTATACATATTATAGGTAAGACTAGATTAAGTCAGTTAGAAATGTTATAGAGACTGACAGTGTTAGAGGCTGACTTAGAAGTTCTCTTTATTTTATTCATTCTACAATGTATATTAACTTCTTACACTTGCACATTTCAGGAGTTGTCACAGCAGAAATGTTTAGACATATGCAGAACTCTGAAATAATTCGAAAAATGACTGAAGAGTTTGATGAGGTAACTTATCCTAAATGTTTTGATAATTTTATGCATGTTGATCTTGATTTACCCTTGAAAGTATTCTTAAATTCTGAGTGTTAGTGTTATGGATAACAGCTTTGGCATCAGATTTAATCAGATGATGAGATGTGATCTTGGGCAAGTTGTTATCTTGGCATCAGTTTCATGATCTGTAAAATGGGGCCAATAATACTTCTTTCATAAGGCTGTTGTAAAGATTTAACTCAGTAATGTTTGAAAAATTTCTTAGCATTTTACAATGCCTGGTATATAGTAAGAACTTAATAAATGGTAGCTTTTATTATTGTCAAAAAATTAAAACTTCAAGAAAGAATAAAATGTAGTGCCTAAGAACACATCTTGGAATATTGTTAAAGATAGATTTGGTCAATATTTGGGGAACAGGCAGCTTAGGCAAAAGACTATACAGTTGACCCTTGAACAGCGGGGGGATAAAGGATGCTAATCCTCCCCCCCCCAAACCACCATGGTCAAAAATAGGTATGTAACTTTGCCCCACCCCCCCTTAACTATTATAATAGCCTACTCTTCCCTGGAAGCTTTACCAGTGAACGGTCGATTAACAAACATTTGTATGTTATATACCATATTCTTATAATAAAGTAAGGTAGAGAAAAGAAAATGTTACTAAGAAAATAAATTTACAGTACTATACATATGTTTATTGAAGAAAATCCATGTATAAGTGGACCCGTACAGTTCAAACCCATGTTGTTTAAGGGTCAGTTCTCTATACGTTATTATTTAGAATATCTTTTATGTTTCAAATATGAGTAATAAGAACAATACAAATAAAAAAATACTAGCTTAGACTTGAGTGAATTCTTTATCACAGTGATGTCTTTGAAGTATTGTTACCAATAAAGACAGATTTACTGTAATGTAAGCTCCTTCAGGGCAGCGTTCACAGCTGCATTCCAGGACCAGCAGGTTTACTCTTCAAAACTTGTCGCTGTGGATTTTCAAGTAGAAAGTCTAGTCTAATTTGAGTTTTACTTGATCATTTTTTTTCTTGCTTACTCTGATGAAGGAGCTTTCAACTATCATTCTAAAAGATAGACAAGATTTGTTTAAAAAGGCTTTGATGATCACTAAGTGCTATTAATCAGTCTCCAAGTAGTTGAGAGGTAATTATGAGTAATGGTATTACAGCAGTCCCTCCCCGCCCCCCACCCCTTCCTTTATCCCCGGGGGATACATTCCAAGATCTCCAGTGGATGCCTGAAGCCACAAATAGTACCAGACCCTATATATTCTATATTTTTTCTATGTATACATACCTGTGATAAAGTTTAATTTATTAATTAGACACAATAAGAGATTAACAATAACTAACAATAAAACAGAACAATTCTAACACTATAATAAAAGTTACATGATTGTAGTCTGTCTCTCTCAAAATATCTTGTGCTGTACTCACCCTTATGATGATGTGAGATGACAAAATTACCTACATGATGAGGTGAAGTGGGGTGAGTGACATAGGTGTTGTGACATAGTGTTAGGCTACTATTGACCTTCTGACAATACCTCAGAAGAAAGATCATCTGCTTTTGGATGGAGGTTGACTGTGGGTAACTGAAAGGTGGAAAATGAAACTGGATAATGGTGGGAGGGACTACTTTATTTTAACTTACTAATATCAAAATGTTTTAGTGAGAACCTTCTTACTAAAGGGAAATAGCTATTTGAGATAAGAATCCTGAAGTCTGATTTGAAAGTATCTGCAAACTAACAACAATTAAGATGATACAGTTCATTGTAGCCACTAAATGATTTAATCAGATAAGATGGAAGAAAGGTTTTTTCTGGAATATTAGGATCTTGTTCTCAGATGAGAAATAATAGTTCAACTTCTATATGCCATGACCTAAAATTAAAAAAAAAATGTTTCTCTGATGACAAAATATAGGGGTGCCTGGCTGGCTCAGTTGGTAGAGCATGCAACTTTTGATCTTAGAGTTGTGAGTTCAAGCCCCCTCGTTGGGCATGGAGTCTACTAAAGAAAAAAAATATATCATGGTTAAAAAATGTACTAAACTGTACCAATAAAATGATCTTAAGTCTCTAAGATACTCTTGAAAGCAACTCTTACTTTTGGATGTTCTGTGGAGTATTGGCCTTCGTTTTTATTTTTTAAGGATTTGTTTTTAATGATTTATGGGGATTCTCTATGTAACTGCACTGGAGAATGCCCCATCTTTATGTAGAAGAAAACTCAAGTACCAGTCTTTCCAGGCTATACTAGCTATCTTTACATTTCTTTTAAAAATTATATCATTTAAAAAAAATAACTATGTCATTGTTTATGTCTTTTGACTGATGTCCTTGAAGCTAATGAAAATATACATTGTAATCTTTTGATTATTTATAAATCATAACATCATTTAGACTGGCTGAGAGTATGATTTCATCATTTTTAATCCATTAAAAATAGAACATTGGTTTGATTTTTGCTATGCTTTTGTTTTAAAGAAATTTAATCAGTTTATCTTTGTTAATCAGAATAATGTTTTGCTTTGATGGGAGAACCTTTATATTTTTAACGTTGAGTAATGGTATATATTTTTATTAGTTAAAGTGAATTCAGAATATCCATTTTGGTCTTAAAGAGAAGTGTTCAAAGGTACCTCCACCTTTGCATATTCTCCTGCCTACTTAGAGGATTTAATGGAGAAGAAGGGTGAGGTAAAGGAGTCTATTTTCAGCTTTTGCCTAGGGAATTTCAAAGACAAGCGAAATTTTGTTAAATCATGTGTTTTAAATGAAATTCCTGTTTAAAATTTTTGTTTTTAGGATAGTGGAGACTATCCACTTACCATGGCTGGGCCTCAGTGGAAGAAGTTCAAATCCAGTTTTTGTGAATTCATTGGCGTATTAGTACGGCAGTGTCAGTATAGCATCATATATGATGAGTACATGATGGATACAGTCATTTCACTTCTTACAGGATTGTCTGACTCACAAGTCAGAGCATTTCGACATACAAGCACCCTGGCAGGTCAGTATTTAAAATTTTTTTGCCTATTTCTTTAGGTTAGAGATGAAAATCATTTTCATTAATAGAAATGAAATAATCACACAAATTAATTTTGCTTGTAGAGTAACCATCAACAGGACACTCTTCCTCCACTCCCCCCCCTTGCCCCATGAATTACTGGGAATGCAATGATATTTTCAGTTTTGATTTTTAAAGGTATATTATAGTTAGTATATATTGTGATTTTCATGTGTTAAACCTACTTGATTGCTATGCCACAGAAGGGGAAAAGAAGTGGATAGGAATGTGTCATGTTTTTGAAAGATGTTTTATCAGGGAGAATATTGACAGCAAATTTGGGGAGACTGTCAGTCACTTTGGATATGTAGTCCTAATGACCCTTATTTTGTCTCTGATTATGCACTGTCCCTCCTGGTTTGATGGTCCTGGCAGGATCATGTTTATTCTTTAATCACGCCACAAAAGTTTATTTTATTTTATTTTTTTTTTATGTTTCAGAGTAACTTTAGACTGAGCTAAATTCTTTGATTTTTGAAATGAGTTATATTTTTAAGCCTTACATAATTCTAGAACAGTGATTTTTGGTGTTGGTGTTTATAAAATCTTTTGGTTCCTCCTTTGTACTAAAAGTAAAATTGTTGATACGCTATCACTGAATATGTACTTCTTGGTTTGAGTTGGAAAAAAATCAACTAGACTTTCATTGTTACTATAGTATTGTAAGCCTTAATGCTAGAATATATGATTTCTGCAAAAATTTTTCATTCTTTAAGTGTGGGGATATTTTTATCCTTTATTTTCCTAAAGAATTAAAGGTACAATTAAAAACGTACTTTTGCTAAGTCTTCCATTTTCAAAAAATGCAGGTGATCTGAGGGAAGGGAGTAGAGGAAAAAAAATGCAGGCAATCTTTCTATAGGATTTTTGTTTTTAGATTGGAAGTCACAAAATACGAATGTGTTCTTGCTCTATGAATTTAGGTAGTGTTTAATATTAAGAACTTGATGGCTAAAGTAAATGAAAATAAGTATGATGACGTAAGGTGGATAATTTTAGATCAGAATAACAATCTGAGGGAATGAAATAGCTCTGAAGAGAAAATTGAGGATCCCTTTTAAAGACACCCAGTAGCCACAAATTAAGATTTAGTTTTGTGCTGTTCTATTATGCAATGAGAAGTAGTCTGGAGTAAACTAAAAAATGCATAAAATGGTGAGATAGTAGTTTTAAATCACAGTAAGTCTGGTCTCAGGAGCCAGGGTTTGGTAACAGAAGGTGGGAATCTGGAGGAAGTGTAATAAAAAGCACTTTATTTAAAAAAAATTTTTTTTTAATGTTTGTTTATTTTTGAGAGAGTACAAGAGGGGGAGGGGCAGAGAAAGAGGGAGACACAGTTTTACACACTATAGTTTGACATGAGCACTCAGATTGCTTCTCCCTTTGGTTATGGAGATAGCTAAATGACTGCTATATGAACCAAAATTTACTTAGAAGGTGAAATATCTCTGAAAAAGATCATAGGGGACACAGTTTAGAGTAGTGGGATATGAGCATAGTCTAAAGTCAGATTACCTGGTTTTTTAAAAGTTTATTTTTGACAGAGAGAGAGAGACAGAGACAGAGCACGAGTGGGGGAGGGGCAGATAGAGAAAGGGAGACACAGAATCTGAAGCAGGCCCCCTCAGGCTCTGAGCTGTCAGCACCGGGGCTCAAACTCCTGGACTGTAAGATCATGACCTGAGCCAAAGTCAGATGTGTAACGGACTGAGCCACCCGGGTGCCCCAGATTGCCTAGTTTTGGATACTGGTTTAACTACTTATATGAACTGTATAATACCAGGCATATTCCTTAATCTCCCTGGCCTTCAGTTTCCTCGTGAATGAAATGGGGATAATACTTGACTTTGAGAGCTGTTGTGAGGTTTAGGAGATAATCCATGAAAAGTACTGTAACATAGGTAACTGACATAGTAAGTATTCAGTACACATTAGCTGTTGTTTATTTTGTTGTTGTCATTTGTAGCAGCTGTATTTTTCTTTTCTGTTAGAAGCAGAACAGCCCATTTTGTCCTTAATTTCTCTTAACTTGATATTAAATTGTAAAATTTTGCATCTGTGAAACTAATTTCAACATTTTCCATTTAAAAATAGCTATGAAGTTGATGACAGCTTTGGTGAATGTGGCACTAAATCTTAGCATTAATATGGATAACACACAAAGACAGTATGAGGCAGAACGGAATAAAATGATTGGAAAACGAGCCAATGAGAGGCTAGAACTCCTGCTACAGAAGCGGAAGGAGGTAAACTTTTGTGTTGAGTTTTTTTTAATGCTATTTATTTATTTATTTATTTATTTTATCAAGAGTGAGAGCGAGAGAGAGAGAATGTGCACATGCACGTGTGTGAGCTTGAGCGACGAGGGTCAGAGAGAGGGAGAGAGCGAGTCCTAAGCAGTCTCTGCACTGTAGCGTGCAGCGCTACACAGAGCTGGAGCTCATGAACTGTGAAGCCATGACATGAGCTAAAGTCAAGAGTTAGATGCTTTATTGATTGAGCACCCAGATGCCCCTGTATTAAATATTTAATCTGTTAATCCATGACCAACGTGGCCACCGTGAATTATCATATAACTTTGCAAGTTCATCAAACTTTTGGGAATGATTTAAATTTAAATAACATTTCAGGTTGTTTAAATGTCCACTTCGGTTGACTGTGCAAGCCAGCAGTACCTTTTGCATGCATTTTCTTTTCTGTGTGGACTAGGATTAACAGTTCAAGGTTTTAAGTAAGGAGTCCTGGCCATTCCGACAAGTTGTTTTAAGCCTTAGTATTTATCTCTGCCATGAAAATGTCTCTGTTAACTTCTTCCCCAAGCTTGTTGTCAGGATGAATTCAGGTTTTACTTCTGTGACATCACTGTGAAAAATTACTTATGGGCTATTCATGGTGTCTCAATTGCTGCCCTTTTTTTTTTTTTTTTTTTTTTTTGGTAGTATAGGAGGGCAGTTAGCATTAACAACTGACCGCCAAATTTAACTTTGAATGAGGAGACTATTTTTCAGCCTTAAAAATTTTTTTAAATGTTTATTTTTGCGTGAAAGATACAGAGGGTGAGCAGGGGAGGGGCACAGAGAGAGAGGGAGACACAGAATCCGAAGCAGGCTCCAGGCTTGGCGCTGTCAGCACAGAGCTTGACGTGGGGCTCGAACTCACAAGCCGCAAGATCTTGACCTGCGCCGAAGTTGAACACATAACCGACTGAGCCACCCAGGCACCCCCTAAATAAAATATTGTAATGTTGTGTTTGTGATTTTAAATTCCTCCTTCATTAGTGATACATATTTTGCTGTCTGATATTTGTGATGTTTGTGCTCATTTCTAATATGCAAGATCTGATGTTTTAGAAGTGTTAGTAATGCAGTTGAGTTAATATTTGCCATGGTAATCCATAAATTCCTACTTGATTTTGACATATTTGGGGTTGGTAGTAGCTACAATTTTAGTTGGTTATTTTTGGGATAGTCAATAACTTTAAAATGTCCTGACTCAACAAAAGCCTCAAAATCTTGTCCATATTTTCCCCCTACCTAAATTCCTCATCTTTTTTGTATAGTTTGAAATGGAAGAATTGACCTTTTTGCCCCTTAATTTAGATAATAACGTTCATCAGATTTATTAGGTAAACATAATGCATGTCTTAGGCCTTGAAATTATGGTCCAATTCTTGGACATTATTTTAAGATTGTGAGTATAGAACGAGTGGATATAGGTAAAAGGATTTTGAGATTAAAATTCCTGTACAGGTATAAGATATTAATACTTTAGGTTAGGGTTAAGTTTTTGACCACCTTGTACATTTGACTATTTATCTGTGCTAATGAATATAAGAAGCACATGCCCTTATTAGCATTATTTGGAAATGCAAGAATGTATTTATAAAAGAAAAAAATACATTTTACAAAAGCACAGAACATAATCTAAAAGCTCATTGATACTTAAACTGTGAAAGATTTTTCTCCTCTCAAGCTCTGAAACAATTTTGTATTCATTCTCAAACTCTGAATTGAAAAATAATGGGAGTAGATAAGTAAACTAAGATTTTAAAATGTTTACTTGATTATTTAAGGTGCGATTTGTTTCCTTCAAAAGAATTTAGCAGGGAGATTCATTTTTACTAAGTTATTTTACTCAAATATCTTTTGTTCTTTGAACAAGCACTGTAACATTTCTTTTCTGATGATTATGACCAAGATAATGAAATAATGTTAGGCTTTTTTGATATGAACATACATGTTATATAATAGGTGATACGTGTGATAATAAGTTACTTCACAGGTTCTTATGTGCCTTTTTACAGTGGAAATTTGTGACCCTTAGAAAAGGCTAATCTACCAGGTAAACATTAAAAGCCACGTCAAATATTCTAGGTATCAAGGGACTTTGGCTACCTGATCTACAGCAGCTGTTAATTTTTGTGTGTGGTTACTGTTGTCTAGTAGAATTAAAAATTAGATTTAATTACCAAAATACTGGGGAGACCTGCATTTGTACTTGTAACAACTTCTAGAAGTTCTTTTCATTGTCCTTCCTTACAATTGAAAAGAAATGATGTATTCTTTTCAGCTTCAGGAAAATCAAGACGAGATAGAAAATATGATGAATGCAATATTTAAGGGAGTGTTTGTACATAGATACCGGTAAGTCAGGACATTTTTTCTATGTAATTCTTTTTTTTATAGAGTTTAAATTTATTCATTTATTCTAAGAGAGAGAGCGAGCACACAAATGCACACGGGAGCTAGTGGCAGAGAGAGAGAGGGAGAGAATCCCAAGTAGGCTCTATGCTGTCAGTGTGCAGCCTGATGCAGGGCTTGATCTCACGAACCACCAGATCATGACCTGAGCCAATATCAAGAAATCAAGAGTCAGATGTTTAACTGACTGAGCCACCCAGGCGCCCTCGATGTAATTCTTTTTTCCTATTCAAGTTTGGGTATTTAGTGGTTTAGGCAGTATAAATGGAAGGAGCACTGGAACAAGATCAGTGTTAGAAGGTAAGGTCTTCCACTGACACTGATTGAGCTACTCGACAGTCAAGTTATTTAACTGCTCTGAAGTTGATGTTTTCTCTCTGAAAAATGGGGTAATGTGCTTGACTTAGAGCTGCCCAGCAGATGGAAGCTACTTCTATGATTAGGACTCAGAGCACAGAATACTTCATTGCCTTTGGATGTACTATGTTAATAGAAACTATGCATGACAATTCTGGGCTCTACTGTTTTGCGTGTCAGTGGGAAAGTTTGGATAGATTTAAGGGGTTTTTTTGTTCGTTTTGTTTTGTTTCGTTTTGCTGTTTTGAATGAGCAGAGGAAAGAAATAGGTAATCTTATCACCATTTCTCCTCTAACCTATTCTTTAAATGTTGGTCACATTTTTATTCAACTTCTCCCTCACTTCCTCAACTTGTCAATTATTGAATCACTTCCTTTGTAATGTCCCTTTGTCCATTTTTTCCTTTTTGTTTCTGGTGTCACCATTATCTTAGTCTATTCTCCCACCATTTCTCATACCTAGAGATTATTGAAGTTTTCCTAAAACATTCTTTTGTTGTTATTCCTCTGCTCAGAAGCCTTCAGTAACTCACCAGTATCTATAGGCTGAATTCAAAATAAATTTAGTCTGACATTCAAATCCAAATTTAGCTTGGCCTCAATGTTATGTGTACCTAATTCTCTCCTGGAAAATTATGCTCTAACTAGACTAGTGTGCCTGCTGTTTTCTGAACACACTGTGCCCAGCAGGTGTGAGCAGAGGCTGGGATATGGCATGATATAAAAGGTGAGGGATTCGATTTTGTTTGTAGTTTTATTTAATTTTAAATATTCATGCGATGACTATTATGCTTTGCCAAATAGACTGTAAGCATTCAGGTGTCATGCATCAGTTCTACTTTTAAATCCCCAGTAATCCATAAAGGTATTTGGCATCTCTTGACTAAATCACAAATCCTGTTGCTGTAGTGGCACTAATATATGTAATTTTTCTTTCCTTCATTTAGTGATGCAATAGCTGAAATCCGAGCTATTTGCATTGAAGAAATTGGCATTTGGATGAAAATGTATAGTGATGCCTTTCTAAATGACAGTTATTTAAAGTATGTTGGTTGGACTATGCATGATAAGGTGAGATATGCTCTTATAGAATATTTGTGTACATATAGGCATAGCTATCTACAGCTCTCATTCGTGAGGAGTATCTGTGTATAGGTATGCCTGGGACCACATTCCTATAGGCCCCTCTCTTTTATTCTTTTCTATCTTTTCCATGAGAACATGGTCTCCTGTATAAAAGTCCCCTAGACTTTTAAATCTTGGCCACTGATTTGGACATCAATCTTGAATTACTTTTTGTAGCGAAACATTAGAATCATGTATGAGGTGGTGGTCAGGCATTTCTTAGAGCAGTCAGAAGAGTCCTGATTCTTAATATGTGAGTGCTAAATACTTTTAAAATTTTTCTAACTTTTCTTCTCTCTTTGATAAACACATATCTTTGCCAGATTATAAATTACTTTGCCTTTGACCTTTTTTATTTTCTGTTTTTTGTTAATCTACCTTTCTCTCAGGCTACCTTTTCACTGGCCTTGAAGTTCTTAGCATACATCCTTTACAAATACTTTTTTTGAAGGAAAACTTACTGTCAAATGTTCTACTATTGTCTTTCACGGTAGTATTGCTCTGAATAAGTTTTCAAAAAATTTTCATTTGACCTACAGAAATAGTAACCCAAAAGGTCTTTAGTCTTAAATGTATGTATTGATTTCTATTTTTGCATTACCAGGGATGAGAGGTTTTGAAAATGAAAGTTTTGGAGAATTGTATGGAAGATACTTAAATATTTAAAGTAGAAAATACTGTTTATGTCTTGAATATTCACGTTGAAGATATGCAGAGTTTTAATGCATTTTCTCCTCTTGTTTCATTTAGCAAGGTGAGGTAAGACTCAAATGTCTCACTGCTCTACAAGGGCTTTATTATAACAAAGAGCTTAATTCCAAACTGGAGCTTTTTACCAGTCGGTTCAAGGTTAGTATAACTTTAAGTTTTTAAAAATTACCTGTTGTTTGAAAATATTTTTCTCTAATTTTTACTTTATTTTTAAAAAAATTTTTTTTCTAATTTTTACTTTAAAAATATCTTAATTTTTTTGTCCTTAGGATAGAATTGTATCTATGACCCTTGACAAAGAATATGATGTTGCAGTACAAGCAATAAAATTACTTACTCTTGTTTTACAGTAAGTATGTATTTATTGCATATTATTAATGTTCAGATGTTTAAATAAAACATTAGAGTATATAGTTTAAATTTATCTGGTTTTAAATTTTAATTACTTAAGTCACAGAATTTTTACAGCTAGAAGTTTAATTTTCTCACATAAGGTTGTAGAAACAGGAAGAGGAAACCATTAGAGTAGAATATTTTAACTGAGCTAGGAATTCATGTGTTCCCATTCTGATGGCCAGTTTCCTTTCCATTTCACTGTCTTAGGTGCCCTTGAAATAAAGTTAAACACTTGAGTATATTAAATATGCCTATTATATTTTGTCACTCTTTTTTTTTTTTTTTTCAACGTTTATTTATTTTTGGGACAGAGAGAGACAGAGCATGAACGGGGGAGGGGCAGAGAGAGAGAGGGAGACACAGAATCGGAAACAGGCTCCAGGCTCCGAGCCATCAGCCCAGAGTGTGACGCGGGGCTCGAACTCACCGACCGCGAGATCGTGACCTGGCTGAAGTCGGACGCTTAACCGACTGCGCCACCCAGGCGCCCCATATATTTTGTCACTCTTTTAGAAAATAGTATTTACTGAAATTTCTCTGTAAACAATCTGAATTTAAAACATTCTTTTATGCATTTAACCTCCCCCCCCCCCCGCCCCAGGTGAGGGGCATTAAGGAGGGCACTTTTTCGGATGAGCACTGGGTTCTACCTCTGAAGCCAAGACTATGGCTATGTTGACTAACTTGAGAGTAAAAAAAAAAAGAGAAAGACTAAAAAAGAAAATTCTATTATGTTCAAATGTAATAGTGATGCAATATTTTTTCCTTTTTAGAAAAATTTACCATCATATTTTAAAAAATTTGTTTTTTAATGTTTGTTTGTATTTGAGAGAGAGAGAGCATGCACATGAGCAGGGCAGGGGCAGGGAGAGGGAGAAACAGAATCCGAAGCAGTCTCCAGGCTCTGAGCTGTTAGCACAGAGCCTGACACAGGGCTTGAACTCCCAAACCGTGAGATCATGATCTGAGCCGAGGTCGGATGCTTAACCGACTGAGCCACCCAGATGCCCCTAAAATGTTTAATTGAAGTGTAGTTGACATAATATTAAATTAGTTTCAGGTATACAACATAGTATTTCAAAAATAATATATATTATGAAACGCTCACCACAATATGTATATCATAGTATTATTAACTATATTCCCTATGATACACTTTTCATCCTTGTCACTTACTTTATTACTGAAAATTTGTTCCTCTTAATCCCTTCATCCATTTTGCCCGTTTGCCCCATTCCCCTCTCCTTTGGCACAGGGGTTCATTTTCTCCACAACCTCACCAACACTGTTATTTGTCTTTTTGATACTAGCCATTCTGACTGTTGTGAAATAATACCTCATTGTGGTTTTGATTTGCATTTCCCTGATGATTAGTGATGTTGACCGTCTTTTCATTTGTTTGTTGGTCATCTGTATGTCTTTGTAAAAATGTCTGTTCAGGTCCTCTGTCCAGTTTTTAATCAGATGTTTTTGGTATTGAGTTGTATGAGTTCTTTATAGATGAAAACAGTATGGTGGTTCCTCAAAAAACTAAAAATAGAAGTACCATAGGATCCAGTAATTCCACTACTGGGTATTTACCTAAAGAAAATGGAAACACTAATTCAAACAGATATATGTCCCTCTATGTTTATTGGAGTATTACTTACAATAGCCAAGTTTAAGAAGCAGGTAATCTGTCCCATCAAAAGATGAAGGATAAGATACGGTGTACACATGTACACACACACACACACACAGGAATATTACTCAGCCAATAAAAATTTACAATTTTAAACATTTTTTAAGTGTATAGTTTAGAGGCCTTTAGTATGTTTATTTTGTTGTGAAGCCATCACCATTATCCATCTCCAGAACTATTTTTATCATCCCATACTGAAACTCTCTACCCATTAAACACTAACGCCCTATTCCTTCATTCCCCTCCAGCCCCTGGTGACCATGGTTCTACTTTCTATCTCTATAAATTAGACTATTTTAGGAAACTCCTATAACTGGAATCACATAGTATTTGTAATTTTGTATCTGGCTTATTTCACTTAGCATAGTGTCTTGAGTTTATTCATGTTATAGCATGTATCAGGATTTCATTTACTTTTGAGGCTTAGTAATATTCCATTGTATGTTTATGCCACATTTTGTTTACCCATTCATCTGTCAGTGGTCATTTAGTTTGTTAGCATGATCCAAATAATAATTGCAAAATGATTTTTTTAACGTACCATGCTAATTCTGACACTCTTATGGAAAATTCATCATGTAATGGTAGCCAGTGAAGCTGTGATAAAAACATTTAGTGAGTGATGACTGCCCAGAATTATTTTTAAAAAAGGATATTCTTTGTTCATTCTAAGATTATGTTCTTTCCTTTTTTTTTAACATTTTTTTTGAGAGAGAGCGAGCGAGCATGGGGGAGGGGCTGAGGGAAAAGGTGAGAATTTTTCGCAGGTTCCATGCCCAGATCTCATGACCCTGAGATCACGACCTGAGCTGAAATCAGGAGTTGGATGCTTAACCAATTGAGCCACCCAGGCGCCCCCCAAAATAAATTATTTTTTACCTATGTCCACAAATGGCTGGAAGTGATTTGGTTAAAATTAGCATTGCCTAGGACTCCCAATAAAATTCTCCCCCTCCTCTTTTTAAACTCTTTTATTGGCATGTAACCGACTGAGCCACCCAGGCACCCCTGCGCAGTATCATTTTAAGTCATATTGTAGAACCATAGTAATTTTTAGATTTCGGTACTGGTGTGTGAATAGACTGTGATTAGTAGCAGAGAATAAAGAATAGAGACAAGCACAAATGAGTCAGGGAACCTAGTATAGGGTGAGGGTGACATTTTCCTATAAGAAAATAAATGGTTAAAAAAAAAAAGAAATGGTTTTGTGACAACTAGGTTCTATTTGGGGAAAAATAAAATCGGATTCTCATCCCATTCCTTATACAAAAGTAATTTCCACATGGATGAAATGTTTAAATGCAAATAAGTGAAACCATTCAAGTACTAGATGAAAACCTGGGGGAGATTAAACATTTTTATTTGATATGTAAAATGACTGAGCAAGATCTTTCAGAGCTTGACATAAAACCTAGACATAACAAAAATCATTGAATTAATTACATAAAAAATTTAAAATGTCTGTATGACATAAAATACCACAAACACAGAGAACCAATGACAGATTGGGCAAAATATTTTTTTATCAGAGGAGTTAATTTCAGTAAATCAATTTAAAGAATAGAAACCCAAAAATAGTCCAGAGTCAGGAAACCAAATCATGGGCAGAAAAGAAAATAAAAATTTAAACATATGAAAAGATGTTGAGCCACACATAGAGACAAGTATATTAAAATGAGATCATTTTTTTAACCTGTCATTTGACAGATATACAAAAGTGTTTGCTAATACACTATTTTGTTAAAGCTGTGCAAAAACAGGTCCTTAAACATTATTGATGTGACTATAAATTGATACAACCTTTTTGGGAAGAAGCTTGACAGTATCTATGTTCAAAATTTTAGTTGCTCACATTCTATAACATAGCATTGTTTATAATAGAATTTAAAAAAAAATGTTTATTATTGAGAGGGGGAGAGAGCGTGCGAACAGGGGCAAGGGGAGGGAGAGAGAGAGAGAGAGAGTCCCAAGCAGGCAGCACATGAGCTAGCCTGACATGAGCCTGACAGGAGCCTGGGTCTCACGAACAGTGAGCTCATGACCTAAGCTGAAATCAAGAGTAGGATGCATAACTGACTGAGCCACCCAGGCGCCCCAGAATAGAATTTTTGATATGGCCTAAATGATTATCAATAGAGGAAGAATTAAATTAGTATGTAAGATAATAGCTGTTTTGAGCATTCTTAACTATTGCATTTTCTTTCTTAGTTCAACTTAAAAATTATAAATATTGTATACGTTATGAAAGTATTGAAATAATTCTGAAATAAATAAGAAAGTAATAGTACTCTACGTGTATTTCCGTAGCTTCTCCCTTCCTCTGTAATACCTTACGGATATCTTTCAATATTTTTTTAAAGGATAATAGCCATTTAGTTGATTCAGCTATTACATACTTCATCACTGGAACTTGTCAGGAGCATTCCTTCTCAAACAGTTAAAATGAGTGAACTACTGCACATTGATTTGAGTCAGTATATATATATTTTTTAATTATAAAATGACCCAAGTGGGGGCGCCTGGGTAGCTCAGTGGGTTGAGCATCCGACTTTGTTCAGGTCATGATCTTGCAGTTAGTGAGTTCAAACCCCGTGTCGGGGTCTGTGCTGACAGCTCAGAGCCTGGAGCCTGTTTCGGATTCTGTGTCTTCATCTTTCTCTGCCCTTCCCCTGCTCGCATTCTGTCTCTCTTTCTCAAAAATAAATAAACATTAAAAAATTAAAGAAAATGACCCAAATGGTTTTTCCAATAACGATTCAGTATTATACATGGAGTAAGTCAAAATGCTTTTGAAACTTGAATTGTAACATTTTGGTTTTGTTTCTCTTAAAGAGAAGTACTATTTCCTTAGACATCAGACTTCTGGAATCCTTGGGCACAGCAGAAAACCAAAAAGGATCTGAGCTCCTCATCTAACCATCTAACATACTTAGACTTCTTTCTGTGTTGGTGGTCCTGTGATTCTCAATTTACATATAATGCTAAAAACCTAGATTGCATATTAGGGGTGAAGGAGGTACCAGAGGCCAGGACCCTGAATACAGAGTCCATAAGGGAAGAACTTAACAAGGTTTACCCTGAGGTACTGTGGTTGATGGGCCTAATAATGACTTTTATTTACCAAGAGGATTTTATTAGGTTTATTTTGTGTGTTTTTTAAAATTTTTTTTACATTTTATTTTTGAGAGACAGAGAGATAGAGAGAGAGACATAGCACAAGTTGGGGAGAGGCAGAGAGAGAGGGAGACACAGAATCTGAAGCAGGCTCCAGGCTCTCAGCTGTCAGCACAGAGCCCGATGTGGGGCTCGAACTCAAAAACCATGAGATCATGACCTGAGCTGAAGTCGGCCACTTAACCGACTGAGCCACCCAGGCACCCCAAGGTTTATTTTGTTTTTTAAAAATGAGATCAGGGAAATGAGCAGTACATTTTAGTAAGATTTTTCCAATGATAGATTGCAATTAAAGGTCTTTGGCACTTGAATTTTAACTATTTCAAAAATCTATTTGCATTGCCTTATGGTGTTCAGTACATGGCGAATGAAGTATTCATCATTGTGAGAGAATTGGGGTGTTGGTATATTTTAATGTTGTGATATTCTTAATATCACTATGAAGTACAGAGAGTATTTTCTGTGATTATTAACTCTAAGCTCTTAGAATGCCACCACTTAATTTTTTACATCAGTTTTTATTCTGTCTTCATTTCTCTTTTGCATCCTTGTCACATTATCACTTCTCTTCATCATATATTTCAGTACATTTGGTATTCACTCTAATTTTTCCTCCCATTGATCTTAGATGTTAAAAAATATGCAGCTCTTTTGTCAGTGTAAGCTTTTACTGACAGATGATACTCAAATAAGGTTGATTTTTTTTTCTTTTTTTTTTTAAACAGAAGTTAGTAAAAGTGTACTGTTTTTTAATGTATGAGCACGGATTGTTGTACTCAGTGTCTTTAAAATTAAGTCATTGTTGAAACTGCTCCTGCTCATTTATTTTTTTAGGAGTAGTGAAGAAGTTCTTACTGCAGAAGATTGTGAAAATGTCTACCATCTGGTTTATTCAGCTCACCGGCCAGTAGCAGTAGCAGCTGGGGAATTTCTCTACAAAAAGTAAACCTATATTTTTGTTATTTTGTAAAGTATACTTTTATGACAGTAATTCCTTGTGCTATAATTGATACTAAAGATGTATATAACTCATTTAAAAAATTATTCAGTACAAGGTGTAACTTTCACATTTAAATCTTTCTCCAATTCACTTGATTTGTAGAAGTTAAATCTTTAAAGGGAAATGCCTTTTAATGGATAAAATATATAAAAATATATCTATATCGTCATGTTAAGACTGACCTCTTCCTAATTTTTCATTCTTTTCTCCCATGTCAGCTTCCAAATATTGCCCTTCCTAATGTAATATTTAGTTTTTTAAAAAAATTTTTTTTAATGTTTATTCTCGAGAGAGAGACAGAGACAGAGTGTGAGTGGGCAGGGGTCAGAGAGAGAAGGAGACACAGAATCTGAAGCAGGCTCCAGGCTCTGAGCTATCAGCACAGAGCCTGAAGCGGGGCTCGAACTTACAAACTGTGAGGTCATGACCTGAGCTGAAGTCGGACTGAGCCACCCAGGTACCCCATAATATAATATTTAGTCTTAAGCCTGTAATTGTTTTGCTTTAGAAAATATTAAAAGGTTTTGCCTCAAGTGTTTGATATAGTGTGACATAAGAATCCCAAGAATCCTACAATCTTTTTCATGTTGCTATAACACCTCAGATCAGGTAGTATGGATAGCAGTGTGAATATCTTGGCCACAGAAAACATTCGGCAAATGTTATGTAATGGCTTTTAAAGAGAACAATTTGAACCACATGGACTAAACTATGTATCTTTGAGATTTTATTAAAATGCCTATTTGGCAGAAGCAATTTTATTAGAAAGTTCTACATGACATAAAATGTTCATATTCCATTTTTCTATTGGTTGCTACCAGTGATGGTTCTCTTTTGTCATATATAAGGAAAAACCACACCATGATGTCCATAGAAAGAGGCCACTAAATTCAGACTTTGGGATAATTGCAAGAAGGATAGAAAGAAAATACATGTTTAGTTTTAAAGAGATGAGTATCATAGATTTAGGGCATAAATGATATAGGCTAGTATAATATTTTTATGAAAAGGAATGGTTGCATAAAATGCAGTAATGTTTTTAAAAAGAAATAATTCATAACTCCATACAATTAACTTGAGAAGTTAATTTAAGAGGACTTAGAAGTACTATCAAGTTTGAAATTAAAAAGGTTTATAACAGTTATTTACTTGGGTATCATGTTGTACAGTACTCTACCTACCCAGGTTTCATTTACTCTCCTTAGTTAGATGCTTAAAATATGGAATCCAGACAGTTTGTTTTTATTAGGAAATACGGTTTTTTTGTTTTAAAAGTAAACCTTTTGTGTTGATTGTAGGCTCTTCAGTCGTAGAGATCCAGAGGAGGACGGAATGATGAAAAGAAGGGGACGACAAGGTCCAAATGCCAACCTTGTGAAGACATTGGTTTTTTTCTTTCTGGAAAGTGAGGTTAGTTAATGTTCATTTTATGCGTATGTTCAAAACAATTTGGAGAAAAGGTTGAAATAATGTATATTTTAAAATCTTCCACATATCAGAGAAAATCTTGGATGGAATAGTTGTACCCATTACACAAAGTTTAAAAAACTTTTGACTTTTCTTAAGATGTTCAAATAATAGGATTTATGTACAGAGCTTAGAGTATGAGCTTTGGAATCAGAAAGACCAATTGGGGTCCTCTGATTATTATTTGTATAACTTTGTTTTAGTTACTTAGTTTTTCTCTGCCCCATTTCCCTTGTAAAAATATGGGTAATAATTTGTTACCTAAGAAATTAGCTATCTAATCCATGTAAAACTCTTAACACAGACCCTGCATTTCGTTCTCAGTATTTGGTACCTGCTTTATTACTTTTGTTGTAAAGAAGGAGATAGGGATTTACATTTAACATCAGCTCTTAGGTCTCCTTCAGGTTGAAAACCTGTTGACAAGAATTTGAGAGAATCCAACATACATTTTTGGTGTCCATATTCTGTATCACTTAATCACTTTTAGAGTCTTTTAATTAAATTTTCTAATTGTTTCTGCATATAGAAATACAGTTGGTTTTTGCATATGGACCTCTTAACTGTAACTTTGCTAAATTCACTTATTTTGGTAAGTTTTTAATAGATGAGTTTTTAATAGATAGTTGAGTTTTTCTCTAATGATACAATCAAGTCATTGCAAATAACGATAGGTTTATTTCATTTCATTTATGCCATTTTTCCTTGGTGTTACTTTTTTGGTCACTGTTTGTTTATTTTTTGAGAGAGAGAGACACACCGACCGTGCACATACAAGTTGGGAGCAGGGTGGACAGAGAGGGAGACCGAGAATCCCAAGCAGGCTCTGCACTGTCAACGCAAGCCTGATGCGGGGCTCTTACTCACAAACCTGTGAGATCATGACCTGGGTCAAAATCAAGAGACTGAGTCACCCAGGTACCCCTTCCCTGGCATTATTGCACCGGTTAGGACATCCAGTAGAATGTTGAATAGAATAGGTGAGAGTAGACACCTTTGGATTGTTGTTGATCTTCGTGGAAAAGTGTCCAATATCTCTCTGTTCTCTTATTAGTTATGGGTATTGTGTAACTGTTTATTTGAGGATGTTTCCTTCTATCCCTTTTGCTGAGTTTTATCTTGAATGGATGTCGAATTCTGTCCAATGCTTTTTCTGTGTCCCTTAAGATTGTTTTATTGTATCCTTCATTATGTTAATAATTGAACTATGTTGATTGGTTTTTTGAATTTTGAACCAACCTTGCATTCTTAGGGTAAAACCTACTTAGTCGTGATCTGTTATCCTTTTTATATATTGCTGGTTTCTATTCCCTCTATATTCATGTAAGATGTTGGTCCATACATTGTTTTATTTGTAATGTCTCTGACAGCTTTTGGTGTTATTGTAATGTTGTTTCCCTAAAATGAGTTGGGAAGCTATAGGGCCTTTTAAGCTTCACAGAATGAAGAGAAATAATATGCTTATATATTGAATTGATAAGTTAAACATGTATTTTATGTTTTAAGTAACCATTATCACCCCCATTAAATTAAAATCCCAGTATAATTGTAGTTAATTCATGTGGTATTGAGTCAAAATAGGCACTAAACTTAAATGCATATAATCTTTTCAGAATTAATTTTCTTGTAAACTGTTTAATGATTATTGTGAGGAATATTTAATGATACTACCTAACTAGGTTAACTTATACACAGCAAGCTGAGGCAAGTGTCTTCTTTGTCCTTTTTTCCATTTGACCTCAACAAACAGACATGCTGTTTGAGTTTGTACGTGGTGCCAACAAAGCTTCCATTCCTTTGAGTTAAGGCTAGTGTGCTATTTGTCTAAGAGCACGTTGCTCTTTTTAAATTTTAGTTACATGAGCATGCAGCATACCTTGTGGACAGCATGTGGGACTGTGCTACCGAGCTACTGAAAGACTGGGAATGTATGAATAGCTTGTTGCTGGAGGAGCCACTTAGTGGAGAAGAAGGTAAGTGGTTGTTTTCTTGTCTAGACAGTTTTGAACATGGATTATACTTATTCCATTTGTATTTAACATTAAAACGTAACTGAAAATCTTTGTGAATAATCGTGTTTTCATATACACGAATACTATGTAAAAAGATGTAGTTGCTGTCAATATTGTTGATTTTTTTCCTCCTGGTATCTGTGTTCATATCTTTGGTCAAATTGTGGACCAGTGATGCACAGATTTGTATTGTTCAGGATCGTTTACCTTGTTCTCATCCTTTTAGTGATACAGTAATGGGATATTCTTTAGTACATTAGGTCAGATTCTGTCACAGGCAGAAGGAATTGTTATGTAATACTTATAAGTGGCATATAGGAAAGAGAAACAGGTTAACTCTTTCTGATTCTTTTTTTTTCAGCATTAACAGACAGACAGGAGAGTGCTCTGATTGAAATAATGCTTTGTACCATTAGACAAGCAGCTGAATGTCATCCTCCTGTGGGAAGAGGGACAGGAAAAAGGGTATGTCAGTATAGTTTCAGTATTTTAAAGTATATTTCTGCCTTTTCAATATCATTAAAAAAATTCTTGTTTTTAAATTTTTTTTAATGTTTCTATTTTAGTTTTGAGAGAAAGAGGTCCAGTGCGAGTGGGGGAGGGGTAGAGAGAGAGGGAGACACAGAAGCCGAAGCAGGCTCCAGTCTCTGAGCTGTCAGCACAGAGCCCGATGCGGGGCTCAAACTCAGACTGTGAGATCATGACCTGAGCCGAAGGGACGCCCAAATGACTGAGCCACCCAGGCACCCCTAAAAAAAATTCTTGTTTGTAACTATAGAGCCATATTTTTGAATCTTAAATTTTATTTTTCAGATGATCTTTGCTAATATGTGTTAGAAGTAAATTTTAAAGCATTAGCAATTTGGAAAATTTGAGTTCCTTCCATAAGATACTTTGGTAGTTACTTCAGGAGATACAGTGATAGTCTCTGCTCAAGACTAAATATAACTCACAAGGGCATTTAAAAAAATATATATATATGTA
The DNA here is from genome assembly GCF_022079265.1 of Lynx rufus. Taxonomy (NCBI): domain Eukaryota; kingdom Metazoa; phylum Chordata; class Mammalia; order Carnivora; family Felidae; genus Lynx; species Lynx rufus. The sequence goes on from NW_025814833.1 coordinate 18,183,000, forward strand.
TTTTTGAGAGAGGGAGAGAGAGACTAGACAGCAGGAGAGGAGCAGAGACAGAGGGAAACAGAGAATCCCAAGCAGGCTCTGCACTGTGCGGGAAGAGCCTGACATGGGGCTCCATCTCCTGAGCTGCGAGATCCTGATCTGAGCCGAAATCCAGAGTCGAATGCTTAACCAAGTGAGCCACCCAGGTGCCCCTAGAATGGTCCATTTTTGTGTTTTGGTTTATTTGTAGACTTGCTTTCTCTTTCTTTTAATAAAAATTAGAAATTAAAACATGTTTATTCATTAAAATGGAGAAATACCTATTTCCTTGGATTATTTTTTAAGGTATCACTGCAAAGTTCACATATATTTGCATTGTAAACCAATAATTCACCAGCCTTTTAAACATTTTGATTATGAGGCATAAAAATACATGGTTTGTCACCTGGTATACACCCATATATGTGTGTTTATGTGTAACTGAAATAAAACTTCATCAAACAATACTGAAACTTACAGTATGTAACTTACTTTGTTTTCCATTTTTTCTTGTTTTTCTAAATGATGATAGTAACTTACTATGTTGAATTCATAACCCATGGATCATGGCCCATAGCTTAGAGTATGCTGAAATGCTACTCAATCTCGTTATTATAGAAGATCCTAAACTACATTTTCTATTCCTAACTGCTTCTTTATTCATCTAATGGTAGAGTTGGTTAGTCTAATTGGGTATTGATTTTGCCTTTGGAATCCTTCAAAGTTTTTTATTGTTGTTATTTTAGGTAGCTTTTAAAATAATTGTGCAGGTTATTCTCTGTTACTCTTGGGTTTCATATTTTATAGTAGAAATTTTAGTATCCATCATTTAAAATACAGTTTCATTGCTTATTTTGTATGTCTTAACTTGAACTTGAGCACCTAACAATGTTAATAGGTTTAGTAAATACTTAAAAGCATTGTTGTGTTCATTCAGGTGCTGACAGCGAAGGAGAAGAAGACCCAGTTGGATGACAGGACAAAAATCACTGAACTTTTTGCTGTGGCTCTTCCTCAGTTATTAGCTAAGGTACATTTGTGTAATGTCAGAGTATTTCTAAGAAATTACAGGATTTGTTTGGAAATGCCGTGCAGATTTTTATCATAATGTCTACTTAACATTTTTGTGATGTTTTGTCATGATTTTCTTTTTATTTCAAAGTATTCTATAGATGCAGAAAAGGTGACTAACTTGTTGCAGTTGCCTCAGTATTTTGATTTGGAAATATATACCACTGGACGATTAGAAAAGGTACAGTGTTTTCTCTGTGTAAAGACACCTTGAACAAAAGTTATTGGTTTAGTTCATCTCATCATATTGTTTGTTTATATTTTTGAAACTTCTAATGCTAAAGGAAACCTACATTTTATATATCTTCTTTATTTTCTCTAAGTTGGATTTAAAGAATGGCATTAATGAGGCTTCCTTTTGATTCATGCCCATAGCCATACCCTCATTCCTACCCATTATGCGAATATATCTGATCATTTATGGAGATTGGGGTTAGATAACTGGATAATAGTAACTGTAAAATGAGAGCAGTTAATATTCATTGAATACCTTTACTGTGTTCCAGGAACTATTGTAACTTCTTTTGTATTTTCACCAAAGCCCTATGAGATTGGTAATATTATTCCCATTAAATCTGAGGAAATAAGTATGGGTGGGTTATTGTATTTATTTTCCACAACTGGAAAAACATCAAAATGTATGCCCTATTTGTTGTAGAGTTACCATATTTGAAGCTTTTTGTCGCAGAGGTGTAGTCTTTCTGTGCCTATCATATGTACCTTAGTGTTTTTTTTATTTATATGTTCCTTAGTTTTACTGGAAAAAAAAAAACCTTTGATTTTGCAGCATTTGGATGCCTTATTACGACAGATCCGGAATATTGTAGAGAAGCACACAGATACAGATGTTTTGGAAGCATGTTCTAAAACTTACCATGCACTCTGTAATGAAGAGTTCACAATCTTCAACAGGGTAGATATTTCAAGAAGTCAACTGATAGATGAGTTGGCAGATAAATTTAACCGGCTTCTTGAAGATTTTCTGCAAGAGGTATATATTACAAGTATTTTGTCAGTTGGGTTCCTCCCCTTCAGTAACCGAATTATTCATGTGTCCTGGTCATAGTCCCTAGCAGTATGTTTAAAAATGTTCAGACTTTTTGTTCTTTGATTCATCATGTTACTGTTACTCCACCAAAATGGGAAGGTGGTAAGAATCTGTGACTGGGAGAAGGTGGAAGCAAAACTGATACTCCCTCCCCTTTTGTTAATTAAAAAAAAAAAAAAAAAAATCTCAGAAGTTACCAGGGTTTAGCTGAACCAGAAGCTATTAGGCAATTAGGGTATAAATGGAACAGAAAAGTAGAACTAAACTATGGCCATGTAGCCTCATAAAAGAAGGCTATTTCTTAGTGTTTTGACAGTGTTACTAAGGAAAGGCAATTAATGATCTTTGATATTGTAAAGCCTTGATAAATTGCTGTTATAGGGGCGCCTGGGTGGCTCAGTCGGTTAAGCGTCCGACTTTGGCTCAGGTCACGATCTCACGGTCCGTGGGTTCGAGCCCCGCGTCGGGCTCTGGGCTGATGGCTCAGAGCCTGGAGCCTGCTTCCAATTCTGTGTCTCCCTCTCTCTGACCCTCCCCCGTTCATGCTCTCTCTCTGTCTCAAAAATAAATAAACACTAAAAAAATTTTTTTTAATAAAAAAAAAATTGCTGTTATAGCCACTGTTCATTTGGGGGTTTCCTTTGTTCTATTATATTCCTAAAGAGACTTAAATTGTGACACTCAAATACACTTGTATTTTTTGAGTTTTGTATTTTCTGGAAATACATACCTAACAGTAATTGACGTGCATAAAATAAAATGTCATAATTCTCAAATGAATGCATTTAGCCTTTTCTACCTAACTTTTGTCATTAATGTTACAAAAATCATAATGGACTTTGTAATTTTCAGTTTTCTTGTTTGTTACTTCTTTAACTTTCTTGTTTTGGGTGTGTGTAACATTCCATGCTTACTAAGTTTTGCTTAATTGGAGGTCTGTGCAAATATGTTAATGTACAATGATGACATTTCTTAAAGAATTTATTTTTTAATATTTATTTTTTGGGAGAGTGCAAGCAGGGGAGGGACAGAGGGAGACAAAGGATTTGAAGCGGGCTCTGCACTGACAGGCTGACAGCAGCAAGCCCGATGTGGGACTTGAACTCAACGAACCACGAGATCATGACCTGAGCCAAAGTCAGACACTCAACTGATTGAGCCACCCAGGCACCCCTTTAGTTAAAAAATTTAATGGCTGTACTGTTGGCTAGATGTGATTGTGACTAGGAGAAGTTAAGTCAAAATCAAGCAATGGATTAAGTTTATTTTATTATTTTTTAAAATTAAAAAAAAAGTTTATTTATTTTGGAAGAAGAGAGAGATAGAGCCCAAGTGGGGGACAGGCAGAGAGAGAGGGAGACACAGAATCTGAAGCGGGCTCCAGGCTCCAGGCTCCAGGCTCCGAGCTGTCAGCGCAAAGCCCAATGCAGGGCTCTAACTTATGAGTCTTGAGATCATGACCTGTGCTGAAGTCGGATGCTTAACTGACGGAGCCATCCAGGCGCCCCAAGCAGTGGATTAATTAAGTTTAATTACTTGTGTAGAAAAATTCAAGTTTAGAAACAAAATGTTTTTTGAGAGACACAGGGTTCAGTATAGTAAGTTTGATAGTATTTAAAAAAAATTATAAGTTTCATGGCAGTAAGACTCATAAAATTTTCAAAAACTTAAGTTACTCTAAATTGGAAAATTGATACTCACAAAGGTCAATATGTCTTTCTTGAGCACTGTGTTTCGTTCATTTAGGTTTTATCTTTTAGGTGTTGTCTTTATGATCTCTTGTTTGTCCTTTACTATATTTTTCTTTATTGTCCTAATACATCTTTTACTGTGAAAGAGTAAATTACTTCCTAGTTTTGTGTCAAGGTTACGTTAAGGGAAAGGGGAGAGTGTCACTCAGTTTTTCTTTTGTGAGTATAATGTACCTGTGATAACAACTCTATTGACTCATTACTCCAGCCATACTGCTTTAAATTTGAACAGACTAGGTATTGAATGAGAAACTTAGTTTGTAGTGTTAGGTTATTTTTCTCAAGGTGGTATCACCAATGTGATAGCCTAAAGTTTTTCATGTGGGTAGTTATTAAGGTTTAATGCTGTCTAATTAATATTTGTAGGGGGAAGAGCCTGATGAAGATGATGCATATCAGGTATTGTCAACATTGAAGAGAATCACTGCTTTTCATAAGTAAGTTGAATTTTAATATTCTGATATCTTAAAACGAGCAAAATCAAAACCAGTTTGTGTGTTTTAGGGTTATAATGTTATCACATTCTGCTAGATTTCTTGCACTTTTATATAAAAAGTAGTTGGTAGAATCATGTTTTGAATTGGGGAATAATTGACAAATTATCAAATACCATACTTTTTAAAACGTATTTCGTTTTTGTTGCGGGTGCATGTTAAAAAGTTTGCTTTATTTACTTTAACAGCATTTTTGTTAACATTCAAGTCCCAAATCACTAGAAGTGATTAAGCTTAACGTTTAAATATAACTTGTCTTTTACAGTGCTCATGATCTTTCAAAGTGGGATTTGTTTGCTTGTAATTACAAACTATTGAAAACCGGAATTGAAAATGGAGACATGCCTGAACAGGTTTTTATTTATTTTCAAGTTACATGTTTAACTTTGAGAATGAAAACTTGTGACTTTTTAATTTTAACTGTATTCTTTTCTTTTTACAGATTGTTATTCATGCCCTGCAGTGTACTCACTATGTGATCCTTTGGCAACTTGCAAAGATAACTGAAAGCAGCTCTACAAAGGTTTGTGGTGGTCCTGTGAGGTTCTTATTACGCTCAGTGTCATTAACTGTTTTCAGCACACGTACACATTTAGTAAGATCAGTTATTTCAGTAAAGTGTTGCTTATTTCTAAAGTACCATTTAGGCATGTATACCATTAGAAAGTTTTTTTTGTAGTTTGATATATATTCAGTGAAAGAACATTAATATGTTATGATTCAAGGCATGATTTTAAATTAAAAATTCTTTCACATTTTAAGGTGGCATAGTTTATGTACGTCCATATTCTCAATAGTATTGAGAACATATAGAAATACAGATTTTGTAAATTATGACCAAGAGCCTTTGAAACCAGCATACAGCTATTGGACTATATAAATTGATGATAACAAGCCAGTTGCCCCTAGATCTTCATAGGCCTTAGTATTGTTTTGGGATCACTTTGTTCATACCTAGATCTTTCTATTGATGTTCCAAATTCATGATAAATCACTTTCTGGTTGAGTATAATGTGGCAGCTACAAGGTAGTAGAACTTTCAGAATTTTATCCATAATGGTAATCTTTGATGTGTTCAGTAATTGAACTAAGCAGTACTGCCCCTTTGATTTGTAAACTAGAAGCTTAAGCGCTGTATGTGTAGTAGATGTTGCCTTAAGTATTATATAATATTTTTATAAATATTAAGCACTTTCTAGAAGATAGAGACTTAGTTGTTCATAGCTTTTCCCTCAAAAACCATAGTCTTGATAATAAATTTCTTTTGCATAGAATCACAGAATAATTTTAAATGCTTAGAATTTCTCTGAGTTGATAATGCACAAGATGCTGTTTATCCACAAATGGATATTTCCCCCTTGAAAAAAACAATTGAGTATTGTTGTTAGTGTACTTTTGTCAAACACCCAAGAAATTTATTTAACTCAATGCCAAGCTTCTAGTAGGAACAGTAGCCATATTAGCAAATATGACTGCTCGTCTAAGTCAGAAGCATTGAATTAAAAATTAAAATGGGAAAGGAGATTATATTTTGAGTAGAGGAAAAGGATAAAAATGAATGTTACTGAATACAAACTTGTTCTGAAGCTTGGTTGAATTTTCTTTACCAAATCAATCTCCAAGTTAAACTTATTTTTCTTTAGCTTTATGGTCTATTACAATATATTCATATTCTATCATTTGGGATCCAGTATTAGGTGATGGGTCAAGGTTATACCTTAAATTAGTGAGGATGATCTTTGTAGAATAGTTTAATATTTTAAGGTAATTGGTAAATAATTAGGAAAAAAAAGTAAGGAAAAGATTTATTTTTATTGTATGTTTATAAGACCTTAATTTTTTTTTAATTGGAGCAATACCACGAAACTGACTTTTGTCCATCTCTGTTTTTAAAAAGTACAACTGGTATACTTCAAGTAAGAAATAAAAGATACCGTCTCTTTTATTATTAATTAATTTCGTCATCAATTGGCTACCCTTCAAATTACAAAACGATGATGGAGCATAAATCTTTACGCATCCTGAGTTAGTAGATTTATAAAGATAGCCATTATATAGTCATATAGGTTTTCTACTTTTAAAGGACCCAGACCACTTAGGATATTACCCATTAATATACCTGGTATTTTTAAAGCTGCAATTTGTTGCAAATTTTAAGAAAAATGGTCTAATTTGTCTTTTTCGTTCTGATGAATAATAAATAAGTAACTCTAATGTACAGAGTTAATATAGTTAAACATATGATATATTTTATGTAATTTGAAGTATCTTAATACATGAGGTTTGTATACAATATCTTAAATTGTTTATGTTGGATTTTTCAAGGAGGACTTGCTGCGTTTAAAGAAACAGATGAGGGTATTCTGTCAGATATGTCAGCATTACCTGACCAACGTGAATACTACTGTTAAGGAGCAGGTTAGTAATTACTGTAGATAGCCATCTTTTGTAAGCAACCTTTACAAATGTCTGAACTAATACAGAAAATTAAAGTAATACTGAGGTTGAGCAAAGTAGAAATGACTTGTATCTGTCCATGTATATGATGCTCAGAAAATAGATTAATGTATTTCATGTGGAATCTGTAAGTTGTATTGTAGATTACCCTCATATTGTAGTTATTCTGTTATTGTTTCTTTATGACTCACATGGTAAACAGACCCATATACACAAATTAGGTGCATGAAATTACGTAAGTTATTCTTTTTTAAAAAACTTTATTTCAGGAGAGTTCATGTGAGTGGGTGAGGGTCAGAGAGGGAGAGCCTCCCTCCCCGTGCTGTCAGCACAGAGCCTGAAATGGGGTTCGATCTCACGAAGTGTGAGATCATGACCTGAGCCAAAATGAAGTGTTTTGGACACCTATCCGACTGAGCCACGCAGGCTCCCCATTGAAATGAACAAGTACAAGTGTGCCTCAGGGAGGAGAATGGGTCCATACGGTTTTTGTCATCTCTGAGAATATTATCAGATAGAGACTGATATTCCTGTTCATCCTGATTGTGTACATTATTTTTCCTTTTGTGGACTTTGAAATAAAAATTTTAATCATTTTCCTGCCTTCAAAGAGTTACCTTCGCACTTCATATGCCGTCATGATTTCATTACTACTATTTACCTCCTCATTCTGGAAATATATATTGTTAAATGCTGCCATAGGTAATTTTCCCATCTGTAAAATGAATTCTGATCCTTGGACTAAGAGCCTGGTTAGTTTTAATTCCCAAGTAGAGGATTAAGGTTTTTTGGACATACGCTTTTTAAATGCTTCTGTGAGGAAGACATTTTCATAATCCTGTTATAAGAAATATTAATGATGATACAGTGAAAATGGTTATTGTGATATCAAGGGTTTTTTTTTTTTTTTTTTAGCCATTTCATTCTCCTTAACCTTTGCACATTGGGATAGATCCCTAGCAGTCCTCACAAGTGCTATTTTCAGCAGTTTGTGTTCTGTTGGGTACTCTTTATTTTTTCATTTTGGGGTATACTGTTCATTTAATTTATAGTGTATTTTTTATTTTTTTATTTTTTCATTTTTTTAAAATTTACACCCAAGTTAGTATATAGTGCAACAATGATTTCAGGAGTAGATTCCTTAGTGCCCCTTACCCGTTTAGCCCATCCCCCCCCCCCCCCCGTAACCCTCTGTCTGTTCTCCATATTTAAGAGTCTCTTATGTTTTGTCCCCCTCCCTGTTTGTATATTTTTACTTCCCTTCCCTTGTGTTCATCTGTTCTGTGTCTTAAAGTCCTCATATGAGTGAAGTCATATATTTGTCTTTCTCTGACTGATTTCACTTAGCATAACACCCTCTAGTTCCATCCACATAGTTGTGAATGGCAAGATTTCATTCTTTTTGATTGCTGAGTACTACTCCATTGTGTGTGTGTGTGTGTGTGTGTGTGTGTGTGTGTGTGTGTGTATACACATCGTCTTTATCCATGCGTCTATTGATGGACATTTGGGCTCTTCCCATACTTTTGCTGTTGTCGATAGTGCTGCTATAAACACTTGGGGTGCATGTGCCTCTTGGAAACAGCATACCTGTATCCCTTGGGTAAATACCTAGTAGTGCTATTGCTGGGTCGTAGGGTAGTTCTAGTTTTAATTTTTTGAGGACCCCTCATACTGTTTTCCAAAGTGGCTGCACCAGTTTGCATTCCCACCAGCAATGCAAAAGAGATCCTCTTTCTCCGCATCCTTGCCAACATCTGTTGTTGCCTGAATTGTGAATGTTAGCCATTCTGACAGGTGTAAGGTGTATCTCATTGTGGTTTTGATGTATCTCATTGTGGTCCCTGATGATGAGTGATGTTGAGCATTTTTTCCTGTGTCGGTTGGCCATCTGGATGTCTTCCTTGGAGAAGTGTCTATTCATGTCTTTTGCCCATTTCTTCACTGGATTATTTGTTTTTTGGGTGTTGAGTTTGATAAGTTCCTTATAGATTTTGGATACTAACCCTTTATCTGATATGTCATTTGCAAATATCTTCTCCCATTCTGTTGGTTGCCTTTTAGTTTTGCTGATTGTTTCCTTTGCTGTGCAGATTTTTATTTTGATGAGGTCCCAGTAGTTCACTTTTGCTTTTATTTCCCTTACCTCCGGAGATGTGTTAAGAAGTTGCTGCGGCCAAGGTCAAAGAGGTTTTTGCCTGCTTTCTCCTTGAGGATTTTGATGGCTTCCTGTCTTACATTGAGGTCTTTCATCCATTTTGAGTTTATTTTTGTGTATGGTGTAAGAAAGTGGTCCAGATTCATTCTTCTACATGTCGCTGTCCACTTTTCCCAGCACCACTTGCTGAAGTGACTGTCTTTATTCCTTTGGATATTCTTCCCTGCTTTGTCAAAGATTAGTTGGCCATATGTTTGTGGGTCCATTTCTGGGTTCTCTGTTCTGTTCCATTTATCTGAGTGTCTGTTTTTGTGTCAATACCATACTGTCTTGATGATTACAGCTTTGTAATACAGCTTGAGATCTGGGATTGTGATGCCTCCTGATTTGGTTTTCTTTTTCAAGATTGCTTTGGCTATTCGGGGTCTTTTCTGGTTCCATACAAATTTTAGGATTGTTTCTTCTAGCTCTGTGAAGAATGCTGGTGTTATTTTGATACGGATTGCATTGAATATGTAGATTCCTTTGGGTAGTGTTGACATTGTAACAATATTTGTTCTTCCTCTCCAGGAGCATGGAATCTTTTTCCATTTTTTTTTTTGTGTGTCTTCTTCAATTTCTTTCATGAGCTTTCTATAGTTTTAGTGTATAGATTTTTCACTTCTTTAGTTAGATTTGTTCCTAGGTATTTTATGGGTTTTGGTGCAATTGTAAATGGGATTGATTCCTTGATTTCTCTTTCTGTTGCCTCATTGTTGGTGTATCAGAATGCAGCCGATTTCTGTGCATTGATTTTATATCCTGCAACTTTGCTGAATTCCATCAATCAGTTCTAGCAGTTTTTTTGTGGAACCTTTTGGGTTTCCCATATAGAGTATCATGTCATCTGCGAAGAGTGAAAGTTTGACCTCCTCCTGGCCAATTTGGATGCCTTTTATTCCTTTGTGTTGTCTGATTGCTGAGGCTAAGACTTCCAATACTATGTTGAATAATGGTGGTGAGAGTGGACATCCTTGTCTTGTTACTGACCTTAGGGGGAAAGCTCTTAGTTTTCCCCCATTGAAGATGATATTAGCGTTGGCTCTTTCGTATATGGCTTTTATGATATCTCGTGGTATGATCCTTCTATCCCTAATTTCTGAGGGTTTTTATGAAGAAAGGATGCTGTATTTTGTCAAATGCTTTCTCTGCATCTGTTGAGAGGATCATATGGTTTTTGTCCTCTCATTGATGTGATGAGCCACATTGATTGTTTTCCGGATATTGAACCAGGCCTGGATCCCAGGAATAAATCCCACTTGGTCGTAGTGGATAATTTTTTTAATGTACCATTGGATCCATTTGGCTAATATCTTATTGAGGATTTTTGCATCCATGTTCATCAGGGAAATTGGTCTATAGTCCTCCTTTTTAGTAGGGACTTTGTCTGGCTTTGAAATCAAGGTAATGCTGGCTTCATAGAAAGGGTTTGGAAGTTTTTCTTCCATTTCTATTTTTTGGAACAACTTCAAGAGAATAGGTCTTAACTCGTCCTTAAATGTTTGTTAGAATTTCCCTGGAAAGCCATCTGGCCCTAGACTCCTCTATTTTTTGGGAGATTTTTTGATTACTAATTCGATTTCTTTACTGGTTATGGGTCTGTTTGGATTTTCTATTTCTTCCTGTTTCAGTTTTGGTTGTATATGTTTCTAGGAATTTGTCCATTTCTTCCAGATTGCCCATTTTATTGGCGTATAATTGCTCATGATATTCTCTTATTATTGTTTGTATTTCTGCTGTGTTGGTTGTGATCTCTCCTATTTCATTCTGGATTTTATTTATTTGGGTCCTTTCCTTTTTCTTTGTACCAAACTGGCTAGTGGTTTATCAATTTTGTTAATTCTTTCAAAGAACCAGCTTCTGGTTTCATTGATCTGTTTTTTTGTTTGTTTCAATAGCATTGCTTTCTGCTCTAATCTTCATTATTTCCTGAGTTCTGCTGGTTTTGGGTTTTATTTGCTGTTCTTTTTCCAGCTCTTTAAAGTGTAAGGTTACATTGTGTATTTGAGACCTTTCTTCCTTCTTTAGGAAGGCCTGGATTGATACATACTTTCCTCTTATGACCGTCTTTGCTGTGTCCTAGTGGAATATAGTGCATTCTTTTTTTTTTTTTTTTTTGATGTTTTTATTTACTTTTGAGACAGAGAGAGACAGAGCATGAACTGGGGAGGGGCACAGAGAGAGAGGGAGACGCAGAATCCGAAGCAGGCTCCAGGCTCCAAGCCGTCAGCACAGAGCCCGACGCGGGGCTCGAACTCACGGACTGTGAGATCATGACCTGAGCTGAAGTCGGACGCTTAACCGACTGAGCCACAGGCGCCCCTAGAATATAGTGCATTCTTAAAGCTACAATGGAAGTATTTCAGATATAGTCATCCAACTATAAAGCGATCAGTAAAGTTGTTCCACCTTTGTGCTTGTTACTTGTCTTTATTTTATTTTATTTTATTTTATTTTATTTTATTTTATTTTATTTTAGAATATCAAAACTGATTTCAGGGAAGTATTTGGAGTTATATAGTGAAAAATTTACAGTCAGTTTCCAACTGTTAATCTTAATTTTCTTATTTCCAACTCCCTTTTGTCCCTCCCATACATACATGCCTGGGCATAAATACATTAGAAAATATTAAATGGCCAAGATCCACTTACTGAATTTCATGTTTTTCATGCAAAAATATGAAGTATATTCTTGTAATTATTAAATTGCTGAATTTTCCAGTTTTAAATATATAGTTTTGAATTATAGCAATAAAGGATTTGGAAATTCAGTTTTCATCTCTACATTTCACATGAAAGGAAGAAACGTTTCTGTAGGTAGTAAATTGAGTTTAAACTCTTAGGATATGATTTTTTTTTTTTTTAATTTTTTTTTTCAATGTTTATTTATTTTTGGGACAGAGAGAGACAGAGCATGAACGGGGGAGGGGCAGAGAGAGAGGGAGACACAGAATCGGAAACAGGCTCCAGGCTCTGAGCCATCAGCCCAGAGCCTGACGCGGGGCTCGAACTCACGGACCGCGAGATCGTGACCTGGCTGAAGTCGGACGCTTAACCGACTGCGCCACCCAGGCGCCCCAACTTAGGATATGATTTTAATGGAGGTGTACATGGATCCAAATTTAATATGTGAAATATTACTTGATATATTTTCATATGCCACCAAGATACTGAGCTTAATATTCCCTATTTCTTAACAGTGTTCACACAGTTCCTTATCGGTTATCATATGTAATCTATATAACCTGCTGTTCAGGCCTTGGCAATGATTTGGTCATGAAATATTGGTCATGAATTCTCTTGTGTGTCAGTCTTCCTAACAGCTTCCAGAAATAGTTCCTGGTTAGTTCACTTGACCTGCTAGTTCACCTAATTAGTAAATACCAACATGCTTATCACTTTGTGTTCTTACTGTATATGTTGCAAAAGTTTTTATAAACTCAGATATCCTGATGGGTATAAATGGCTACTATAATAGCAAAATGAGAAGAGACTGAAAGAAGAGATGAAAGCATAAAGTGAAAGAGAAAAAGGTTAATGTGGTTAGTTCCAAAAAGGTAAAACCATTAATGAGATCTGCTTTATGCTCTGTAGTATACTCTTAGAATCTGTCTAGCAGTAGTCTTCCTTCAAATGTATTTTACTGTTGACTTTGCGACCCCGAGATTCTATGTTGATTACAGTCCTTTCCCAATAGGTAATTAAAATTTTCCGGTTTCCTTCTATTTTTACTAGTGTTTGAGTCCATGTAAAACTCCTGGCAGAGTTTTTATAAAGCTCCTTAAGATATAGCATTAGCTTTATGTTTATTATGATATTATCTGGTTTGCCTGATGAGTAATAAGGAGGCACATAATTGGTTGTGTTTTTTCTCTACTTAATTACCACACATAATGAGAATGAGCATGCTTAAAAAGTACCAGAGACTTTGTGATCTCTCTTCTAAGAGATATTCTAGGACATTCCATGTTTATATGTTATTTCATATTTAGGAATGTATAACATGAGATACTGTCATATAGTGTAGAATGAGATTTGGAGTCAGAAAAGCTATGGTTGATTCCTGACTGCATGTTTTGGCAGTGTTAATATGTTCAAGTCACTTAAAGGTTGCTGAAAAGAAACAATATTTGTGAAGTTACCTTGCAGTTAGTAAAACATGATTGCACATATCAGTGATCATTATTATGAAAATTACATTCTTCAGCTTTAAAAATTTAGTAAAATACTAAACTAATTTTTTTAAGCAAAAGTTAGATTCTGTTTTTGTGTTAAATATGTCACTTGTGGTAGTTGGTGAGAAACCTTGAATTATAGCATGCTGTCCTTTTTTTTAATAGGCCTTCACTATTCTGTGTGATATTCTGATGATCTTCAGCCATCAAATTATGTCTGGAGGACGTGACATGTTAGAGCCATTAGTTTACACCCCTGATTCTTCATTGCAGTCTGAGTTGCTCAGCTTTATTCTGGATCATGTCTTCATTGAACAGGATGATGATAATAACAGCGCAGGTAATTTTAGTGATATCTTTTTGTGAAATCTTTGTATCCAGCAGAAATTTAAGTAAGTGGTAGAATACTATTTGATATTTTACTCTGAAAACTTTAAACACAGGTTCATGTTCCGGCACATTTCTATTAATTTTTTGTAATATTGTAAAGATAATGTGATATCTTCTTACCAGGTTTTAGGTAGTTTGAAAAGAATAAAGTGTTTCTTTAAGTGACCTTTTTGTTGTATTAAACTGTATAATTTCTCACTGTTAGAAAATGTTTGAAACTGTTCTGTAAATGTCTGGGGCAGTACAGAATGTTCACAGGAAAATAATTGCACCAGCCTTGCCTAGTGTTAAATTACTCTTCCTACCCTAATTACATACAGATGCCTTACATGAACAAGAGGTCATGGAAAAACAGTGTTGGGTGGCTTCTTTCTCGGTTTGTTTTTAATTTGAAGTGCAGTATAACATCAATATATATGAATCTCCATACATATAATGACACATCACTGCAAATCAGATTCTAAACACCTACAATTCTAGACATGGCTTATAGCTTATTTTTATCAATAACCAGCTTTGTTTCTCAAGTATTAAAATTTAGCTAAAACAGAATGAAGAAACCTAGAGTAGCAGAAACATTTGTTAAGAGTCCATGTATTGAAGTTTATTTACTTAAAACTTTTTACCTTTGGGCGCCTGGGTGGCTCAGTCGGTTGAGCGTCCGACTTTGGCTCAGGTCATGGTCTCGTGTTCTGTGAGTTCGAGCCCTGCGTTGGGCTCTGTGCTGACAGCTCAGAGCCTGGAGCCTGCTTCGGATTCTGTATCTCCCTCTCTCTCTGCCTTTCCCCCGCTCCTGCTCTGTCTCTGTCAAAAATAAATAAACATTAAAAATTTTTTACCTTTTACTTTGAGCTGTTGGTTTAGTTAGACTTTTATTTTTTAACATTTATTTGACATTTATTGGTCAGCAGGCAGTATACTAGATGCTATGGATATAAAAAAAATGAAACAGTGGCTTTTCCTTTGAGAATTCAATTCAAGTGGAAAAGCCATACCTATTTTTTTTGAAAACGTTTATTTATTTATTTTGAGAGAGAGCACATTCAGGGGAGAGGCAGAGAGAGAGGGAGAGAGAGAATCCCAAGCAGGCTCCAAGCTGTCAACACAGAGCCTGACTTGAGGCTCGAATTCCTGAACCACGAAATCATAACCTGGGTCGAAATCAAGTCAAATGCTTAACCAACTATCCAGGTGCCCTGAAAAGACATATCGAAACACAGATAATTTCACTGCAATTTGATAAGTAATAGAGGCATGTTCACATTGTTGTGGGCTTGTAGAGAAAGTTTTAACTGGCCTGGGAGTCAAACCATTGAAATAAGCTAACATTTGAATCAGATCCTAAAAGAGATGAGTAGGAGTTTTTAAAACTTCTATGGGAAAGCATAGTTGCATTCCAAAAACTGATAAAAATCAGTTTTGGTTTACCACCCTTTTCGTTAATTGGGTGACTGCCTCTACTACATTTATACCATGAAACTAGAAGAGAATAAGCTTGCCAATACTCCTGAGTTTTCTAGAAGCTTGTTGAAATTACACTCAGTCTTATTGGGCTTTTTTTTCCTATTTAAACCTTAAAAATGAAATGTATTCCAGTTTTTTTGAAAAATATAAAATATAACACATTTGTCCATATCTACCACTAGCACTTGTCAAATTTTGCCTTATTTGTTACTGATTTTTATTTTTGAAGGAATAAAGGGTAGATACAAAAGCAATCCTTGTTTTTATCCCTGCCCAGTCCTATTATTACTCTTTTTCCCTGGAGATAACTGCTATTCTGAATTTGCCGTTATCATTCTTTGCTTTTTAATTTTATTATTAGAAGTTTATATGTCTGATAATATATAGTTTATGTTACTAGTTTCCACATAAATGGTATTATGTTGAACATTTTATTTTGCATCTTGTTTTTTTGCATTAACATTTTTGAAATCTGTCAGTGTTGTCATGGTTATAGCTTATTCATCTTGACTGCTGTTACATAATATGAATTAACTCTACTTTATCCATTTTTATGTTATTTCCTTTTTTTATTTTGGGGGGAGGAGTGAGAGAGAGAAAGAGAATGAATGAATGAATGAATGAATGAATGAATCCAAAACAGGATCCACACTCAGCCCGGAGCCTGATATGGGGCTTGATCCCATGACTGTGAGATCATGACCTGTGCTGAAATCAAGAGTCGGACGCTTAACTGACTGAGCCACCCAGGCACCCCTATCCATTTTTATATTGAGGAACATTTAGGTTGTTACCAATTTTTTCCCTATTGTAGTGCTACAACAAATGTTTTCTTACACTTTTCCCCTTGAGCGCACGTGCAAATGCTTTTCTAGTGCATATCTAAGAATGGAATTGCCAGATTATATAGTCTTTGTGTGTCTTAACTTGACCACATGTTGTGAAATTATTCTCCCAAGTTGTTGTATCGTTTTATTTTCCCAGCAGGAACATGAGTTTCCATTGCTTTTCGTTTTCATCTAACCCCTGATGTTGTAGACCCATGGTTATTTATTTGATTTGTTTGTCTACATCTCATGAGAAGGGGAGTGTAAAACAGAGAGTGCTTCTAGAGGCAATGACAACACAAAATAACAATGGCAGCTAACATCTATGAGAGGCCCAGTGGGTGAGATAATTCTCTAACATTGTTTAATCCCCACAAGTGGCTGGTTTTCAGTAAGAAGTGGAAAAAAACCAGGGTGCCTGGCTGACTCAGAAGTGTATGTGATTCTTAATTCAGGGTCATGAGTTCAAGCCCCACTTTGGGTGTAGAGACTACCAAAAAAATAAACTTTAAAAACAAACCCAAAATCAGAGCTCAAAAACTCTTAATATCTGGGCAATTTAGTCTGTAGGGGGAAAGCATCTGAATACATGTACCTCCTAAGAATAGTACTAAACAGTGATTGGAAACAGTATCGTATAGAAATCCATTACAATCACAGAGATGTTTAGACAAAGCTGGTATATTCAGTGCAATCTTTTTTTTTTTTTTTTTTTTTTTTTTAATTTTTTTTTCCACGTTTTTATTTATTTTTGGGACAGAGAGAGACAGAGCATGAATGGGGGAGGGGCAGAGAGAGAGGGAGACACAGAATCGGAAACAGGCTCCAGGCTCTGAGCCATCAGCCCAGAGCCTGACGCGGGGCTCGAACTCGCGGACCGCGAGATCGTGACCTGGCTGAAGTCGGACGCTTAACCGACTGCGCCACCCAGGCGCCCCAGTGCAATCTTTTAAAAGAGTAAACACTACATTTTAGGTTTCTAATCAAATGGCTTTGGGATTCTGGAGTATGCACTCATGATAACTTTTTCTGATGCTCTGTCTGAAATTCCTATTCTCAAAATTTGGTTTTGACTTACTAGCAGTTATCAAGGATCATCAGAGACAAGGTAAAACATTTGTTTTAAAGAACATTCTTACTTTACACAAATTAGTTGTTTGATATTGGTGATCTTATATTGAAGAGCTGACAGGATATGCAACTACTGTTCACAAAAGAGGAAATATAAATGTCTAATCAATGCACGAAAAACTTCACTGCTAACCAAAGAAATGTAAATCAAAATTAGAGAGTTTTTATAAGGAATTTCGTTTGTAAAATTTATCCAGAAGAAAATACGTAGCTTTATATATAAAAGGTATCATCACAATTTCATTTGCAGTATCAGATAATTAGAAAGAGTCTTTTGGCAGTACTTGGAGGCTATAGTCCAGCTTCCTTGACTATTCAGTTGGAAGTGAGTCTTACTCCTTGATAACTCTGAATGTCAACATCTCACACAATGGATCTGAGCAGAAATGTGTGAAGTTACCTTAAAAAGAATGGTTCCTAGGCCAGACTTACTGAATATATGTAATATTCATAACATAAGTATGTTGAGGGTAGGGTAGGGTCGAATCATCCTTGAAGGGATAGGAAGGTTTCTGAGCTTGGCTGTCCCCTGTGAAGAGCCTTAACCAATAGACACTGAATCTGCAGATCTCATTGGCAAACTATCCTTTAGGCAAGTGAATGAATGGGTTAGGCAAGCTCAGCCTGACTTCACTAAACATCAGTTCCTCTGACTCATTCCACTTGTTCCTGTTATGTCTTCAACAGGCAGCCTTATGATTACTGTTTGAGTTCACAAAAATTTTCTGTCTTGGGATTAAGGAACTGATCATTCACTGAGATATTAAGAGTGACTATAATTTGCATTTCATTTAAATGCTTTTTCCTTATTTTTCAAATTCTCCAAAAGAAAGGTATTTTATACTAAGAATTAAAAAATACATATGGCAGAAGTAAAATACAAGATGGCTTAATGTTTGTCATTTTTTTTCTCAGACGGTCAGCAGGAGGACGAAGCCAGCAAAATTGAAGCTTTGCACAAGAGAAGAAATTTACTTGCAGCATTTTGTAAGCTAATTGTATATACTGTGGTGGAGATGAATACAGCTGCAGATATCTTCAAGCAGTATATGAAGGTAAAGTTGAAAAATGGATAGCAACTTATTTTTATAATGCTTAAAAGAAAATGAGTGTAACACTGGCTTTTATGCCTGATTGCTATTGAATTTTTTAAACAGTAAATTACTTTTCTAGCATAAAGTAACATTTCTTTTAAAATCTAATTTTTTCGGTAACATGACCTCATACTTCTACTCTTCCATTAATGGACATTTTGGATTGGTTGGTTCACATCTTTTACAGTATTGGAAACATGTTGTCTTAGGTTAACTAGCACTATTAGAAATTATTACCTTTGTGATTTGGTTTAAGACAACAGGATGATGTTCCTCCTCTGCTTGATGTAGCATAAAAAGGGTATTGTTCCAGGAGTCAGGAGACCTAGCTGCTATAGTTCTGGCTTGGTTACTATGCAGCTCGTGACCTTGAGTAATTCAATACCTTTTGTGTCCTGTCTTTCTTCATCTGTTCCACTGTGATAACTAAGGTTCCTTTAGGCTTTGAAAATCTGATTTGATTCACAGTGGGTTATTCACAATTTTCATAAGTACCTGTGAGATTCTCTAATTTTTAAGTGGTAGTAGAAAGGATATTATTAGCGGTACTAATGAAATATGACTAAATGTGGTAGGATAGTTTTTCTTTAATCCTTTCTCAAGTAAAATCTAATTATAAATGTGAACTTTTTAAGACTTTGCTGTCACTAAATATGCAATAAATTTGTCAAAACGTAATTAATTAGTTCTCTCTTTGAACTATTTTGCTACATGATAGAACTGTCTTAGAACCATTGTAAATTACTTTGGAATTTAAGTTATTTGGCATTATTGTTTTTAGATTTTTTTTAAAAAAAACTAAGGTTGTGAAGTCATTTTGCAAGTTTAAACTTTTTGACTTACGTGTTGTAAAGTCAGTTTTATTAGTCATAAATAAGGGTATGGTTATCCTGTTATCTCTGATAGTTCTGTATTCATTTTGAAACAAGGTCTTAAATTAAAAGAAAAAATTCATGTGCGATGAATGTATAATACAAATGTCACACACAATGAGTTTTTTTTTTTTTAAATGTTAACAAACTGTTAGTTTCTATAAGCCAAATTAATAAAGTTGGAAACTGCATGTGACCTGTGGGCCTGTTGTAACAATGAATAAGTTCTAAATGTAACTGGGATTATATTCATTGTCTTGATAGTTCACAAAGAGCACAAGAACTTTGTTTATATCCTTTGTGCTATTTCTGACAATGTGCATAACCTGATTACTTAGTGTTTTACTCCGCACCTCCTTAAAACCAGGTCTGGAGCGTAATGTGATTGGATCTCAACTGTCTGTTTCAGAATTTACTGGTGTTAGGGATTATATACTTAGAAATTATTTTAAAGTTTAGTAACATTTTTATTCTGCCTCTGAATGTGTAAGCTCAGCCAAATACGTATTTTGTGGCATACTCACATGGCTAACATAAAATTAGTCTTATTGTCCAAAAGTTTTAGGAGATAAGGCTCTAATTTGTACAAATTTCTTTTCTAGTATTATAATGACTATGGAGACATCATAAAAGAAACGATGAGTAAAACAAGGCAGATAGACAAAATTCAGTGTGCAAAGACCCTTATTCTCAGTTTGCAACAGGTAAGATACAAAGTATCAACTTGGTTAAACATAATTAACATCTAAGAGTTTTCAAGGTAACAAGTAGAAAACTGGACAAAGGATGCAATACACAGTTCATGAAAGTAGAAATACATGATTTTGAGTCTCACTAGTAGACATTGTTCAAGTGAGATCATTTTTTGCTTTCAGACTGGCAACACTTAGAGCTATCTAAGATATGGGAGAAATAGGTACCGTCAGCAGTATGTGTTGGTACAAGCTTCCTGGTAGGCAGTTGTTTGGCAGTGTATATCAAAATGTATAACGTGTATGCCATTTTTGGCCGCGCTTCAATTCTGCTTTTAAAATTTTATCCAAAGTGGTAATAGGACAAGTTTGCAAAAAGGGGTATATAATATCACACATGGCAGGGTTGTTTAGAATAGCAAGAAATTAGAAATAATCCAAATGTCTATCAATAAGGTGTTAGATGAATATATTGTGCAATGCATCTCTTGCAATGACTATTGTGTAGTACTTAAAATTGGTTTTTTTCCCTTTTTGTGTAGCACTTAAAAGTCGTGTAGATCTGTATTCACTTTCACTAATGTGTAAAGATCAAATATATAGTTTGAGAATAAAATGAAAAAGAGTATAGTACAGCATCCCTGTAAAATTGAACTTCTCTGTATATTTATCTGGAAAAATCATCACCAAAATTTTAGCTGTGGTTAACTTGCTTTGGTAGTTTTCAAGTGAATTTTACTGTTTTTTTTTTTTTCATTTTCACATTTACCTTAATGAGCATTTATCAGTTTTATAATCAAACCACAATACTCATTTTCATTTTGACAGTGGTGAGGCAAGTTTAACTTCGTAAAAATCATTTGCTTAATATGCGTTTGTCTCTGGAGACCAAATGCATATAGAACATAACCCAACCTATTTCAGTTTGATAAATTTCCTTTTCAGAAATCTAGGTATTGAATTTCTTAATCCCATTTGCATATTTGGATATTCTTTAATGTTTAATAGAGCACAAGTAGAGGAGGGGCAGAGAGAGAGAGGGAGACACAGAATTCAAAGCGGGCGTCAGGCTCTGAGCTGTCAGCACAAAGCCCAACGTGGGGCTCGAACCCGCAAAGTATACGATCATGACCTGAGCTGAATTCAGATGCTTAACCAGTTGAGCCGCCCAGGTGCCCCTGGATATTCTTTTATTTAAAAAAATTTTTTTATTTTAATGTTTATTTATTTTTGGCAGAGAGCATGAGTGGGGGAAGGGCAGAGAGAGAGGGAGACACAGAATCTGAAGCAGGCTCCAGGCTCTGAGCTGTCAGCACAGAGTCCGACGTGGGGCTCAAACTCACGAACCGTGAGATCATGACCTGAGCCGAAGTTGGGCACTCAACCGACTGAGCCACCCAGGCGCCCCTGGATATTCTTTATTAAAGTCAATAGAGGGGTCCCTGGGTAGCTCATTTGGTTAAGCGTCCGACTCTTGTTTTGGCTCGGGTCATGATCTCACAGTTTGTGAGTTTGAGCCCTACGTCATGTCTGTGCTGACAGTGTGGAGCCTGTTGGGATATTTTCCTTCCACCCCACCTCCCCCCAATCTCCTGCTCACGTGTGTGCTCTCTCTCTTCCTCTGTTTCTCAAAAATAAATATTGAAAAAACGTTAATGGAATTTAAAAGGATTTAAGGTTGACATTTAAGTAACTTTTCTTCTCTTATAAACCAATAGCTTCTCCCTGTAAAAAGTTTAGAAAATATAGGAACTAGAAAAAATACAGTATCCTTGTTTTTCACCTAACAAATACATTTTTAGTTTTTAATAGCCTTCATAGTCTTTTATGCCTATATGAAACCTTAAGTTTTATAAAAAATTAAGCCATATTATGCATTCTATTTTGTAAGCCTGAATTTTTCATGTTAATAAAGCAATAACACTTTCATGCCATTACTTTCCTGTAATGTTTTATTTATTTTTGAGAGAGTGCAAGTGGGGGAGGGACAGAGAGGGACAGAGGATCTGAAGCAGGCTCTGTGCTGACAGCAGTGAGCCTGATGTGGGGCTTGAACTCACAAACCGCACAATCACGACCTGAGCCAAAGTCTGACACTCAACCGACTGAGGCACCCAGGCGCCCCTTTTTTGAGCATTTTAAATGACTGTATAGTATTCCATTTTATACAAGGACCATAATTTAATCAATATCTCTCCTTATTTAGCGTTGAGGTCTTTTACTATCCTTGCCATTATAAATAACACCAAAACATTTTTGTACCTATGTATCGTGCACAGATACTATTATTCCTTTGAGTAAAGTCCAGTAATTAGAATTGTTTAGATAAAGGACATCAGACTTTTACAGTTTTCAATACAGATTGCTCTATAGAAAGGTTATCTTTCAATTATGTTTCTAGCAAGTCACAGTGCTTGTTGCATGATAGTCTTATCAGTAGTAGCCATTATTTGTTGAAAACCTTGGCCATTTGGTAGTTGAAAATTGTATTTTGTTGTGCTTACTTATGATGGAAGTTCTTGATGTGAAGATTCATCATTTAAATGGGAAGTAACACATAGTTGCCTAATAATGGAGTGGGTTTCCTTTTTCTTTATATTTTTATATGCTGTTTTAATATCCCGTTAATTCCAGCAGAATAGAATTATACCATAATTAACCTAAAGAGTTCTTAATGTCAGTAACTCCCTCTAGTCTGAATGTATGAAGTACTGTAATTTTGGTCATTTCTATCATGTTCTTAAAAATCCATGTTTTAGAATAAAATACAATGCCTCATTTATGGATCATCTAAAGAATATGAGATCTTAAAAGATGTTAGTAATCTATACTTATTACAAAACTCTAACATGCTTTCTTTCTTCCCAAACAGCTTTTTAATGAAATGATACAGGAAAACGGCTATAATTTTGATAGATCATCCTCAACATTTAGCGGCATAAAAGAACTTGCTCGACGTTTTGCTTTAACTTTTGGACTCGATCAGTTGAAAACAAGGGAGGCCATTGCTATGCTACACAAGTAATCTCCAAATATTTTATTCAGCTCTCCTGTTTTTTAATCATGAAATTTTTTTGTATTTACTTTTGTTTAGAATAACCAAATTCAATTGATGCTTTATAATTTTTTTTTCAAATCTGTGGCATATCTCCTTTCTTGAGAACCAGTAATAATGCTATCTCCATTAACACATGTATTGGGACTAAAACTTCTTTTATAGAAAGTCTTTGCTTTATTTAAAACAATACAAAAATCCTTATAAATTATGTGAAGAAAAGCAACACATATTCATCAGGTATTATAAAATCTCTTTTAATAGCTTTTATTATAATCTCACTGCTAGGTAGAGAAATTTTTGAGATTTGATTCAATTTTTCTCTTTCTGTGGTTCTGTTTTCTATTTTGTAGTGTTCTTTTCCCTTGTTTTGAGCCACAGCCTTCTTTCTGCCTGCATTTATTCTTTGCCCTTATCAAAATTGAAAATTATCTGATTTTATTTTAGTCATATATTTTAGCATTCAGTCATGCTTTTAAATAGGAGTATATTTTAGAGTTTTAACATAACCAGCATGTGGATAGTAATACGCTTTACTTCTTAATTCTGGATGAAGAGCCTGGCCTTTGGGAATATCAAGAGGCTTGGACTCTCTTTCATGAAAGCTCTTTGTTTCATTTGTGTCTCTTTTACTCCTTGCTTACTTAGTTATAAATGTGTTAAATATCTCCCTACAGGTATTTTTCTTCTTTAAGTTAGTCCCATACCCCAGTTTTAACTCCCTCTCTCCTTTTACTTTGTTCTGAACATCTCAAATTCCTTTTTATGCCTTTCTGTAATATATTGGATGATAATTTTAGGTATTATTTAAGGACCACACATGTAGTGATTATTTTGAGAAAGTAATATATTATTTTCTTCTTGTAGTAGCCTTCCATTCCTTCCTCCCCAATTTCATCGGATTATTTTTTACACAGTTACATTTTTGATAGACTATAAGAATATAACATTGGGTTGTTGTCTTGATTAGAGGTATTTGTCACTAAATAAATATATTTAAAATGGGCCCTAAGTGAAATTAAATTTTGAAATTGACTCTTAAATGCAATGTTAGAAGTATTTTTTAAATAATATTTAAATTAGTTCTAAGCGTCATAGTAGGTCTCCTTATGTCTTGAAAAATACAGAATATATATTGATCATTACATGAGAGAATTTGGGCTGTTTTCTTTGGAGAAGAGATCCAAGAATGTAGATGTACCAAACCACATTCAAAGTAGTGCTAGCTGGTGTGTGTGTATTCCTCTGTGTGTTTTAGTTTTAAAATAACAGTGACATAAAGTGTACATGTACTTGCTCATTCTCACACTATAGGCTCCTTATTCTCTTTATTCCTCAGATTAAATGCATGGCAGAGGAAACATCTTAATAGTGGAACAAAACTATATATAGAGAGAGAAATTTCCTTTCTGTGTTACTAAATTTCGTATTGTGACCCTTAAATGTTTTGTTTTTTTGTTGTTGCAGAGATGGCATAGAATTTGCTTTTAAAGAGCCTAACCCACAAGGAGAGAGCCATCCACCTTTAAATTTGGCATTTCTTGATATCTTGAGCGAATTTTCTTCTAAACTACTCCGACAAGACAAAAGAACGGTGTATGTATTTGCTAAAAATATTCTATTTATGTTTGTGTTGAAATTCTTGTGTGTTTTGTTTTGTTTTGGAGAGAGTGTGTGCGAATGGGAAAGTGGGGCAGAGAGAGGGAGAGAGAGAATCTTAAGCCTGGCGTGGAGCCCAATGGGGGGCTCTGTCCCACAACCCTGGGATCATGACCTGAGCCAAAACCAAGAGTCAGAACCAAGAGAGCCACCCACGCATCTCTGTTCTGAAATTCTTAAAGATGAGTTGTTACACTTGGTTTTTCTCCCTTCTGCACAGTTGTAGGATTACATTAACGCACAAAATACTTTATGCATCAAAAAATTCTACAATTTAAGGATTATAACTGTATTTTATGCGTAATACTCCATTTTAATTCCTGTGTTGCCCTTCAGTGTAGTTGTGGCTTTAGAGTTGTTACTTGACTGCTTTATGTATTCTTATCTGCATTCTTCACCTTAACCTAATAGACAATAATGTCAGTAATTCATCCAGGCTCATGTTAGTCTCTGTGTTGAGCTGTGACTACACTGGAAAGTAGAAGTTTCCTTTTTATCTTTTTTGCTTTAACCGACTAGTCCTATCCTCAGCAGACCAGTTAGAATTCTTTTCTAGTGTGGTCTCCTAAAATGGTGACTTATATTCTAAGAGAGCCCAAGTGAAAATTCTCAAAATTCACTCCCCTCTTTGAGGTATAAAAGGGCAGAGGAATAGGAGTAACTCATAGTACCTCTTCTGAAAGTCTACCAGTATTTTGCACTGAAAGATTGTGTAGGTTTTACATGATTTTCTGAAGTAGACAAAACTAATCTCTTGTGGTAGAAATCACTGTAGTGGTTACTTTTAGGGTTGGGGGTGTTGAATGGGAAAAGGGACATAAGGTAATTTGTAGGATCATGGGAATGTTCTTTATCTTCATAGATGTGTAGGTTACATGACTGCATTAATTTGCAAAACTGATCCAACTGTATTCTTAAGTTCTCTGCACTTTATTATATATAAATTTATCTCAATTAAAAATTACATTAGCACTATTAACCAGAGAAATCGAAATTATAAAACAATGAAAAATCATTTCTCACCTAGCAGATTAGCAAAAATTAAGAAGTCTGATAGTGCAAAGTAGTGTCAAAGATGTGGAGAAGGAGACTTTTATCCATTGTTGGTGATAGCGTAAATTGATACAAGACCACTTTGTGAAGCTATTTGGCAGTGTCTAGTAACTTTTAATATTCTCCCTATCTCATGATCCAGTAATTCTGTTCATAGGTAGATACCCTAGAGAAACTTACACATGTGTACATGGAGAACCACAAAAGAATTTGACCAGTGCAGGTTTTGAATAGAGGAAAGGTCAAAACAACATCTATAATTAGAAAATGAGATCAATTGATTGTTATACAATAGGATGTCATAAGCAGTCAAAATGGTTAGATCTTTTCCAAAGTAAACATAATTTCTTAATCTCATTAAACACCCAGTCATTGTTCAAATTTCTAGTAGTCTCATGTCATAAATTACTTTTTTTTTTTTTAAATTTTTTTTTTCAACGTTTATTTATTTTTGGGACAGAGAGAGACAGAGCAT
Organism: Lynx rufus; assembly: GCF_022079265.1. Taxonomy (NCBI): domain Eukaryota; kingdom Metazoa; phylum Chordata; class Mammalia; order Carnivora; family Felidae; genus Lynx; species Lynx rufus. Next base: position 18,208,923 of record NW_025814833.1, read on the forward strand.
GAACAGGGGAGGGGCAGAGAGAGAGGGAGACACAGAACCAGAAACAGGCTCCAGGCTCCGAGCCATCAGCCCAGAGCCTGACGCGGGGCTCGAACTCACGGACCGCGAGATCGTGACCTGGCTGAAGTCGGACGCTTAACCGACTGCGCCACCCAGGCGCCCCCATAAATTACTTTTATTTGAGAGAGAGAGAGAGAGAGAGAGAGAGCGAGCATGAGTTAGGGGCAGAGAGAGAGGGAGAGAATCCCAAGTAGGCTCCACGCTGTCAGTGCAGAGCCTGATGCGGGGCTTGAACTCCCAAATCGTGAGATCATGATCTGAGCCAAAACCAAGAGTTGGAAACTGAAGCAACTGAGCCACACAAGCGCCCCCAAATTGTAATATATTTAAAGTGTGCAGTATGATGATTTTGTATATTTTGAGAAGATTCCTCTGATCAAGTTAATTAACATGTCTGTCACCTCACATATTTACCTGTTTTTTTTTTTTTGAGAATACTTAAATGCTCCTCTTTTTTTTTTTTTTTTTTTAAATTTTTTTTTTCAACGTTTATTTATTTTTGGGACAGAGAGAGACAGAGCATGAACGGGCGAGGGGCAGAGAGAGAGGGAGACACAGAATCGGAAACAGGCTCCAGGCTCTGAGCCATCAGCCCAGAGCCCAACGCGGGGCTCGAACTCACGGACCGCGAGATCGTGACCTGGCTGAAGTCGGACGCTTAACCGACTGCGCCACCCAGGCGCCCCTAAATGCTCCTCTTTTAGCAAATTCCAATTATACAGTGTAATAATAATACACCAAATACACCATCATCAACTATAATCACCATGTTATACGTTACTCAGATGTCATCTTTAAAAGCTCTTTTCTCAACTTTACTGAGATATAGTTGACATACAACATTGTACAATTTTAAGGTGTACATTTTGATTTGATACACTATATATTGGAAAATTATTAACACCATAGGATTAGCTGACACCACTCTTCCAAAAATGGTTAGATCTTTGAAATATAATTTTGAGTGTAAAAGTCAAAGTACAAAACTGCTATAATAGTTATAGACAAATATATATTAAAAATATATTATGATTTCACTCATGTGGAATTTAAGAAATGAAACAAAAATGATGGGGAAAGGGAAACCAAGAAACAGACTCTTAACTAGAGAGAACAAACTGACAGTTTCCAGAGGGTAGGTGAGTAAGGGGATTTATAGGGGATGGGGATTAAGGAAGGTACTTGTTATGATGGTACTTGTTATGATGAGCACCAGGTGTTGTTGAATGCCTAAATTCTAAACCTGAAACTAATATTATACTGTATGTTAACTAACTGGAATTTAAATAAAAACTTGAGAAAAATATTTATTAAATGTATTAAAAATATGCCTGGGGATGTTAAATAGCAAATTCAGGTTAGTAGTAAGCCTTTGTGGCAGGGAAGAGGACAAAGGGAAATAGCGTCAGGGAGGGCCCCTTATCTGGAATGTTCATTTAAGCTATGTGGTGGATACGTAGCTGTAAATCTTTCTACCAGTGAGTATATTTTGGCCCAAGCTCCATATCTTGCTGCAGATTGGTAACAGTTTTCAGAATGATGGCCAGTTGATAGTCTACACTTTGAGGAGTACTGTACTACTCTGTATACCTGAAATATAATTAATAAATAGTGAACTAACCCCAAGCAGTATCTTTGTAACTGATTCCTCCTATCCTTTGTCTTTAATGGTGTTTAAAACTGGTGATTTTGAATTGATTCGAATTAGTCATTATTGTGACAGCAGATTATTTGGGTTACACATTATAGTTAGTTGACAAAAATTGTGTTCATGTATTTGAAGCATAATTTAGACAATAAAGCACTGAACTCTTAGTGTCAAAAGTCTGGGAATTTGAGGGGCACCTGGGTGGCTCAGTCGGTTAAGCATCTGACTTTGGCTCAGGTCATGATCTTGTGGTTTGTGAGTTGGAGCCCCGCATCGGACTCTGTGCTGACAGCTCAGAGCCTGGAGCCTGCTTCTGATTCTGTGTCTCCCTGTCTCTGCCCCTCCTCTGCTCATGCTTTGTCTCTCTTTCTCTCAAAAATAAATAAACATTTTAAAAAGTCTGGGATTTGAATCCTGGTTCTGTTGCTTTCTCATTCTTATCCTTTGCTTCCTCATCTGTCAAGTAAGGAGAATATCTCCCTCACAGGACAATGAGACTAAAGTTAAAGAACCCAAGAATAAAATGCCTAACACATAATGTAGTCACACAAATGTTAGTTGAATTGTTATTGCTATATTACACATAAGCCATGGAATCCTCATGATACTTGGATCCATGGGTAAATGTATGACTTCCATCAGGCTGCAGATAGAGGCCATAGCTTTTTCATCTTTGTACCAATCCCCAGTGCTGAGGACATAGTGACATAGTGGATGCTTGACAAATACTAAGCTGAAATGCTCTGGATTATTTCATTTAATGAAGAATCTTGATAGAGACAAAATACCTTGTCACTGTACCGATGAGGCTGAGATTGAATCATGAAGTAATGTGTCCCTGCATGTACAGCTAGGGCTTGGTGGAACTGGGACTAGAACCCAAATTTGTGTGATTTTCAATCCAGTTCTCTTTCCAGAAATATTATTTGGTTCTCCTAGCAGAAGACCTGTAAAGTTAGGATAGAACAGAAAGAAACATAATGGAAAAGAAAACACTAAAATCCTTCAGTTGTTACTGTGTGTTTTGAGGAAAGGTTTGTTTCATTCTAATTTACTTTTTGTTTAAGTCTAATTAAATCATTGACTGTTCCATATGGTATGTGAGCCTTAAGATTATTAGGAGGAATAAATAAAAATTGGCGGGGGGGGGGGGGGAACTATGGCAGTTTTATGTATCAAAGCTGATGGTTTCTACTTCTTTTTAAGGTATGTTTACTTGGAAAAGTTCATGACCTTTCAGATGTCACTCCGAAGAGAAGATGTGTGGCTTCCACTGATGTCTTACCGAAATTCTTTGCTAGCTGGTGGTGATGATGACACCATGTCAGTCATTAGTGGTATCAGCAGTCGAGGGTCAACTGTGCGGAGTAAAAAATCAAAACCATCTACAGGAAAACGGAAAGTGGTTGAAGGCATGCAACTTTCACTCAGTAAGAATATAGTTGATTCTCTTTATACGTATCCCTTATGTGTACCAACAGAATTGTCATTAGGTTCACCTTAGTGTTAAATTTGAGCTATGTGTTGTTAAATAATACCTTGTACAGTACAGTGTGTCTAGTTACATGTAAGTTTAGCGTTTTAAGCATTTAATATACATAAATTCAGTTCTCATAACTCTTTAGGTACATCCTCATTTTTCAGATGAGAAAACTAGTAGAGTGGCTTGGTTAAGTAACTTAGCCTGAGGTCACACAATTATTTAGTACCCAGGCAATCTTACTCCAGAACCCCTGCTTTTTTTTTAATTAAAAAAAAATTTTTTTTTAATTTTGGAGAGAGAGCACAAACTGGCGGGATGGGCAGAGGAAGAAAGAGAGAAAATCCTCAGCGGACTCCACGCTCCGCGTGGAGCCTGACATGGGGCTCAAGCCACGACCCTGGGATCATGACCTGAGCCGAAACGAGAGTTGGATGCTCAACTGACTGAGCCACCCAGGCGCCCCTAGAACCCATGCTTTTTAATCACTATGCTACACTGTATATGCATAGGGATATGGACTAAGTATTACAGAGCTAATATTACCTAAGAAACCAGATTATTTAAGTGTGGAGCAACAAATTCAGAGAGGTTCTGACTTTGAGTTTCTGTGAAGAGGTCATTTATCCTGAGGAACTTGGTATAGATACAAATTTCCATCTGGAATCTTAGAAATAAGAATACATTATGATGCTTGAATCTCTTGGACTCCTAGCACTGTAGGGCTGGTTCATAATGGGCCTGGGGACTTTTTCCCTCTCCTTTGGAACCTTTAAACAAATTAGTGGAATTGCCAAAGTTTGTTCCAGTTATTGCTGAATAACAAACTACCCCAAAACTTAGGACATATAAGGGACATGGTGTCTGTCGATGCTTCAGCTAGGAAGACTCAAAGACTGGTGACAAATCCTATGGAGGCACCGTCACTTATAGATAGTATCTGGGACTTTAACTGTCTTGTCTGCCAGAACACCTACGTGTGACCTCTCCATGTGGCTGTTTGGCTTTCTCACAGTATGTGACTGGGCTCTAAGAGCAAGTGTCTGAGGAGACACAGGAAGTAGAAGCTGCCAGTTTTTTAAGGCCAGAGAGTGGCATAGCATATTCTGTTGACCAAGCGTATTCCACCATATTCTCTTGACCAAGCAGTCAGAGTCCAGCTTCAAGGGGATGGAACATAAATCTTCCACCTCTTAATGTGAGGAGTGTCAAAGATTTGGGGGCCGTATTTTCTAATTGCCACATAATTCTTCAGCCATCGTCAGGTATATAGTGTTCAGTACTTGGTTGTCTGTGGATTAATGGTTGTATCTTTTGTCCAGTAATAGAAACGCATGAACTTACAACTGGTACCCTTAGATCTAGACTTGGTTGGTTATACAGTTCCAATGTCTTGGTCTGTGAGGAAATCTCTTGTACAGTGTTCCTGACCAGTTAAAATAGGGTTAGTGGTTTATAGGAAGTTAAAATAATTTTTTTAAGTAGAAAAATTATCCAATTAAAAGATGATATATCCTGCATATCACTACAAGTTTTTCTCATCTGAACAAATAGTAGTTAACAGCTTAATGCCAAGCCACCAGATCGCTCCTTTTCTATAGACTACATGGGGCACAAATGAATTGGTATTTATATAACATCTTGAGGGTAGATGATCAAACCACATAGTTCAACTTTTACAGAAAGAGTCAATACTCTTTAACAGATTTTTGGAGAAAGCCATAGAAATTGGGGCATTAGTAGCTTGGAAGGATGACCACTGATAGATTGTCCAGATCAGTGCAATTTTGAAGAGAGAATTGGAGCCTGACACAGTAGAACTTAAGGTGTCATGTAATTATATTGCAGATTGTGAAATTTTACATCTAATCTATTTGTTACTAGGGCATTAGCTACTAGTACATTTTTCTTTCCACTCTTTTCTTAAAAACACCTCTGTATGCACATGTGTAATTTTCTAATAAAACCGTTTTCCTGCAAATTCCTGTTCAGTCCGTCCTCAAGTGCTACAATTTCACCTCCCAAATCAGTGATTTAAAAAAAATTACTATGAATTCAGTAACACTTGCATGTGAATTTGTCTTTTATTAATCATGGCAGCATCTGCAGATTTGAAAACAAATAGCTCTTGCAGGTGTGAAATCTAGTGTTGTTAGTCCAGTATATGGATTTGTGCTCCCCTTGGAGTTGGCGAGCATCCTATAAACTAGGAATCATTCTTCCATTGTCTCCGTTTCTCTTCCCACCTAGCCTCCTAACTAGCTCGTGTGCTCACTAGTCCTCATGTTCCTCAGTCTGCCTTCTACACTGCCACCACATACTTTGATTAAGACCCGTAACTGAACCACATTGCTTCCCTTCCATAAAACTTCAGTGGTCATTCCTGTCACCTTAGCACAGCTTGTAAGACTTGCTGCAAATTGGTTCCTGCCTCTTTATCCAGCCTTACCTTTTGCCACTTGCCCTAGGAGTACCAAACTCTTAGTCTGAATCATATGAAATTGCCATCTTTGCAGGTCAAAACCTGCTGAATGTCAGCAAGTTAGTATGGTTCAGTCATTGTAGTTTCGTGCCTCAGTGTTTTTGTGTTTTTGTTTATGTTCTTCCCCCTGCCTGGCAAATGTCACGGTTGACGCAGTATCTACTATAGTTAGAAGTCACTTTTGGGTAGTTGGCTCTGATCCTTTTCATTGCTCCCATTCCACCTGTGCTCCCCTCTCTTGTAGCACTTACACCGTGTTGTCATTGTGTGTGTTTTCTTTGTCTCCAAGGACAGGGACTGCACTTTACATACCTTGGTGTATCCCCCTGTTTCAAGCACTAGCATGGGAAAAACAGCCAGTTTTTGTTTTTTTGTTGAAACAGCCAGTTTTTTTGTTGAAAACAGCCAGTTTTTGTTGTTTTGTTGAACTGAACAGGTTATGTGAGACATTTTGTTTGTCAAAATTAGTTACTGAACTTTATTGCCATCAATTTTCTCATTTAGCTGAAGAAAGCAGTAGTAGTGACAGTATGTGGTTAAGCAGAGAACAAACACTGCACACCCCAGTTATGATGCAGACACCACAACTCACCTCAACGATTATGAGAGAGCCCAAAAGATTACGACCTGAGGATAGCTTCATGAGCGTCTATCCAATGCAGACTGAACATCATCAAACTCCTCTTGATTATAAGTAAGTACATTTGATTATTTTCTGTACTATAACTTTATTAATTATATAGAAAAAAGTTAAGTTAAAAGAAGAATAAAATTCTCCTTGAAGCACGCAGGTAACATGGATGTTAGCTCAAAGACAACACGAGGAAGCAAGGCAACAGCAGGAGAGAGCAGCAATGAGCTATGTTAAACTGCGAACTAATCTCCAACATGCCATGTAAGTGAGAGTGCCTTATTGTCTGAGTCTAGGAAGTTCACTAATTCATTTTCACATATTTTAATGTGTGCCTTACCTAAAAATTTCAGCAAACTCTAGAGTAAGCTGAAATAATCAAGGAGCTAAAAATTGGTCTTTCCAACAGAAGAGAACTTCCAAAGTTAAATATTCACTAGTTAGCTAAAGGACCAATCTTAGGTTGATCTGTTGGAAAAGGTTAAATTTGAATCCTTGTTTATTTTGGTACACAGAATTATAGCTTAAAAATTCAGTTTTGTTACATCTTAATTGATTCCCCAGCTTAGTTCAGGCCCTCATCCCTCATCTGAACCATTGTATTAACTTTCTAACTTGTTTCTTTCCCTCAAATCTCCCATGTATCCTCTCACCAGACTCCTCCCCTCACTCCCCCCCCCACCACTCCATCATTCAACTACCATCAAAAATGACTATTGTAGAATAAGAATCTGGTCATGTAACTCTTTGACTTAAAACCTTTCCATGGCTCCCCATTGCCTACAGGATAAAGTCCAAACTCCTTAGCTCATGGCATGCAAGATCTTTCAAAACATATGCCCCCTGCCTACATACTAGTATGATACCCTCCATTCCTTGGCAGGTGGTAAAAGCACTGTGAAAGAATAAGCTCGGGTGTCACCTTAAGTGAAGCTGTGGTCATCTGTGCTCCCATAGCACTCTGTGTATTCATATTTCTTACAGCACTTACCACATTGTACTGTAATTGTTTACGAATTTGTCCCTTTCTCTAGACTGTGAGCTCCTTAAGGGCAGGGACCACTTTCATTGCCTGTTGGTGCTTGGCACATAAAACGTGCTAAGCAAATGTTCGTTGAATGAATAAATGTCCAATGCAAAAAAAAAAAATTGTAGTATAACTTTTAAATACTTTGTTTTTACTGGAATCTGTATGAGGGTTTTATGAATCTTTATTAGCTTTGGCTCCAGAAGAAATGGGAGAAAATCAGTCTTTAGATGATTGGTACAAAGGGAAGATCTGATGATTCTGATTATTTAAGTTTTGAGTTTGAAAGTTTTGTATTTGTAACATAATGTGGTATATGTTTTAATACTGGGAGACAGTAATTGTTACCTTCTTTTTAAAATTCATGTTTCGTTTCATTTTGTTTTTAAATGATGAGAACTTCACCTGTTTTTCTTGAGAAGTGATCACTTATCACATGCTTGGTAACCTATTAGAATTCACCTTAGTTATGGCCTTAGGAACCTCTACAGTTACGTACACTCTATCACATGTATAGATTCTGATCCTGACTTGGCTGATAGGGTCATCATCTATACTATGACTTGGTTCTGCCCTCTGTTCTCTTTTCCCGTGGCCACATTCCCCTTAATATGTTCTTGTTTCATGCTGGATTCAACAGCTAATTTCCTAGCTTCCAACCAGTCACCAGTTCAGACATTCTGGAATTCTACCGTACAGTCATTTGGTCCTTATCTCTCCCCCTGAAAGTTTTCTGCCAGTCTCTAAGATCTTCCATAGCAGCTCATTACTCAGTGCCATTTATCATTATTCTTTTATTTGAAGTTTGTTTTAATTCCTGTTGAACTTCCCCAGCTGACTATAAGAGATTATCTCATTTAAATAATTATTACCATAGGAGTCTTTTGGTTGTGGTGCCATAAGTAGTCTGTTGCCTGAAACTTTTAAAATATTTTTGTTTTACAATGATTTCTCTGTAACGGCATCTGCTCTACAACTGGAAATACTTCCAAATTATCTCTTTGTTTTTTTTTTATAGTTTATATCACATGTATCTTCCTTATACTCCAAATGAGATGCACAATAGATTTCTGGTTTTCTATAATATGATTCACATATTTCCTTCACAGTTGCCCTTTACCAGATACAATAAAATTGTCATTTAACTGTCCAGAACTCTTAGAAAATAGGAACCATTGCCAACATATTTCTCCAGGTAGCCTGGATGAGACATCATGCCTTGCTATCTTTATATTATTTTTAAAGACTCAACATAAGTTGTGTAAATTGTAAGTGAATAATTGATTTTGGTGATGGTGGGAATTTTTAAATGAGTGAGAAAAGAAGGAAATATTGGCCAAACTGGGGAACTACTTGCCTTCAGTTTTGCTATTATGTTGACTCCTCTATGCTGGTCTGGGCTAATTTGTGAACTTGACATTTGAGTTTATTCCTTGTGATTATGTGATAACATACAGAATTTTTGGTCTTAAGTTTTTATTTTACTTTTCTATATATGTCTTAGTTTTGATTTTTGTAGGACAGAGAATCCAAGTTTCAGCATAAATGTTACTTATTTCTTCCTGAAGCAGAATTAATCTCTTCTTTCAGTAATCTTTTATAGCCCTTGGTACATGATTCTCTTGCAGTATTTGCCACATTTTGTTACAGTTAATTATTTCTGTTTTCCTGTAGTAGACTGTGAGCTCCTTGAGGGCAGGAACCATGTCTTATTTCTCCTTTTTTGTTTTGCTTGCATCCATAGGCTATAAAAGAAGCCTGACATGTAGTAGGCACTATGTGAATGAATGAGTGAGTGCCTGGTACACATTAAGTACTGAGTGAATTCGAGTGAGTGATGGGTAAAGTTACTGTATATTAGTGAAAATATCTGTGTTCTGAAAATGTCATTTCTATGGTCTCTGTTTTATATTTGTTTATTAATTTGTACCCTGCCTACTTTCACAAAGGATTTGAGGTATCTTGTCTGTTCCCATGTGGGAAATTCTCATTGAACTTTTATATGGGATATCAGAACTGTCAAGCTAAATGTATTGAAGTAATGTAGAATAAACAACTCCTTAGCATTTTTAGACCAGTGAACATTGGGGTTTTGACATCATTGATGACATGATCAATGCCTAATCATTTTCCCTGACCTTTAATTCCATCATTTTCCATTACACTTCAATATAGAGAGCTACATAGTTGCTGCCAGCATATTAATAGTCACAACATTGGTTCAGATCTTGACCTTGTTTTATATTTCTCTAGTCGGCGTGGTACAAGCCTAATGGAAGATGATGAAGAGCCAATTGTTGAAGATGTTATGATGTCCTCAGAAGGGAGGATTGAAGATCTTAACGAGGGAATGGATTTTGACACCATGGATATAGACTTGGTAAGAAACTTAATGATTTCTGTATGATTTTCATTTAATATCCTTTGGAAATTAAGTTGGAATTAGAGGAAATACCTGCCATGAAAAGTAAGTTTTGGAGAAAGATTAAATAAAATAGTTGCTAGGTGTTTAGGTATATGAGAAGGGATTGGGGAGAGGGTGAGGTTGATGAGGCTGTTAACTCTTAGTTTAAGATGGCAGATTTTCGGGTTAATTTAAGAATATATCGATTTAAAGACTACATTTTGCTTACTATTATACTAAGTATCATATCACCTTATCATTTTCCACTTATTTGCCATTATCAAAACAATACATTAGTAATTTGATACTACCCTGGTATTGAGACTTAAACTTGGAAATTAAATACATATATAAGGATATATTCTTTATTATATCATATGTGATTAGGGCTTTATCATACATAAAATGCTTCTGCATTATTTCATCTTGCCACATACCTCATTCAGCTTTGTGAGGTAGGCTGGGAGGATTGAGGATATTGAAACTTAAGGCAATTAGCCCATCCAAGGAGACGAAACTAAGAAACAATAATGCTGAGACTTAATAAACTAGGTCTTCTGATTTTATTTCTTAGTATACTATGCTGTGTTCTCCTTCAAAGGAAGAAATCAGTTAACATGGGTTCTCTTCAGAGTTGTGTAATGCGGCGTCTTTAAAGGAAAATGATTTGAGGGGCGCCTGGGTGGTTCTGATGGTTAAGCATCCGACTCTTGATTTCAGCTCAGGTCATGATCTCACAGTTTGTGAGATAGAGTCTGCGCTGTCAGCGCAGAGGGTGCTTGGGATTTTCTCCCTCTCCCTCTCTCTCTGCCCCTCCCCCGCTCTCTCTCTCTTTCTCTCTCTCTTCTAAATAAATAATAAAAAATAATAGTAAAGGAAAATGATTTGAGAGAGGCATTTTTTTAAAGTAAAACAAAAAAAGTGAGTTTTGTAGCTTTCATCTTTCAGAATAATTATTTGTGAATGATTTGCTTTTGTATTTTTATGCATTCTGTAGTTTTAATATACAGTATTTAAAATATTGTAACGTACACTTGCAATTACATATGTCATGTGAGCACTTAATGATAATTTCAATATTTTCAGCTGCTATCTGGTTTATAGATAGAGTGTCAACTCTCTTCCTTTTCTTTTTTTCCTTAGCCACCATCAAAGAACAGACGAGAAAGAACAGAACTGAAACCTGATTTCTTTGATCCAGCTTCAATTATGGATGAATCAGTACGTTCAATTTAAATGTACCCCAGGATTGCAAAATCAAAAGTACAGGCAATCCCTAAGTTTGAGATTGAAGAGCTGGGACAGCACGTTGAAAATGGATAAAAACAGTTGGACAGGAGAAATAGAGGCAGACAGAAGGGATTTCAGGAGGAAGGGGGGTTGGTGATACAGTGGTGGGACAGATTTAAAAGTACCCTTGAATCCTTGGCCAGCTGGGACTTAAGTATTATGTTCAGGAATTTGGACTCTTTCTGTAGGCTTGAGTTACCCATCCAAGGATGTTGAATGAGGGAATGGCATGATCAGAATTGTGTTTCAGAAATATTTCCTTGGCATTTATGGATGGATAGGATGAATGAGAAACCATAATCATAATATGAAGACATAGTAAGACATAGAACTTGAATAAACTTTGATAATAAAGAGAAGGGGAAAGAGACTGGTTATTGTTAGGTATTCTCACTGTGTCTTAAGTACCTCTCATATTTGTCCCCACTGCCATATCGTCCCCAACAGTGCCTTGGTACAAGTCCACTTCAGTTTTTACTTGGCCTGTTGCAAGTAGCCTTTAGACTGCCTCTTGCTGCCACTGCTTTATATTTCCTTTTATATTTCTCCTTTATATTTCTTTTGTGGTCACCTTCCTAAAATGCAAATCTGGTTCTCTCCCTCATAACTTCAGGGCCTTTCATTGATTTTTTTCCCCCCATTGCCATTAAGAAAAAATTTTGGATCCTCAGCATGACAAAAATTTTTGGGTTCTTGCTCCCTCACCAACTTAACCTTGACTTTTTCCTTACATGTATCCTGCTCTCCAGCCATACCAAGTCTTATAGTTCCTCCCATACACACCATGCTCTTTCATGACACCATGACTTTGTATAAGCTTTTCTCTCTGCCAGAATTGCCCCTGTCCTTTTTCTCCTAGTAAATTCATCCTTTAATAGTTCTGACATTACCTATGAAGTTTTTGCTGACCCCTCCAGATAAATGCCTTTTTTGGGGGGCTCTTGTACCACTTTGTGTACATTTTTAATTTGGTAATTACTACACCTGTGTAGTGAAATAGGATATTACATTTCGCTCAGTAGGCCTAACGCCAGGCAGTGATGATTTTATTCATTTTGAGTTCTGCCCAGCATAATAGGTGTTTAGTTTTGTCAAATGAATAAATCTGTTAAGTCCCCTTCCATCTCATTTTTTATCGTCTACCCATTTGTGCTCCTTCCTCCTAACCCTTACTACCGCAGGCGACCATCCTCTGAGTCCTGCCTTCTGTGCCCCAATTTCTGCTGTTCTCTCCTAGCCCTTCCTCACCTGATAATCTGCTTCAGATAGTTCTTGGGAAAATTTTAACAAACTAACTCACACCAACAGACTAGATTAATAAGGCCAGTTACCTGAGTCAGGACACACCGTCACAGAGCAGCAGGTGTAGGAATCTTTGGATAAGCCACCTCGATGTCCTTTAAATCAGTGTTTCTTGTCTCTGGTGCACATATGAATCATCTGGAGATCTTATTCAACTATAGATCTGCTTCAGTTGGTCTGCAGTGTGGCCTGAGATTCTGCATCTCACAAGTGCTGTTGATGCTTCTGCTGACCATACTTTCAATAGCATAAGTGAGCTAGGCCTACCTATAAGTCTATAGTTTCAAGTGCATTTTGAAGTGTACGGTTCCCTGATAATCCAGGGATATGTATCTTCAGTTTGTTAAATAAAATGTGAAGGTGGTGACTGTGATGAGGACTAAAAGAATCTTTTCAAGCAGTTATAATGAAATGCATTAATCTAACAATTTATTGGGCTGGACTTTGGTGCTAAAATGAGTTCGATGTTCTCCCTGCCCTCCAGGAGTTTGTATTCTAGTTCACAGTGACTATCCCTTTGAAGTGAAAGGGACAGAGCTAGTATTTGAGAGCATAATGTGCCTGATGCTGTGCTAGGCATGATTTAGATGGATTCTCTCAGCTACCGTGTGAGAAAGGTGGTAGGACCTCATTTTTACACTCAAGCAAATTTGGGACTGAAGAAATGGTTCATCGGCTTGTTCAGTCTTACAACTCTAGTGCCAGAGTAGTAATTTGATGAGAGTTCCTTTTGATTTAAAAAATCTCATGTTGTCTCTGCTGTTGTACTTTCCAGAACTAAAATCAGACATCATTTAGAAGAAACACCAAGAACATAATTTAGAAATTGGAATGATTAACTGTAGTCGATAAGGGCAGTTAGAGATCTCTTATTTTTTCATGTGTTCACCTAAAGTGAGCCTAAAGGTTTGCAAAAAGGTGTTCTTCACTTGAGATTACTAAAATAATGAAACAGCAATGTAAACCATACGTATATATTTTTGGCAACTTATAGAGAAACTACAAGCTGAGTGAAGCCAGATAGGAACCTAATAATTACTTGTTACTTACAGGATTTTTTTTTGGCATTCTCGTGTCTTGTTGAATAGGTAATGTTATAACTAAGAGGATAGTAGTTGAGCTGTTTCCACTAAAATTAGGAAAATGAGCACATGCATCTGTTTCTGTAGTTTTATAGTGTTACCACATGATGGCAGCAGTCACATAACTGAGTGGCCAGTAATCTTTCAAGGTTCAGTTATCTTTGACCATATAAATGTATGTATATTTATATATATGTTTAAGTTAATATATGTATTAAGTTGATACTAATTTATCTTAAAATATACATTAAACTTTACCTCATATTGTCTCAGCAATAACTTAAGAAATAGAACAATAGAAATTTTTAAATGTAAAAATCTGTGTTTGCCTTTATACAATAGCTTACATCTGTTTTTAACTCAAGCCTGTGATAAGTGAGTCATCAAAACAATAGTAAAATTGAGACTTAAATCCTTATACCCAGTTCTAAGATTCTCTTCTTCTACGTAAAATAATGAAAATATCCTGTATAGATGCTTTATTACTAAATACATCCTAAACAGTCTTTTGTACCGTGATATTCACAAGATTCAGAAGTGGTAGCATCAAAACTGAGCAGCTCGGTTTGGGTTGCATATACACAAGATTTTGCACTTACGGTTTAGTGAGTTGTATGTCTGGAAGCAGTGTTGGTTTATTTCATTGTGCCAGTAGTCGCTCTCTGCTACTAGTGGGTCATTATTGCCACGACACACTAAAGCTTGCTGTTTATACTTTTTAAAGATATGCTTAAGTGTTTATTAATGTTAACATCAGAAACAGATGTTTGTTAGCACAAAAAGAGAATAAGTGTCATTGGTGTCATTCTTCTATGTTAAGATTCTCATATTAGAATTATCTGTAGTGTAAAATTGGTAAAAGAAGTGTTCAGTCTAATGGAGCTAACTTTGTGTTCTTATAGAAGAATCTACTTACAACCTAATCTGTACAAAAGCAAAAAAATAAATGTTCACATGATTTCTAGTTAGGTGTTCTGGAAAGAACGTGAGTTCATCTTCATGCCATACTCTACACTAAGAGTTGCTAGTAAGATTTATCCTTCAATTCATCAGACGTTTCCTTACCCAAAGTCACAGAGTATTATGGCTAGAAGGGACCTTTAAACATCATGTAGGCTTCTTTGGTGGAAATACTCTAACCACCCGAACTCTGACTCTAGCCAAAAAAGGAGAATCCTAAACTTTATTGGAGGGTCGGGGGGAATAAGGGGTGAGCAGTGGTGGTGGTTTTGGTGAATGACAGGTAAGGAGTGGGGTGCATTTTATCCTCTTTGTTCACGTTACTGGGAATTCCAAATACTTTACTTGATATAATTAATTGTAAGGAGGCTGCAGTCAGATAGATACTTGTTTCCTGGTCTGGAAACACTCACTTCCTTCAAGTGAGTACTGAACAAGTACTGAGTTCAGTAACTTTTTTAAAAATGATTTTTCATTTACAAGTAAGAACCCTGTAATCCCAATCTTAGCTCATTATAGTATTTAAAAATACTCCTTAATTGTCCTAGTAAATGCTGGAATTTTAGTAGAATAGCCTAACTTTTAGTATATGTAGCTAAAAAGTTATATCTTGTTTTTGTTTGATGAACAAGAGAGAGTTGGCTCCATTCATCGTATGCTTTTACTTTTTTCAGTTAGTGACAAGTAATTATTAGATTTTACCTTTCTTTTCCCAACTGGAGTGGTATAAAAAAAGCATCAGTGTAAGTTACTTTGCCCAAATTTCACATTACTTATTAAAATTTGTAGTTCTGTTCATTGACTCGGACTAGATTTTCTGGATTTTCTACATACTTGTATTCTTCTTGGATATTTTTAGTCCGTGTGTTCAAATGCCTTTTTAAAAGCAATACCCACTTCACAGTGCAAATCCCAAGTCTGCAAGACATTCTTAAGCTCTTTCCAATGAGCCTGTGCCAGAAGTATATGTAAAGAAGCACATTTCATTTGTCCATTCAACAAATGTTGAGTGCCTGTGTGTTCAGGGCATTATCTAGGCATCAATGGTGTGAATAAACCTATACATGAGACATGGTCCCTGCTCTTAGTTATATGTGTGAGGTAAGTAGCATCTTGAGTAGGCCTGATGTTGTTACTTCATTACATATTTATGGTCGTTTCAATTTTAGAATTCAAGATCTGAAGGGAGGGGAATTTTTCAAAGTGGTTTTATTAGCATATTATTAAACTTAGTATTATCAAATATTAATGTAACATATACAGATCTGTTTTACAAAGAAATGAATGACAATTTTAACAAGATTTTTTTTCTTCTCTCTCATTAGGTTCTTGGGGTGTCAATGTTTTAATACCAGTACACAATTAAATCTGTGGTGAAGTCATTTTCTAAGTGGAAGAGGAAGTTTTAAAATAAAGTGTGGTAGATACAGTGAAATTCTGTACAGATTTTTCTCTAAGGAGAATATGACATGCTTACGCTTACCAAGATCAAGTGCATTGAGGGGCAGTTTTGTTTGCCTGAAAAAAGTAAAGGACAAGTAAACAATTTGATGATAAGCTACAGTTTTTCTTAGAAAGTAAATATTTTATTTATGCGCTGTTAGTTGGCTTTTGAATCAATTATTTCATGCTTTTTTTAAAGAAAATATAACAATCTAAAGAGGCATTTGGTACAGACATGAATCCTCTCACATTTATTTACTGGGTGTACTAAGTAATGATGACCTCTGCTGGATTTCTGTTTACATCCAAGAAACAAAGTTAAGGATGAATTTATTCCCCTGCCCTGAAATTATAGGATAGAATTGTTTTTAGCATTCTAAATTTAAATGCTTAAAACATCAATCAACAAAGCTTTCTTTTAAATATTGTAATTGTGGAGAAAAGTAAACTTATAAGCAGAACTTTTACAATTTTTTCATCTAAAATGTATTTTAAGATATTTTTAAAATCCAAGAGCTTCTCTATACTTTTCAGAAATATCCAGATGCAGTGAACTGCCAGAAGGTAACCAGTCTCAAACATGCTTATCCCATTATCAGCCCTGAAAGTTTGCTTGTCCTTTAAGATAAAAATGTAATGTTGTGATATTCCTTCCAGTAGTGCCACTGTATTTTGTCTCCAAATAAAAGAAGCTTATTGTAGTATGTTTGCAGAAAAATTCTAAACAAAAATTATACAGCTTATTAGAGTGTGGGAATAGGGATCTAAATTTTAAATAAAATTATATATATATATAAATTGGTGCTGATTTTATAATTGCGCAGTTTGTTTAGTTTTTTCTTACTTTTAAATTCCAACTTAAAATTATGAGGTTTCAGAAATATATTGAAAGTTTAACAATGTTTAAAAATAGAAAAGCATGAGTGTTCATGCTTTAAAATGATTTTTAAATTTGTATTTTATATTGTTTTATCTATCTGTCTTTGCAAGCAGTCTTCAGGTTAAAGATACTTCTAACAGGTTACAGTACATTTCCTCTGTATGTAAATTAGATGGGATAATAGAATTCATAACCCATAATATTCTTTGAAAGCTAAGCTTTAAACTTCATTTTATGTCCTTTCACAAATAAATTAGTTTAAAACAGAAAGTGGCTACTTGCCATTTTGACATCAACTCATTTTGCGAGGCTTAGGCAGCTAGACATCGTTTAAAACAAAATATTAACTTATATTACATGTATATCTATCTTTTGTCAGTCGTCTCTCAGTTCTTGAGGTATATTATTTTAATCATTCCATGCCTTAATATGCTTGCAATACGAGAATATCTTCAGATGGGTGAATACCAAAAGGCTTCCAGTTCTTAGAGTCAGAAATCAACAAGCATTGGGCTGTGGTAGCCAAAAACCATAGGTTAGCTAAAAGATCATGATACAGTACAATTGTTTTATTAAATCATGATTAATAACAAATGAAACCAGACTTGTCTAAACAGATTTTCCATCTACAAATATTGTTATGTGCAAAAAGTACTGCCTATGTTGTTTTTCACACCACTGCATTTACTAGAACTGCTGAGAGGACTGTATATATGATTTTAAACCTAAGTTGATTTTGTTTCTCACTCTTGAAAGGAGTACTTCTTTGTGAAAGCAGTTCTTACAGCTTTGTTTTCAACCAGCTAAAAATGTTTTATATATTACTCTAACCTGTTGTCCTCCACATTCTATTGTCCTAATTGTACTGTTTTCTGATTTGTATTTATGTCTTGAGACAGTAACTTTTTGAATAAAAATAAACCTACAGTATGTTGTATGTTTTATCTTTTATAATTAAAGGAGGAGGGTGGCTATAAATGGCTTAGAAAACATATCCATCATCACAGACTTTAACATGTGTCGGTGAGGTTAATTTATAGAGAACATTGCCATTTTATATTTTTAATAAATCATGTATTTTTAAATGAGACTAAATCCCTAATTGGGTTATTACTTTAAAATAGAAACTTGTGACCATTGTTACTTTAATTTTTATTTGGTATGGGTTAAACGCTCTTTAAAATGTCTGCATTATTTATCCAGGATACATTCGAGTGAGTACTATGTGCTAGGCATGTGTTAGAGATCTTAACAGTGAAGAAGATAGATAAGGTTCCTCCCTCCTAGATCTAGTGGGGTAAACAAAATAATTAAACTTATAAGGAGTGCTAGGAAGGAAATTACCAGTGTGTGCTGAGCTAGAGAATGAGTGTGTGTGTGTATAACCTTTCTTAGACAAGGGACTCATGCTTAGAGGTGGGTGAGAGCCAACATTTGAAAAAGAATTTACTAATTGACTTAAAAAAAAAAAGACTATGGTCTTTAACATGTTAAGATTTGCATTGTACTCTTTTTTTTAACTTTTTTTTTTTAAGTTTATTTTTGAGAGAGAGGGACACAGGGCACAAGCAGGAGAGGGGCAGAGAGAGGGAGACAGAATACAAAGCAGGCTCCAGGCTCCGAGCTGTCAGCACGGAGCCCGATGTGGGGCTCAAACTCAGAAACTCGAGATCATGACCCCAGCTGAAGTCAGACACTTAACCAACTGAGCCACCTAGGCCCCCCTGCATTGTACTCTTAACGTTAGCACATTGGTTCGCCTGGTTTGTAGAGGATATTATGAAGACCAGTCTTCTGTAATTGGTGATTCAGAACTAAGCATATTAAATGATAGCTAATAGCTGGGGCACTGTTCTAAGTGGTTTTACATGCAGTAACTTTTTAAAATGTCGTGGCAGTAGGTGATACAAGTTGTCCCCCATCTTTCCTTCTCCCCCTTCCCCCACCTTTTTCTAAATCAGGAGGCAGGGAAGAAAATGAGGCACAGAGAAGTTAAAATACCTTGGGCAAGGCTATTATGTAGCTATATGAGGCTGTTTAAGGCTAGTAAGTGATGGAGTTGGCATTCACGTCCAGGCAGTCTGGCTGCATTAAGTCCCAAGAGCATTGAAACTACTTGATACATAAGGACAGCCTAGATGATTGCATAAAGGTAAAATGGCACATGATTCATTGTGCCATGGTGAGGAAATGGAGGATCTTTAAGGGGTCCAGCTGGCTGTAGAACTGAGTGGTGCGAAGAAACATTGTCCTAAACATGCTACCCAGCTGACTTGTGTAAAGAGTATAAATTGAGCCTTGAGCCCATAAATACTTACTAGTTGATAGTCTTTAAAGTTGAAAGACTGGGAAAGAAGTGGATAACCCAGAAGAGAGGTCTTCAATATCCTACCTCAAAGGGAACTTGTAAGGATTCACACGGATGAGTTCCAGGTCATATAGATGATTCTGGTAGCTGTAATCATTCAGCTAAAGAAAGTAAGCTAATCCAGTACAAGGTTTTTGGTTATGAGGAAACAAGGTGATGAAGTTCACTAAATGTCCCTTCAAGTCAACTGATCTTACGGATCTACTGTGTGCCTGGCCTTGTGTTAGTTGCTGAGCAAAGACCAGTAAGACAGACTTCCTTTTGAAGTTGTTTACAGTTCTGGGGGGCTGGGATGCCTATGCAAAACTAATAAAATGAAGCACACTCAACGGTTTTATTGGGTGTTCTGGGACCCCAGAGGAAGGGCACTAGCTGTGGCTGTGCTGTGGGAGGAGTCTTCCTATATATAAAGCTGTCACTTGAGTTCCCCCCCATGTTTAAAATGCAAATTTTTGCACAAGCAATGCTGAACTTTACAGTGAGCGTATTTTACTATACTTGCTTTACCACATACCCATCTATCAATACATCTCATTTTTAAAGTATATTTCAAAGTAAATTGCAAACGTGGGCCCACTATTTAAATATTTAGCATGCTTATCATAGGACTTTAATATTTGTTTACGCTTTTTTCTTGTGTAAAATTCATATGTGATGAAATACTGTATATATTTGCTGAGTTTTAACAAATGCATAACAGCCGTGTAACCCAATTCCCTATCAAAGATGATGAACATGACCACCAATCCAGAAAGTTCCTCTATACTCCTTATCGATCAACCCCTGCTTCCATCCCTTCTAGAGGCAACAACTGTTTTCTTTCCACCATAGATCAAATTTGGTCATTCTAGAACTTGATATGAATGGAATTATACAATATGTGTTCTTTAAAAAAATGTCTTAACGCTTATATTTGAGGAAGAGAGAGAGAGTGCAAGCAGGGGAGGAGCAGAGAGAAGAGGGAGACACAGAATCCGAAGCAGGCTCCAGGATCTGAGCTGTCAGCACAGAGCCCGATGCGGGGCTCGAACCCACAGACCACAAGATGATGACCTGAGCCGAAGTCAGACGCTTAACCGACTGAGCCACCCAGGCACCCCATACGATATGTATTCTTTTTGTCCAAAGTTTCAGTATGTTTTTGAGATTTATCTATGTTGTATGTGTCAACAGTTTATCTGTTCAGTAGTTGATGGACATCTGGGTTGCTTCCACCTTTTGGATGTTATGAATAAAGCTACTACTTGAGTTGAATTTTAAAAGGTGAGAGGTAAGCTAGGTGCAAGGGGATGACATGACCAAGGCTGAGAATTCTAGGCAAAGGCAACAGCATCAACAACTGTCATGGATGTAAGAACTATTAAGTAGCTGTTTAGGGTAGGTGAGACAACACTGGAAGATAGTTGGCCATCTGCTACCTCACATCAGCTCTAAAAATGAAAAAGTGTGTTCACAGCATGTTTGGTAACTTAAGTATTACATGCAGTGCTCTCAGAACTGGCAAATATCCCAAGTAGCTGTAGTTGGGTGCTTTTATAATGAGTTTTGATAAATTGATTTGTTTACTGATATGGGTGTTTTATATGTTTTAGTCACATTAGGCCTTGTTGTACCATTGAGAAATAGAGTACTTTTCCTACAGTTCATCACTTGTGTAGTTGTGTTAAAAATGAGCTGTGAATTCTTGAAAAGTGGGTTGCTCAGTTGAAGTCAGTTTGGGACTGATAGGGCAAACTAAAAGTGAAAGGTCAGCTACGGTAAGTTTACTATTTTTTTAAATCTTTTATTTTTGAGGGAGAGAGAGAGAGAGAGAGAGAGACAGGGTGCGAGTGGGGGAGGAACAGAGAGAGAGGGAGACATGGAATCCGAAGCAGGCTCCGGGATCCGAGCTGTCAGCACAGAGCTCGACGCAGGGCTCGAACTCACGAACCGTGAGATCATGACCTGAGCTGAAGTTGGATACTTAACCAACTGAACCACCCAGGCACCCCAAGTTTACTAATTGTTTTTGAATTTACCTCATTTACCCTCTGCCGTCTTAGGTGTGAGGAGTTTGCTCCAGTGAGTCTTTGGCAAGCTAGCTTTTAAATAATTTTACAGTACTTGTAAATTATAGGTAATTTTAATTTTGTTTAATGTTTCTTTTTGAGAGAGAGCGAGCACAAGCAGGGGAGGGGCAGAGAGAGAGAGAAGGAGACACAGAATCCCAAGCAGGCCCCAGGCTCCCAGCTGTCAGCACAGAGCCCGATGCGGGGCTCAAACTCACGAGCCATGAGATCATGACCAGAGCCAAAGTTGAACGTCCAACAGACTGAGCCACCCAGATGCTCCAATTATAGGTAATTTTAAAGAAATAGCCAGTATTTATTGGGTGTTCACTGTGTGCCAAACACTTCACGGTGCTTCAGTGATAGTTCTTGCTGTGAACTTATAGTTGATAGTATCCGCATTTTACAGGTAAATACGCTGGTGCACATGTTAAATCAACTTGCCTAAGAGCACATAACTCAAAAGTGATGGAGTCTAGATATGAACCCAGGTCATCTGACTTCACTGTCCATGCTCTTGTCCATCTCCCTTCATCTTTGTGCTACCAAATGCACCTGCCTACTTGCCTCTGAATTTGTATATACTACGTTTCCTTTTCTTAGGGAGATCAGCTCTCCCTGTTTTTGAGACCCTGGATTCCCCCCCGCCCCCTCATTCTTTATTTTCCCCTCAACTGGATCATTCCTAGAAACATACAAACATCTCCAATCTTCAAAACTGGGGGAAAAAACATTCATTTCACTAACCCTCTCCCTCTACTGCTCCATCTCTCTCTCTTCGCTGTCTGGATTCTTCTCCCGTTCTCTCTTCATTCCTCCCACTCCGTTGAAACTCTTCTGTGCCCTATTGACCTTCATTTTGCCAAGTTTTCTTACCAGTGTTCTCACTAACCTATCTATAGAATCTAGTTTCCTCCTCCAAATTACTGTCTGTCCTCTGCCCCAGGCTAACCCATTGATGGCAGGTTGAGTTTTGTGCCATTTTGGTGGAGTTACGGGGATGCCGGGTTTTTTTGTTTGTTTTTGCTTTTTTTTGGCTGCCATCTCCGGGAACTGACAGAGGGATGTTCCCATGGGACTTTCCCAAAGCCTGTGCAAGAGTAATTGAACTTGTAACTGCTATATTTAGTTCCCAGCCTCCATAGCTGTCAGGGTCTGTCTTATGCCACATGGAAATTTCCCTGTGATTTCCTGGCTTTCTGTGTTAGTGGAACAACCAATTTCATCATCTTCCCATCCTTTGCAAATGGCTTTGGTAGTGAGTTGAGAGAAGATTGGATGGATTAAGCTTGGAGCAGAGCATGGAACTCCATTTCATGCCTGCCAAAACCTGTTTGGGTCAGATTCACATTTTCCAATTCTAAATCCCTTGGGACCAGTGTCCTTTGTACAAGTTTTAGTATAAGTGTAGACACATTTAACCAGCCCTTCCATAGCATTTAAAGGTTTATCTGGCACGTTCTTAGGATTTTAGCACCTTCAAAGTCCTTTTATTAAGAATTGTCTTCTTTGGGGGCTCCTGGGTGGCTCAGTCAATTAAGTGTCCGACTTCGGTTCAGGTCATGATCTCAACGGTTTGTGGGTTCGAGCCTAGCGTCGGGCTCTGTGCTGACAGCTCAGAGCCTGGAGCCTGCTTCAGATTCTGTGTCTCCCTCTTTCTCTGCCCCTGCCCCGCTCATGCTCTGTCTCTGTCTGTCTCAGAAATAAACATTAAAAAAATAATAATTGTCTGCTTTGAGAGCCCCAGGGCCTCTATAGGCAGAAGGCTAAGCTATTGTAAAAGAAGACTTAATAGCAATTCAGTGACTTAATACATTTATTTATTTCTCCCTTTGGTAGCAATTCAGGATGACTCTTCCAACGACCCTTCCAAATTGGCAGGTGCCTTTTCTCTATATAGTTGTTGTAAGACACAGGCTAATGAAAAGCAACTCTGCCATCTTTAAAATTTTTTTTATGTTTTATTTTTTATATTTGAGAGAGAGACAGAGAGCATGTAGGGGAGAGGCAGAGAGACAGAGACAGAATCTGAAGCAGGCTCCAGGCTCCGAGCTGTCAGCACAGAGCCCGATGCGGGGCTCAAACTCACGAACCGTGAGATCATGACCTGAGCCGAAGTCGGACGCTTAACCGACTGAGCCACCCAGGCACCCCGCAACTCTGCCATCTTTAACACATGGCTTTCAAGGTTGTTTGGTCATCACCATTCTAGTCCACAGGAGGTGGGGAAAGATCATGGAGGAGTACATGTGGGAGTTTTCCCATGGGCCAAACCTGAAAGTGGCAGCCATCGCTTTTGTTCACATTCCATTGGAGAGAACTCTGTTATATGGCCACACCTAACTTGCAAGGAGCCTGGGAAAAGTAACTTAGTCATATGCCCAGAACGAAGGGAAGAATGGAGTTTAGCAGACCACTGGCAGTCTCTGCCTCAGTCTTCCCCCTTTTGCCATTCATGTGTATCCTTCTTGCCATTCTTAGGACGTACTTGCCCCCTCCCTCAAGGGAAACCACCCAAAGCCCTATCCCAGTTACTACATGCAGTTCAAAGTCCAGTATCTCTGGGTTATGCTCAGTCTTCTCCATCAAGCCCACATATAGATAGATATCCTCTAACACCCAATATAGAAATGTGAAGCATGGACAGAATGACCACAATCATTCACATTCGGAAAAGAGAAGGATGGAAACTGTAGCAGTCATTTGGTCCATAGCAAACCAGCTAGACAGAAATTGTGAAGACTTCCTACCCTGGCAGTGGAGGTCCTTTGGTCAGATTCTGGTTCTGCTCTCTGAGTGGGATTTCCTTATCTTCTGTCTTCCTTATCCTTCCTCTGGAAGTTTTTTCTTGTCTACCATCCTCCACGGCCACCTCTGAATTGGGCAATGCCAAATAGTTTATTTCGTTCGGAAGCATCCCTCTTTCAGGTATGTGATCTGTGTTAGTTGATGTAGAATACATTGCTGTTGCAAGACCCAACAGTGGCTTAGATGCAGTGATCTACATAAGAGAGGCTTTTTTTCCCCCTTTACAGCCCAGGGTAGCTGGTCTAGGTTAGGGTGTTGCTCCTCTTCTATGTGGTTATCTGTGCTGATTGTGGGAAGTTCTGTAATTTTTTACAACTATTTTTTTTCAACAAGCATAGCATTTACTAAAGTTCAATATTTACAGCTCTTTTTGTAGAAGTGTTATTAAATGTTTTATTTTGAAGTAATGTCAGACTCATAGAAATGTTGCAAGAATTAGTACAAAGAAGTATTTAAAAAAATTTTTTTTTCTAGTTTTGAGAGAGAGAGCGTGAGTGGGGGAGAGGGGCAGAGGAAGAGAGAGAAGCTTAAGCAGGCTCCATGCTCAGCGCAGAGCCCAACATGGGGCTGGATCCCACAACACTGCGATCGTGACCCGAGCTGAAATCAAGAGTCAGACGCTCAACCCACCAAGCCACCCAGGCACCCCAGTACAAAGAAGTCTCGCATGCCCTTTATCCAGATTCCTTAAGTGTTAGCATTTTGCCATATTTTATCATTCTCTTTCAACATACACACATTTCTTTTCTGAAAAGTTTGATTATGTTGAACACGTGATACCCCTTTAGCTCTAAGTAATGTATATTTCTTAAAATACAAGGATATTCACTTACATAACCACAGTACACTTAACAAAATCAGGAAACTAATGTTGACGTGACACTATCCTTTAACCTACAGACTTTATTCAATTTTTTCCTATTGTTCCACTCATGTTCTTTGTATCAAGAGAAGAAAAATATCTGATCCAGGAACTAATTCATGATGACATATTGCATTTAATTGTAATGTCTCTTTAGTCTCTTTTTATCCAGAAACATCCCTAGTCTTTGTCTTTTATGACATGGACATTTTTGAAGAGTACAGGCCAGTTATTTTATGGAATGTCCCTCAATTTGGGCTTGTCTAATATTTCCTCATGATCAGATAGATTCAGGCTATACACATTTAGTAGGAATTCTACAGAAATAATGTGCCCTCAGCGCATGATATCAGGAGGCACATGAGGTTGATTTGTCTCATTACAGGTGATTTTAACTTTGATTACTTGGTTGAGATGATGCTGGGTTTTCACCAGTGTAAGTTACTATTTTTTGCTTTGTAGTTAATAAGTATTTTGTGGGGAGGTTCTGTGAGTCTATGTAAACATTCTGTAACTCATTAACTTTCTTGCCTTAATCAATTATTACTATTTATTTATATCAGTATGGACTCAGGAATATCTTTTAATCTATGGTTGTAATTCATTAATAGCATTATTTATTTTGTTGATCAAATTATCACAGATTTGGCCAGTGGGAGTCCTTTCAAGCTGGCTCCTGTGTCTTTGATATGTTCTTTTTTTCCTTTTTTTTTTCATTTATCTTTTGATACATTCTTATCATTCTTTGATTATTTCATTACTTTTTGATAACAAGATATTCCAGGCTCCTTTTGTACTTTCCCTGCTAAGCCTTGGAATCAGCCATTTCCACAAAAAGCCCCAGTTCCTTTTATTAGAGAATAGTATTTCGCTAAGTTCTTTATAGATTTTGGATACTAACCATTTATCCAATATGTCATTTGCACCATCTTCTCCCATCCCGTCGGTTGCCTTTTAGTTTTGTTGACTGTTTCCTTTGCTGTACAGAAGCTTTTTATCTTGATGAGGTCCTAATAGTTCACTTTTGCTTTTATTTTCCTTGCCTCCAGAGACATGTCTAGTAAGAAGTTGCTGTGGCGGAGGTCAAAGAGGTTGCTGCCTGTTTTCTCCTCTAGGATTTTGACAGTTTCCTGTCTCACATTTAGGTCTTTCATCTATTTTTAATTTATTTTTATGTATGGTGTAAGAAAGTGATCCAGTTTCATTCTTCTGCATGTTGCTGTTCATTTTTTTTCCAGCACTATTTGCTGAAGAGGCTATCTTTTTTCCATTGTTGGATGAGCAGTGGGTGTTACATGTAAATGATGAATCACTGGGTTTTACTCCTGAAACCAAAACTACACTGTATATTAACTAACTTGAAGTTAAATAAATAGATTTTAAAAAGAGAGAGAGAATGGTATTTAGAAACCAGGATATGGGATCTACATGTATTCATTGGTACTGGATTGTGACGGCTTCTAGAGGCCATCTTAGATGACAGAGTTGGGAAATACCTGTATGTATACACACACATATGCATACTTGTATAGCTATACAAATGTTCTGTGTCACCCTCCTCCCCCACCACTGCCACCAGAGTGGGGTTATGATATTCATTTGACATACAGCTAGGTTCATTTGCTTGTGTTTATATCGCATTTCTGGGTCCTCCTCAATCCTTATTGATTTTATTCATTTTTGAATATGTGAAATGTTATTTACATGATTCCAAAAGACAAAACAGGGGTGCCTGGGTGGCTCAGTCAATTAAATGTCTGACTCTTGATTTCGGCTTAGGTCATGATCTCATGGTCCATGGGTTTGAGCCCTGCATCAGGCTCTGTCCTAACAGTGTGGAGCCTGCTTGGGATTCTCTCTCTCCTTCTCTCTCTGCCCTATCCCCACTCACCCTTCTCCAAATAAATAAGAATAAACTAAAAAAAATCCCAAAGCCAAAACTATACGAAAATATATATTTAGAGAAGCCTCACTCCTACCTGATTCCTTCTTTTTGTTTAAAAAAATTTTTAATGTTTATTTATTTTTGAGAGAGACAGAATAAGCAAGGGAGGGGCAGAGAGAGGGGGACAGAGGATCTGAAGCAGGCTCTGTGCTGACCTTAGAGAGCCTGATGTGGTGCTCGAAGCCATGAACCGTGAGATCATGACCTGAGCTGAAGTTGGACACTCTACTGACTGAGCCATCCAGGCATCCCACCCCTGATGCCCTCTGTCCTAATTTTCATCCACCATTCTTTCCATCTTTTTCCCACTCACCCCCTGTAGATAACCAGTTTCTTTGGTTTCTGGTTAATATTTCTTATGTTTCTTTTTACAAAATAAGCAGATACATGGATATTTTATTTTCCTTTATTACTCTTTTGCATTCTTTTTTTTTTTTTACTTAATACTTCCACTGTATGTTAATTAACAATACTGGAATTAAAAAAAATAGACCAAAAAAACCACAGTATTTCCTAGAAATCACTCCAAATCATTTATAGATTCTCATTCTTTCTTGTGGTTACATAATACTCCATTGTGTGGTTATACTATAGTTTAACCACTTTCCTATGTAGGAGCATTCAGGTTGTTTCCATTGTTTTGCAATCACAGAAATATGGTACAATAAATAACTGTGTATGTATGTATTTTTGTACTGTTGAAGGTTTATCTTCAGAATAAATTCCTAGCAGTGGAAATATTGGTTCAAATGGTAAGTGCCTGTGTATTTTTGTTAAATATTGCCAAATTCCCTCTCCACAAGGCTGTATCAATTTGCATTCCCACCAGCATATGGTACTGAATGTACAAGTGCCTGTTTCTCCACAACCTCACCAACTGACTGTCTTGTCTTACTTTTTAAGTTTTTCCCATCTGATCACTGAGGAATGGTATCACAGTGTGGTTTCAATGTACACTTCTATTATTTAAGTTAAGTTGAACATTTTTATTGTTTAAAGGCCATTTTTACATCTTTTTTGTGACTTGTCTGTTCATGTCTTTTGCTTATGTTTAATCAGGTTTTTCTGGGTTTTTCACTTAATTAATTTTTTTTCAATGTTTATTTATTTTTGAGAGAGAGAGAGTGCGAGCAAGGGAGGGGCAGAGAGAGGGACACACAAAATCCAAAGCAGGCTCCGGGCTCTGAGCTGTCATCACAGAGCCTGACGCAGGGCTTGAACTCACGAGCCGTGAGATCATGACCTGAGCTGAAGTCAGACCCTTAACGGACTGAGCTACCCGGGCACCCCTCCACTTAACTTTAAAGAAGTCTTTAGATATTAGAATTATTTGCCCTTTATCAGTGATATGTGTTACAAGTATTTTCTCTCAGTTTATCATTTATCTTTTTTTTTTCATAAGCTCTATGCCCAGTGTGGGACTTGAACATACAACGGTGTGATCAAGAGTGGCATACTCTACTAGCTGAGCCAGCCAAGCACATTGTCGTTTGTCTTTGGCTTTTTGCTTATGCGTCGGATTGATTCTTTTTGCCATGCAAAAGTTTTTACAACTTGTATGTGGTCAAATGTATGAATCTTTTATGGCATCTGGATTTTGAGTCATAGTTAGAAAACCATTCCCTACACAAAGCATGTATAGGAATTCAGTAAAATTTTCTTCCAGGACTTATGTGATTCAATGTATTTATTCAGCTCTCTGATCCATTTGAGATTTATTCTTGTGTGTAGTGTGAGGTGTGACCCTAATTTTATGTTTCCCCAAATGGCTATCCTGCACTGTTTGTTAGAAGTTCATCTTTGCTCTAGTGATTGTATTTTATTTTATTTTATTTTATTTTATTATTTTATTTTTCCCTAGTGATTTTAGATGCCACTTTTATCATACACCAAATTTCTCTGTGTACTTGGTTTATATTTCTGGACTTCCTATTCTGTATCGCTGGTCTATTTATGTGAGCAGAACCACACTGTTTTATTTATAAAGGCTTTATAGTATGCTTTAACATCCCATATGTGGTTTCCTTTTCAGTGTTTTCCTAACTATTGTTGCATGTTTATTTTTCCCTATAGATAGTATCAACTTGTCTAGCTCCATAAAAAATCCTTCTAGTTTTTTATTGGGCTTCTGTTAAATTTAAAGACTAACTTGAGGACAGCTGATATCTTTATGATGCTAAGTTGTTCTATTCAAGAACAGGAAATACCTTCCCATTTGTTCATCTCTATTTTGTGTCTTTCAGGAGTATTTAAAATTTCCCTCACATAGGATTGGCACATTTTTTGTTAGGTCTGTTTCTAAGATCTTTATCTTCATTATTGTGATTTGAATGGAACCTTTCTCTACTATTATCTTCCCTGGTTATTTCTTGCATATATAAAGGCTATTGGTTTCTGTATCTTAATTTTATTTCATTTATTTTTTAAAATTGTTTATTTATTTTGAGAGAGAGTGTGACCGAGTGGGGGAGGGGCGCGGGGCAGAGAGAGCATCCCAAGCAGACTCCACACTGTCTGCCCAGAGCCTGACGTGGGGCTTGATCTCATGAATCGCAAGATCATGACCGGAGCCAAAATCAAGAGTCAGACGCTAAACAGACTGAGGCACTCAGGTGCCCTTGATTTCTGTATCTTAATTTTATATTCTCTTCCCTACTGGATAAATATAGTGTTGGAACAACTGGACGACCATATGAAAAAAAATTAACCTCAACCCCTATCTCACACTATGTACAAAATCAATCTGAGATGGATTCTAGATCTAAAGCTTCTATAAGAAAACATTAGGGGAATATCTTCATGATTTGGCAGTAGGCAAAAGTTTCTTAAGCCACAGATAACAATATCTATCAAAGACAAAATTGATAAAATAGACCATCAAAATGTAAAACTTCTGCTAATGAAATGACACCATTGAGGAGATATGTAGGCAAGCCATAGATTGGGAGAAAGTATTCATAAAACGTGCATCTGAAAAAAGACTGGGACCCAGGATAAGTAAATTCCAGGGGCACCTGGCTGGCAGTTGGTGGAGCAACGCAGCTCTTATTCTCGGGGTCATGAGTTTGAGCCCCATGTTGAGTGTAGAGATTATTTAAAAAAAAAAAAAAAAAGAAACCCAAACTCCTGACGACTCAATGAAATAAATACCTAATGAAAATGGGCAAAAGATTTGAACACACACTTTACAATGAAAGATAGGTAGACAGAAAAGAAGGCCATGAAAAGCGTTCTATAGTACTCATCAGAAGGGGAAAGCAAATTAAAATAACAGTAAGATACCACCACACACCTACCAGAATGGCTACAATCAAAAAAGCTGAAGACATGAAATATTGGCAAGGATGTGGAGGAAGTGAAACTCTTAATATTTCATTGTGGGTAAAGGTCTAGCAGTTTCTTAGGAAACTAAACATACACATACCTTATGATCCAGCAATTCCACTCTTAGCTACTCACCCAAGAGTAGTGAAAGCAAATGTCTATAAAAAGACTTGACCAAGCATGTTCACAGTAGCTTTATGGGTGATGGCCCCAAACTGGAAAGAGCCCAAGTTCCATCAACAGGAGAATGGATAAGTAAACCAAGGTATACTTATACAATGGAATATGACTCAGCAATAAAAAGGAATAGTGGGAAAAATCCTAACGTGTTTGCCTTTGGTGTGTAGATTCCAGAATTGACTGGAAAGTGACACAAGCTTTGTCCTGGGTAACCCAAACCTTTAGATTTAAGATTTGTGCATTTCATATTATTTATATTTTACCTAGTAACAAACACCATAAACAAATTTTTAACTCTAATATTTATACTGAAGTATTTAGGTGTGAAATATACTGATATCTTTTTTAAATTAAAAACGTTTTTAAATGTGTATTTATTTTTGAGAGAGACCGCACAGAATCTAAAGCAGGCTCCAGACTCCCAGCTGTTAGCCAAGAGCCCGACGCAGGGCTCGAATCCAGGAACTGTGAGATCATGACCTGAGCCAAAGTCGGACGCTTAACCGACTGAGCCACGCAGGCGCCCTGTACTGCTATCTTAAACTTATTTCAAAATGTATCAAAAATAGGATCAATTTATGGATGAGATGAGTAGATGAATCGATACGTGTGGTTAAAATATTAGTTGTAGACTCCAGGTGGTGGGTATATGAGTGTTCACTCTGGAAAACTTTCTTCTGTGTTTGAAAATCTCCAGAACAAACTGTTGAAAAGGAAGGAATGAGGAGAGAGAAAAGAATCACTTATCCCTAGCTTCTAAGCAACAGGGATGTAGTCTTTGGAAACAGGGAATGCTAACAACGTGTTCCTAGTACCAGATAAACAGACTCTGAGACAGTTAACTGATCATACACAGACAGTACACGGTTTGGGAAGACAGCTTAATTTACCATTGTTTAAAAAGTATGTACAGTTGCATTTAAAGAGCTTGGCCAACAACAGCAAGAACACCACTGCTGGCTACTCACTTCCCCTACGGCAGAGCTCCTCAAACTTAAATCGACACAACCTGTTTAAATAAGATTTTGTCTTGTCAGATAATTGGCAGTGTGGCTGCATTCAAAAAGCTATTTAATTTTGGGGACTTATCATAGAGTGGCAGAACTGGAAAGAACCTCAGGAATTTCTAATCGAACTCACTTCATTCTACACGGACGGAAGAACAAACAGGGACTAACAAAGCAAGTTAAAGGCAAACCCAAGTTTTTTGACTACCTGTCTCTAATTTACCTCACTCCCAGGGGTTGTCCGACATTTTAGCAGATCTATTTCGTGAAATGAAACAGTACACAGAACTGTTTTTTATATGCAAAATATAAAAATAGTAAATGAGTTCCACAGAACTCTTTGTTTCAAAGAATAACAGTGGTGACTGTTGCACAACTCTGAATATACTCAAAACACTGAACTGTACGTTTTAAATAGGCGAATTTTATAGTATGCAAATTATGTCTCAAATTTAAAAAAGCAGTTATGTGGGGCCAAATCAATTCAGTCCAAGGATACAGTTTTCTTGTATTCAGGGATACACTTTTATCCAGGGATACGTTTTCTTTTCTTTCTTTCTTTTTGTTCATAGGCTCTATGTACAGTGTGGGGCTTGAACTCACAACCCCGAGATCAAGAGTCGCATGCTCTACTGACTGAGCCACCTGGGTGCCCCCAGGATAAATTGTCGACGAGAGAAATGGATAGACTTCGTAGTCTTCAGGCAATCCTCCATAAATTTGATTTCTCTCAGCTGAGCTTTTGATAAGTTCAACAACTGTGGGTTTGAGGGTATGCTGTCTGGCAAGTCCTTAGAGCGCAACTAGTCTGTGTTTGCCAAAGTACAGAGCTATGTGTGTTAAAAGTCAACCCGAGTGAAAGATGAGTCAAACAAGAATCCATCCTGGAATAGAAAGCAACTGCCCTTCTGCGTGGAGACAGGCCAAGGGAATACTCACTGTCAGGGCCAATATAACTCTCGAGAAGGAAGCTGTGGTCTGCTTTAGCACATAGATGAACCAGACCCCCAAATTCTACACTAGACGGCATCACTGTAGTAATTTTAGGTTGGAAAAAACCTAAAGCCGTAACCAAATCTCAGTCATGAAAATGAATGTCAGGAAAGATTTAGCTCTGAACAATAATTCCTGATGAACCAGCCACCAGAGAAACTAGCTGTAAAATGTATGCCTAGGTAACCAAACGAACTGACTTGCCGAAAAGGATCGTTAGCACTGCACTTGATAAATGTTGAGGAATGTCTACCAAGAATGGTGACTTTGATTTTCTAAGGGTATGTTTGAAACCTCTCTTTATTATTGTCATTCCTAGTTTGTGATAATAAAACCTGCATATGGGAATACAGAAAGCATCTTTCTTCTTAGTTCAAACTGACAATAAATTATGAGGGTACACCTAAAATTGAGGAAGAGCCAGAACAGATGCCTGTTGGATGAATCAGAAAATTTACAGAAGGTTACATGAAATACTCCTTGTGGTTCTGATGTTCTTGTTTAATTGGTGACTGTCGGTGCACTGAATTACATTTGAGCATCCTGCTAAGTGACTAGGTGTTAAAATCAATATTTACCTGAAGCCAAGGCCAAAACGAAATAACACTACCATAGAAAAAAGTTCTGGAATATAAGAATAAATCCAAAATCCTATTGAAAAATTATCACGATTTTTGTGAAAAATGAGGTTTTCACATTGAAAACATTTTTTTCACATTTAAAATTTTGACATTACATTGCAGGGACACTCATTTCTCAGCACTGCCAGTTTTGTGTACTGCTTGAAGAAAATGCTTTGTGAATCTTTTAAAAATAGATTTTGTATTTTAGAGTAGTTTTAGCTTCATAGCAAAACCGAGCGGAAAGGGGCGTCTGGGTGGCTCAGTTGGTTAAGCGTTGGACTTTGGCTCAGGTCATGATCTTGCGGTTCGTGAGTTCAAGCCCTGCGTCGGGCTCTGGGCTGACAGCTCAGAGACTGAAACCTGCTTCAGATTCTGTCTCTCCCTCTCTCTCTGCCCCTTCCCCGCTCGTACTCTCTCTCTCAAAACTAAACGTTAAAACAATTTTTTAAAAACTGAGTGGAAGGTACAGAGATTTTCCATATACCTCCTGTTCCCTCACATGCATAGTCTCCCCCATTATCCACACCCCGTACCACAGTGGAACATTTGTTACAATCAAAGAACCCATATCAGTGTATCATTGTCATCTGAAGTCTGTAGTTTACATTAGAGTTCACTCTTGGTGTTGTACATTCTATGGATTTGAACAAATATATGATGACGTGTTCATCAATATACTATCATAAAGAGTAGTTTCATTGCCCTAAAACTCCTCTGTGCCCTTCCTATTCATCCCTCCCCCTTGTCCCCAACCCATGGCAATCACTGAACTTTTTGCTGTCTCCATAGTTTTCTTTTTTCCAGAATGTCATGTGGTTGGAAACATTGACTAGGTAGCATTTTCAGATTGGCTTCTTTCACTTAGTAACATGCACTTAAGATTCCTCCATATCTTTTCATGCCTGGATAGCTCAAGTTTTTTTTAAATTTTTTTTTTCAACGTTTATTTATTTTTGGGACAGAGAGACAGAGCATGAACGGGGGAGGAGCAGAGAGAGAGGGAGACACAGAATGGGAAACAGGCTCCAGGCTCTGAGCCATCAGCCCAGAGCCTGACGCGGGGCTCGAACTCCCGGACCGCGAGATCGTGACCTGGCTGAAGTCGGACGCTTAACCGACTGCACCACCCAGGCGCCCCTGATAGCTCAAGTTTTAAGTGCCTAATTGTCTAGATGTACCAGTTTGTTTATTCATTCATCTACTGAAGGATATCTTGGTTCCTTCCAACTTTGGCAATTACGAATGAAGCTGCTATAAACACGTATGTGTAGGGGCACCTGTGTGGCTCAGTGGGTTAAGCATCCAACTCTTGATTTCAGCTCAGGTCGTGATCTCGAAGGTTGTGAGTTTAAGCCCCGCATGGGGCTCTGTGCTGACAGTGCAGAGCCTGCTTGGGATTCTCTCTCCCTCTCTGTGTCCCTCCTCTGCTTTCTGTCTCTGTCTCTGAATAAATAAATAAATAAATAAACAAATAAATAAACTAACTAACTAAAAAAAAAAAAAACGTGTCTGTGGAGGTTTTTGTTTGGGCATAAGTTTTCCTCTCCTTTAGGTAAATACCAAGGAGCATGATTGCTGACTTGTATTATAAGAGTATATTTAATTTTGTCAGAAACCACCCAACCGTGTTCCAAAGTAGCTGTACCATTTTGCATCCCCAGCCAGCAATGAATAAGATTTCCTGTTGCTCCCCATCTTCACCGGTATTTGGTGTTGTCAGTGCTCTGGATTTTGGCCATTCTAATAGGTGTGAAGTGGTATCTCGCTGTTATTTTAACTGGCGTTTCCCTGATGACATGTGATGGGGAGCATCTTTTCATATGTTTATTTGCCATCCGTATATCTTTTTTGGTGAGGTGACTGTAAAGGTCTTTGGCCCATTTTTTTAATCGGGTTGTTTGTTTTCTTATTATTGAGTTTTAAGAGGTCTTTGTATAGTTTGCAAATATTTCTCCCAGTCTGTGGCTTGTGTTTTCATTCCTTTAAGAGTGTCTTTTGCAGACAAGAGAGAACTTAATTTTAATGAAGTCCAGTTTATTAATCCTTCCTTTCATGGATTGTGCCTTTAGTGTTGTATCTAAAAAGCCATCTTCAAATCCAAGGTTACTAGATTTTCTCCTATGTTACATTATAGGAGTTTTCTAGTTTTACATTCTACATTTAGATCTGTGATCCATTTTGAGCTAATTTTTTGAAGTGTGTAAGGTCTATATCTAGATTTATTTATTTATTTTTCGCACATGGATGTCCATTTGTTTCTGCACCATTTGTTGAAAAGACTATTTTTTCTCCATTGTATTGCTTTTGCTCCCTTGTCAAAGACCAGCTGACTATGTTTATGTGGATCTATTTTGGGCTCTCTATTCTATTCTATTGATCTATTTGTCTATTCTTTCACCAATACCACGCTGTCTTGATTGCTGTAACTTTATAAGTCTGGAAGTCGGGTAAGGTCAGTCCTCCAACTTTGTTCTTCTCCTTCAATACTGTATTGGCAATTCTGGGTCTTTTGCCTCTCCATGTAAACTTTAGAATCAGTCTGTTGATGTCCACAAAATAACTTGCTAGAATTTTAATTGGGATTACATTGAATCTACAGATCAAGATGGGAAGCACTGACATCTTGATAATATTGAGTCTTCCTATCCGTGAACATGGCATATCTTTCCATTTATTTAGTTGATTCCTTTAACCAGAATTTTGTAGTTTTCCTTCTATATATCTTGTTCCTATGTTAAAATGTGGATGAGGGACAGTGTTCTCCGACTGAGAAGGCACTTTGAGACCAAAAAATGTTGCAAGTCACCCCATATTGTTTATACAGAGTTCTGTTCAGGGTAACTTACTAGCGGGGGGGGGTTGGGCACACCAATAATCCAGACACTACCCAGCCGTTCTCTGCCCAGTTCGAACATGAATCCTTAACTTTTATAGAGGCACTGTGGTGAGGTCAAAGGGTAATTAACCAAAGTGGTGCCACCTGTACACCACTTTAGGGTAGATCAGAACAAGCCTTCTCACATTCCAGTCAGGACATACATTAACCTCCAGTAGTCCCGGAACATGCAGCCTCCTGGGAGGTAAGCACACAGGCAAAAATAAGATTGAGGGCCCAAAGATGGAGTCGGTCTGGTAAGAACTCCTACATATACTTACTGTTAGATTTATACCTTAGATTTTCATTTTTTGGTGTGCTAATATAAGTGATATTACATTTTTGATGTAAAATTTCATTTATTCATTGCTGGAATATAGGAACGCAGTTGACCTGTATCACTGTTTATGAGTTCCAATCTTTTTTTTGGTTTATTCCTTTGGATAGTCTACATAGACAAGCACATCATCTGCAAACAAAGACAGTTTTATTTCTTCCTTCCCACTGTATACCTATTTTTTTCCTTTTCTTGTCTTACTGTATTTTTAGGCCTTCCATTATGATGTTAGCAGAGATGAGAAGGGACATCGTGCTTGTTGATGTTCTTAGTGGGAAAGCTTTGAGCCTTTCACCATTAAGTATGATATTAGCTATTGTTTATTGGTAGATATTATTTCTTTTTTAAAACTGTTTTATTGGGGCGCCTAGGTGGCGCAGTCGGTTAAGCGTCCGACTTCAGCCAGGTCACGATCTCGCGGTCTGTGAGTTCGAGCCCCGCGTCGGGCTCTGGGCTGATGGCTCGGAGCCTGGAGCCTGTTTCCGATTCTGTGTCTCCCTCTCTCTCTGCCCCTCCCCCGTTCATGCTCGGTCTCTCTCTGTCCCAAAAATAAATAAAAACGTTGAAAAAAAAAATTAAAAAAAAAAAACTGTTTTATTTATTTTTGAGAGAGCGAGTGCGAGTGGGGGAGGGGCAGAGAGAGAGGGGGACAGAGGATCCGAAGTGGGCTCTGTGTTGACAGCAAGGAGCCTGATGAGGGGCTCAAACTCACAGACTGTGAGATCATAAACTGAGCTGAAGTCAAGATGCTCAACCGACTGAGCCACATAGGTGCCCCTGTAGATGTTATTTCTTAAGTTGAGAAAGTTCCCCTCTATTCTTAGTTTACTGAGAGTTTTTATCATACGTCAGTGTTGGATTTTGTCAAATGCTTTTTCTGCATCTGTTGATATGATCATGTTATTTTTCTTCTTTAGCCTATTGATGTGATGAATTAAATAATCAGTTTTCAAATGTTGAGCTAGCTTTACATACCTGGGATAAATCCCACTTGATTGTGGTGTATAATTCTTTTAATGCATTGTTAGATTCAATTTGCTAATATTTTGTTGAAGATTTTTGCATTTATGCTCATGAGAGATACTGGTCTGTAGTTTTCTTGTAATGTCTTTTGTTTGGTTTTGGTATTAGGGTATGCTGGCTTCATAGAATGAATTACCTCTGCTTCTATCTTCCAAGAGATTGTGGAGAATTGCCATAACCTCTTCCTTAAATGTTTGGTAAAATTCATCTGGGCCTGTTGCTTTGTTTTAAAAGATTATTAATTATTGGTTCAATTTTATTGATGATATGGGCCTATTTGGATTGTCTATTGCTACTTGTGTGGGCTTTGGCAGATTGTATCTTTCAAGGAATTGGTCCATTTCATCTAGATTATCAAATTTGTGGGCATAGGGTTATCGATAGTATGCTTTATTAGCCTTTTAATGTCTATGGGATCTGTAGTGATGTCTTTTCTTTCATTCTAGAAACAAGCATATCTTAGAGATATTGAGGGTTTGGTTCCAGACCACTACAATATAGCAAATATCACAATAAAGTGAGTCAAATTAATTTTTTGGTTTCCCAGAGCACATAAAAGTTGTGTTTACACTGTCCTGTAGTCTATTAAGTATGCAATAGCATTATGTCTGAGAAAACAATTTCTGTATGTTAATTTAAAAATACTTAATTGCTTGGGCACCTGGCTGGCTCAGTTGGTCGAACGTCTGACTCTTGATTTTGGCTTAGGTCATGATCCCAGCATCATGGGATCCAGCCCCATGTTGGGCTCTGCACTGATCATGGAGCCTGCTTAAGATTCTCTCTCTC
This sequence comes from Lynx rufus, assembly GCF_022079265.1. Lineage (NCBI taxonomy): Eukaryota > Metazoa > Chordata > Mammalia > Carnivora > Felidae > Lynx > Lynx rufus. Next base: position 18,246,794 of record NW_025814833.1, read on the forward strand.
TCCCGCTGCCCCTCTCCCCTGCTCTCGGTCTAAAATAAAAAAAAATTTTTTTAAGCTTAACATAATTGCTAAAAAATGCTAACCATCATCTGAGCTTTCAGTAAGTCATAATCATTGATCATAGATCATCATGACAAATATAATAATAATGAAAAGGTTTGAAATATTGTGAGAATTTCCCAAATGTGACACAGAGACACAACGTGAGCAAATGCTGTTGCAAAAATGGCACCAATAGATCTGCTCAACACAGTGTTGCCACAAACCTTAAATGTGTAAAAAATGTAATATTTGTGAAGTACAATAAAGAAAAGAACGAGCAAACAAGGTGTGCCTGCATTAGTAAATTGTGTTTTCTCTCTTTTTTTCCTTAATTAGCCTGCCTATAGACTATCACTTTCATTGATCTTTTCAGAGAATCAGCATTTGGTTTCAGTGATTTTGTCTATTGATTTCCTTTTTTCAACTTCATTGATTTCTGCTCTAATTCTTTTTTTTAAGTTTTTATTTTAATTCCAGTTAGTTAAAATACAGTGTTATATTAGTTTCAGATGTACAAGATAATGATTCAACACTTCCGTACCCCATCCTGTGCTCATCACAAATGCACTCCTTAATCCCCATCACCCATTTCACTCATCCTTCCACCCACCTCTCCCTGGTAACCATAAGTTCTCTATAGTTTAGAGTCTCTTTCTTGCTTTGTCTCTCTCTCTCTGCTTCCCTTTGCTCATTTGTTTCTTAAATTCCACATATCAGCTCTAATTTTTATTATTTCTTGTCTTCTGCTTAGTTTGGACCTCATTTGCTTTTCTTTTTCGAGTTTCCTGAGGTGGACGTTTAGATTATTCATTTGAGATCTTTCTCTTTTTTTAATATATGCATTCAATACTAGAATTTTCCCTCTAACCACTGCTTTCACTGCATTTCACTGGGTTTAAGTTGTGTTTTCATTTTAATTTAGTTCACATATTTAAAAATTTCTCTTGAGGGGCGCCTGGGTGGCTTAGTCGGTTGAGCGTCCGACTTCGGCTCAGGTCATGATCTCGCGGTTCGTGGGTTTGAGCCCCGCGTCGGGCTCTGTGCTGACAGCTCAGAGCCTGGAGCCTGCTTCGGATTCTGTGTCTCCCTCTTTCTCTGCCCCTCCCCTGCTCATGCTCTGTCTCTCTCTGTCTCAAAAATAAATAAAAAACAAAACATTAAAAAAATTAAAAAAAAATCTCAAGAGAAATTAAAAAAAATGTTTTTATTTATTTTTGAGACAGAGAGAGACAGAGCATGAGCAGGGGAGGGGCAGAGAAAGAGGGAGACACAGAATCCGAAGCAGGCTCCAGGCTCTGAGCTGTCAGCACAGAGCCCGACGCGGGGCTCAAACCCACGAACCGCGAGATCATGACCTGAGCCGAAGTCGGACGCTCAACCGACTAAGCCACCCAGGCACCCCTATCTCTTGAGATTTCTTATTTGGCCCATGTGTTATTTGGAAATGAGTTGTTTAATCTCAAAGTATTTGGGGATTTTCCAGCTCTCTTTTTGTTATTGTTTTCTAGTTTAATTTTATTGTGGTCTGAGAGCGTACATTGTATGATTTCCGTTCTTTTAAATTTGTTAAGGTGTGGTTTTGGGCCCACAGTGCGGTCTATCTTGGTGAATGTTCTATGTGGGCTTGAGAAGAATGAGTATTCTGCTATTGCTGGATGAAATAGTCTATAGCTGTCCATTATGTCCAGTTGATTGATGCTGTTGTTGAGTTCAACTTTGTCTTTACTGATTTTCTGCCTAGTGGATCTATCCATTCCTGATACAGGAGTATTGATGTCTCCAAGTATAATAGTGGATACATCTATATCTCCTTGCATTTCTATCAGTTTTTACCTCGTGTGGTTTGATGCTCTGTTAAGAACATGCACATCAAGGATTGTTGTCTTCTTGGAGAATTGACCCCTTTATCATTATGTAACGCCCTTCTTTATCCCTGGTAACTTGTCCTTGTCTGAAGTCTGCTCTGTCTGAAATTAATGTAGCTACTCCTGCTTCTTTTGATTAATTTTAGCATGGTATCTCCTTCTCTATGCATTTGCTTTTAAACTATATGTATCTTTATATATAAAGTGGGTTTCTTGTAGATAACCTATAATTGGGCCTTGTTTTTTGATCCACTCTGACGATCTCTGTCTTTTAATTGGTGTATGTAGACAGACCCTTGATGTTCAAAATGATTATAGATATAGTTGAACTACCATGTTTGTTACTGTTTTTTATTTGTTGTCCTTGTTCTTTGTTCCTATTTTTGTTTTCCACTCCTTTTTCTGCCTTTTGTGGTTTTAACTGAGCATTTTATGTAATGCCATTTTCTTTCCTTTTTTTTTTTAGCATATCAGTTATATATTTTTTTAACTTTTTTTAGTGGTTGCCCTAAAGTTTGTAATAAACATTTACAACTAATCCAAGCCCACTTTAAAATAAGACTATACAGCTTCAAAGATAGTGCAACTATCTTATAATAACAAAACAATCATAACATATCCCTCCTGTCCTTTGTATCTTTTCTGTCTTTTATTTCACTTATACAATAAGCATACATGAACACACACACGCATGGCCATACATGGTTGAATACAGTGTTGCTATTAATATTTTGAACAGACTTTTGTCTGTGAGATCAATTAAGAATAAAAAATTAAAAATTTAATGTTACCTTCAATTATTCCTTTTGCAGTGTTCTTCCTTTCTTTATGTAGGCTGAATTTCTTTTCTTTTTTAAAGTTTATTTATTTTGAGAGAGACAGAGACAGCACAAGTTGGGGAGGGGCAGAGAGGGAGGGAGAGAGAGAATCCCAAGCAAACTTTACACTCCCAGCGCAGAGCCCAACATGAGGCTCAAACCCACAAAACCATGAGGTCATGACCTGAGCCAAAACCAAGAGTCAGATGCTTAACCGACTGAGCCACCCAGGCGCCCCATGTTGACTGAATTTCTGACCTATATAATTTTTTCTTCTCTTTATATAACTTTTAAAAACATTTCTTGCCAGGCAGGTGTATTGGCAACAAATTCCTTCAATTTTTGTTTGGGAAATTCTATTTCTATTTTGATTTTGAAGGATTCTTTTGTGGAGTATAGAATTTTAGATTGGTGGTGGTTTTTTTCCTCTCAACACTAAATATTTCACTCCGTTCTCTCTTTGCTTTATGAGAAGTTGGGTATAAACCTTATCCTTGCTCCTCTACGGGTAAGGTTGTTTTTTCCTTTAATTTCTTTCAGGAACTTTTCTCTAATTTTCTGTAATTTGAAAATTATATGCTTAGGTGTAGGTTTTTTGGGCATTTATTTTGGTTGGTGTCCTCTAAGCTTCCTGGGTCAGTTTGGTGTCTGACATTAATTTGGGGGAAATTCTCAGTAATTATTGTTTCAAATATTTCTTCCATTACTTTCTTTGTTCTCCTTCTGGTGTTCCCATTATGTATGTTACACCTTTTGAACTTGTCCCACAGCTCTTGGATATTGTGGAATTTTTTTCCAGTCTTTTTTTCTGTTTATTTCTCAGTTTTGGAGGTTCCTATTGAGATGTCCTCAAGCTCAGAGGTTCTTTTCTCAGCCATGTCCAGTCTACTAATAAACATTCTTCATTCTTGTTACAGTGTTTTTGATCTGCAGCATTTCTTTGTGGTTCTTTCTTAGAATTTCTATCTCATTGTTTACATTGCCTATCTCTTTTTGCATGCTGTCTACTTTGTCCATTTGAGCCCTTAGCATATTAATCATGATTGTTTTAAATTTCTGGCCTGATAATTCCTATATCCCTGCCATATCAGAGTTTGATTCAGATTCTTTATTTCTTCAGACTGTTTTTTGCCCATGAGTATGTCTTGTAATTTTTCCTTCACAGGTAGGCATGATGTACTGGGTAAAAGGAACTGCTGTAAATAGGTCTTTAGTGATATAGTAATAAGGTGTGGGGGAAGGGGAAGCATTCTATAGTCTTAAATTAGGTCTTAGATTTTAGTGAGCCTGTCCCTCTGGAATGTGAACTTCACATGCACTTCTCAGGTTTTTTCTCCCTCCTCAGGTGGTATTGGATGGCTTGACTGAGGTTGTGTTGGGTGTTTTCCTTCTCCCAAGTGGAAGGCTACAACTGGCTGGATTTGAGTACTTCCTTCCTCAGGCCAGTTAGGTTCTGATAAACCCCCAGCAGGCTAGGTTCTGGTTAAATAGTTTCTCCTGAGGGCAGACCTTGTTAAGGAGAACAGAATGCTCTGGCATATTTCAACATAGTTCCTTTTCCCCTCTCCTTGCCAGAAGCAGGAGGGGATTGTTCTCTGATACTGTGAGAATCTGGTAGAAATCCAGGAGGTAAAACTCACAAAAGTGTGGGGAACCCCTGATGGCTGGGTCCCTTTAGAGTTTTTGACTCTCAGACTTGCCCACACTGAGCCTTCAGTGATTCATCCATTACAGTTCAGGTTTCCCTAACCCAGCATTGGTTTCCTCAGAGGATTCTGCTTGGGTAAGTTGTGATTCTCTATATTCACCTGTCAGTCCCTTTTGTGAGCACTGGTTTGTTCTTTGACCTCACTTTATTTTTTTTAACCTGACATCCTTTACAGATCTAAAAAGAGTTGTTGATTTTTCAATGTGTTCAGCCTTTTACTCGTTGTTAGCCTGGAGAGGCGACTTCCAAGCTCTTTACATGCTAGACTGGAAACTAGACCTATATTATTTAGTAATCTCTGAAAGCCTTGAGGTCAGAAACTGTGTCTTGAACTTTGTCATAAATTCAGCAACTTACATAATTCTTGGCGCATGATAGGTGCTTAGCTAATATTTGTTAAGTGCGAGAATAAGTTATTGAAAGAATGAGTGTTGGCAAACCAATTTACGGATGTTTTCAGCTAGACCTCCAACAGCTTTCGAGACTCCCCCTGAACTCCCTAGGTTCTTTGCCCAAATGCATAGTATCCAATATGGGGAAATAACTATTTTCTCTCCTAGTGGTGCTTACAAAGTTCTTTCATGCTGGACTGGAAACTGGAAACCCCATTTTCTGTTTTTTCAGATGCGGTTTTAAGATTGTTGCCCCCATTCAACGCTTTTACCTCTGATACCTTGTGTGACCTTGGTGGGTTTTTTTTTTCCCCTTTAGGTTTTTATTTTAGATTGTATTTATCTCATTTTTATTCTATTTCTCAGTTTAACATACAGTAAAATTGACCTTTTTTTGGTGTACACTTCTATAAGGACTTCATGAACTATTTTATAGAGTCGTTTTCTGAGCTCTTCTCTCTCCGCCATCTCCCTGCTACTTTCTGATTCCTGGGGCTTCCCTAGTCAGTCCTCTGGCCAGAAAGCTGGGACTTCAGTACCCTGTTCCGCTGTGCACTTCTGGTTACTGTGCTCATGTCTGGGAGGAAAAAAGCAATGGTGATGTGCTCTACCCTTTGGTACTACGTTTTCCTGAAGAGGAAGGTTTCCCCGCCTCTGAGTTTTAGACCCTGTGGGTCCCTGCTCCTGATGCTGTCGGTGCCGCTGCCTGTGTTACCATGGGTGCCGATTTGTTGCCACTTTGAATTCTTGTCTTCTTTTCCAAGATCTCTGCTACCACTTAGTTTGCAGAATCCTCAAATAGCTGCCCCATGCATTCCATCCAGGTTTTACAGCTGCATTCGGTGAGGAAGACAGAATGGAATGTGCTTCTCTATCTCAGCAGGGACAGAAACAAGCCCTTGCCGTTGTATAAAATCATTGGTGAAAAATGTGCCTTTCAATTATGCATCTAGAAATGTGACAATGGAGCAATGTAACAGACTCCAGACTTTAAAATTAGCTATGATTTTTCACCTCTATCTTGGTATTTATTGCACGTATACATCCAGTCAACACCCAGAAGCAGATTAACTGAGCTGACACACAGCTGCCCACAGGCACATGAAGGCCATACCCAGAGCTGCCCAGCTGAGCCCAGACTAAATTGCCAACCTGAAGAATCGTGAGCCAAATAAATGGTTGTTATATTAAGCCATGGAGTTTTGGGGTAGCTGTTTTCATGTAGCAATAGCTACGTGATACTGTAAGCAAGTAAAACAAAAGCATTAACCCATTGTGGTATCTGATTTAAAAAAAAAGATTTCTGGGTGTTTCTGCATGTCCAAGTGTACAAGGCACAAAATAAAAAAGTAGTACATTTCCTAGTGTCACTAATCATTTTGTGCACGGAATATAATTCACAGAAAATGTTTTCCAGTAATTTCATTTCTAGAAGGAACTTTGTAGCTAGGAATTATAGCTTGAGCAAATCTCAAAAATCCTACAATTTCAACTACTGAGAGTGGTTGGCAGTCCATAAGCAGCACTTCGACAAATTTCGTTTAGGTTTTTTAACGCCATAGACCTAGAACAGGAGGAAGTGCCTTAAAAATATTTCTTAAAGTCTGTTTTAAAGTTTGCTTAGCGAGAATCAAACTTTGGCTATTTCACTTGTCTCTAAGATTTTCTTCCCTTTATTCTCGTGACATTCATTATTATGTTTGGATGGAGCATGATTTATCGTAGATATACATGATTTGGGAGTTTTTCCTTCTTACGAAATTTCAAAGTGGAAAAGTTGACATTTAGCTTTTATTTCATCCTCATAAGCTGTGGAAAGATTTTTGAATAAGATCTCTTAAAACATGCATGGTCTTTTTGTAATTAAAAATGAAAAATTAAGTGCCGTTCTTAAACGTGATTTTGTTTATTGTTTCGAATGCTAGTACAAAAAACAATTCTACAAAGATTAGAATTCTATATTTTTTAAATTTTTATCTTATATTTAAATAAAAAATTATTGGCTCAAAAGAATGCTCTTAAGTTTACTTGTTCACTGCATGTTTTAAAGTAGGCTCTAAGCCCAATGGGGAGCCCAAACTCAGGATCCTGAGATCAAGAGTTGCATCCTCTACTGACTGAGTCAACCAGTCACCCCACTGCATGTTTTCTTAATGTTTGTATTGACTTTATCCATTTCCCTATTTAACTGTAAGTTCCTAAAAATTATGTTCGTACATAAAATTAAAAGCTTTCACAATCATCGTTAAGAACCAGGATTTTACTCCTGCCATAATAAATATGTATTTATATGTCAATGACCGGAAGATTTCAACAAATAACACAGGGAGATTTCCAGTCTAATTGTCATCTACAGTGCTTACCTATATTTGAAAACAAATGTTCAGATGTTAAAAATAAGTCTGATGTTCTTTGTTCATATTACTGACATTTTCGTGCTGATTATATATTATGGTAACATACATAATTACATTCTGCCCACGTTCTGTGATGGCAGAAATGATGTTGAGGTAGACATTCGCCCTTCAAAAGGGTGAGGCCATATGTGAGAGAAGACTTTTGGCCCAAAACTTCAGAGCATCCCTACAGTTGACGCTTATTTATTTCTCTGCTCCAGAACTTTTGTGGCTAATGTGACTTGGTAAAGTGCTGGGGTGATTATAATCCATCGCAGCGCACAGAGGCACATCATAAAATCCTGCTTCGTTCTGCTTCATTTGCACGTGGCATCTTGTGTTCTCACTCACAGCCCACACCTGCCCCACAAGACATAAATCTCTTCTATTTGCCCTTTTACGGTGAATAGCATGGGGTGCCTGGGTGGCTCAGTCGGGTAAGTGTCCGTCTTTGGCTCAGGTCATGATCTCACGGTTCCTGGGTTCGAGCCCCATGTCGGGCTCTGCTGACGGCTCAGAGCTTGGGGCCTGCTTCGGATTCTGTGTCTCCTTCCTTCTGCCCCTCCACCTCTCATTTTCTCTCTCTCTCAAATATAAATAAACATAAAAATTGTTTTAAAAAAAGATGAATAGCATGGACAAGTAAGTGGACAGTGCACCTGTAGTGGGGAAGAGATACCAGTGAAAAAAAAGACCGTGAGTAGGAGATGAGTTATGAAAGGAACGAAAGAGGACAGTGGTTTTCTTCAGAGAAGGCCATAGGAGTAGAAGTAGAGCATCATTTGAATGCTTGTTGGAAATTACTCATTGTTTCTAATGGGTGTGAAGATTGTAAGTTTTAAGGAAAACGCCCTTTGATTGAATAAATCACATTAAATGTTGGACAAAGTTGCTGAGGCAGGATGTCAGGCATGAGGAGGAACAAGAAGCAATGGAATGATGATATTCTCTGAAACCAACAAACATACTCACTAGGTGGACTTTCCAGTTGGATGCCTTTATGGTTTTGTAAAAAGTGAGACTCAAAGGGTGTCCTGACCAAGAGAAGGGTTTCCCTCAAGCTCCAGGTTGTCTATTGAGGATTAAAAGGAAGGACTGCTAAATGCAATGCAGTATCCTGGATTGGATCCTGGAACAGAAAAAAACAAAACAACAACAACAACAAAAAACAACTACCATTGGAAAAACTGTTGAAATCTTAGCCTGGAGTTCTGAAGTGTAGTCAATAGTCATTATCAATGTTGGTTTCTTGGTTTTAACAAATGTACCATAGTCATATAAGAGGTTGACACTGGGGAAAATGGCGGGGGGGGAGATACATGGAAATTTTCTGTACTATCTTTGTAAGTTTTATGTAAATCTAAAATTACTTCAGGGGCGTCTGGGTGGCTCAGTTGGTTAAGCATCTGACTTTGGCTCAGGTCATGATCTCACGGTTCATAAGTTTGAGCCTCGTGTTGGGCTCTCTGCTGTCATTGCAGAGCCCGCTTCAGACCGTCTGTGCCCCTCCCTTTCTGCCCCTCTCCCGCGTGCTGTCTCTCAAAAGTAAAATAAACATTCAAAAAGAAATAAAAATAAAATTACTCCAAAAATATTTTAAAATAACTAAAGCTGGGGGGCAAAAAAGTGCTTTAATTTGAAAGTAAGATACTGATTTTGGTAGAGAGGTGTTGCCCTTGGTGCAAGGCACACCCAAGAGAGAATGTCAGATTAGAAGGCTGTAAGGACTGCTCCAGATAAGGAGTAAAAAGTAAGGTAATGGAACACAAGCAAGGAAAAGAAGTCTGCGGCTAGACTTGCATCAGAGTACTTAGTGTAAATCTTGAGGAAAATCTCTCAATAGTAATAATGCATATTGCAGTGAAATAGTAATGGTTGGTTTAATACAAGCTCATTCTCTAACATAGGTTATCCTTTAGTCTTTAACCAGTGTTCAATTCACATGGAATTAATATTTGCCACCTTTAGTTAGAGTCGTGGGAAATCAGAGGTATTCCTTCCCTTCTTCCTTATAGACATGAGCTGCAGTTAAACCCTAGGTTTTGAGTGAGACAGCTCCAGTTTTGTTCTTCTTTGCATGTTGTTTCATTGTGTCAAATCCTGCATTTAAAAAAATGAAACAGCTTCAAAAATTATTATAAACCACATCCACCTTTGTTCTTTAAAATCTTTTTTTAATGTTTATTTATTTTGAGAGAGAGAGAGAGTGCAAGCGTGCCACAGAGGAGGGTAGAGAAATGGGGAGACAGAGAATCCCAAGCAGGCTCCGCGATATCAGCACAGAGCCCTATATGGGGCTCGATCTCATGAACTGTGAGGTCATGACCTGAGCCTAAATCGAGAGTCAGACATTGAACCGACTGAGACCCCCAGGTGCCCCAGCCCTCTTTTTCTTTTTTGGCCATGTCATACAACAGGCATGCTTTGGTCATGCTACCAGGCATTCTTCATGTCCCCCGAGTCTGTATATGGTGGCTGGGCCTTAGATCACCACTTTTTGGATTTCTGAATTGTTACTACATGTGTAACAAGTCACAGGCCATCCCACCACCTAGCCTGCTCTACAATGCCAGCTATGCAAGTTGTGTCAGCTAACCAGTCTGGTAGCTTCACTCCCCTTTGGTCGATTTTTGGATAATGGAGTGGATTCGGTAAGATTCTGGTTTTAAGTAGTAAACTGTATCTCAAGCCAGCTTAAGCAAAAAGATATAAATGGTCATTCACAAAAAGGGAATGGTGGAGGTCTCGTGGTATCTGCAGGCCGGAATGTAGCTGGACCTCTAGAGGAAACCAGATCTAGGAGCCAGAAAGTCAGCACAGGAGCCCAGAAAGCATATTCTCTTTTGGTCTCTCATCTTTGCTTTTCTCTCTTTGTAGAATGGCTTTCTGGGCTTCTCTGTCAACACAGAGACTGACTGGCTGACTCTATGCCCTATGAAAAATTCCCAGGAGGAAGACTCTTATTCGTTAACTTCTTGGCAGGCACTACCCCTAATCTAGTCAACTGCAATCGTGGGGGCAGAGTCACACATTGTAAACCTGACTTCCTCTCCATATAGGTAGAAAAGTAGTACTGAGAGAAGCAAGAAGTACTGTGAGCTATGTAGACACCTCAGAAGCTGTTTACTATAAGAAATGGGCATAACCATAATGGAGAGAAGAAAAAGGAGATCTGACAGTTGTATGAAACACATACAACTACACAAACTATGTGACATGGAACATTCTATTCTCTTAGGGTCAAGAGTCAAGTGTTGCTTCAATTCCTCAAAAAATATTGAATATTTGTGCATGGGTTTGGCTAAGTACCATTGGCACAAATTATCAGGTATGGTCTCGTGTCCTCAGTTGAGTTAGGGAGAGGTGTCTATGAGAAAATAACCCCTTATTCTTCCTTCCCTTTCTCAAATTCCAAATATGAGTGAAGTCATGATATCTTTCTCTGACTTATTTCACTTAGCATAATATACTCTAGTTCCATCCATGTTGAGGGAGGCAAACCGTAAGAGAGCTCTTTTTTTTTTTAACGTTTTATTTATTTTTGAGACAGGGAGAGACAGAGCATGAACAGGGAAGGGTCAGAGAGAGGGAGACACAGAATCTGAAACAGGCTCCAGGCTCTGAGCTGTCAGCACAGAGCCCGACGCGAGGCTTGAACTCACGGACCGCGAGATCATGACCTGAGCCAAAGTCGGCCGCCTAACCGACTGAGCCACCCAGGCGCCCCAATAAGAGACTCTTAAATACAGACAACAAACTGAGGGGTGCTGGAGGGGAGGAGGGTAGGGGATAGGCTAGATGGGCGATGGGCATTAAGGAGGGCACTTTTTGAGATGAGCACGGGGCATCGTACGTAAGTGATGAATCACTGGGTTCTACTTCTGAAGCCAAGACTCCACTGTATGCTAACGAATGTGAATTTAAATTAAGAAAATAAAATAAGATTATTTTATATCTTTAAAACAAAAGAAAATAAACCCACAGTACAAGAAAGTACAATATTAAATCACAAGTAATACAGATGTTAAGTTCTATTTGGGTTTATGTCTATAATGAAAATGTATTGTTTATCTTTTTAAGGTCCAATTTACTAACGGTACAAATGCATACTCGTGTTCATTTTATTTTATATTTGTATGAAGACCGTAGGGACTGTGGAGAAGCCCAATGACTGTGTCTCAACAAGGAAGTTGCTTGAAGAAATTTGTGCAGGGGCGCCTGGGTGGCTCAGTCAATTGAGCATCCGACTTTGGCTCAGGTCATGATCTCACAGTCTGTGAGTTCAAGCCCTGTGTCGGGCTCTGTGCTGACAGCTCAGAGCCTGGAGCCTGCTTCGGGTTCTGTGTCTCCCTCTCTCTCTGCCCCTCCCCCCCCCACGCTCTGTCTCTGAAAAATGAATAAATCTTAAAAAAAATTAAAAAAAAAGAAATTTGTGCAACAGTGATCTAATTAAGCCCAACGCCTCCAGGGCCTGCCCCACCCATAGGTGGGCCGAAATACACAATGTCGTCTCTCCTGGTCATTTTTGTGGACACTGCCCCACAAATTCCTTTTGTAAAACCATATGTCTTCTAGAGTACCCTGTTTGAGTGCAAACTGCGCTTTGCAATACTGTGTGATCAAGCATTTGTAACTTAGCATGATTGGTTTAGAGACTGGTAAACTTAGAAATCCAAAAAGATCTTGAGTACAGAGCAGAGGCAATAGCCCCTTCGGGGACTTTGGAAGTGAATGATGAGATGTGGAACGAGATGGTGAGGGGCCACTGGAAATTGAGTCACTTAGTTCAGGTTACTGCCAAGAATTCCAAAGGCTGCCTTACAAATTTCCATTCCTGGTAAAGCTACCATAAAAATCTTAATGGCAAAGATTAGGTGTCCTGTTTTCTCTTTAACCTCCTATAAAGGTTTAGGGGCCCCTAGGTGGCTCAGTTGGTTAAGCATCTGACTTCAGCTCAGATCACGATCTCACGGTTCATGAGTTCGAGCCCCACGTCAGGCTCTCTGCTGTCAGCACAGAGCCTGCTTCAGATCCTCTGTCCTCCCCACCTCTCAAAAATAAATAAACATTAAAAAACTAAACTCTTACCAGGTTTATACTCATACTGACTTTCCTTATTCTTATAGAATCCTGTGAATAAATCTTCGGTTGACTGAAGGATCAGAGTTAGGGAATATACTGAAGAAAATAGGAGCCTCAACACTCTGATTCCATCAGAGGAGCCAGTCTTCTGTGTAGCCTCCTGTTCCTGCCCCAAAATAGCTCTCTGGCTGAACTGATGCCAGGAAATTTCCTATTAGAGTCCTTGCTTATATATAGGTTCTTTGGATATTATTAACTAAGCCCGACACGTAGATGGTGTTCAATAGTATTTGTCCTAAGATATGGTGATGACATCAGGGATTAGCATGAATGTCTTTCAGTTTAATGAGATCAGCTTACCCATATAAAAGCTGTTGGGTAGAGGAAGGTTGGAAAGATATAAATCATGGTTCTATTTATGCTGTGACAGCACAACATAGCACGTTTAAGAAGACCAAGATAGAAAATACAAACAGGCTATGAGCACCATGTCACAGAGAGGTTTACCCCTACCCCATCACACCGCTTCCCCTCTCTTCCATGATATCCTAGCCACGTGCCGATTTACGTCTGCCGATAAGGCCGTGTGGGCTGAACTGCTCTGCCAGGGTGAAATATACAAAGCCACTGCTCATCCCTCCTCAACTGCTCCAAACAAATCGTCAGAGGGTGAAAATAACTCAGTGACTAGATTTCCTGGTTTGACTTTGTTCACAGCAATTTATCTAGATAAGCCTTCCTTTTTTCTCCATTATTCTGGGGAAATACAGTCAGAAAAGATCATGCAAAGTAAATATACTGGGTTTTAAGGAAAATGTATATATTCCGCTTCTAAGAAATATGTTTAAGGGGAACAAAAGGAATTATGGAGTTTTTGTTGCCGGTTTTGACACAAACCAGCTGCGTCTTCATCACCCGGTAACCACCTCACCCTTTTTGTTTCTATAAAATTAGACAGTGGCTGGAAATGGTGAAAAAGTATGCTGGTCAATCAAGAGGAAAAATTTTATAGTGAAAAACAGAGATTAAAAAAATCGCACCAAGAACTTGGAGAACAATTTGACAGATTTCGAGCCAACCTGTGTCATTTATAGTACAATTGAGTCCAAGGACTGTGTGTATAAAACAGATTAAAATGACTGGTCCCTGGAGAAAAGGGATTTGAATACATAAGTGCTTTTCTATGTCAGCTATGTTTTTAGTAAAATTTTGAGAACACTGCAAAGCTCACATTTGCTGCTAAAATTTTTACTTTTTAGAAATGTAGTTCATGTAGATAAAGGTTTCCCGGACCCAAATGAAAATTATTCTATGGGAGAAACTGTCTCCAGTTTAAAAACTATGCCATAGAGTGCCTATCGGCGTAAGAAAATAGTTCAATTATTTTTTAATATTTGTCCAATCAAAGCAGCACCATATCTGACTAATTCCATTATTATAATTTGAATACTCTATTACAGTATCGATATCCTGCTGCTTTTATGGTATGTCTTGTTTTACACAAGCAATGAACTCAGGAAAATGCTTATGGAGATAGAATCCTATTACCCTCCACTGTGTCTAATATGGTTCTGCTGTTTTAAGGACACTCCTTTTCCTCTCCCCCCTTGTCCCTCTTCTGTCTCCACCCTCACCCCCGCCCAGTTCAGTGAAGTGCACTAGGCCAGCGGGATAGGGAGGCACGGGGTGATATACTGGTCAGAGTAAACTTTTTTCTTGAAAAACCACTGACTGTCAGCCACCCCAGTATGGTGTAAGAACACTTAACAACGGAAACACCAGATCGATTTGAATTAAGCTTTTCATGCAACAAACACAGCTGAACACTGGTGTACTGGTTGTTTTCGGCATTGGAGACACAAATATGAATAAGATAGTTTCTGACTCTATTAAGTGAAGAACATCACTTGAAAGAGGAGGGAGGAGTGACAGTTTACAGTGTGGCTGGGTTTTAAAGGACTGGATAGGAATTTGCCAGGTGGGCAAGGAAGAGAAGGGCTTCTGGGCAAAAGGCATAGCATGGGCAAGGCAAGATGATATGAAATGACAAGATGTTTTGGGGGCTTCTAAGCAAATGGTGAGGGGAGGAGAGGATGGAAAGTGGCCAGGGATGGTGTTGCAAAGGGACAAGAGCTGGACCGCAAAGGGCTTTGTAGACCACTGATTGTTAGAGAGGCGTTCTCTCTTGTTGGGTGGGGGTAGTACATATGGCCTGGATGAACTGGCCCCAAACCTTGTATTTCTTTTGATCCTCATTTCATGCTTACTAAGTTGTTTTCTGGCTGGATCTTAGAGATACCTTCGGATCAGGAAAGGAACACTCAGAGCACTAAGCAGAAATAAAATGGTAAGTGGAGAAATAGAACTCCATTTAAGATGAATAAAGTAGACAGAAAATTCAGAAACAGACCCAACTCTCTTTGGAAATTAATTATATGCTAAAACTAGCATTTCAAACCAATATAGAAATGGTGGGCTTTTCAGGAAATGATGTTGGGACAATTGGTTAGCCTCTTGGGGAAAAAAAATTAAGCTTGATTCTCCCCCCATCAAAAAGCAACTTGACCCCTACCTCATTCCTCATACCAGATAAATTCCAAATGGAGCAAAGATTTAAATATTCAAACAAAAATACTAGGAGAAAATATAGGCAAACATTTCAATAATCCTAAGGTGAGGAAGATATTTTAAAGTATGATCCGAAACTCAGGAATCACAGAAAGATTGAGAAATTTGACTACGTAAAAATGTATAGCTTCCTAAATAGCAAATGAACATTGAAAATAAAAACAATGAACCGTGGAAATTATTTACATTTATGATAAATGGCAAATTTACTTAATGTATAAAGAGCTTTTTTGAATAAAAAAAAACCCTCAACACCAGAATTAGGAAAATGGCCAATGGATGCTGATAACCTAATCAGTCTCTCCAAAATCAAAGTAACTTTAAATTATGTATTCTAAATGTTAAAAAATTCAACTAAAAATTCTTTAATGCCTTATTTCTTTCATCTTTATTTCTTTGGACAAAGACTGACTCTCTTTCTTCTCAAATATGTATAACTGACGAATATTTTGCCTTCTTTATTTTGACTGCCCTTGTTTTCAAAATGTGTACTTGAAAACTGCTTTTCAAACGTATATTAACCGTTTGAAATATGTCTATTTTTGAGCTTCCCTTCCTGGTGAATCCCAAAACAATACCTGAAAAGATATGGGGGTAGATCTTTGTAACCACTTAAAAAGAAATGTAGAGGCGCCTGAGTGGCTCAGTCGGTTAAGTGTCCGACTTGGGCTCAGGTCATGGTCTTGCAGTTCCTGGGTTGAGCCCCATGTCGGGCTTTATGCTGACAGTGTGGAGCCTGCTTCGGATTCTGTGTCTCCCTCTCTCTCTGCCCCTCCCCCACTCGTTCTCTCTCTCTCTCTCAAAAATAAATAAACATTAAAAAAAGTTAAAAAATAAACAAAAATAAACATTAAAAAGTAAGAACAAAAAGAAATGCAAAACTGGTATGCTGAAATCTGAGGGTGTACTAGTTTCTGGATTCTGGCTGGGGCTCAGTCCCTCTCATTGCTTCATGCACACTGATGTTTTGTAGCTTTCAGTACACAATTCTTTGACCTCCTTGGTTTAATTTATTCTTAGGTATTTTCTTCTTTTGGATGCTATGGTAAATGCAAATGTTTTCTTAATTTCCTTTTTGGATTGTTCATTGCTCGTGTATAGAAATGCAATTGATTTTTGTATGTTGATCTTGTATTCTGTAAATTTACTGCGTTCATTTATTAGCTTATGTAGATTTTTCTGGAGGCTTTATAATTTTCTGCTTATAAGATCATGTCATCTGTGAATAAATTTCAGCTCTTCCTCTCCAATTTGGATGTCTTTTCTTTCTTTTTCTTGCCTAATTGACCTGGCTAGAACATCCAGTACGTTGTTGAATAGCAGTGAAGAAAATGACATCCTTGTGTTGTTCCTGAACTTAGGAATGTGGGAGGAAAGCTTCCAGTCTTTCACTGTTGAATATGATGTCAGCTATAGGTGTTTCATAAATGCCTTTTATCAGGTTGAGAAAATTCCCTTCTTTTCCTAGTTTTCTGAATGTTTTTATCCTAAAATGGTGTTAGATTTTGTCTAATGCCTTTTCTTCATTAATCAAGATGATCATGTGGATTTTTTCTGTCATTCTATTAATGTGGAGTATTATTACATTGACTGATTTTCTTATGTTGAACTACCCTTGCACTTGTGGGACAAATCCCACTTGATCCTGGTTTATAATCCTTTTAATATGCTGCAGAATTTGGTTTGCTGGTATTTTCTTGAGGATTTTTTTTTTAATTTTAGAAAGAGAGAGAATGTGTGCAAGTGGAGGAGAGGGGCAGAGGGAGAGAGAGAGAGAGAGAGGGAGAGAGAGAGAGAGAGAGAGAGAGAATCTGAAGCAGGCTCCATGCTAAAGCTCGATCCCATGTCCCTGGGATCATGACCTGAGCTGAAATCAAGAGTCAGATGCTCAACCGAATGAGCCACCCAGGCACCCCAAGGATTTTTGTATCTATATTCATAAAGGATATTGGTCTGTAGTTTTTCTTTTTTGTTATATCTTTGTCTGGCTTTGGTGTCAGGGTAATGCTAGCCTCAAGAATGAGTTAGGAAGGAAGTATTTTCTCTACTAATGCTTTTTGGAAGAGTTTGAGAAGGGTTAGTGTTTATTATTATTAAGATTTTATTTTAAGTAGTCTCCACACCCAACATGGGGTTCAAACCCACAACACTGAGATCAAGAGTTGCATGCTCTACCAACTGACCCAGCCAAGTGCCCCTAGTGTTAATTATTTTTAAATGTTTGGTAGAATTCACCAGTATAGACATCTGGTTCTACGCTTTTCTGTTTGATTACTAACTCAGCCTCTTGTTATAGATCTGGTTAGATTTTTTATTTCTTCTTTAGTCAGTTTCAGTAATTTTTGTCATTTATTTTTTAAAAATGTTTTCAGCATATGCATGAAATCTGCTTTTTGTCTCTGATCCTATCTTGGTTATTTATGTCTTCTCTCTTTCTTTCTTATTAAATAAGCCCACCAAAAGTTTGCCAATTTTACTAATCAATCTTTTCAAAAAAATTGGATTTGTTGATATTCTTTACTTTATATATGGTTTCTATGTAATTAGTCTCTTTGTTTTTGTTTTCTTCTTCACTTTAGTTTTGGTTTTAATTCATTGATTTTCATACATTGATTATGTATATGTGAAATATTAGTTTGGGGTATATAAAATAGTCTTTTTTTATGGGAAACTAATGATCAATATGGGCAATTTAATGCAGTTCATCCTAATATTTAAAGCTAAAAACATTTGCTGTAAGCAATATTTTTTACAAGGTAGAAAAATGATATTACAAAGATTTTATTGTTTATGAGTACATTTTTCTTTTTTTTTTAATTTTTAAAAATTTATTTATTTTTTGAGAAACATAGAACAAGTTGGGAGGGGCAGAGAGAGAAGGAGACACAGAATCTGAAGCAGGCTCCAGGCTCCGAGCGGTCAGCACAGAGCCTGATGCGGGGCTTGAACTCACAAACCGTGAGATTATGACCTGAGCCGAAGTCGGACGCTCAATCGACTGAGCCACACAGGCGCCCCTGAGTGCATTTATTTCGAGTAAAAGTGAAAATCATACACGGGAAAGATATACAACAATTTCGAGATAGTAGTTACCTTAGGGAAGGAAAGCAGGTGAAGGGATTTATGTGTAATATTTTATTTCTTACAAAGAAAATATTAAAAATATTAAAAATATAAATAAAGATGTAGAGCAAATGAGGCAAAATACCAACACCTGTTTTATTTTGTTGGTGGGGAAATCCCACAAAACTTGATAATTAGAATTTTTGTTATCATCCTGTCTAGATGTTAACAATTAGTGCATCCAGGTAAGTACTATATGAAACACTTATATAAACAAGAACAATAATAACGTTTTTATAAATTGTGTATTTCATTGATGATTTCTGTTTACAATGTGCTATTGACTTTGTTCGTTATTTCTACTGATTCTTGCTCCTGGAGTCTAGTTTCTTTGCATGCTTGCTCATCTTTGTGTGTTCCTTGTTGTATTTAAATTTTTTTTTGTAAGAATAATTTGAGATCAGGGATAAAGGTATCTTCTTCCAAAGAGGATATGTATTTTTTTCTGTCAGGCACTTGGGGCACCAAGTGCTTTAAGTGTAGTTGAAAGCTTGAGGTTCTCTGAGGGGGGCCTGTGTGGCTCAGTCAATTAAATGTCCGGCTCTTGGTTTTGGCTCAGGTCATGGTCTCACGGTTTGTGGGTTTGAGCCCCACATCGGGCTCTGTGCTGACAGTGTGGAGCCTGCTTGGGATTCTCTCTCTCTCTCTCTCTCTCTCTCTCTCTCTCTCTCTCCCCCTCCCCTGCTCACTCTCTCTCTCAAAATAAAGTAAAAAATAAAATAAAAAACAAAGCTTGAGGTTCTCTGAATAACCCAGAGAATTGGACTTAGGCTGTGATCCCACGTAAAGACTGTCCCAATTCTGGGCGAAGCACTCTCAGGACTTTGGGGCCCTGACTTCTGGGTCCTGCCTGTGGGAAGTTCTCCTGTTTGTGAGGCCTCTGGGTTTTACTTCTGTCCTGCTGCCACTTGTTCTGTGAGTCTTCAGAATGAAAATTCACAAATTGGAGGGATTGTCAAGAACCCTCAGAGAAGAAAGTTGCTTTTGTTCTTATTCATCTCCCTGGTGAATATTTTCCTGTTAATTTTGGCCTCGTAATTCCCTACTGTCGTGTTGGGTCTTTTATGCTTTTAAGGTGGTAATTTTTCTATTTTATCTAGCTTTTTCACTTGTTTTCAGCAGGAGGGTTGTCCAAACAATCTAGCCCTCGATTATCAGAATTAGGAAGCTAGCATTTAATTCAGTTCCGTCTTATCTTCTCTCTCTCTTCTTAAGGTGAAAGTCGTCCCTGTAGGTTGTTTCAGGCTCGATTCCTCACCTCCCACGTGTGATCATTCAAACAGGAGAAGACATATTTCCACAAGAGTGAGCAGTGATCATAAGGCCGAGGACAGTCCCCCAGGGCAAAAGAAATCTGCAGATGAGGTGACTCTAATTTCACCCAGCAATTTTTACAACCATTTATAGTATCAAACAGAACTCGGTTTATCAGTCTAACAATATCTTCATTTGGGATGCGTCAGAGTTTCTTTCGAGAACGAAGAATCATGACTTACTCTGCACGTCTGGAACTGAAGGGCCCATCCAAGGGTTCTCCCCAGCTGCTCCCCCAAAAGCAGCAGCTTGAACTAAAGACGAATTCACATTTCTAGTTGTCAAGTTCTGTACTTGAATTTTTTTTTTTTTAATTTTGAAAGCGGGAGTGTGAGCAGGGGAAGGGCAGAGAGAGAGAGGGACAGAGAATCTAAAGTGGGCTCTGTGAGCCCGATGTGGGGCTCGAACTCACGAACCTTGAGGTCGTGACCTGAGCCAGAGTCCGACGCTCAACCGACTGAGCCACCCAGGTGCCACATGTGCTCGTATTTTTTAAATAACGGCTACCTCAACCTTTACCCACCAATATGTTTTAAAAGTTCCTAGGGCCTCACAATTCATCATAACAGGCAGACTCCACCGGACTCCTTCCTCCATCTTCCCCCTTCTTATCTTTGGATAGTTTAAAGGGAACAAGGTTGGTGACCCACAATGCTGCCTTTCATAGAAGCCGCCTGCTGCTATAGGTCTTGTCAACACATTCGCTTATAAAAACAGGCGCCTCTGTGGCAATATTTCATTCCAGTGATGCTTTTTCCATTCTACCAGTACGTTCCAGAAACGCAATCGTTCTGGTCGATGGCCCTTAGTGCAATGGAGCCAATGTGCAGCTTTACATTTTTTGGTCTTGTGTTTTGACTGGCTGAGAACCCCAAGCCGAGGTGTCTGAACACATCACAGTGATGCTGAATTTTATGAATAAGGAAGAAGCTGGTACATGAAGGGGACTCTCTATTGGTTTTGAAATTTGAAAATTAGTGCTCATTGTTCAGCAAGTTTTTATTTCTTATCTGATAGAAGTAGAGGCTGTTTCAAAGAGGCATCTTAAGATGCTGCGTTTTAGAACAATTTGTTTGAACCCAAGGAAGTTTGTATTTCGGGTGTAGGTGGGAGATGGACTGAGACGGTCTGCATGTAATGGAAAGCACATCGGAGAGGAAGGATGAAGGGAGGGAGGGAGACCACGGCTTCTGAGGCAGAGGAGAAGAATGGATGATGTGGTCAAAGCTGGCCGCCTGCCTTCTCCGGTGCTTCCGTGTTTGTAGGGACAATCAGCGGAGGATATACCAGGTTATGATATAGTAGCAAATGGTCACAAAGTAGTGCTTTAAGGCAACAAAGATTCATTTGTCCCTCATATCCAGTGTGGGTCTGAGGAGCTTTCTAGCACAACTGTGCCTCTATATGGCAACTAGACCATCCAGGCTGATGGGGGCTTTACCATCTAATAATTGCCCCATCTTGAACATATGACTGTTTTACATTGACTGATGTAGCATGAGAAGAGAGGCTGAGGGTGTTGCACAAGCAGTTAAGTACTCTGTTCCAGAAGTTCTATGTGCCACTCCAGCCTACGACCCATGGGCCGAACTTGCCACACGGCCCTAACCAACTTCATGACAGAGGGAGAAGTGCACTTCCTTGTGTGTCTGGAGGAGAGCCAGACGTTAACGAACAGAAGTCTCTGCCACAGAGGTGCGTGCCTGATGCCTTTCCACCTTGCAAGTTATGTGTCATAAAAAGAAGCCCAACTGTATGGTTCTTAGCCACAGAATACAAGCCTCAAATGTATGGCTGTGGCATACTGTGGAGAGAAAGGAGCCATTTGTCTTTAGAAAAAGTCCTTCCCACTCCTGAAGGGAGTACATGTAGAATAACACTCCATTCTTTTGGGTTTTCACAGACCACCACCACAACATGGTGAAATGAACAACAATTTGATGGGGCGGCTGGGTGGCGCAGTCGGTTAAGCGGCCGACTTCGGCTCAGGTCACGATCTCGCGGTCCGTGGGTTCGAGCCCCGCGTCGGGCTCTGTGCTGACAGCCTGGAGCCTGCTTCGGATTCTGTGTCTCCCTCTCTCTGACCCTCCCCCGTTCATGCTCTGTCTCTCTCTGTCTCACAAATAAATAAATGTTTTAAAAAAAAAAAGAAAAGCAGTTTGATGGTTGATTTTATGTGTGAACCCGGCTAGACGATGATACCTAGCTGTTTCATCAAACGCTAGTCTGGATGTTGCCGTGAAGATATTTTTTAGATGTGAATAACATTTATAATCAGTCGACCTTAAGTAAAGCAGAATGCTCTCTATAATATGTGCCATGGGTAGGCCTCGTCCAATCATTTGAAGGCCTTAAGAGCTGAGACTGAAGTTTCCTGAAGAAGTGAATTCTGCCTCAAGACTATAACATAGGAATTCCGCCAGAGTTTCCAGCCTGCTGGCCTGCCCTGGAGATGTCAGACTCAAGACTGCAACATCAACTCTTACCTCAATTTCCAAACTGTTGGCCAGCCCTACAAATTTCAAATTTGTTGGCCCCCACAATCACGTAAGCCAATTCCTTACAAGAAACCTTTCTCGCCCTCTACACACACATATACACCACCCCCGTATACACACCCTATTGGTTCTGTCTCTTGGGAAGACCCTAATACAAACAGTATCTATTACGTTTTCATCTACAGAAGGCCCCGGGAGAATCCTGTAATGAATAGCCATGCTTTGATGGAGTTAAACAAATTGCTAAAATTCATTTTTAGCCGAACATCCTCTCAAGGTTCTCTGGAATAGCTTCAGCAGGACTCATGGGAAGAAACCCTTAAAACCTTGGTAGGGATTTCTTGGTAGGGAGACGGAGTGTAATGAAATATTATAGTTAAGACATTTCAAAAGGCTATTTGTAAGGGACGGTGATCACGTGAATTTGAGTAGAGTCACAAAATTTGTCTAGTGAAAGATTAAGGGCCTACCACTCTGCTGAGACTGTAACTTTCTCTGACAGATCATGTGACATGTAATTCTATCACGGGGGCTGTTTCTTCATCAAAATGTATCTCTGAAGGCGCCTGGCTGGCTCAGTCGGAAGAACATGCAATTCTTGGTCTCAGGGTCGTGAGTTTGAGCCCCATGTTGGGTGTGATTACCTGAATAAATAAAACTTAAACAAAAAAAGAATGTCTTCTTAGTAAGGCACACATATTTTGTGTGATTCCATGACCTCCGAGTCTCTTCTCTGTAACGCCTGTCATAAGTTCATGTGTGAAAGTGATTTTGCCTTACACACACATTTTTGTTTATTGCAAGTAAACAACTTGATTTGAGGGGGGTGGGGAAGCGCCTCAAAGTCAGTGTTTACAGAGGGCCCCCTCTGAGAAATGTTTATGTCCCTAGACCAGTGCTTCTCAGACTTTAATGTGCACAGAGAGCGCTGGGGAGCTTGCCAAAGTGAGGATTTGTGTTCAGTAGGTCTGGAGCGGGGTTGGAGATTCTGCATTTCGAACAAGCTCCCAAGTGATGCCTACACTGCTGGTCACTGCCCCGCACTCTGAGTAGTAAGGCTAGGCGGTTTCATCTATGAATACGGTTCCAATCACCACTTTTGCTGGTAACCCCCGAATCTCTGTCTTCCACTGAGGTCTCCCTCATTTCTAACACCCCGCTCCCCCCGCCCAGTAAACGGCAGCACCCAGTGCTCAAGTCAGAGACCCGAAAATCCTGTGTGACCTTTCTTCCCCTCTCCTTATCTAATCAATGACCAATGTCAAGTCTGCTTTGAAAACACCTCTCAAATTCAACTTCTCTTGTTCTTCACTGTGACATCTATTGCCCTCTCCCAGGTCACCATCCCGTTTCTTGCTTGGGCCACCAAACATTGCCCTCTAACTGGGCTCCCTCCTTTCCCTCTTGCCCTCTGGCCATCCCTTCTCCTCTATGCAACCAGACTTATCTCTCTGCTGCAAACCTGTTCGGGCCACTCTCCTGCTTAAAACGCCTACTGCCATTAGGATAAAGTCCAAATTTGATCCCACGGTTTGCAAGGCTCTGCGGTACCGGTTCCTTGATGATTTCTCTAGCTTCACTTCCTGTCAGTCTCCCATTGCACTCTTGCACTCTGAGATGCCGCTATGCGGTCTTTGTCTAGCTGTCCAATCGAGTCTTTTACCTCCGTGCTTTTGCACAAACTGTTCACTTTGCCCGGGCCACTCTTTCTCCACCTCTTCATCAGGCAAATGCCTATTCATCCTTCAGGCCTCAGCTTAGACATCACTGGAATCTCTCCCTGAGTCACCTAAGTCGTGCTGAGGGCCCTCCTCTGTGCCCCCTCTCTGTGTTCCCCTGTATTCCCCACCCTCATAGCATTATAATTAACAGCTTTCAGTTGACCTTTGAACAACACAGGTTTGAACTGTGCAAATCCACTTATGTGTGGATTTTTCTTTGATAACCGCAGTAGAGTACTATAAATGTATTTTCTCTTCCTTATGATTTTCTTGGTAACATTTTCTCTTCTCTAGCTTACTTTATTGTAAGAATACAGTATATAGTGCATACAACATACAAAATATGTATTAATCGACCGTTAAGGTTATGTAAGGCTCTGGTCAATAGGCTATTAGTAGCTACGTTTCTGGGGAGTGAAAAGTTATTTGTAGATTTTTGACTGCATGGGGGGGTCGGCGCCCCTAACCCCCAAATTGTTCAAGGTCAACTGTGCTAGTTTCCCTCACCAGGGTGTGAGCTCCATACGGGCAGGGACCCCGTCCATCTTGTCTAATGCCTAGCACACAGCTTAGCAATTGGCGGGTGTTCATAAGCATTTGCAAATGAAGGACTAAGTAAGGGAATGAGTGAATGTCAGACATTCTGTATCTCCTGGTGTCAGGATTCTACTGGTGTCTCAGCCATCAGTAAATTTCTGGTTTTCCTGGGAAGGAGCTCTCACCAATTTTCTTGTTTGATTTGCTCCAGGCATGCAGTGCAATCTTAAGGATACACTCAGGGCAAAGCAGCCAAGTGCAAGGGGTTGGAGGATGGGACAGTAGGGTAGGGGTGGTGCTCATGTACCTGGTGAGTTAGTGGTGTTGCTTGTGTCGCTGAAGGCTGTTTTTTCATGCTTGCAATTACAAATTTTGTTAATATCAGGTCTGTCTTTTTCAAGTGGAATGTCAAGTCTGTGAGGACTGGTGCCCAGTTTGCTAACACTTTTGAAGGCCTTCAACTTTGCTGGCCCAGTGCTTACCCCTTGATGAGCAGGAGCCCCAGGAAAGTTTGTGTGCAGGGAGAGTGGATGTTTTGTTTTGGTTTGTTTAGCTCACCTTGCCAGAGGTGGCCAAGTTTGGCTGTGCATTGGTTGCTAATGAGTTTGAGAGTCATTGGCAAAGATAACCAGACTAGAAGTGTGCTCTTGCCCTCAAGAGGTGTGGGGTATCCTCTTGAGTGAAGGCATTGCCATATGCTAATGCCGAGTTATTGTCATAACAGCTTTGCTGTGGGAATAAAGTGTCTTCCCAGGTCTTTGTTATTCATTTTAATGTGTAAACATATCAACCGCTGAGTTTCCTTGGAGATCCCACCAACCACTTCTGAAAAGAAAAAGGGGCGCTTTACATGTGGGCGTAGAGATCGCTCTTGTCCTACCCTTGTGAATTTCTTATTCTGTATGACTGATGTCACAGTTTTTATTTCACTTTGCCTTTTAGTCTTCTCCCTGGGTTTGGTTAACAAGGGACCTTTTGCAATTCACCCCAGAGAACCTGTGGATTAATTTATATGTTGTGTCAGAAACACCGAGGTAGGCAACACAACACACGGTAAAAATTCAAAAGTATGTGAAAAGAGTTAACCTAAGGTTCAACACAAGGGTTACAGAATTCTTTAGAAAATGATCTATAAATAAACATTTAGATGTGTTAGAGAAATTCTGAACTGAATCCTTTTGTTACCTATAATTCATGCACTGTGAATATATAACCCACATTTGAGCTGGTTTAATAATTTACATTTTCATATTGTATTCTTCTGAGATCAGGTACAATAATACTGAGAGATCACCTACCTATGTCATTTTGTGTGTGTGTGAGCCTCAACCACCCATTCTCTGATATGTACAGTTATAAACCAATGTTGTAAACATTAGTGCTATTAACCAAGTTTTTCTGGTTCTCTTTGGCATATGGTAGGATTTCACTTCCTGGCCTCTTTGAAGTTGGGTGGGGCCTGTGATTTGTGAGTAATTGCTGTACCCTGGATGTTTGCGTGCCCTCAAAGTTCATCTTAAAGCCCTAATCTCCAATGTGATAGCTTTTGGAAGTGGGGTCTTTGGGAGGTAATTGGGTCATGAAGGTAGAGCCTTCAGGAATGGGATTAGTGCCCTTATAGGAAGAGACACACAAAAATAATAAAGAATAAAGATAACCAGGAGGAGGAGGAGGAGGAGGAGGGGGAGGAGGAAATAAGAGACACAAGAGAGATGCTCTCTCTGCCATGTGAGGATACAACAAGAAGACACCCATCTGTAAACCAGAAAGAGGGCTCTCACCAGGAACCATCTTGGCTAGCACCTTAATCCACGGACTTCCCAGTGAGAAATAAATTCCTCTTAAGACACACAGTCCATGGTATTTTGTTATAGCAGCCCAAGCTGATAAGACAGTGGCAGTGACATGTCACTTTTAAACCAGAGCACTTAGTTACCAATGGGAGACTCTCTGGAGCTTTCTCTTTCCTTCAGGCTGAGTCCATGCATGATCATAATCAATGGAGACCCTTGCCAACTCGTGACAGACACGAAGCATGAATGAGATATAAATATTTGTTATTTTAAGCCACTGAGATTTGAGGATTGTTACTCCAGCAAATCCTAGCCTATCCTGATTGATACACCCAGGCGTAGCATGGGCCTTGCTTCTATACAGAGGTGGCATCAGGGATGTTAATCTTAGAGGAGCCATCTGCCCAACTGTAGTTAGTACCCCTTTTAAGTTATTTTGTGGCTTCATCTAATCATCTAACTGGGAAGGACTTGTGCCCCCTCAGCCCTGTAACAATTGGAGTCCTGAAAGGTAACCTGTAAGTTGATACCATTCCTTTCCAGAAAACTTCCAATCTTGTCTCTTCCAGACCAAAGATACCCTGAACTACAATACAGAATTTGGGAAACAAAAATTTGAGGGCTATCGAGAGTCGTGATTTCTTCAGTGACTATTCTGCTCCTAACAGATCCTGTACCTTTGGTCAAAGGGTGGCCACCTGACCCAAAGTGGGCTAATCAGAATTTTCCCCCAGAATTTTTATACTCATACAGGATACAAGCTATAAACATAGAAGCCCAGATCTGTTTAAAGCATTTTTCCCTGCCTCATGTAGAAAATCCAATGGGAGCAGGTAGAAAAGGAAACATTCCAAGAGGAGCAGCAATGAGAAATAGAGAAGTGGAAATCTACAGATAGTGAGAGCAAGCTAATGGTATTTGCGTTCCTTTATCCAGTCATCACCGAAGCTAGCTCCTTCTCTGCCATTGACACATTTTTGGTTCTTGAGTCAATGAATGTACTCGTCCACCCCCACTGCTTATTCACCTTCAACTAGTTGTAGTTGATCCACTTACAACTAAGTCTTGATTAAATAAAGTGGTTTAAGCAACTCTCTTCCTTTTTCTTCTTATATTAATGTGATTTCCCAACTCTTTTATATCATGACACATTTGTGATGACATTTGTATGACACCTGGGGGCAAACTATGGGGTGTGTTTATGAGACTCACTGACAACATCCATTACTTTTTCATGTCATATAATTATAAGAAAAATAAAAACAAAATGTTAAAGAAAATATTAAACATGTATGTCAAACTTATACATAACATATTTTCAAAAATGTTTAATGAAAAACATGAGCTTCCTTCCTTCAATATAACTTTTTATATAGGTGTTGTGCTTGAAGGGATTGTACACCATTCCCTATCAAGATTTTGGTGATGAGTCTTTAAATTCTTCGTGGTCCCCACTGACAAGAAACTTTGTTGCCACAAGTAGATGATCAAGACAATTTAAACCTGAGGCGCCTGGCTGGCTCAGCCCATAGAGTATGTGATTCTAGATCCCGGGGTTGAGTCCCATGTCGGGCATAGAGATTACTTAAAAGACTAAAAAAATGTTTTTTAATCTTTATTTACTTTTGAGAGAGAGAGAGAGCAAGCAGGGAGGGACACAGAGAGAGGGAGGCACAGAACCCGAAGCAGGCTCCAGCTCTGAGCTGTCAGCACAGAGCCCGACACGGGGCTCGAACTCACAAGCTGTGAGATCATGACCTGAGCCAAAGTTGGACGCCCAACCGACTGAGCCACCCAGGTGCCCCTAAAAAAAATTTTTTTTTTAAAAAAAATTTTTTTTTCAACGTTTATTTATTTTTGGGACAGAGAGAGACAGAGCATGAACGGGCGAGGGGCAGAGAGAGAGGGAGACACAGAATCGGAAACAGGCTCCAGGCTCTGAGCCATCAGCCCAGAGCCCGACGCGGGGCTCGAACTCACGGACTGCGAGATCGTGACCTGGCTGAAGTCGGACGCTTAACCGACTGCGCCACCCAGGCGCCCCTAAAAAATTTTTTTAAATAAAAATTTTAAAATTTATTTGAGAGAGAGAGAGAGAGAGAGAGAACACACATGCACACACTTATGATGGGGAGGGGCAGAGGGAGAGAGAATCCCAAGCAGGCTCCAAGCTCAGCACCGAGCCTGATGTGAGGCTCGATCTCATGACCCTGGAATCATGACCTGAGCCAAAATCAAGAGTTGGATGCTCAACCAACTGAGCCCCCCAGGCACCTCTAAAAAGAGACAATTTAAACCTCGTTTGACAATAATTCCAAAATTTATGAGAGTTGAAGTATATTTGAAGAGTCATTTTCTGTTATTGATAAATACTATGATGAAATATCTTTTGATAACACAAATGGATTTCAAATCCAGTCAAACTTTCTCATGTCAAGCCTACTGATATTTTGAAATAGTGATGCTACAATCTGCAGAACGCACATGTAGTCACCATGTGGCTAACATGGGTGCAACTCAAAGGGCATAGGAAACGGATTCTAAGTATGGGACATGTGAAGATACAGACTTGAGTCTGGTACCCGGAGCTGCACCCCGTACCCAGCAGTTTCCCATCTCACTCTCTCCCCTGGTCTCCCTCAAAGCGATGTCCTGGTGGTGGAGAACCTCCTCGATACGCTCAGCATGAAGCAGTGGAACAGTGTGGGAAGTGCCCTTCGTGCTGGCTGCCTGTGAAGACTGCAGGGAAAATTCCAGATTCTGCTCTACAGGGTTTGTCTTCTGAAGGAAAAACAAAGCATCTCAGCTGCTAGCAGCTGGTGGCAACTGGCCTGGGGGCTCTGGTTCCCCTAAGCTCTGCCTGATTGTCCCAAACCCTGAGAAGATCAATACTTTGCCCACCTCTAATCCACGGACAGCACTCCAGTGTGTCAGGGCCCATCATTTGGGGAGCTCTGCTTTATCTATTAACGCTTTCACTCGAATTCTATAAGGAGATGGCAGGAAGTCTCGCCGTTGTAGGCCCTCAGAAGGGGGTGCCTCGCTGGCACTCTCACTCACTCTCTCTCAACCTCTCTCTCTCTCTCTCAAGTCTCCCCAGTATTTGTTCTACAGCCCGTCCAGCATTCCCACCCTCTTCCTTGGGAAACTATACTCGTCTCCTCAAGGGGAAGAGTTCCAGCGTGTTTTGATTTCTTCACGTGAGTGCAGACGGAGGCTTGCTGCTACCCAGGTCTGCCGGGCTCTGAGGCAGAGACCTATGGGTGAGGTGACCTTCCCACAGCTGAGTATAACATGCCTCCTGTTACTACCCCCGATATCTAGAGAAGCTTCTGTGCCAGTGCATGCCTCAACCACTGTGCCACCCAGGATGGGGTTGGGCTGCTGGACTCCTAGCAATGCTGTGTTTTAGCAACAGTGGCAACAGCTGAAGAAAACATCTCCTAGGTGGACTGAGCGGGCTTCCAGCTTTCTTTTCTCAAGGCAACAGAAGGCAGTACTGCCCCTTTGAAATGAGTGCACACTCCTGAGATTTCACAGAACTCTTGTGAAGGGGGCACCCTGGAGAGTGAAGAAACATATTCTAGTAATAGGTAAGATGAGAGGCTAGGGATAACTTAATTAGAAAAGTAATAGAAATTTAATTATTTTACTTCAAGCTAGAGAAGCGGTATATATATATATATATATATATATATATATATATATTTTACACTTTAAATGTGTTCTTTTCCAAAACATAATTGCCTTAAGCTATTATTGGCTTCTAGCACAACTGGTCTTAAGAGGGATGTGATGACACATTAAAGGAGTGGAACAAGCGGGCTGCCCTCTCTGTTAATCATGCCTGTTGTGGACTTGAAGTCTCCCCACAAACCTCACTTTCTTCAGGGCAACTAATCCCTGTTCTGTCAGCTTCTTTCATCCTGGGTGTCCTTGGAAGAGTAGAGCTAAACTTCTGCATTTTCATCATATTTGTTAGTCATTCACATTTATAGGATTTAACCCACCAGCTGATCACTCAGCTTATTGAAGTGCTCCCTCCCATGGTCTGCCCCCCCTCCCCGGGGAGCATGAAGAAAAGAGCCAAGTAGAAAGGAATGTTGGAACCAGAGTCAAGGTCCAGGGAGTTGTCTTCTTTTCTCCCTGGAATTATGAATACCATGCAGGTCAGGAAATTGCTACCTGGGTTAACAGCCAAGTCTCTGCCCTCAGCTGGGCTGGTAGATCAGCTTGCCAATCTTGCTATTTGTTTCTTGTTACCTCTCATGCTTCCTCCTCTAGGCCCACCTAAGCAATTAGGGCGCTTCCCACCACAGCACCACCACTCCATCTACTTCTGTGTCTTTGCCACTGTACTGAAAACCCAACGAGGTCGGATCTTACGTCAGCCTTGTTTTTCACTGTACTTCCATCACCTGGCACAGGGTCTGCCTGGCATAGAGTCAGCATTCAATAAATATGCGTTGTGTGAATTGAACCAAACTATTTGCTTTTGTAACCTGAGCAAATGTATTCCTTTCTCAAATCCTTGGTCTTCCTATGTGTAAAATGACGGCTATGGGCTATTCTCCAAGGTCCTTTTCAGTTCTTGACACGTCATGGTTTACTTTCCTCAAACCTCAGTCTCACTCACTGATAACTTCACCTTCCATTTTGATAGTACCAATTGTCCAGAGTGAGATCTTGCAGCATATTATTTCAAAATTATTTTGCATAAACACCCTTTCTCCCTTCTATCACCTCTTGTTTCAAGGAAGAGAACTTTCTCCTCTCATCCAAAGCCCACTCCTCCATACTCTCCACCCTACCCTACCTTTCTTCTCTGGGATCTCACTTTCATCTATTCATTCAACAGACATTTGTTGAGCATCTACTATGTGCCAGACACCATACTAGTCACTGAGGAGAGAACTGTAAGTGTCTGATCTGTACTTTCAAAGAGCTTAAAGTCTTCCCCTATCGTATCTCTGTAAGTGTTCTCAAATCTTTACCTTCAGCCTGGATACTTTCCCAAAGCTGCTAACTCTGATATTCCAACTTTCTTTTGGGACCCTCCATATGGACATCCTACCAGCCTCTCGTATCACAGGGAACATATCCCAAAATAAACTCTTCTCCCCCGAACTGTTTTCTCTTCTTGTGGATATTCTTAAATTGGTCAGTTTTTCTATCATGATCTGAGTCATGCAGACTTGAAGCCTGAATTATAGTTGCCTTCCTTCTTTTTGCTATCTGTGATAGGCAAATAATGGCTCCCCATAAGATATCCACATCCTAATCCCTGCAACCCATGCCCTTGTATGGCAAAGGGACTTTGCAGATGTGATTAAGATACTGAAATAAGATAGCTCAACACCGAAACAAATCCCATTAAAATTGGGCAGAAGAGGGGCACCTATATGGCTCAGTCGGTTGAGCATCTGACTCTTGATTTTGGCTCAGGTCATGATCTCATAGTCTGTGCATGGAGCCTGCTTGGGCTTCTCTCTCTCTGCCCCTCCCCTACTCGCACACATGGTCATGTGCACTCTATCCCTCAAAATAAATAAATAAACATGAAAAAAACTGAGCAGAAGACATGAATAAATGTTTTCCCAAAGATGATGTACACGTAGCCAACAGACACATGAAAAGACACTCAACATCACTCATCATCAGGGCCATGCAAATCAAAACCACAATGAGTTGTCATCTCACACCTGTCAGAATGGCTAAAATCAAAAACACAAGAAAGAACAAGTGTTGGTGAGGATGTGGAGAAAGGGGAACACCTGTGCACTGCTGGTGGAAGGCAAACTGGTGCAGCCACTGGAAAACAATATGGATGTTTCTCAAGGAATTAAAACTAGAATTACCATATGATCCAGTAATTCCACTACTGGGTACTTACCCAAAGAATACGGTAACACTAATCCAAAAAGGTACATGCACCCCTATGTTTATTGCAGCATTATTTACAATAAGGCAAGCTATGGAAGGAACCCAAATGCCTATCCATAGATGAATAGATAAAGAAGAGGTAAAAGAAAAAAAAAAGAAGATGTGGTATAGATATACAATGGAATAATAGCCATAAGAAAGGACAAAATCTTGTCATTTGCAGCAACATGGATGGAGCTAGAAGTATCATGCTAAGTCAAATAAGTCAGACAGAGAAAGACAAATACCATATGATTTCACTCATATGTGGAATTTATGAAACAAAGCAAATGAACCAAGAAAAAAGAAACAAAAAACAGACTCTTCAGTACGGAGAACAAACTGGTAGTTGCCAGAGGGGAGGAGGGTGGGGGATGGGTGAAATAGTTGAAGGGGATTAAGAAGACATTTATTGTGATGAGCACTGAGTAATGAATAGAATTACTGAATCACTATATTGTACACCTGAAATTCATATAACACTGTATGTTAATTTTACTTGAACAAAAAGCATCTAAAAAGAAAAAAAAAAGCAGCCTACTTTTTTGAGGTTTGATCATATATATATATATATATATTTGATATTCAAATATAGGTAGCTAATGGGCTTTACAAATAGTTTTCAAAAGAACCTTATTCTTTTTTTTATAACTTTTAAAAAAGTTTATTTAAGTAATCTCTACACTCAACATGGGGCTCGAACTCACGATCCCGAGATCGTGAGTCGCATGCTCTTCCGACTGAGTCAGCCAGGTGCCCCAAAAGAACTTTATTCTTTAAAAATATTAATCAAGCCTGATATTTAATGAAAAAAAGTGTTGCTATTCTTTTCTATTTCATGAAGGTATGGAGCCCTTGGATGACTGTGTCTGTAACACGAGTAAGTTGTTTATTAGTTGTCCTCACAAGAAAGTTGAGAAAATTAACAATTGAATGCTTAGAAACTTTTTTTCTTGATTGAAAAAACAAGAATCTTGAAATGGGAAGATTATCCTGGATTATGTGGTTGAGTCTGATATAATCGTAAGTGTCCTTAAGAGACAGGCTGAGGGAGATTTAACATGGAAGAGGAGAGGGCATTGTGACCACGGAGGCGGAGACTGGGGTGACACAGACACAAGGCAAGGAATGGCAGCAGCCACCAGAAGTGGAAAGAGACAAGGAACAGATTCTCCTCTGGAATCTCCAGAAAGAACCAGCCCTGCCCATGCCTTGATTTATGTAAGATTCGTTTTGGACTTCTGGCCTCCAGAACTGTAAGAGACTACATTTCCGTTGTTTCCACCCACTGAATTGGTGGCACTTTGTTACAGCCACCATAGGAAATGAATACACCCTCCTACCTCAAATCAGCTGCTAGTTTACCTCCACCTGTCTCCCAAATCCATCCCCCCCCCACCCCCGCCATCTCCACCACCAGTGCCCTCATTCCCATTCTCATTATCTTTACCCCACGTGACTAAAAAAGCTTTCTAGTGAGTCTCCATTTCTTCAGTCTCACCTCTTCCAATTCATCTACTGGAGTGACTGTCCTAAAAACAGTGTGGATCCTCCCTGGTATTTCAGACCTTCCACGGGCTGGCCATAAGCCTCTGCCCGAACACATCCAGAGCTGAAGAGCTTCCTGGTTTATGATGTATGACTCAGGATTGCAATTATTAGTTAACTCAGGTTGTTTGAGAATTATTCCTATAACTTCGATTAGGCCTACGTCTACCCATCATGCCGCTCCTGGTTCCCAGCCTCTACCTCTGTCCTCTCTGGGCAGTTAACTTGGATAGGCTGAACTACATTCCCCAGAATTTCCTTTCCTGTTTCCCATGATGGTGAGCCACAGGAGAGATTCTTGTGTGAGGTTTGAAAGGCAGAAATGAGGCAGCAGCCATGTTGTAGCTCATACATGTTGCCGGTCTGTTAACTCACCTCGTTCGCGTGAGGCAATGGCTCCACCTGCTCCTGGATCTCTCTTCGGCTTCTCCAAGTCCTGTGACGGTTGTGTGTGGCTAGCAGCACACCATATTACCAAAGTCAGAGGCAACAAGAACTGACGTGAGTTTTGGTCTACCCTTGTCGGCTCTAGCGTGTGCTTGCGGGTTTCAGCATGTCTTTGTTCTTCCGCACCATGCGCTCATCTTCCCTTGCCTGCCCTGTGGACTTCAAGCTGTAATATCAGATGCAAAGACAATAGCCTTATGGACATGCAGAGCCTACTTTACCAGCTCCCACAATTCTGCCAATTGCACGCTCAGTTCCAGACCACTGCAATAAAGTGAATTATCACAATAAAGAGTTGAATGGGTTTTTTGGTTTCCCAGTGTATACAAAAGTTATGTTTACACTATATTGTAGTCTGTTAAGTGTGCAATAGCATTAGGTCTAAGAAAACAATGTACATACCTTAGTTGAAAAATACTTGATGGCTAAAAAATGCTAACCTTTATCTGAGCTTTCATAATCACCGTAACAAATATAAGTTTTTTTTAAGTTTGTTTATTTTTGAGAGAGAGAAAGTGTGAGTCAGGGAGGGGCAGAGAGAGGGAAGAGAGAGAGTCCCAAGCAGGCTCCAACCTGTCAGCGTAGAGCCTGATGCGGGGCCCAAACCCACAAACCATGGGATCATGACTTGAGCCAAAGTTGGACGCTTAACCGACTGAGCCACCCGGGTGCCCCCAAAAAACTTTGAAATATTGCCAGAATTATCAAAACGGGACATGGAGACATAAAGTGAGCAAACTCTGTTGGAAGAATGGCGCCAATAGATTGCTCCATGCAGGGTTGCCACAAACCTTCAATTTATAAAAGAAAAGCAGTATCTGCAAAGCACAATAAAGTGAAGCCCACTTCACTTTATTTTCAATAAAACGAGGTCTGCCTATAATGTCACATCTCTGTAACAAACCTATATAGCATATATAGACAGGCTCCGAGAAGTTAATGCAACTCCTAGTGGTTCTGCTTCTTCCCTGACTCATGCACTCCTCCGGTTGGGACCATTTACTAGAGAATCATCCAGTCGCTCAGCTACAACCTCAGCTCTGTCCCAGGCTCTAAGGATGTACCCTGACCACAGGCCAGAGGGAAGTCAGTGGTTGTAGCTGGTCTTCTGAGACTCTTCCTCAGTCAGGTCACTTTTGTTGCCAAGCCGACTCTGAGCTCAGATTCTTGGGTCACCCACCCACCTTCGTGTTTAAGGAGGTGGGGGCGAGTGATTGGCAGTAGAAGGGGATCATGAAAGGTGCGGGGGAAGCGCGTGCTGGGTGGACAAAGGGGAGATGTTCACCAAATGCCTGCCAGCTTAGCTTGTCCCCAGTACCTTCAGCTCCATCAAGAAGTTCACTTTTCCTCAATTATTTCCATCCCATCACAGAAGGCCTAGCAAATTCCCTACTGTATAGCCCTTCACAGTGCTCTTTGTGGACCATGTTTGCCACACTCTCAAGGTATGAATTATTCTGTCTTTTGGAATAGTGTAGAACAAGTCAATTTCTCTTCTATATAGCATTCCTTTCAAGAGTTGAAAACAAGCCTTAGACTCTACTTGGCCTCTTCCCTCCCCTCAACCTTGGAGTCATCTCTTTTTCAGGCTAAACATACTTCCCACTGCCTTCAGCCCTTCCATGTTCCACTTGAGTCACCTTTTTGAGAGTAGGAACTCTACCTTAAGGTCTGGCACAAAATAGGTGCGTAGTAATTGACTCATTAACATGGTTTTATACTAATGACTCTCCCGGTCAGTCTTCTGGATGCAGTCAGATTGGCACTGGCTTCAATCGTGCACAGACTGGTGCAGAAGATTGGGGGGGTGATCACTTCTTTGGATGCGCTGCTTATCTGAGTTCAGTGTAGTGAGCTCAGACCACATTTGGGAACGTGGTAGCAATTGTTCCATGATGGCCTTTGGGTTCACTTCTACCCCAAGCCTCACAGACACCACAAAGTCCAGAGGCTTGTTCAACTGAGTTTTCTTGAAGCTGCTTGGGGGAGGGGGTGGATGCATTGGC
This sequence comes from Lynx rufus, assembly GCF_022079265.1. Taxonomy (NCBI): domain Eukaryota; kingdom Metazoa; phylum Chordata; class Mammalia; order Carnivora; family Felidae; genus Lynx; species Lynx rufus. The sequence goes on from NW_025814833.1 coordinate 18,282,634, forward strand.
AACAAACAAGTTGTAGCTGTGGAGTAAAATTCAAAGCCCCCATGGGCATGTCTGCACTGCTATGCTACCCAGGAATGTTAATTATAGAGAAATAAGGACCAATGAGCAAAAAGAAGAGAAGAAAGACCCATGATTCCACTCTCCAGAGGCAGCCACTGTCAACACTGCACACCATAGTTTGTATCCTTCCAAGTTAACATTGTGGCCCTACCGGTGCTTTGGGGCTTTGGCCAAGTTTTCAACTTCTCCTGGCTTCAATTTCCTCATCTGAGAAACAGATGATAATGCCAATCTAGCAGAGATGTTGTGAAAATCTGATGAGATAATTTCTGTAAAGCACCTAAGGCATAGTTACTCTTAACTTTGTGGCTATTAATTGTTTTATTAGTTCATTCCAATTCCAAATAACAGCCTTAACCACTGATCTGATGTTCCTTGTGATGCTTTTCTTCCTAAAAAAAAAAAAAAAAAAAAAAGAATGGGACTATAGCTGGAACAAAAAAAAAAAAAAAAAAAAAAGAATGGGACTATAGCTGGAACAAAATTGGCCACAAGTTGATGATTATTGAGAATGTGGGTTCATCGTGCTCTTCTCTCTACTTCTGTATATGTGTAAATTTTCCATACCGAGGAGTTTTTAAAAGACAAAAAAAAAAAGTAAGAAGTCCTGAATGCAGCCATCGCCTCACTCTTGTTACCAAGTCATTTCGTATAGTTTAGGAGCCAGCAGGAAGAAACTTTGCAAGTTGGGGCTGGCAGGTGTGAACTGGGGCCCATAGCTAAGGGTATTTCTAAATGTAACAGTGTGGTCACAGGCACTAATTTTGGATTGCATGGTTTGTGCATATTGAGGTGAATGAGTGACCATTCCCCTAAAGGTCATAAAGCCTATGACAAGTAGTTGAAGTGATATAGAGGTCTGCGTCGAGAGGCTAATGTGGTGGTGACGTGACAATATCTTCGAGTAGTTCCTGCCATGGAGACCGGTATCGCCGAGTTGAAGGCCTGCTACCTCCCTTCCATCCTGTGAATTTCTCCCTATCAGCTCTGAGGGCCATTGTTAACTTCTCGGGAATTTTGTGAGCCAGACGATGTCCCACTGGTAGCTCGCAATAGGCAGGCCATGGTAGGAGTATTTATTTGATGGGAATAAGTAAACACCACAACTCAGATTTTTTGTCGTTGTCGCTGTTGTGAAGAGCTGGTTGTTAAACGTGTACCAGGGCACCACTGACCATACCATGTCAGGAAATTCTTTTTTTACTCAGATTGGCCAAAGTTGGATTCTGCTACCCCTCTCCCTAGCTTTCTCCATGTAAAACCATTGGTGACAAAGGACACCTTGAAGAGAGAGAACAGCCTGTTACTGCTGCTGCTGCTAAGCGCTGAACACGGCATGGGACTCTTTTAAAGTCAAGGACTCCACAGATACCGATAAAGTACTTAATTTCCTCTTCTGATTGTCACACAGCTTTTGGGGGAATTCTAAGTGACAGGCACCAGCACTGGAGACCTCACGGGAGGCAAAACTGCCACAGCCTCTTTCTGAACACCTCCGACTCAATACACTCCATGGTCTATGACATTCACTCAGATGGAGAACACCATGAGCTACAACTGATCTCTGGCATGTTTCTCACCTTTAGTGGTTCATTGATTGCAATGTCATTTCAGGTTTTCTCTCTGGTTTGGGAATCCAATCTTCCTACTGCATTAAGGATACTTGGGTTGTCTACATGACTGTCACTAACTGGCTGTCAACGTGGGCAAATCTCCTCTCTTGAGGTTGCAATCTGTAAGTTTACTCGTGTCTCTGGCATCCTCTAACTATGCTTGTTGTTGCCCGAGAAATGGGACCACCACTGATTCCCCACCCCAATCTGCTTTAGTGTTGTTTAAACACTTATCTTAAATAAGGTTTAAAATCAGATGATTCTTTTAGTGAGATGGATTCACTTCTGTTGTAAAGGTTCAAGTAACATAGAGTTACATGTAGTAAAATATGAGAGTTCTTTATTCCTTCCCCATTCCCCCTTTCTTCTCCTAGAAGTAGCTATGGTTATCAGTTTGTATGTTTCCATCTGGTTCTTTTAAAATGCACTCACAAGGGCGCCTGGGTGGCTCAGTTGAGCGTCTGACTCTCGGTTTTGGCCGGGGTCGTGATCTCACGATTCGTGGGACTGAGTCCCAGGTCAGGCTCTGCACTGACAGTGCTGAGCCTGCTTGAGATTTTCTTTCTCCTTCTCTCTCTGCCCCTTCCCCGTTTGTTTATCTCTCAAAATAAATAAATACACTTAAAAAAAAAAAAACAACCATACCCTGGTACCCTTCCCCATTCCCAAGCTTGGCAGAGGCCTTGAAGACAACAGGCCACACTCCTCGTACAAGCACCCAGTAGGGAAGGAGTAGAACAGACTTTATTCTTAAAGGATTGTGGCTAATTTTTGGACCTGTCTGACATCCCCCAGGAGGATTAGCTCAAAGGACTTGCCTTTATTTTACCTAACTTGGAACTCCCTCAGAGCTGAGGTGGGGCTATTTGCTGAAAATACTGAAAGGTAAATGTTTTAACTGCTGCTTACCTGGGGCGATAGATAACAGTAGTGGCAAATAGAAAACTGAAAAGCTTGGGAGGAGAGGCTGGAAAATGAACTGCTTTGGGGGAAAAGGACTTCCGAAAAGCTCCTATAGATTCCGGGGACTCTATAAGGTGACTGCGTATAGCTGAGACGGTGTGCATGCCCAGGAAAGCCCTGAGAAGGCCATGAGCTCTTCTGTATGGCTCACGTGGAGTCCTTGTGTGAGCAGGTAGTGAAGGCCCAGGCAGAGCTGTTAACTACCTAAGTGTTGATGGCATACCACAACACACACAACCCCTCAGCAAAGACTCAGAGACTGGGGATTTGTTGTTGTCATTCCAGGCATCAAAGGGATTCTCTGTTAAATCACTGGCTGATCGCTGAGTGTATGGAACGAGGAATTCGGTGGCAACAAGGAATATAGACCCTACAACATTAGTTCAGAAAAGTCACCGAAGAAGGAAAGGAACAACCCTCCTCAAACTCTTCCAAAATATAAAACAGTAGGGAACACTTCTTAATTCCTTCAATGAGGCTGGTATTACTCTGATAGCAAAGCCAGACAAAGACCCTCCAGAAAAGAAGAGTACAGACCAATATCTCTTAGGCATATAGATGCAAAAATCACCACCAAAATACTAACAAACTGAATCTTGCAGCATATTAAAAGGATTATATACCATGACCATGTGGAATCTATGCAAGGTATGCAAAGGTGGTTTTAACATATAAAAAATTATACGATGTAATACACCATATTGGAGAATATTCTTTAATTAATATTCTTATATTAATAGAATGAAGGGTAAAACCCCACAAATTCATCTCAGATGATACAGTAAAAGCATTTGACAAAATCCAATATCCTTTCATAAGAAAAACACTCAGAAAACAAAGGATAACAAGGAACTTTCTTAATATGATAAAATGTATAAGTATTCAATGAAAAACCCATAGCCAACATCATAGTTAATAGTGAAAGATTGAAAACTTGCTCCTAAAATCAGACAGAAGACAAGAATGTTTGCTTTCTCCATCGCTATTCAACATTGTACTGGAAGTTCTAGCCAAAACTATAGGCAAGAAAAAAGTCACCCAAATTGGAAAGGAATAAGTAAAAGTATTCTTATTTGTAGATGACATGATCTTATATGTGGTAACCTTGAAGAATCCGCAAAGTAATTATTAGAGCTAATAAATTTCAGCAAATTTGCAGAGTAAAAGAACAATGTACAAAACTCAACTTTACTTCTATATACTAGCAATGAATGATCTGAAAATAAAATTAAGAAAACAATTCCACTTACAATAGGATCAAAAAAATACTTAGGAATAAATTTAACCAAGGAGGTTCAAGACGTACTGGAAACTAAAAAAGGTGGCTGAATTTAAAGAAGACCTCATAAAAAGACACCCGTTGTTTATGGACTGAAAGATTTAATATTGTTAGGATAGCAATGCTACCCAGAGTGATTTACAGGTTCAACGCAATCTCTATCAGAATCCCAATGGCATTTTTTTTTTTTTTTGCAGAAATAGAGAAATCAGTCCTAAAATTTGTATGGAATTACAAGGGACTCCAAATGGCCAAAACAATCTTGAGAAAGAAGACCAATATTGGAGGACTTACATGTTCTGATTTTAAAACTTAATACAAAGCTACTGTAATCATAGCAATGTGGTACTGGCATAAGAATACACATACAGACCAAAGAAATAGAATTGAAAATCCAGAAATAAACCCGTACATTATGGGCAATTGATTTTTGACAAGGGAACAAAGACCATTCAATGGGAAATAAATTGTCTTCAATAAATAGTGCTGGGACAACTGGACATCCACACACAAAAGGATGAAGTTGGACCTCTCTACCTTATATCATATACAAAAATTGACTTCAAATGGATCAAAAAACTGAATGTAAGAGCTATAAAACTCTTAGAAAGAAACATAGGTGTAGATCTTTGTGACCTTGAATTAGGCAATGATTATTTAAACATGGTACCAAAAGCACAATGAAAGGAAAAAAATAGATAAATTGGACTTCATAAAAATTAAAAACTTTCATGCTTCGATGGATACAATCAAGGAAGTGAAAAGACAACCAGTAGAAGGAGAGAAAATATTTGGAAATCATGTATCTGTTAAGGGTCTACTATCCGGAATATATAAAAACTCTTGAGGGGCACCTGGGTGGCTCAGTTGGTTGTCTGACTGTTGGTTTTGGCTCAGGTCATGATCTCATAGTTCATGGGTTCAAGCCCCGCATCAGGCTGTGCACTGACAACATGGAGCCTGCTTGGGATTCTGTCTCCCTCTCTCTGCCTCTCCACTGCTCGTGCTCTGTCTCTCGCTCTCAAAAATAAATAAACATTTAAAAAAAACCTCTTGCAACTCAACAACAAAAAGAACAGTCCAATTAAAATGAGCAAAGGAATTGACGTTTTCCAAAGAATATATACAAATGGCCAATCAGCACACAAACAGATGCTAAACATCATTAGTTACCGGGAGAATGGAAATCAAAAGCACAATGAGATACTACTTCATATCCACTAGGATGGCTATAATAAACAATGACAATAGAAAACAACAAGATGTAGCAACGACGTGGAGAAATAGGAACGCTCAAACATTGTTGGTGGGAATGTAAAATGGTGCAGCTTCTCTTAAAAACAGTTTGTCAGTTCTTCAGTAAATTAAACATAGAATTGCCAGATGACCCAGCAATTCTATTTTTAGGTACATGTATATTTAGGAGAATTAGAAAAATATGTTCACATAAAAACTTTTAGACAAATAGCAGCATTATTCATGGTACCTGAAAAGTGGAAACAACTCGAATGCCCATCAAGTTATGAATGGATAAAAAATGTGGTATATCCATACAATGAAATATTATTCAGCCATAAAAATTAAAGATGTACTGATACATGATACAGTGTGAATGAACCTTAAAAATATTATGCTAAGTGAAAGTAGCCAGACACATGAAGTCACATATGATTCCATTTACATGAAATGTCCAGAATAGGTAAATTCATCGATTTATGTAGATTTTAGATTTATGTAGAATGTAGACTAATGGTTACCAGGGGCTTAAGGAAGGAGGGAATGTGAATGCCTGCTTAATATGTATAGCTTACTTTTGAGGATGATGAAATGTTCTGAAATTTATATAGTGGTGATGGTTGCAAAACATTGTGAATGTGTTGAAAACCCTTTAATAAAATGAATTGCCTGTTTATATCCTTTGTTTATATTTCTGTTGTATAATTGGTGTTTTATTAATTTGTGGAAACTCTTTATATTTGGTGCCTATTAATTCTTTGTTTTATATGCTGCAAATATTTTCTCCCAGTCTGTTACTCATCTATCAAATTTGTGTTATCTTTTGTTGTACAGAATTTGAAAATTTTTACATAGTATGATTGTGAACTGTTTCCATTATGGCTTCTGAGTTTGAAACTTAAGATATTTTCCATTCCCAAACTGTAAAAATGTTTTCAACATTTCCTTCTAATGCCGTTGAGCTATTTTTTAAATGTAGGTTTCAAAAAAGTCTGGAATTTTTATGTTTGGCATAAAGTGGGATTTTAACTTTATTTTTTCCAAATGGCTTCGTACAATTCATTGAATAATTCATGCTTTCCCCACTAATTTGAAGTGTTCCCTGTACCTATTTTGATAATAACATTGAAAATGTAGTAGTCTTCCACACTTAGGTCTTTCAGATATTCCGATGTAACAATTGATGGTCAGTGTAGTTTATTTGAATTATAGACACACAAAAATAATATTTACACCTATGCAGTTAGTTTAACCATTTATCACCACAAGGCACTTCTGTATCTCTTAAATTATTTGCTTGTCTTAACAGTTTTTTATGGTGGATGTATTTGTCTGCTTGGACTGCCAAAACAAAATACCATAGACTTCGTGGTTTAAACAACAGAAGTTTGTTTTATCACAGTTATGGAGACTGGAAATCCAAGATCAAGGTGCCAGTGAGGTTGCCGGCTGGTATGGACTCTTCCTTTGGGTTGCAGATGGCTACCTTCTCGATGTGTGCTCACATGGCCTTTCCTTGATGTGTGTGCACGGAGAGAGAGAAAGGGGTGGGGAAGGAGAGACTCTGGTGTCTCTTCTTTTTTTTTTTTTTGTTTATTTATTGTTGAGAGTGAGAGAGAAAGAGAACAAGGGAGGGGCAAAGAGAAAGGGAGAGAGAATCCAAAGCAGGCTCTGCACTGTCAGTGTGGAGCCCAATGTGGAGTTCAAACCCATGAACCATGAGATCATGACCTGAGCTGAAACCAAGAGTTGGAAGCTTAACCCACTGAGCCACCCAGGTGCCCCTCTGGTGCCTCTTCTTATAAGGACACTAATCCTATCAGATCAAGGCCCCACTCTTATAACCTTATTTAACCTTAATTACTTCCTTAGAGACTCTATTTCCAAATACAGCTAATGTGGGTTAGACTTCAACAAATGAATTTGTAGGATGCAAACATTCCATCTATAATATTCCAGTCCTGGTCCCCCCCCCTCCAAATGCATGTCCTTTTCACATACAAAACACATTCATTCCACCCCAACAGTGCCAAAGTCTGAGCTTATTCCAGCATCAACTCTAAAGTCAAAAGTCCAAAGTCTCATCCAAATTTCATCTAAATCAGATATGGATAAGACTGGAGGTATGATTCATCCGGAGGCTAAGTCCTCTCCAGCTGTGAACCTGTGAAACCAGACAAGTTATGTGCTTCCAAAATACATCAGTGGGACAGGCATAGGATAGACATTCCCATTCCGAAAGGGAGAAATCAGAAGGAAACAAAGAGTGACATGTCTATTATGCTAAGAGAAATCAGTCAGTCAGAGAAAGACAAATACCATATGATTTCACTCATACGTGGAATCCAAGAAACAAAACAAACGAATGTGTGAGAAAAAAAGAGAGGCAAACCATAAAACAGACTCTTAACTATAGAGAACAAACTGAGGGTTGCTGGAGGGGAGGTGGGCAAGGGGATGGGTTAAATGGGTGATGGGCATTAAGGAAGGCACTTGTGGTGAGCACTGGGTGTTGTATGTGAGTGATGAATCAGTAAATTCTACCCCTGAAACTAATATTGCACCATATGTTAACTAAATGGAATTTATTTATTCATTTATTCATTTATTTAATTTTTTGGAGAGAGAGAGGGTAAGAGGGGCAGAGGGGGTGGAGAGAAAGAGAGAGAGAGAGAGAGAGAGAGAGAGAGAGAGAGAGAGAGTATCTCAAGTGGGCTCAACGCAGAGCAGGATCCCATGACCCTGGGATCATGACCTGAGCCGAAATCAGGAGTCAGATGCTTAACCATCTGGGCCACCCAGGCGCCACCCCTCCCCCATTTTTTGCCTTATGGACAGGGTGTGAATTTTCCAAATCTTCAAGTTCTGCTTCCTTTTCGCTTAACAACTCCTTCAATTTAACTCTCTCCTCTTGCATTTTTCTATAAGCATCAGGAAGGCCCTCCAACATTTTGCTTAGAAATCTCATCAAATACCCAATTTCATTATTCATAAGTTCTGTTACAAAACACCAGAGAACAATTCAGCTAAATTCCTTACCACTTTATAACAGGGATCACCTGTCTTCCAGTTTTCAATCACCCACTCCTCATTTCTGTCTGAGACCTCAACACAACGGATTTTGACATCCATATTTCTACCAACATTCTATTCACTGTTATTTACGTATTCTCTAAGAAGGGAGAGGCTTTCTCTGCAGCTCTCCTCATTTTCTTTCTGAGCTCTCACCAGAATCACCTTTAGCATCCATATTTCTGCCATGAGTCCCTTTATGGCAATCTAGGGTTTTTCTAGCCTGTAACTCAAAACTCCTCAAAACCCATCACCCAGTTGCAACACCATTTCCATATTTTTAGTTAGTTGTTACAGTAGCACTCCTCTTCTCAGTACCAAAATTTGTATTGGTCAGGGCTCTCTGGACAAACAGAAACAAATTGCCCTCCCGAATGTGGGTGGCCCTCACCCAATCAGTCGAAGGCTTGCATAGCACAAAAAGGTTGACTTTTCTGTAAAAGGTGGAACTTCTGCTTGACTGCCTTTGAACTGGGACATCTGTGTTTTTCCTGCCTTTGAACTCAAACTGAAACATTGGTTTTTCCTGGGGTTTGAGCATACTGACATTCAGACTGAAACTACACCTTTGACTCTCCTGGGTCTCTAGCTGGCCAACTGTAGATCTTGGGACTTCTTAGCCTCCCTAATTGTGTAAGCCAATTTCTTATAATAAAACTCTTTGCACACACACACACACACACACACACACAGCCTATTGGTTCTATTCTGTTTCTCTGGAGCACCAGAATATAGTGGGTGAAGCAAGTGTTATTAATCCCATTTTGTTGATGGGTAAGTTGAAGCCTGAGAGTGATTTGTATTGCTAAATAAAGATCATTAAGTAAGTTACAGACTATGACAGGGTTTTCCAGATTGTGCCCTCTTGTCTACTGTCCATCTCTCCCGAGAATGCACATAGTTAGGCTCATTGTTACCTGCCCGCTTTTTATACTTTATCAACTCTTCTGAACAAACTAGACCTCCTCGCAGGTCCTTGCATTATATTAATAGTGAATAGACAAGGCTCTCTCACTTTAATACCCCCTTGAAAGTAATGTCCATGTTCTAGAATCTATGATTTGTGTCCTGTGGGGCATCCCGAGCCCAACCTCTAAGGCAATACCTTAAAATATTAGTAATTTTTTATACTAAGTACTTTCTTCCTAAGTACTTTCTTACGTAGATTTTAGAAAAACACTCCATTCCTTTCTCCTTCCTTCCTTTCCTGCATCCGTTCGACCTTCTGTTGGCAATAGCACCCCAATTTCATTTTGGCAAATTCTCCGTATATATACTGGATAAAGATTGGTAGGAATTTTAATTAAGACACCCTGTCCTCTCCTAGCTCAGGAGCAGTGATGTGGCCCCAATCTAGGTCAATTAGAAACTTCCTCTTGAATTTGATTCATGAGTGGAATGATAAAAAGACTGGATGAAGCATCAAGCAGTTCTTGCTGGACACCTTCTGGAGTTGTCCAATTTCTGAAGATCTGGGATATCCAGGCTTTTCTTAAACCTTTTTGATCCCCTGTATCCTGCAAATAATTCCTCTTTGTCCCAAGTTAGTGAGAATTGAATTTTATTATTCATAACCAAAAAGCCCCCAGCTCATATAAAGGTTATTCATTCATTCAGCAAATATTTATTAAGTCTTTACTATTTGCCAAGCACTGTGCTAGTCACTGGGGAGGTTTCTAAGTGTTTCTAAATAGGCTGGTCTCTTTTTGTCAATAAGAAGGAAAACTGGAGGTTAACACTACAAGCCTTGATTATAAGTGCCAGGAGAAAAAATGAGACTCTACGAAGCTCTCAGTGCTTTGCAAGAGAATAATTAACTATCATTAAATAAAGTTTAATAGAAACAATAAAAACATGAATGTTGGAATTGTGATAATTTTCTCTAATTGAAATAATTATTCAGAGCTGTAATAATTTTCAACTTTGTAACAAGTTTCTTTAGAGGTCTGGAGCACGTTTGAGTAGATCCCTGTCGCTAATCACTCAGGAACACGGTACATGGTGTTGCGCATATGAGAAGCAGCCCATCAGAGAGCAACGCTGATTATTTGAGGCATCTGTGCTTGTGATTTATTAATAGCCATGGGGGTGGTGAAGATACTCGGTATTCCAGGCATTTAAAAGATGAAGGGGTAGTTTGAGGGGAACAAGTGGTTTGGGGGAGTTACATACTGATTCCTCTCTACTGCACTCTGCTGAAATAGACAGTTTAAGCTCTGATATCATCTTAAAGATCTTGGAATTCTGGACGCTGTTCCATTAATAATGATTTTAGCAACCTCGCAGGCTTAGTAATTGGCTCCAACATGACCTTTTCATTGGAACATTTAGGCTCTCCTTTCAGATTCCAGACAGAGAACTCGTGTAGATTCTTTGGCGTCATTGATTTGGAGCTCAAATTTAAAAGCACTATTTTCTCTTGCAGAAGCATCTGAATTCATAGCTCACATATCTTCTGACCCGCAGCCAAATGTCTCTTTGAACTGGACTTTGGTTTCAACTGCCTGTGAAAGAGCATCGGTCTCTTGATCTCGCACCAAACATTCTTCTCATCGCACGTTCATTTGCCCTTGGAACAGCCTGTCTTTCTGACTGGCCCTCACATGGGTGTGCCTTGCGAACTGTTCCCTCTCTCTCAAAATTCTCATTTAAAAATGTTCTTGGTGATGGGAAACTCCTATGTATTCAAAACCTTTCAGGTAAATGTAAATTTCATCGCGTTGTGTTCCGAGACAAGGAACAATAAGAATTAACGATTTTGAAAAATAACCAGTTTATTCATAATTTTTGAAGGTCCTCTTCCTCCAGGACAGTTAAAAAATTTCATAAAGTGTAAATCTCTTAACTCATACACATCTTGAAAATGATGGGCCACACAACACATAATACGAAAGAAAAAAAAATAACCAACGTGCCCGGTAGCGCGTCCGAAGTTAACCGTGTCGATATAACGTATTCTAAGTCACACCACTCAGACATAGCCTCCAAATCTGATGAAAATCTGTGCGGCTATTTCCATACCATGGAGAAACTGACAAAACTGGATGTTAATCACATAGGTAATCTGTCCAGTCAGTAATGACCCTGGCCTTCTTCCTTGACTCCTGCTACTCATTAGAACCTCCACCAGAGGGCAGGCAGTAAAAGAGAAAGGAAAGGAGAGGAAAGGCTGGGAGGCCCTCAAAACACGAAGAATGAAGAACTCAGAAGCTACCCAAACTCATCTTAGAACCCATTCCCCCTAGTCCTGGTGGGTCTACCTTATTTGAATGAAGACATTTTCCCAGATAGGGGAACTGGGTCCAAATCACGGTTCGGTCACTGCAGGCAGTCAAGAACTATTTATTGAGTGTCTGCTATATGTGAGGGCCTGTTCTAGATACCCTGTTCTAGACGCTGGGGATACAGCAGTATACGAGACAGACAAAACAGTAGCTTGGGGAACTAACATTCTAATATTGTATTTTCATAATCCCTGTGAGCCTCGGTTCCCTTATCTTTACCATGGGGGCAATAATACTAGAGTTATCCGTGAGCAATCAGATGAGATACTTAAGCGTCTAATGAAGTTTCTGGATTTATTATAATTTACAGTTCATACACAGTTTTTATATAAGGTCTACAAAATTGCATATTCTAGTTTGTTCAATTTCATAAACACTTTCCTATGAGTATTTCTACTCAGTGGATTAGCAATTATGTAACATTTCCTTTTGTCAATTTATCGTAAAACTTAAACATCACTCTGTTCTAGTACATATTTTGTTCATAGTAGGTTCTCGGGAAATATTTGTTGAAAGAATGTATGAATATCTCACATTTATATGATGTGCATCTTTTCAATTTTGCAAATAACACTCTTTATTTTTTGAATAAACTTTCTGGGAAAAGTTCTAAAAGTAAGACAATTGTATCAAAGCGTAGGACACAAGGCATGAGTATTTTCATGATCGTTAAATAGATATTGCCATCATGCTGCCCTAAAGACTGGCACTAATTTATTCTTTTTATTATTTTTTAATGTTTATTTTTGAGAGAGAGAGAGAGACAGAGTGTGAGCAGGGGAGGGGAGAGAGAGAGGGAGACACACACATACAGAATCTGAAGCAGGCTGCAGGCTCTGAGCTGTCAGCACAGAGCCCGACGTGGGGCTCGAACCCATGAACTGTGAGATCGTGACCTGAGCCGAAGTCGGACGCTTAACTGACTGAGCCACCCAGGTGCCCCAGACTGGCACTAATTTCAAATAAGCCTACCACATTGTGATTTAATTTGTATTCTTTAATTATTCGTATTGTTAAATTTCATTCATATAGTTACTTACTATTTGGCTATCCCTGTCATACATCTCACATGTTTGGAGGGAAGACAGGAAAGGCCCTCCATGTAGGATGCTAACTGAGGAGGGTAAGACTCAAAATCCACCCCCCACCCCCAGTCTTAGCCATCAGGGCATCAGGAGCAGGGAACGCAGTGACAGAACGAAGAATGGGGCAGAAAATGAATTAGAAGGACAACGAAGGGAGATGTTCGAGTTTTGCCAAAGACTAACAGATGACAGATAAAGACTATCACCACAAAGGAGTACCTCTGTGTCGCATCACATCAGGGGCGGAGCTGTTTTGTGCAATGAACACCTGCAGCCCTGGAAGGGTAGCCTGCAACCCTGCCTTCTTGGTCGGACTTGAGAGAGCTGATGTAGCACTGGGCATGGAAATGTTGATGAATTAGTATGAATCAGGGCCTGGCTGGCAGTGTGATTTGCATACCTGTGGTTTGGGGTTAGGCATTCTGTATCTCTGCCTCTTTGCCTTGAAGAATCGACTTGGTTGAGTGGTTGAAATTAAGCAATGAGACTTTGATCTGAAATGGTTTGGTAACATAAGCAATTGTGTGGTTTTGAAAAATAGTTGTATTTTGAAATAATTTCAAACTTGCAGAAAAGCCAAGTGCAGCACAGAGAACTTCCATGTCCCTTTCACCCAGTTTCCTAACTGTTAACAGATCACTGCACGTGGGCTTGCCTGCCATTCTTTCCAGTCCCCAGAGCTCATTAAAAATGGTGCCAACTGCCCCAACAGTGTTTCTTTTCCCTGTCCGGCCCAGGATTCCATCCAGGAACATGGGTTCGCATGCAGTTGTTTAATCTCTTCAGGCTCTTCAACCTGAAATAGTTCCGTAGTCTTTCTCGATCTTTCACGTCCTCGGCAGTTTTAGAAACTACTGGTTTTACATTTTGTAGGATGACCCACGTGCGTTTCCTCAGGACTAGACTCAGGCCACATTTTCTTGGCAGGAATACCCCAGAAATACTGCCATGCTCTTCTCAGCACCTCACATCCGAGGGCACAAGACACCAACCTGTCTTCTCACTGGAATGTCAACCTTGATCACATGGTCATGTTGGTGGCTGCTGGTTTCTCCACACTAAAGGCACCATGTTTTTTCTCTATAATTAGTATTTTGTGGGGAGATATTGCCAACGTGCTGTTCCTCATCAATCCTCTAGCCACCACCCTTAGGCTCCTGAATCAACCACTACTGTCACGGTGCCCGGAGTGATTTTCTCTTTCCATCAATTAGTCTGCCGACATTTTATTAGCTGTCATTCTCCTAGAAGGAAGAGAAGGGATTCTCCCATGCTCCAGCTCTCTATTGCTGTGTATCAAACCATTTTTATTAAACTTAGTGGGTTAAAACAACAACATTTCTCTAGCTCACGAATCTGCATCTGGGCAAGGTGATGTGTCAGCTGGGGCTGGGGGATCCACTTCCTATGTGGTTCACTCACATGGCTGACAAGTTGGTGCTGGCTTTTAGTTGGGACCCCGGCTTAGGGACGTCAACCAGACCCCCTCCACAAGGCCTCTTTATGTGGCTGCTTGATTTTATTCTAGGATTGTGGCTGAAGCTCAATGGCAGACATCTCAAGAGAGTGAGGTGGAAACACGCGGCCCTTTTCTGATGCTCTCTCAGAAGTCACGTAGCTTCACTTTCATTGTATTCTGTGGTTGAGGTGGTCACAAGTACGCACCCAGGTTCAAGGGAAGGGGACATAGTTCTCAACCCGCAGTGGGGGAAGGGGACATAACCCTCACCCCTCAGTGGGAAAATTACATTGTTAACATTTCTTTGTAAGAACGGCATGTAGCATAGAATACACTGTGGTGGGTATCTTCGTGAGATATAGTCTGCCCACCCCCCATTTGTTTATTCATTTATTTGTTTATGCCAATGTGGACTCATGGATTCCTATTTTATATAATTGGTTATAATCCACTGTTATCATTATTTATTTTGATGCTCAAATTGTCCCAGACTCGACAGTTGGGAATCCCTTTCCAGGTGGCATCTGTGTTCTTTTGGCATATTCCCATGATTCTTTGAGCACTTCCTTTAGTGGAGGGTAGTATAGAAAAACCATGACCCGGACACTTGGGTGCTCATTACCAATGGGCTGTCATTGCTTCTAGGCCCTCTTGTAAACAGAGCTAGTCTGTAAGAGTGCCTGCAACACACACACACACACACACACACACACACACACACACCCCTATAACTATTTCTCCATTTCTCTAAGTGTATATGTTTAAAAAGCATGGGTTCATATCAAAACCTCCAATTTCAACTCAGAATCTTGGGGTTCAGTCTGGTCTGGCTCCTTTCCATGTTTCTGCGATCTTCTCCAACGGTGAGAAGCATGGCACTTATAATCCTCCCTTATTTGCTCAGTTAATGTGACCAATCTCCAAAGCACATTAGTTTTCTCCTCCACCTGCCCTGCACCTTGTCACCAGCACTCTGCATTCTCACAAAGCAGCAGACACATTGCCAATGCCCTTCCATGTGACATCTTACACTGCTTCAGCACCCCGTGTCTTTGGGCACCAAGAGACACACTCCCAATGTGTCTCTATGCAGCCTTGGTGTCAATGGGCATGCTATTGACATCCTCCATATAGCGCCTCCTGTCCCCCTCCCTAGCAGTCTACGTCCTCAGGCAGGATTGCCACTGATGTGTCTCCATGAGGCAGCCCCCTTCACTGCCACTGACTCCTCCAAACTTGGAATGGGAGATGAAAGGGAAGATAAACAATTGTATTTCAGCATGATCAAAAGTGTCCGACACATGGTTCAGAGCCCTCTGTCTGTGAACATCCACACTAGTTCCTTTATAATCATCTTTTTCGTTTTTTTTTTTTAATTTTTTGAGAGAGACAGACAGAGTAAGTGAACAAAGACAGAGAAAGAGAGGGAAATAGAATCCCATGAAGGGCAGAGATAGAGGGAGGGAGAGAGAGAGAGAGAGAGAGAGAGAAATGGGGCTCACCCAAAGCTGGGTTCGTGCTTACCTGCAGCGGGGCACAAGCTCACCCAATGCGGGACTGGAACTCACAAACCGTGTGATCATGACCCGAGCTGAAGTCAGATGCTGAACCGACTGAGCCACCCAGGTGCCCTATAATCATCTTTTTAGAAATGCACACTTGATCTTGTTTTTCTCTTACTTAAAACCCTTGGATGACTCTCTGGCTCTTCCGCTAAAATCGCCAAACCCTACAAGACTCTACATCTGACACTCTGCCTATTTTTCCAGTATCACCTCTGCTTTATTTCTCTGGGTTCAGTCAGTTTCGGATTCAGAACAGAATCTTCCAATTTCTTGCTTGGAGTGTGTAAACCTGGCTGTCAGTATTTCGGGAACTGAGCCAAGGGAAGGGCTGGAGGTCTCAGTGTTCAGAATGCAGACTTCAGTTTAGTCTGTTTTCAGCATGGCATATCGGTGGGCCCTCAGCTGTGCTTGGCTGAAGTGTTCAGTCTTTTGCCAGGATCAAGGAAGGGGTCTGGGGATTAATTGTTCCTTGTAAAAATGTTCAATCAATCATCCCGATTTCAACTCCATGCCAAAACTCCCACTTTCAGAGATACCTGGTACCTTCAATTCCTGAGCCTTTTGGGGTTTGCAGTACAAACATCTTCCTTAGGTTTCAAGCCTTCTCTAGCCTGCTAAGTCAGTTACTGCTCATTTATCCATTGGCTAGTTTCCACATTTTGTAGGAGGTGGGCCGGGGTCTGTTGTCTTGCCTGTTGTAGGCCTTCCTCCTGTTTCCTTTGTCCTCATGGTGTTTGGCCTTTTAATTCCTTAATGTCTTTTTTGTGGGGTCTCAGGAAAGAGCTATGTGCGTGTATTCAATTTGCCAGATTTAACTGGAAGTGGGATTCTTTTAAATAGCAGTCAGTTGGGCGGCCCACTCTTGATTTCGGCTCAGGTCATGATCTCATGGTTCGTGGGTTCGAGTCCTGCATCGAGCTTTGCACTGACAGCAGGGTGCACGTGCTCTCTTTCTCAAAATAATAAACTGTATTTTTTATTAAAATTTTTTTTAGTTTATTTATTTTGAGAGAGAGACAGAGAGAGAGAGAGAAAGCAGGGGAGGGACAGAGAGAGAGAGAGAATACCGAGCAGGCTCCGCACTGTCAGTGCAGAGCCCGATGTGGGGCTCGAACACACAAACCATGAGATCATGACCTGAGCCAAAATCAAGAGACGCTTTAACCAACAGAGCCACTCAGGTGCCCCAAAATACTAAACATTAAAAAAAAATAGGAAACACCCTGCTTCCTTTTAAAGCAGCTCCTGTGAACAAAAATTGGATTTCATAGAATCATGAAATATTTTAACTAGAAATAGTCATCCAGTCCAGTGGTTCTTGTCTTTTTCTTTTAAAGACTTTGTTTAATGGAGCAGTTTCAGGTTTACAACACAACTGAGAGGAAGCTACAGAGATTTCCTACATACTCCCTGCTCCGACACACACGTATAACTCCTCCATTATCAACATCTCCTCCACCAGAGTGGCTCATTTGTTACAAAGGATGAATCTACATCGACGCATCATCACCCAGAGGCCATAGCTTACGTTAGGGCTCACTCTTGGTGTTGCACATATAATCATCGTTATTAGATCACAGAGTGCGTTTTTGCTGCTCCAAGAATCCTCTGTTCTCTGCCTATTCACCTGTCTCCCCCACACGTACACCTGTGAACCACTTATCTTTTTATTGTTTCCATAGTTTTGCCTTTTCCAGAATGTCATAGAGTTGGAATTATATAGCATGTAGCCTTTTCAGATTGGCTTCTTTCACTCAGTGATCTGCATTTAAAGTTCCTCCATGTATTTTCGTGGTTTCCTAAGCCCATTTTGGGGGGCACTGAATAATAATCCACTGTCTGAATGTATTATTGGTCCATGTGTTTTGACCACCAGGTACACACCCCTGCTCCCCCAAATCCCCATATTTGAAAAGATTTAGACTTCAAAAACTCAGTTTGGGAAACTTTGGTCTAGTCGGTGCCTCATTTTACAGGTGAGGAGACTGAAGCTCAGAGAAGAGAGGTGGCTGCCAAAATCTCACAACTAATGAGGGTCCAAGTTGGGCTGTGAACCCAGGTATCCTGCCTTCCCCTCTAGTGCTCCTTTTAGATCTAGGATGTGGGATATCTGCCCTAAAACTGACGGGCAGATGAGGGAAATCTGTCCTGATTTTCCTGCTGTGGTTTTACTCAGAAATATCATCAGTGGCATTGAAATATTACTTTTTTTGGTGCGTAGGAAGAAAATGCCTCCCTCCCATCTTGAGGGCCACAGAGGGCTGAACATACTGGGCCTCACTGGTGCTTTCTAGGGCTCCAGGGGAACTGTTTGTTTGAAATGTAATAAAGGTCCCTCTATATCAAACATGGAGAAACCGGCAATGCTGGGAACACTTCAGAGTCAGTGCGGGAGGTCTTGTCTATCCTAGGCCACCAACCAATCAGCAAGGAGAGACTAGACTCCTACTGTGAGCTTTTGTGTTCCTGAAGTTACCAAGGATACACTGCCTTTGCCCTGAAGGGGTTTATGATCAAATTGCAGAGACAAAACATCTCATCAACCAGCTTGTAACCTCTCTAAAGGCATGGCCTTTGCCTTCCCATTTCTTGTGGGCCTCAGTGCATCTGGCCTCCTTCTGGATATACGTTCCTTATCTATGGTTTGATTAAAGCTTCTTTGTTGCATTATTTCGTCTCACCAAAGGGGAAATAAGGAGTGCCGAGTTGATGCAACCGTGTAGCCCTGTTCCCGGAGGTAAAGTGACTACATACATTTCCTCTGGAAACTCACGGCTTTCTGCAGACCCCTTTCACACTGGTAAAGGTTAAATTTTGCTATTCTCCTGGATCTTTTGAAAATATCTCCTACAAATGAAGAGGCTAACAATAAAACCCCTACTGTTTGTATAGGCTTTGTAGTTTACCGTGATCTCATTTAATCTCCTTTCTTGTCTCTTTCCTCAGTGCTTTGTACACAAATGTTATTGATTCCCTCCAGAGGCAGCAGTGTGTGGTGGAATAAACGGCAGGAGGCTGGAATCTGATGCACCCACCTCCTCACTGAGCTGTCTGAGTGTTATCGAGCACGTTGCCTCCCTGCATGGGCCTCGATTTACCCACCTGCGGGAGGAAGACTCGGTTTGCATTCCACAGAATCTGCGTCTCCTTCCACTTTCTGATTGGAGCGCGCTGCCATTGTGTGGTTTGTGCTGTGGGCGGGGCTGTTCCAAACCAAAGGGCAGGGACAGGATGCAGTCGGCTGATCGGAGACACAGGAGGAGTGGCTGAGCTGCTCTGCACACTGGGGGTGCCTCGCTCCCTGTCCGCAGATTTCCCAGGCTGTTTAAGTTCACGATCCTAGGGCGCGGCCCGTCCAACCCCCGCGCCGCCCCCCACCCCCGGCCTCCCGTCACCCACCCGGTGCCATTCAGGGTTTCTTTCCCAGGGTCGGCTGCAAAGCCAGCGGAAGGTTTTCAGAGGTCTCGGATCTTCTTGTTTCTTGCCCTCTTGACATCTGAGGCCTGAAAAGAACTTGCGTTGCCAGCCTAGGCAGGCTTCCGGAGGCCGCTGCCTTCTGTCTTCCGGGGCTGGGGGCAGGAGGGTGCCCGAACCAGCGCCGGCAGCCATTGTTTGGGTATTGACTCAAAGGAGCAGGAGCCACAATGCACAGGAAAAAGGATGAGCTCACGACGGCTAAATGAAAAGATTCTTATCTTGGAAACAGCGGTTTCTTATGCAAAACAGGGGGCGGCAATGTGATTGTGCCCCACGGAGTGCATTCAACAACAGGGATTTCAAATGAAGAAGCTATTTTGCATACCTATGGGAGCAGCAAAGGGCCAGATTGTTCATTAATTAAAAAGGGGGGGGGCACCGAAAAACTCACGCTCACGCTCGCTGCTGAACCGAAATAATTCATTTGCCTTCCTCTCCGTCCCAGTCGATCAGCTGGGAGACAAATGTTTTTTCAACCAGAGCCCCCTCCGGAGAAGGGAGGGGAGGGGAGAAGAGGAGAGAGGACGAGGCGGGAGGCGGGGAGGGCAGGGGTGGCACAGATAACCAGAACACAGATAACGGTGATCTCTCAACCATTTCTGTTTGGCGTTCAAATGTGTTGTACGGAGGTGGTGGGGTTTTGTTGCCCTTCCCCCCACCCCCACCCAGGAGCTTAACCTTCCAGTTCTGTTTGATTTCATATGAAAGAAGTCTGAGCAAATCCCCAATGATGAGGTGGGGAGGAAAGAGATCAAGACCGTGGGTGTGGGAGAGGCTTGGAATGTGTCCTCTAACTACAGTGCTCCTCCTATTTCACCGGCTCTGACAAGTGGTGCCCTGAACGGATGGACTAGAACAGTGGCTGTCCTGGAAATTCCGGAATGTAGGTCGCGTACCGAATGGGTAATGCCACAAGTGGAGAGTTGAATGTGGTTGCAGGTGGAGGCACCACCGATGCCTCCCACGCATCTTTCCTACCAGCCAGACTGCTCTCCTTCTACCCCACATAATCTTTTGATTTAGGAATAAGAATGGTTATCAGTTATCAAGCACTTTCATACACATTACTTCCTACGTTATCTCTCATCGCTGTGTTATACATGTGTCCCAGGCACGTTCGCTTGTGTTAGTGTACGAGAGCATCTCACGTAGGCTGGGCGATGACTGAGTCCTGCTGCCCCGGTCTCAGAAGTGAGGAAACTGAAGATCACAGACATTAAGCGGGTTACCCGAGGTCACACAACTTGGATAGAGCAAAGCTAGGATTTGAACTCACATTAGTCTGATGTCAAAACCTGGGTCCTAAATCTAATGTAACACTGTATGTTAACTATGCTGGAATTAAAATTAAAAACTTAAAAAAAAACCAAAACACCCAAAACCTGTGCCCTAGACAACTGTGCAATGCTGACTCTCTTCCCTTCCCCCATTCTTCCCTAAACTGTATTTGCCCAGCTGTTACCGAATTGCCAGGGTTAGGGGTGCCTGGGTGGCTCAGTATGCTAAGCTTCCAACTCTTGGTTTCGGCTCAGGTCCTGATCTCATGGTTAGTGAGTTCAAGCCCCGCATGGGGTTTGTGCTCACAGCACGGAGCCTGCTTGGGATTCTCTCTCTCTCTCCCTCTCTCTGCCCTTCTCCTGCTCACTTCTCTCTCTCTCAAAATAAGTAAGTAAACTTTAAAAAATTGCCAGGGCTGGCATTCTGGCAAGCAGGCCCATGAAGGAAGCCTTTTCTGAATGGGAGACACTTCCCCTAGCCATGCGTACCCTTCCATATGGAAACAAGCAGGAGCCGGCATCCATTTTGCCAGTTCAGATGGAAGAATGAACACGACAGGTCACATCACCCCCAGGTATGGCTGGACTGCCCAAGGAACATGTAGGCCTAGGCTCAAGAGATAGGAATGCTTGCTTATCATTCAAACGAAACTGTAAGACAAGTAGTTAATCAACACTACCCTAGAGATATAATCACATGTACCTAATGAAATCTCTAATGTAAAAAATAAAGTTATTTTTTAGAGTCTAAGTCTCTTGAGAGGGAAAAGACCTCCAGAGGCCCAGACGAAGTAGGGCCAGAACACCTGCTTGCATAACCTCGTGGGCCTCCAATCGACTGCATCCACCTTCTGAGAAGACTCCCGTCCCAAATTTTGCCCTTAAACCCCTCATTTGCAAGCCATTGGGGAGGTCAGGACTTCTGAGCATTAACTCCCCGTTCTCCTGGGTGATGCCACACCAATAAATCACCTATCTTTCTTCACTGCAAAAGCTCTGTGTCAGTTTTTATTGGTTTTCTGCGCACTGAGTGGACAAACTCTCATTTGGTTCAGTTAGAAAGCTAAGCAAGCAAGCCTGATAGACCCTTTCTCTACCACAGTCTCACTAGTATGATTCATGTTCTTTTCAAAAATGTTTATTTATTTTGCGAGAGAGAGAGCGAGAGAGAGCAAGAGCATGTGTGAGCAGGGGGAGGGGCAGAGAGAGAGAGAGAGGGAGAGAGAGAATCCCAAGCAAGCTCCCACTGTCAGTGAGGAGCCCCCCACGGGGCTCAACCTTACGAACCATGAGATCATGACCTCAGTCGAAATCAAGAGTTGGACACAACCGACTGAGCCACCCAGGCACTCCTAATTTGTGTTTTTTTAAAGTCAGGTTTATTGTGGCATAATTTTCATGCAGTAAAATTCTCCTTTTTCAAGTGTACAAGATCAATGAATTTCAACTAAGGTATATTGTTGTGTTACCACCAACACAGTCAAGATATGGAATATTTTCATTACCCCAAAAAGTTCTCTTGTGCCCCTTTGCAGTCAGTCCTTTCTCCCTATATCCAACCTCTGGCAACCACTGATCTATTTTCTATTCCCATAGTTTTTACTTTTCCAGTAGGTTATATAAATGGAATCATACAATATGTAGGATTTTGGGTTTGATTTCTTTTGGTTAGCATAATACTTTTGACATTCATCTATGTTTTAGTTCATCCCTTTTTAATTGCCACATAACAGTCCATCGTATGGACGTACTATAATTTGTTTGCACTTTCACCAGTTGATAGATATTTGAGTTTTTCCCAGCCTTGAGTGATAATTAATAAAGCTGCTGTGAATATTTATGTATAGTTTTGCATGAACATATATCTTCATTTCTCTTGCGTAAATACCTGGGAGTTGGATTGCTGGCTCATAGGGTAAGTGTATACCTAACTTTATAAAAAAGGAATCTGCCAAACTCTTTCCAAAATGGCTGTCTCTTTGTGAATTTCCACCAGCAATGCATAAAAGTCCTAGTTTCTCTGCATCCTTTCAAATACGTGCAAAAGGTCAATCTTTTCAATTTAAGGGTCCTAACGGAGGTGTATTGTTTCTCATTGTGGTTGACATTGCATTTTTCTAATGACTAATAATGTCAAGTGTCCTTTCATGTTGTTGGGGAGGAAACATTTTCCTACTCCCTTTCTAAGTTCTTTGGCTGGTCTAATAATTAAATTGACAAAGGACAGATTAACAGGAGAAAAACAAATTTAATTTCATATGTACAGAAGCCCCACAAAGACACAAGAGGTTCAAAGACAGGCAGTTGAGGCTTATATGCCGTCTGGAGCTAAGAGATGGGATAAGCGCCTAGGGCTTCAAAGGGGAGGAGGGTGATTCACAGGACAATAATTAGAGCAGATGTTTGGTGATTAAATGCTTGTCCCGCCATCCAGATAGGTCATCCAGATAAAAATTATCTCTGGCAATAGCTCTCTCTCTGAGCTTGTATCTAACTTTTTTTAGATAGTTAAAGGAGAAGGAAAAGGTTTTCTTGAATCTGCTAGGTCTTGATTGCCTTCTGATCAAAATAATCCACATGCCAAAGTGGCATATGTTGGGGTCATGCAGTTTGCTCCCTTTCAGTGTGCTTATTTGCCACCTATGTCTCTTCTTTGGTTAAGTGTCTATTTAAATATTTTTACTTACTAGTTATTTATTTAATAATTTATTTAATTATTATTATAATTTATTTATTTAAATATATTTATTTAATAATTAGTTGGGTTGTTTGTTTTCTGGATTGAGTTTTGAGCTATCTAGTCTGGATACAAGTCCTTTATCAGATATGTGCTTTGCAAGTATTTTCTCCCAGTCTGTGGCTTACCTTTTTATTTTCTAACCCTGTCTTTCGAAGAGCAGAAGTTTGTAATTTGGATGAAGCTCAATCTATTGGTTTTCTTCATACACTGTTCATTCTTTTTTGGGTCATATATAAGAAATCTTTGCCTGGGGCACCTGGGTGGCTCAGTCGGTTAAGTGTCCAACTTCAGCTCAGGTCATGATCTCACAGTCTGTGAGTTCGAGCCCCACGTCAGGCTCTGTGCTGACAGCTCAGAGCCTGGAGCCTGCTTCGGATTCTGTGCTTGCCTCTCTCTCTGCCCCTCCCCACCCCCCACACACTCACACTCTGTATCTCTCTCCCTCTCAAAAATAAATAAACATTAAAAAAAAAAAAGAAATTTTTGCCTAACCAGAGGTCACAAAGAGTTTTCTCTTGTGTTTTATTCTAGAAGTTTTATATTTCAGCTTTATGTCCATGATCCATTTTGAGTTAATTTTTATGTACGATATGAGGTTTTTTTTTTTTTACATATAGATGTCACATTGTCCCACTACCATTTGTTGAAAACACTGTCCTCTTTCCACTGTATTGTCTTTGCCTTTTTGTCAAAAATCAACTGACTACACATGTGTAGGATTACTTATAGATTTTCTAATCTGTTCTATTGACTTATATATGCAGCCTTATGCCAATGCCACACTGTTTTGTTTACTGTAGATTCATAGTCTTGAAATCAGGTAGTGTAGGTCCTCCAAATTTGTTCTTTTTAAAATATGGTTTTGGCTCTTTGATGTCCTTTGCTTTTCTTTCTTTCTGTCTTTCTTTTTCTCCTTTGCTTTTCTATAAAAATTTTAGAATCATCTTGTCAGTTCCTACAAAGAAGCCTGCTGGGATTTTGACTGAGATTGTGTTGAATCTATAGACCGCTTTGGGGAGAATTGACATCTTAACTCCATTGAGTCTTCTGATCCATGAACACAGTATGCCTCTCCATTTATTTAGGTCTCCTTTAATTTATTTCATCAGTGTTTTCATAGTTTTCAGCATAGAAATCTTGTACCTATTCTGTTAGAGTTATCCCTGAGTACTTCATTTTTATTATGCTATTGTAAATTGTCCTGTTTGTTAAATTTCAATTGATATACAGTTGATTTTTGTTTATTGACCTTGTGTCCTATAATTTTGCTAAACTCTTGTGAGTTCTAGTAACTTTTTGGTACACTCTGTGGGATTCTCTAGGTAGATGACCATGATGTCTGTAAATAAATAGGGTCTTAATTTTTCTATTTACATGTTTTTATTTATTTTTGATAGAGAGCATGTACACACGAATGGAGGAAGGGCAGAGAGAGAGGGAGACAGAGGATCTGAAGCAGGTTCTGTGCTGAAAGCAGACAGCCCAATGCAGGGCTCAAAGTCACGAACTGTGAGATCATGACCTGAGCCGAAGTCGGACACTTAATTGACTGAGTCAGCCAGGCGTCCCTTAATTTTTCCTTTTTAATCTTTGTGTCTTTTATTTCTTTTTTCTTGCTTAATTGCCCTGGCTAGACCCTCCAGTGCAATGTTGAATAGAAGTGGCAAGAGCAGACATCTTTGTCTTGCTTCTGCTCTTAGGGGGAAAACATTCAGTCTTTTACCATTAAGTGTGATGTCAGGTGTGGGTAAATTTTGTAGATGCCATTTGTCGGGTTGAGGATGTTCCCTTCTATACCTGGTTTCCTGAAAGCTTTTATCATGAATGGATCTGCATTTTGTCAAATGCCTTTCTGCATGAATTGATATGATCACAGGGTTTTTATTTTTCATCCTTTTGATATGATAAATTACACTGATTGATGTTCAAACGTTTACCGAACAAATGTTCACTACTCTTGCATTCCTGAGATAAACCTTACCTAGTCATAAGGTATTATCCTTTTTATGTGTTGCTGAATTCGATTTGCTGATATTCTGTTGAGGATTTTTTTGGTCTATTTTCATGAGGGATATTGGGCTGTGTAGTTTTCTGATAATGTCTTTGTCTGGTTTGGTATTTATTGGATTCTGAATTGAAGTTATTTTTCAAGTAGAAAGGCTGAATTTAGAGTTGGTCTGAGGCACCAGTGTTAAAAGAAGGGCAAGTTTCTCTGAGGCACTCACTTTGCCTTCCTGTACTCTGATGAGCCACACTGCTGACCTTTCTCCCCGCAACTGCAGATGGCACTGGTCTCAAATAGTCCCTCTGCTGCTCAGGGCTCTGAGATTTTCTGTCTCCCTTCTCCGCTTCGCTTCCCAAACTAACAACACAATGCACAAAACAACAGAGACCTGCTCCCTGTATGGAATAGGTACCTAATCAGACGCACTGAACATCAGGGACCCAAGAGACCCGTATTCATACCTCTGTCTATGCTTAAGGTGACCCGCATGAACTCAAGGGGCACCTGCACACGTGGTCACCAGAGTACATGGGGTGCCGAGGGAAGAGTGCATCCAGCTTGTGAATGGGAGCACTTTCAAATCGTCACCTGCACTTAGCAAAGGTTTGAGAGTTCTCTGTAGTATCTTGAGTATTTAACAAGCATTCTGATGCTGAGTGATGATTACAGCTGTACATAAAATAGAAAGATTAGACTCTCAGTTGCCTGCTTAATATGTAGATGTATCCCGTTATGTGCGTGTGCTTCTAATGAAGTAACTTGTGCTTCTGTTTCCTACACTGAGAGTGATTGATGAAAAATAAACACTATAACCCCATCAGAAATTAGCAGCCAGCAGGCCCTTTGAAGGGACTCTGTGGTGCTGCCTGGCCTGGGGCTAGGAGGCAGTAGGACTGGGTTTTAGTCGGGGCTTCATAATTGATTTCCTCTTCTCTGGGCTATAGGAAGGCAAAAGAAAGTAGACTTCCTTATATCCAGCTGAGCTCAGAGAGTTGTTGATGACGGACTGTGAAATAACTTCACTTACCTATTTACTTTGGATTGGTTCTCATTCAACATACAGGTATGGATAAAAACAGCCACTTCCAGGCACTGTGCTCCTCAAACCTAGCAGATTTGTGTTTGGGCTAATCTAGTGCTTTGCTTACATTATTTTCTTCAATCATCACACCAGTCTTGGAAGATAGGAACGACTATACTCCCATTCTATAGATAGAGACACTGAGGCTCCGAGAAGGTAAGTTCTTGACCTAATCTCAGCCTGTAAGTTAACGGCTAGGCTGAGATTCAAATTCAGATCTCCATGGCTACACCTCCCTGTCTCTCCCACTGCTGAGGATGGTAACATGGGCCAGAATTGTCTCACATATCTGTAACTGGATGCGCTTGGAAAGAGGAGGAATATTCTGTGTGTCTTTGATGAGGTACTAGGTCCAGAGAGGGACTAGGGTTGAGCACTTTCTCTAGCACCTTAGCACATACACACTGTTCTCGGGCTTTCACGACGAGGGAAATGATTTGAATCGCATCTCTTCTAAAGTCTGCTGTAGGAAGAGCATAGAACTTCCACTCGCTATCTCTGCACCAGTAAAGGGGCTCTCTTCTGTTGCAGACCCCTCAGAGCAGCTGAGGGACTGTGTTCTATGGACCGTCTCAAACTGGGGAAAAAAAAAATTATAGCCCTTATTATACATCAGACGCTTTCCATACATTAACTCATATAATCCTCACAACAGTTCTGTGAGGACCCTTATTATTGCCATTTCACAGATGAATAAACTAAGCCACAGAGAGGCGAAGTGATTTTCCAAGGTCTCCCCGCCAACAAGAGGTAGAGCTGGGATTCGAACCCAGAGAGTGTGGTAACTCCGAGACCTGTGCTGGTCCATATGGTGGACACTAGCCACATGTGGCTATTTAAATTTAAATGAATTAAAATCAAATGAAATTAAAAATTAATTTTCTCAGTCATACCAGCCACACTTCAAGCGCTAAATAGCCACGTGTGGCTGGTGGCCACCCCGTGGGATGGTGCATTTATAGAACATTTCCATCGTCACAGAGAGTTACGTTGTATAGCGCTGGGTTAGAGTCTGTGTATTTAATAGGTTAAAAGGCATTTAGATGGTACGGCCGTCTCAGAGGACGATCTGAATGCATGTCCCTGTGTTCCTGGGTGGGTCTCCATTTATCTTTGTCTCCAATTTCCTGTCCATTCCCCTTCTTAGCTTGATTGGTGAACAGGATAGCACTTTCAGCCCTTTTTAAATCTGGCTTTAAACTCTGACCTAAGCCTCTTCTGCTGACTACCACCCACGCCCACACTCCTCCGGCCCCACCTGACCTCAGGCTCCTACCGATGCTTTGATGTTTCAAGAGCTGCAGACTCTGCTCAGGACTTTGTGTTAGGCCTGCACACCCCTTCCGGAAGCCCCGAGTCACGGCAGGGAGAGGAAAGATGCCAAGGCGGTGTTTGGCTTGTAGCCCCTTGCTGCTTCGGTCTCCAGACCTTGGACCTTACCAAATCAGTCTGATGTGTTGTTTGCAGGGGAAGAAAAACATAAAGGAGCTTCCAAATAAGAGCCACGGAATAGGACTCCGCAGCAGGCCTCCTCTGCGATACTGATGAACAGGCATTCCCACGAAATCCCCCAGGGCTGGGGCCAGCTGCCAAGTGATTGACAGTGATTACCAAAGGAGATTGTTGTGGGTTTTCAGAGGCCTAACAAGGTAGGGTCCTCCTTACTGGCAGATGGCTGCTATAGGGAGATTGACAAGGCTCTGTGCCCTGCCACCCCTAAAATAAATTTCCCTCTGGGACTTGCAGCGAGCCTGTGATGCCTCCTCCCCTTCAGAGCGAGTGTGCTGTTCACTTGTTGGCCCATATGTCACATCAGCGGGGCAGGGTCCCGAAAGGAGTGCGGGGTGGGGACATTTTGATGGGTGGGGAGTAATTTGCAGAAAAGTCGCAGACGTGCCAGACACACTTCGCTTAGTTCTCTGTTTAGCCCGTGGCCCTTTCTGTAGGTTCAAACTCAGGAAGGAAGAGAGGTTTGCTAAGACTATCGACACACTGCCTCCCATCAGTGGATGGTTCTCCGCGCATGCCAGGACCAGGATTTTGAGAATAATACTGACAAGCTTTTAAAAAGAAAGGGGAGGCCGCTGAGTGATTATGTGTGGTTAGGTCTTGGCATCTGTGGTCAATACAGCAGGTGCTTTGCTGCCATATTGATAGGGTCGGGCGAGGGTGGTGGCAGAGGCTTTTTATTCCACCAAGCACCCAGGCCCTGGGTGAGAGGGGACTTGGAGAACCCATGTCTGAGTCAATATTGTCCCCTCTCCTTGCTCCTATGCCTGGAAGCAACCTATTGCCCTCATTTGTATTGCTCTAAAACCTCTGCCACATGCCCTTCAGGGCCCATCAGAATGGTAATAACAAACCTTCATACCAGAATGGCTGCCTACAGCTTATAGAGCATTCTCTTTGGTCTCTCTTCACTCTCACCTGTTGTCTCTGAAGAGAGAGGGGTGGCAGTATCCTCTCCATTTTGTGGTGAGGAGATGGAGGCCGAGAGAAGCCTCGAGGTTTCTCTGCAAGGTAGTGTTTGAGTGGCACCTGACTGAAATCCCACACACCTGGCCTTTAGGAGAGGGTAGAGAAGTTCGGTTTCTAGGAAGGGCAGGCATCACAGCTGCCAAGATGTGCCTCATGGGCTCTCCTGCCTCACATTTGTTCTTCCGCTCTTCCCTTTTGAGCTCAGTCTCTTTCATTTTTCTGGAGTCAGGAAGCCCCTCGGCATTATTATGATTTTTTTGCCACTGTCCAAGGTCCAGTGATGACAGTGCAGACACAGGAATCGGAGGAATGTTCTGTCTTCTGACTTTACAAGATGATGTCCGGCATGCCTTGCTGACTGACAGTACTCCTGGGGATAAAGCCGTCCTTTGAGGACTACGGAGCACTTGAAATGGCAGGTTAACAAGTTTGGGCTTTGTCTTGTAGGCAGAGGTTAGCCATGGAAGGGTCGGTGTGCTGGGGGGGCGGGCACAAGGCAACTCTTGGAAAAAGGTTTACTCTGGGAGGCTGTCGGACAAGCGGGGCAGGAGCGGCTCTGCAGGGGTAAAGGAGGTGAAGGGATCACTTCAGAAATGCGATCCCGGGAAGACTTCATGCCAATTAATTGCCAATTTCTGGCTCCTCACCTCCCAGCAAATGGTTACATTAAGCTGGTCACAGCCTTCAGGTGTCTTGTAATTGTCTGTTTACCTGTCTCCTTTCCCTGCTTTTCTATGAGCTTTGAGAGCAAAGGGATCTACTCTTATTCCCCAGTTCCCCTAGCACAGGGCAAGACCTGGAGTAAGTGCTCAGTAAATCCTTGTTTGAATGGTGGGAATTTCATACCTTTGTTCACAGATACTGGCAACAAATTCCCATCAAGAACTGCCAATCCTTAGTGGAGTCTTTCCTGCTTATATATGAGGCACCAGGTTGGAGCCACTGGGGTCCTGTTTAATGGGCTGAAGAGGGTCTTGACTAACTAGAGAGTAGTTAGCTAAATGGAGCCTTGGTGTCTGGTGGAGGCAGTTTTTTCCTTTAAGGGCTTGTTAAAGAAAAATTATTCTGACACCTGTTAAAATGGTAAAGCAGACTTTCTCCAACACTATTGCAGTAGGGGAGAGAGAGACAGAGAGAGACAGAGAGACTGAACTCAACTCCTAATATAACAACCACAAGTGGGGATTTATAGCCAATGAACAGAGTGAGGGGGTCTGTGGATGCAAAATTACTCCGAGGGAAGCCTTAACCCTCTTATGATGGTATTTGGAGATGGGGCTTTTAGGAGGTGATTACTTAGATGAGGTCATAAGGGTGAGCCCCCCCCCCATGAAGGGATGAGTTTCCCTATAAGGGGAAGAGACACCAGCATTCTCTCCCTCCCCTTCTCCCGCACTCTCCTATATGATGATGCAGCGGGAAGGTGGCTTGCAGCCAGCCAGGATTCTCACCAGGGACTGAGTCTGCCAACTTCCTGATCTTGGACATGCCAGTCTCCAGAACAGTAAGAAATGAATGCTATTTGATCCATCCAATCTATGGTAGTTTGTTACAGCAGCCCAAGCTGACTAAGACAGACATCGAGGGTGAGGGAATTCTTGCTAAACTGGGATAACAGGATTTTTGCTAAAGGCAAGCCAAGGACTTAGAAGCCAAGGCGAGGGGACGAGGGGACGGGGCACTTGACCAGATAGCAAGTGTGATCAGATATCTCTGGCGGTGGCAGGGGGGTTTGCTAAACTGACTTAGCAGGATTCTTTGCTAAAGACAGGCCAAAGTCAGGGCCTAGTTGAATGGGGGTCGGGGGGCTTAGAAGAGGCTGACTAAACATCAGTGAAAGAGGGAGTCTTTTTCAGGCTTAATCAGCTGGAGCACAGTTTTGCTTCTGTTGGCCATTTGCTGCCCCACTGTAGCCTCCCTTTACCTGGGCAGCTACGCCTGGTGGGGAACCTGGCTGACCAGTGGCTGCCCACTGCAGCGATCCACTACAGTTCCTGGGGAGTAGCTTTAAAACTACGGCTGCCCGGGGCACCTGTTTATAGCACAGTGAAAACTGGGGGCGCCTGGGTGGCTCAGTTGGTTAAGTGTCTGACTCTTGATTTCGGCTCAGGTCATGATCTCGTGGTTCATGGGATCAAGCCCTGTGTTGGGCTCTGCGCTCATGGTGTGGAGCCAGCTTGGGATTCTCTCTCTCCCTCTCCCTCTGTCTCATAAATAAATAAATAAACATTAAAAGAAAAACCCTCTGCCTAGGCCCCATCCCCTACTTACTAAATCTGGATTGATGAGATTACGCACCCGTATATTTAACAAGCTTTCCTGGGGATTCTCAGTATCAGCCACGTCGTGGACAGGAGTGAGAACTCGTTGTTGGAGAGGGGGGATCCAATATCTACTTTGCTCCCTTTTCCACAGACATGGGTCCCTTTCACCCCTGGAGAGTGCCAGGACTTGTGTACTCAGCAAAATGGCAGAATAAGCGAATATTGTTTGTAATATCTGCCACCTTTGCTTTTCAGGCCCTTTTTCTCAACATGGGGCTTGAACCTACGACCCCAAGATCAAAAGTAGCAAGCTCTGCTGACTGAGCCAGTCAGGAGCCGCCCCTCTCAGGATTTTCTTTTCTTTTTTTTTTTAAACCCTTTCAGGGACTCTATTGCCCTTCAAACATCTGGTCCCCTTCTCTCTACTTTCTTCGTTTTGAAAGAGGCTGGTTAGGTACTGCTCTCTTAGGTTTATATTTTTGATGAGGCAGACTGGCATTTTTAAAAAGCGGACAAATCCAGAAGTTAAAGGACTGGATGTTCCCAAAGTAGGAGATTCAGACATCTGAGGGGGGCAGCAAGGGTGCGTGCCTGTGTGTGTGTCTGGAGGTGTTCTGGGTAAAGGCTCTCTCGTATGCCCACAAATTACACATAGTTGCTTTCTTTGCCTGTGCCTAAAAGCGGCTCAGATACATTGTCTATGCCCCAGATTCCTAGGACTTTCTGGGAGATCTTAGGCAGAATCCTATCTTTTTCCTAAAAGGACAGGAAAATGAAAGGTTTAAAGCTAAACCCGGACCCTCAGGTAAGGCGCAACCCTTACTGAAATAGCACTGTGTCAGCAGAACGTGGTCTCATTGCCTCATTATCAGGTGAGGTCAGGACTTTATTTCTGGCAGCTTCTGAAAGCCACAGCCTGTTAGAAAAAAGTCTTCCTGAAGGTTTAATACAGCTTGCTCTTTCTCAGGAGCACAGCACGCTTGTGCGTCCTCTCTCTCTCTTTCTCTCTCTCTCTCTTCTTGGGCTTCCTTTGAAAATGCTAATGAAATTTGCTTGATCCACTGCCCCGCCCCAGCTAATTTTAGAGATCAAGAAAGAGAGCTTGATATCTATAAAAGATGTGTCTGTCTTTCCACCTGAGCTACCTTTGTATTTCATTCTGTTTTATTACAGGAAATTGTGTCAGGGGCCCTAAACACTAACATACATAACATTGATTGTATCTGCATAACAAATTGGATTAGGATAATTACCACACAGATGTTAAAAAACCCAGAATGCAAATCAATGCAATTAGTCATGACTTAATATACTATAATTCACACATTGGAATGTCTTATTGTGATTATACTATTTTAGAACAAAACGCTTTCACCAAAAAAAAGGAGGAAAAGAATTCTTTTACTCTGGCGCTGCACGTGCTCTGAACAAGAAATTGTTTTATGCTAATTTGGAATTTGACTACTCAGAATTCTTATTAACTAATCAGATCCTTCAATTTCTCTTGCCCCCTTTTATATAGAGAAAGCTGCTTCTTTAGCAAGACAATTTCATGCGCAATTCAACTTGAATGCCACCATTATGAACAAAGGAATTTGCACACGGGTGCTTTTGACAAACATGGCTTTAGAAAAGCGAGCCTTGGGTAGTGGGGGGTAGGGGCCCCCTCATTGATGGCCAGGACCCTGAAACAAAGCAGACAAGTGTAAGCAATTGGAAGGGGCCCAAGTTAGCCAGCACATAGGCAGACAAAATGGCTCAGAGCTGCCACAAAGCATCGAATGGGGGCTCAACTCTAGCCTGGGGTCCGTGCTCCAAGTTCTGCAGTCAGGTGACCCACGGAAAGAGCACCTTTTTCTAATTCACACCAATGTGACTTGTGGCCACGAGGCAGGAGTTTGGTCAGAGAGTGAAGAAAACAAAACAAAACAACCAAGTCTCATCGCCAGAAACTACAGCAGCTAGGACCCCTGGAGTCTGAACTGTGAATTCAAATCCAATTCCCACATTCTTTTCAGGTTTATCCTACAGCTCTTCCCGCCCCGCCCCGCCCGCCCCACAGTGCTCTGGGCTTGCTTAGAATTCCCCTGAGATCTAAGTTTCACACTCTCAAGTACACGCTCTTTGTGATTGTTCTCTATGTCAAAGCTTTGCACGCCCAAGTGATCTGGGGGTGGGGGAATCTTGAGGGTGTAGTGGAGGATAAATTGTTTTCCCTCTACCCTTTTAGATTCTTGGCCAAGACCCCCTGCAACAAAAAGATTAACAGGGGAAAACAGACAGATTTAATAACACGTATATCTCCTGTATACATGGGAGAGACCCAGGAAAACTCCCAGCAATGGCTCAAGCCAACACCTTAATCTCAGGGAAAGCCAACACCTCATCTCCAGGGAAAGACTAGAGATGTTGGGGGAGAGGGGAGCCAGTTACGGGAAGCTATCTGGAAAAGCACAATAAACAAGGGTATGATTGTTATGCAGATTTATGTCCTGGCCTCCACTATTGATGAGTTTCTGGAGATTTAGAGTCCTTCTCTTCAGGGTACTGAGGGGGAAACACCCTTACAAATGGAGATTTCTCTTATACATGTAAATGTCTCTTACAAAAGGTTAACTTCTCAGTTTTCAGAGCTTTCCCTGTGTCTGTTCTTAAACATAATTGGCCTAAAGGAATCCCCCATGCCAAATAAAAATACGGGATGCCCAGTTAATTTGAACTCCAGATATGCCTTGACTTCAGATACACGATTGCTTTTATACACGCATCACAGGCAATATTTTGCACATACTTCCATTAAAATTAGTGTTGTTTATCTGCAATTCAAATTTAACTTGGCATTCTGTGTTTTATCTGGCAACCCCACCCCAGCACGAAGCACAGAGCTTGTTGATTAAAATAGATCTAGGCCATTGGTAATCACATTCGAGCCTGCATCAGGATCACCTGGAGGTGATTAAGACACAGATGGCTGGTCCCCACCCCCAGAGTTTCCGGTTCAGCAAGTCTGGGGAGGTGCCTGGAAATTTGCATTTCTAACAGGTTCCCAGGTGATGCTGCTGCTGGCCTGGGGACCACACACTGGCACAACCTCAATAAATAGATCCGATGGGAGCGAAGTTCTTGTTGCCAACAAGCAGGCAGAAAGCCTCCCTGACCTCTTGCCCCAGGGTCTGTGGGCTCCCTTCTAGGGCCCCTTCAACGAGCGTGTGAACCTGTGTTGCTCTCAGCTTTCTAGGGAGAAATCCCTCGAAATAATAACCCCTCTTATTATTACTTACTGCCTTGGGTCGGTGATCCACGAGATTGTAGTGTGGATTTGTTGCTTCTAGTCTTGTTCTTGCATCAACTTTCACGACTCTGCTTCCTCCCTTCTTCTAGGCGCCCGTGTCTCTCCATCCCCTGACCAGGGACGGCAAATCTGTGTTGTGGGTCCCTTATTTCCTAAGCAGGGGGGCTACCCTATGGAGGTCACCGGCAGTTTTTAGTGAACACGTTGATTCCCTTTGAGGCTTTCTTCCTTTCTTCTAGGCAGCTTGCAGAAATGGCCTTTTAGTTACAAAAATATAAAGCACGCTATGCCCGTCGACCTAGGACACCTACAGCTGTCAGGAGGGAACGAGGGGAATTTGCATAAGGGCACATTTCGAGGGGCTTGTATTTGAGACTGGGGTTAAAGTCCTGAATTTCTGACTGAGATCCCGACCCAAGGCCCCTATTCAAGGCCCAAAGTTAGTGTAACGTGTTGGGTTGGACTAGGGTGGTCCTGGCCCATTCTAGGGATTGGGAAAGGGCAGCGAAGCTCCTGAGATAAAAAGCACCATGAGGGTAGGAGACAGGACCAGGTGGCTGGCCTGGGCCCTTGGGGATCTGCGGTGAAGAGGTGAGGAGATGTTGCTGCCAAGTCTTTGAAGCTCCAGATACAGAATCTGCCTCAACACAGCCCCTCTTGGGGGCAAGTTTCAGCCACAAGCAAAGATCGTGGGACGTGCAAGAGTTGGAAGAGTCTGGGTCTATTTCATCTTGGTTTCGTCTGGGGCAAGTATGTTCCGTTGTCCCTGTGGCACATAATCCAGTCCAGCAGCCAAGCCTGTCCAGTGGTCTCAGGGAGTGTACTGGACACTGTGTATTCGAAGGGACCTCAAGATAAAGGCTGGATTTCCTGTCAACATGGGCATATAAAACCTCAGCCAGAATTTAAACAGTGAAGGCAATTCAAATTTGTATTTTGAGTTGATGAAGGGGGATGTACTTCTTATACTTTATGTTTTTGCTCTCCCCCTTTTGCTCTCATGGTAGACACTTATTTGATCACAGCCTTCCTTCTCATTGAGCCCGGGGGTGCCTTTGGATCCCTCAGTTATGAATTAGGGCATTCTTGGTTGCAAGTGGCAGAAGGAAACTTTTAAATAAATCTTTCTGTAGCATTTACTATATACCAGGTAGCATTCTAAAGGCTTTATAAATTTACAAGTTTATAGACTTTTATTTTTATTCTTTAAAGTTATTTGTCTTAGAGAGAGAGAGAGAGAGTGAGCAAAAGCAGGGGAGTGGCAGACAGAGAGAGGGAGAGACAGAATCCCAAGCAGGCTCTGCACTGCCAGTGTGGAGCCCGACATGGGTCTTGAACTCACATGCTGTGACATCATGACCTGAGAGGAAATCAAGAGTCAGACACTCAACCAACTGAGCCACCCAGGTGCCCCCAGACTCTTTTAAATCAACCATAGAAGGCAGTGCTATTCTCCCAATTTTACAGATTAAACAAAAAGGAGATTTTTTTTTTTGGTATGGATTCAGGGGTGTCTCACAAAACCCAAGTTTCTGAATCTAAGTGATCTTCAGAGATGAACTGGGACTGTGGGAGAAGTCGTATGTAGATTCTCTACCACTTGCTTCTGTACCTGTTTGTATCTATGTTTCATTCTTCTTCCTTTAGATCAGCTTTCTCTTTCTAGACCATATGGAGGAAAATATGGGGCCTAATACCACCCAAGTTTCCCATGTGATGAAACTAACCATCCAGAGCGAGAAGCTGATCTCTCTCTGAATTAAAAAAAAAATCCCACTGGAAGGAATTTATTAGCTCAGTTTGGGTTAGGTGTCCAGTCCTGGACTCAGTCTCCTGGGGGTCAACTTTCGCTAACCAGATGTAATTCATAAAAGAGGGCTTTAACAAAACCACGGACAGAGGGCAGCAAGTCCCATTGCAGGAACATGGAGTCCCCACTGGTATCATGTGGATAGAGGAAGGGGAGGGAAAAGTCCTAGAAATGAAGCATTGGGAAGACAAGAGCTGTCTGCAGAACCTTGACTCCACTCTGCACTTTGCTTGTACCAAGTGATAAGAACGGGCACGTGGTACTATTTGTTGTCTCTGCTCTGACCTGTTCCCTCCATCAGTATGAGGTAATGGATGTCGTAGCCTCATGGATACTCATTGCAGCGGTCCGAAGGGAGGATCTTCACGTCTGTCCCAATTGCCCCCTGTTCCCTGCCCCAGTAGCCCTTTCCTGCTCCTATCCAACACTGCTTCACCTCATCCTGCAGGTGAGCTCAGTCAACTGAACACACTGCCAGTGACCTTGTCCTAGGCATGGTGACAGAGTTGTTACAGACCAGGAAGTTAGCCCTGAGAGGATGTGGCAATTAGGGGAGTGAGGCAGGGTAGAGGTGTCATTAAGAAAGTTTGTCTGAAAAAAACAGAAAAAAAGGAAGTTTGTCTGTCTAGCAATTTAGTCAGGTACTAACTAGTTAGGCCCAGAAACTTTGTCAGAGCTAGAGGTCAGTGATCTCATGGGGCCGGACTCCTGCTAACCAAATCTAAACCACAAGGGATCGCTATACAAAGCCTGAATTCTATTTGATTTGTTTTTCAGGGGGTACAGATAACTGGTAATCAGACTGGGGTTGGCATGTCAGCTGGTAAGGCCAGACTTGAAAGGGAAAGTTAATAATAGAAGAAGGTTGTTTGGGGAGCAAGGAATGAGAAGTAGGGGATTCCTTGGATTATCTTTACAAACTTTTCTTAGTTGACATACAATGTTACATTAGTGTCAGGTGTATAACATAGTGATTCGACAAGTCTCTCTGTCACGCCATGCTCACCACAAGGGTAGCTACCACCTGTCCCCATACAATGTCATTACTATACCATTGTCTATGTTCCCCATGCCGTGCATTTTATTCCCATGATGTATTCATTCCATTCTGGGATTATCTGAATGGCATTGGCCATCCACCTATGATAGCCCCACCCTACAGATAGGTCAGAGAGCAGGTACTAACTACTTTGATTTGTATGTGAGAATGAGCTTTCCTGGGCCAGTTGAGCAACGTGTTGAGAGTTTCTTGTTCTTTGACTCAGTGCTGTCTAGATCTCAACGCTAAAGTCTCCTTTGGTTAACACGTTTATCTTCCGCTTCAGTCCAGTTACTGTGTGATTCCTGATCAACAGCATTACCTCAAACCAGTGTTCTGAGAAAGGAACGTTGTTCTGCAAGATGATAATTGATGGTTGCAACTCAACATTTTTTCAACACTGAGTTAGACTTAGATAGGTTTCTTTTTCAAAGGACTTCTCGGAATCTTTAGTGAACCAATGTGCCCCGTGAATTTCCAAAAGAAGGCTAGAGACCATAAATTCATCTGATGACTTACTTGTATTATTCAAAAGAAGTCATGATGGTAAGTGTATTAGTTTCCTATTGTTGCTGTAGCAAATTATCTGTTATCTTACAGTTTTGTAGTTCAGAAGTCCTAAGATCAAGGTGTTGGCTGGGCCATGTTCCTCCTCTAGGGGAGGATCTGTCCCCTTGCTTTTTTTAGCTTCTAGAGGCCATCTGTATATTCCTCCTCTGTCTTCAAAGTCAGCATCATCATAAGCATCTTATTATTACTATTTTTTATTTTGAGAAAGAGAGAGACAGCACACAGGGGAGGGGAAGAGAGAAGGAGAGCGAGAATCCCAAGCAGGCTCTGTGCTGTCAGCACAGAGCCCAATGCAGGGCTCCATCTCACGAACCGTGAGATCATGACATGAGCAGAAATCAAGAGTCAGGTGCTTAGCTGACTGAGCCACCCAGGTGCCCCGCGTCTTTAACTCTCTCTCCGTTTCCTTCTCTCCACTATTGTCCTCACATCTTCTGACTCTGATGCTCCTGCCTCACTCTTATAAGGACTCTTGTGATTACACTGGACCTACCCAGATAATCCAGGGTAATCTTCTCAAGACATTTAACTTAATCACATCCGCAAAGTCCTTTTTGCTGTGTAATGTAACATGTTCCCTAGATTTGGGGGATTAGGATATGGACATCTTTGGGGGGTCATTATTTTACTTACCACAGGGAACAATGGGAAGCACTGGACTATGGTATTAAGCATTCTCATACAATCCTACTATTCTGAGACTATGCTGAGGTCAAACTTCATTGGATTTGGGGAGTTCCTGACATTTCTCAGCTAAATTTTTAGAGGTTAGAATAGGCTCCTCTAGATCTCACAGAATTCTCAGAGGGCACTTATTACCTACAAGATCTATTGCTTTCTACTTGGGCAGTGGCAAAAGCTCCTGGATGGAGGAAGAGAAAGGGCTTGTGTACTGAAGAAGGGGACTTTCCTCAAGACTCCTTCCCAGAAACATCTTATTCTCAGACACCAAAGTCATGCAGAAGAAGTCCGTGTCAATGGGTTAGTTACTTGTTTAATCAAAAGTAGAGATAACCTATCGTTTGAAATGGAAATTAGGGCTCCAGAATATCTTAAATGAGAGTGTTGCTACCCTGGGAAACCCCCTGTTGACTGGTGAGCAAGAAAGTAAGACTTCAAGCAGTTGACCTTTTCATATTACCCGCTGTATTTGTGACAGGTGCTATGTTGTGTTTGAAGAAATTGACACCCCCAATTCTTCACTTTCCTGCAGAGAAAACTTGATACCTTCTTTCTCTAAGGATACTTTAACCTTGTTTCACGGATGATGGTAATAACTCTTGACTTTGAACTAGTTTCTGTTGGGTGTGGGGGTCCCCAAAGCTGATGACGTCACCAGAAACCAAACTGAAGACAGAGTTACTGAGATTCCATTAATGCTACATTAAGAATTGTAATTTCAGCTCGAGCACCTGATTGCACCAAAGATTCCATTGCAGAGGATGAGTAACTTAAATTGTTGAGAGGTAATTCCTCCTGAGGCTTTGGGGCTGCTTGGGAAAATACGTACCAGAGGTCCCCAGGTAGCTTTTTCTCACCAAACCTCAATAGCCTTTTCTTCCCTCCTATTTTTTTCTCTTCTCCCCATGGACACTGACTACCTTAGCTTATTAAATTTTTAAAAAATATTTTGGCTTCTATGATCCTTATGTGAGCCTTATGCTTCTTGTTCCTCTCTCCCATTGACCACATCTCTCTTGTATTTCCTGGTTTTCTCTTTTCTTCACCTTCACTGTGGATTCTCTTGAAGACACAGTCATTGACCCTCTCCTCTTTTCTTTGTATACTCTTTCATCCATCCATCACACATTTTTTTTAACGTTTAAATATTTGTGTTTGGAGACCTATATTGTACTCTGGGGATACAGAAAGGTATTAGACACAGTCCTTGTCTTCTGGGAACTCAAAAGCTAGGGAAAGAGACAGACAGGAAATCAATGAATGAAATCAATGAATACTTCATATCTGAAGTGTAAATGAAATATTTTTATGGAAACCCATGGCAGAGATATCTACGTGTATTTCCAGTTGGGATGCTTTCAGCTGCAAGTAACCAAAAACTCAAGATGATTTAAACAGTGAGGACAAATACTATTTCTTAAAACAAGATATCTAAAGATAGGGGGATCCAGTGGTTCGAGAAGCTCATTAAGAGCCTGGGTGTTTTCCATCTTTTTACATGCCATCTTTAGCATATTCCTGCAGGATGGCTTCTGGCAGTGCATTTATGAGTAAGAAAAACCTACCTTCTATGCCCTCTCCCAACTTCTCTTCAGGACTCATGGGCTAAGATTACCTACATCAATCACTGACAAGGGGAATGAAATTCCCATGATTGGCCTAGACCAGTGGATCTCAATTTTGGCTGGACATGAAAATCACCTGGAGGGGGCTTTTAAAAAGCCCATACCCAGGGGCATCCTAGAGCAATTAAATCAGAATCTCCGACTGTGGGACCCAGGCACCAGCATCTTTAAAGTTCCTCAGGTGATTCCTCTGTGCAACCAAGGCCGAGAACCAGTGGTCTAGACCGGTCCCTCCGATTCTCCCCTCTGGAGCATGAGAGCTCCCAGCCTCCCTTAAGAACAGGAGTGTCTGCTCTAGGAAAAGAATTGGGATTCTGTAAGCAAGGAAGAAGTGAGGAATAGCTTTTTGGTAGGCAAATCACAATGCCTGCCACAGTAACTAATCAACATGCATGGTTTCAACTAGCACTTGTGTGTGGAGACGGCCGCTTCTGGCCCTGACCTCATCTGAGCTCCTGACCTATTTCTTCAACTGTCTCCTGGCATTTCTACTTGGATTTTTTTGGTCTACACCTCAATCTCAATTTGTTCCAAACCAAGTGTTCCAGCCTGCTTCCCTTCCTGATGACATTATTTCCATCACGTGGTACTAGCATTCTCCGGGTATTTCAGGCTCAAATTCTGGGAATCTTTTTTTATCCATCTCCTTTACCCCTATTTTTAAAGTCACCTCACCCTGTTTTTTTTTTTTTTCTTCCTGAGATATTTTAATTCTACTCCACTATATTCCCTTCCCTCCTGGGTTAGGCTGCCCTGCAGCCCTGCGTGCCCGCCTTCTGTAACCGCTCACAGCTGGTTTCCCGATTCCAGTCTTTGACTCTCTTAGATCCTCTTGCACATCACCCCAGACTCCTATTCCTAACACGCCGCCTTCATTATGTGACTCTGCACAGTGCCTTTTGATGGCTACCACATTCTCATCTGTTTTTTTCAAGGTCCTTCAAGGTTCAAGCTCTTCTCATCTTTGAAGGCCCGGTTCAGGCCCTAGTGCCTCCAAGGAGGCGTTTCTGCTTACTCCAGTGATCTTGGATTCCGACAGATCGTGGTTGAACTCCTGACTCTGCCACTTACCACCTATGTTTCCTTGGCAGTTTGCATAACCTTTGTGAGTTTCGGCTTCCTCATCTGTAAAGTGGGAATAATACTGGTTTCTAACTCCTAGGGTTATTTAGGGTTTTAAAAGTTCCTTTTCTCCCTGCCTCTTTTCTGACCTTTTATGTCACCTCTTTTACAATATAGCTTAGCCTTTTATTCTCTAATGCCCTCTACTCTGGCCTGATTGTTTCATGACTATAAGTACCTTTTCTCCCCAACTTGATGGTAAAGCTCTCTTTTTAATTTTTTTTTTTAATTTTGGGGAGAGCAAAAGCAGGGGAGGGGCAGAGAGGGGGGGCACAGAGGATCTGAAACGGGCTCTGTGCTGAAAGCAGAGAGCTCCACGTGGGGCTTGAACTCCCAAACCGTGAGATCACGACCCGAACTCCATCGACTGAGCCACCCGGGAGCCCCAATAGTAAAGGTCTTTTAAGTGCAGGCACTGGACTTGCCATTTTCTTCTCTTGTGCCCTTCTGAATTTTTTTGTACACTGAGCCAGTATAGAAGGCACTGCATGGATGCTTGCCAATTTTGTAAGTCTATAGCATGAGCTACAGGTACTACAGGAGCTGGGAGGAAGGAACTGTTTGCAGCTTAAAGAGCTGGAACGTCGATGAAGAGGAACTCCATGGCAGTCAGCAGCTCCCATGCTTGGTTCCTGGAGCAGAGGTGCAGGTGATCTTATTTGGAGAGAAGTCTCTCCCCACCAATTTCTATTGCTTCGACTCTGGGGGCTGGCGGGGAGGACTGACTTGCTGCAGCTCTGGGTTTGCATTCAGTGGCCTGTTCGTCACACTGGTAAAGGCCAAAGGGCTTGGGCTTCCGGTATGGTGGGGTGCTTGTGTAGTGGTGGAGGTATGATTTTTCCACTTGAATTTCTATTTGGCTGTTCTCTCTGAATGCTACCGAAGTTGTTGCACGGAGATTTTGCAAATGGAGATGAAGAAAAGTGTGAAAAGTGGAGAAAAACGTATCATGTATTTTTCTCTGTGGCTTCACACTATTTTGGTTTCTTTTGTTTAATTGTTTGGTTCTTTATCTCAGTTGTGACATTGTCATTGGCTGGAACACATTTGAACCTGAATATATATAGCTAGAAATTCACTCGAAAAAAAGCCTTGGACAGAGAATTAGAAAACCTCAGGCTGTGTGTGCCTTTAGCCAAGTTATTCCTTTTCACTGTGCCTCAGTTTTATCATCTGTGAAATAGGAATAATGCCTGCCTTACCTATCTCATGTTAGTGTGGAAGGAATAAATGATTAGCCAGGTGAGCGTGCTGAGGAAAGTGAAAAGCCTTCGCAAATGTAAGGATGTATCCTTTTAAATGGAATTTAAACATGATCTGGCTTCAAGGAAACATTCTTTCACCAGTGGGAATTAGTAAATTTGCTTCTCTGATTAAGCGTTAACCTTCTATTATTGCCTAAAGGTATCCCGCTCCTGGCAGTGTTCGTGGCTTTGCAGGTGTGGTGGCGGGCTTCTGAAGCCCGTATTCCATATGATTTTCCTCTGTTGAGTGAAACCTATGTGATTTATTTGGAAATTCTCCTAATCACCCCCTCCCATTCCACTGTTCTTGTGTACGTTAGCGAGTCCTAATTAAATTCATTGTGAAATTTAATAACATTCTTTGAACACATACCATGTATTATAAACTGGCCTTAATTTGGTTGTATCCATGTGCTTACCCCTTTGGAGATAATGGTAGCTGGCAAAGAAGTAGGAGTTGGAGATGGGTGCTGTTTATTTACCTTTTCACGATATCCCTATGGGGTTATAATGAAGCCAAGTCTTGGACTAAACTTTGTCATACACATTAACATTTATTAAATGAACGTTCACTAATGGCAGTGACAAAAGAGTTCACACGACCTGCTCTGTAAGCTTGATAATATCTCAGCAATCTGTCGTTTAAAAGGTTTTGACCACAGGGTGCCCGGGTGGCTTAGTAGGCCAAGTGTCTGACTTTTGGTCTCAGCTCAGGTCATGATCTCCTGGTTTGTGAGTTCGAGCCCCACATTGGGTTCTGTGCTGACTGTGGAGCCTGCTTGGGATTCTCTGTCTCCCTCTTTCTCTGCCCCTCCCCCATTTTCACTCTGTCTCTCTCATGATAAGCAAATAAAACTTAAAAAAAATCAATCTTTATTGTAAATAAATAAATAAATAAATAAGTAAACAAATAAAAGGTTTTGACCACAACATGCCTATAATAGGCTCACAGGAGGAAGGCACAACCACATTTCAGTAGCAGAATTTTTAAAAATTATTCTCTTTATTGAGGTAAAGTTCATATAAAATGGACCGTTAATCATTTTAAAGTGTACAATTTGGTGGCATTTAGGGCATTTACAATACTGTGTAAGCATCACTACTATCTAATTCCAGAACATTTCATCACCTTCAAAGAGAACCTTATACCCATTAAACAGTCATTCCCCACTCATTTTCTCCCTATCTACTCTTTTGGCCCCTGGAATCCACTAATCTACTTCACTCTCTTTGGCTATACCTATTCTGGAAGATGCATATAAATGGAATAATAGAATATGTGACCTTTTGGGTCTGGCTTTTATTTTATTTTATTTTTTTTAATGTTTATTTAATTTTGAGAGAGACAGAGTGCGAGTGGGTTAGGGGCAGAGAGTGAGAGAGACATAGAATCTGAAGCAGGCTCCAGGCTCTGAGCTGTCAGCACAGAGCCTGAGGTAGGGCTCGAAATCATGAACTGTGAGATCATGATGTGAGCCGAAGTTGGATGCTTAATGGACTGAGCCACCCTGGTGCCCCTTGTGTCTGGCGTTTAAAAAAAATATTTGAGAGCGAGCAAGCACAAGTGGGGGAGGGGGGAGAGAGAGAGAGAGAGAGAGAGAGAGAGTGAGAGAGTGGGAGGGAGGAGAATCCCAGGCAGGCTCCATGCTGTCAGCATAGATCCCAGTGTGGGGCTCAAGCTCATGAACTGTGAGATTATGACCTGAGCCAAAAGCAAGAGTTGGATGTTTAATGGA
Organism: Lynx rufus; assembly: GCF_022079265.1. Classification (NCBI taxonomy): domain Eukaryota; kingdom Metazoa; phylum Chordata; class Mammalia; order Carnivora; family Felidae; genus Lynx; species Lynx rufus. The sequence continues at coordinate 18,326,691 of NW_025814833.1, forward strand.
CTGAGCCACCTAGGTGCCCTTGGCGTCTTTTCTTAGTATAATGTTTTAAAGGTTCATCCATGTTGTAGCAGGTATCAATATGTCATTCCTTTTTATGGCGGAATAATATTTTACCGTATAGGTATGCCACATTTTTTATCCATTGATGGCCACTTAGGTTGTTTCTACATTTGGCTATTGTGAATAGTGCTCCTGTGAACATTCATGTGCAAGTGTTTGATCGAGTACCTGTTTTCAGTTCTTTGGGGTATATACCTAGGAGTGGAGTTTCTGGGTCACAGTGGTAATTCTGTTTAAGTTTTGAGGAACTGCCAAATTGTTTTCCACTGAACGGCAACATTTTACATGCCCACCAGCAATATACGAGGGTTTCCATTTCTCCACATTCTTACCAACACTTGCCATTTTCTTTCTTTCTTTTTTATTATAGCCATCCTAGTAGGAATGAAGCGGTATCTCATTGTGGTTTTAATCGTCTTTGCCTAACGTCGAATGACATTGAGCATCTTCTCGTGTGCTGGTTGGGCATTTGTGACTTCTCGTTTGCTTTTTGGCCATTTATGACTGAGCCACCCAGGCGCCCCTGCCAGCTTTTATACTTGGTGATGTAGCTACCTTGACTGTTGTTCATTTCTTCATATATCTTCAGGTTATTGTCTAGGGTGCTTTGATTGCATCCTGTGGGATTCTCTTTAACATGTCTTATGTGGCATGTGATGAACTCCCTCAATTTTTGATTCCCTGGGAATTCCTTAAGTTTTCCTTGATTTTTTGAGGACTGATTTTTGCTAGACAGAGAATTATCACTTTGTTACTTTTTTTCAGAATTTTAAATATGTTCTTCTACCCCTTCTATGGTTCCCGAAGAGAAGTTGGCTGTTGAGCTTGTTGAGGATCCCTCGTATCTTCTGGGGAGCTTCCCTCTTCTCTCAAGATTCTCTTGTCCTTTGACGATTTAGCTATTGTGTCTTGGTGTGGAGATCTTTGGATTTATCACGACTGGGTTTTGTTGTGCTTCTTGGATGTGAAGATTCTTATTTTCATCCAACTTGGGAGGTTTTTGGCCAACACCTCTTCCAATATTTTTTCTACTTCTTTCTGTCTCTCCTCTTCCTCTAGGAATCTGTTTATATACATTGTCACACATTGGATGGTGCCCCATAGATCTTAGGCTCTGTTCATCTTTCTTCACTCTTTCCACTTTCTTCTCCTCTGACTGAATAATCTCAACTGACCTATCTTTATATTTGTTGATTCCTTCTTCTGCAGATTCTTTTGCTTCCTCAGTTGCTAAATCCCTCTAGTAATTTTTTCATTTTAGTTCCTATATTTTTAAATATTTTCTATCCCTTCATTGATATACTCTATTTGTTGAGGCATCGTTCTGTTTCCTTTAGTTCTCTGTCCTTCGTTTCCTTTAGGTTTTGAGCATATTTGGCAGTTCACTTAAGGTCTTTGTCTACAAGTTGAACACTTGGCCTTCCTAAGGAATTGTTTCAATTAATTTTTTCCCTATAGATGGGTCATACTTTCCTGTATCTTTGCACTCCTAGATTTTTTTTTAATTTTTTTTTCAACGTTTATTTATGGGACAGAGAGAGACAGAGCATGAACGGGGGAGGGGCAGAGAGAGAGGGAGACACAGAATCGGAAACAGCCTCCAGGCTCTGAGCCATCAGCCCAGAGCCCGACGCGGGGCTCGAACTCCCGGACCGCGAGATCGTGACCTGGCTGAAGTCGGACGCTTAACCGACTGCGCCACCCAGACGCCCCTCACTCCTAGATTTTTTAACGTTTATGTTTGAGAGAGCGCGCAAGCGGGGGAGGGGCAGAGAGAGAGGGAGACACAGAATCCGAAGCAGGCTCCAGGCTCCGAGCTGTCAGCACAGAGCCCGACGTGGGGCTTAAACTCACAAACTGT